>NC_054079.1:11245701-12445701 GCF_017639655.2 Falco naumanni
TCCCTCCCTCCCTTCTTCCCTTCCCTCCTCCCTCCCTTCCTCCCTTCCCTCCTTCCTCCGTTCTTTCCTTCCTTCCTTCCTCCCTCCCTCCCTTCCTTCCTCCCTCCCTTCCTTCCTTCCTCCTATCCTTCCTCCCTCCCTCCCTTCCTTCCTTCCTTCCTCCCTTTTTTCCTCCCTCCCTCCCTCCCTCCCTTCCTTCCTTCCTTCCTTCCTTCCTTCCTTCCTTCCTTCCTTCCTTCCTTCCTTCCTTCCTTCCTTCCTTCCTTCCTTCCTTCCTTCCTTCCTTCCTTCCTTCCTTCCTCCCTCCCTCCCTCCCTTCCTCCCTTCCTCCCTTCCTTCCTCCCTTCCTTCCTCCCTCCCCCCCCTCCCTTCCTTCCTCCCTCCCTTCCTTCCTTCCTTCCTCCCTTCTTTCCTCCCTCCCTCCCTCCCTCCCTCCCTCCCTCCCTCCCTACCTCCCTACCTCACTCCCTGCCTTCGACCCTTCCTTCCTTCCTTCCTTCCTTCCTTCCTTCCTTCCTTCCTTCCTTCCTTCCTTCCTTCCTTCCTTCCTTCCTTCCTTCCTTCCTTCCTTCCTTCCTTCCTTCCTTCCTTCCTTCCTTCCTTCCTTCCTTCCTTCCTTCCTTCCTTCCTTCCTTCCTCTCTTGCTCCTTCCCTCCCTCCCTCCTTTCCTTCCTTCCTTTCTTCCTTCCTTCCTCCCTTCCTCCCTCCCTTCCTTCCTTCCTCCTATCCTTCCTCCATCCCTCCCTTTCTTCCTTCCTTCCTCCCTTCTTTCCTTCCTTCCTTCCTCCCTCCCTCCCTTCCTTCCTCCCTCCCTTCCTTCCTTCCTCCTATCCTTCCTCCCTCCCTCCCTCCCTTCCTTCCTTCCTCCCTTTTTTCCTCCCTCCCTCCCTCCCTCCCTCCCTCCCTTCCTTCCTTCCTTCCTTCCTTCCTTCCTTCCTTCCTTCCTTCCTTCCTTCCTTCCTTCCTTCCTTCCTTCCTTCCTTCCTTCCTTCCTTCCTTCCTTCCTTCCTTCCTTCCTTCCTTCCTTCCTCGCTCCCTCCCTCACTCCCTTCCCTCCCTCCCTCCCTCCCCAAGTCCCTTCCTTCCTTCCTTCCTTCCTTCCTTCCTTCCTTCCTTCCTTCCTTCCTTCCTTCCTTCCTTCCTCTCTCCTTTGCGGCGAATGAAGAGACGGGACGCAGCTTGATGCAAGCAAATGTCAGTTTATTGTACAGAAGCACGAGTTTATAAACACTTTCAAAAGCTGCGCATTTCAAACTAATTGGTTCTTGAAGGTAAGCACTGCATACCAGGCAATCCCTGATTGGTGGTTAACTACCAGCAATCAACAGCAAGGTGTTACCTTTCCTTGGCGCCATCCTTGGCGCCATCCGTCTCCCACCCCCCTGTGCTCTGCAAACATGCCTCATCATGTTAATTGTTGTCTAGACAAGCTCGAGCAAATTCCCCTCAGCTAACTGATTGCCACGCATGGTCCCAGTTTGCAGACCGCTCCTGCATCTCCCCCTTCCTGTTGCACAAAAAGAACCTTTGAAACCAAACGAGTAAAAACAAGGTATAAGTAATAGAACAAATAAAAAACTGAGACATATTATCAGTGTCAAAATAACCCACTGTCTCTGTTCCATACAATTTTACAATTTTCCCCCTTTTTTTTTTTTTGTTTTTTTTTGTTTTTTGTTTTTTTGTTTTTGAACAGCTAGTACCAGGTTTGCCATGTTCTGCAGGGCCCTTGCAAACATGACAGCAACCAAGGTAACAGCAAACAAACAATACTGCCAATTGAATGAATGGATGCCAAAAAGGCTGAAATTTTCTCAGATTTTGATAACATGTTGCTGCAATGGGGCGCCTAAAATCCACGCAGCACATACCATCAAAATCCTCACAGCCATGTCCCTGAACCAACAACAAAAAGCAGTGGCAATTTTGACTCACATTCTTAACTGCCTACCAAACAAGATGATTTAACTCTTTAATGCTTTCCCTGCTGTTACTCTGGGTAAGATAAGAACCGCTGCGACACATTCCCATCATAGCCTCCTACTACTTTAACATCTACAGAAAAACAATTATCGACAAAGTGTAAACAATATCATCTTCTTTTGGATTAACATTATACATAGGTGGAAGGGCACACCAAAGAAGAACTGCTTCAGTCAAAAAGTCCAAAACATAGCATGCCTTCTCTGAACATACCTCTGGGGTCATTCCCTTCATTCCCTCTTTTTTATGCAAAGAGAGACACTTTACCATAACAGAGAAGCCCCTATTTACATCTCTGAGCCAGGACACAAACCGCAGCTGTATGCGCCACCAGGCTCAGGGCAGGAATCATTCATGTAGTTACGTAGCTATATATCTCTACAACTGTGCAGACACCTATTAAACACTAAATAATCATGTTTATCTTTCCTATTCTCCTTCACAATACCTAGTTGTTCTCTCATTATGAATCCTCCATTCCCCTCATCAGTGTCAATGGAATCATTGTCCGAGTTGTCCTGTGAGTTGTCCTGTTCCCGTGCTTAGTCCAAGAGTATTACCTTTGTTAAGTGGTTTGATCCAGGGTGATAGTGTTCGTTCTAGGCGTTGTAAAAAGCGAAATCTATATTCTATGTCCTAATTTTGGGTATCTAACATTAATGCAAAACAGTAATCCTCACACAGTTTTTATTTCATTCTGTAGGGTCAGTGTCGCTATCAGTTGTCTGCGGTAAAGGTTCACGGAAAGGTCTTACATTCTTCGCTGGGATCCATCTAGGTCCTTTTTCTGTAGAGACACAAGCATAACCTTTTCCCCATGTAACAAGAGGATATGGTCCCATAATTTTACCTGTTTCTGGATCTTGGACCAATACTGGGGCTTTAACCCGTGCCTCGAAGGAGGTATTTGCAGTGAAATGTCGAACTATCGGTGGGTTGTTATCTATTAAAGAACAATTCAAAAAATTAAAAACATACAATGCTTTCTGTAACCGTTCCTCCGGAATAGCCATTCCCATTCCCCCTTTTTGTTGTTGTAATAAACGTTTTAGAGACTGATTAGACCGTTCAATGAGAGATTGACCGGTGGGGGAATGAGGAATGCCAGTAATATGAGTTATGCCCCATAGGGCAAAAAAGGTTTTTATAGTTGTTGAAACATAAGCTGGACCATTATCTGTCTTTATCTTTAAGGGAATACCCAATGTAGCAAAAGCACGCATTAAATGTCTACGAACATCTCGTGCCTTTTCTCCTGTGTGACAAGAGGCAAACAAGGCACCTGAAAATGTATCAATGGAAGAGTGGATATATTTAAGGTTACCAAATTCAGAATAATGTGTGACATCTGTTTGCCATAATTGTAGGCTTTGTAATCCTCTAGGGTTAACTCCTGCAGCAATTGATGGGAAAGAATGTTTTTGACAATCAGGACAGACAGCAATAATATTTGATGCTTGGTAAGAAGTAAGATCAAACTGTCGTTTAAGAGCTCCAGCATTTTGATGGAAAAAAGAGTGACTCAGTTTAGCTTGTGCAATACGGTCTGGCAGTACTTGAACTGGTAACGTCAATAGATCAGCTCGTCGGTTACCTTCTGCAAGAAAACCAGGTAGTGAGGTATGAGATCTAATATGCATAACAAAATAAGGTGCAGATCGAGAGTCCAAAAGGAAAATAAGTTCCTGTAACAGGGTAAAAAGTTGTGAATGTGAAACATTTCGCAGCACAGAAGCTTCAGCTCGTGTAACAATACCTGCAACATAAGCAGAATCAGTAACAAGATTGAGTGGTACATTCCATTTTCGGAAAACACGAACAACTGCATTCAGTTCTACTATTTGAGGTGAACCGGAGACTGTCTCTATGTCCGAATCCCATTGTCTCCGTTGATCATCCCACCATAGAAGAACAGATTTATGTGATTTGCCTGATCCATCTGTAAAGACAGTAAGTGCCTGTAAGGGTTGTTCGCTTCTTCTGGGTTTTAACATCAGACGAAAGTCAATGTTAAACAGTTTGTGTGAAGGTGGATGGGAAGTTATTTGACCTGTATAGTCAGCAAGTGCCATAGCAAAGGTGTCTGATTGCTGATAAAGCCATTGTAAGTATACTGTTGTTATTGGTAGACAAATACAGACAAAATCCTTCCCTGATAAGGTTAACAGGCGTGATCTAGCTTTAACAATCAGAGAGGCAAACATTTCATGTTGTGTCAAAATAGTTTTTGTAGACTGGTTAGGTAAAAAGATCCATTCAATAATTAACAGGGGGTCTGAGTTCTGAAGGTCCCATTGAAATATCAGGGCATGAGGCTGTCGTGCAGGGTTTAAAATAATCAAGTAAAAAGGTAGTTCAGGAGCCCATCGGTGGGCCTGTCGAGAAGCGATAGCTGAGGCAACCTTTTGTAAAGATGTATCTGCTTCAGAGTTAAGACTACGTGGAGAACAAAGATTAGTGTCCCCTTTTAGTAGGTCAAACAAAGGACCCAAGTCTGTATTAGAAATTCCCAATAATGGTCGAACCCAATTTATTGTTCCCAGTAATTTTTGTGCATCATGCAGGTTTCTTACATTGGTATTGATCTGCAATGGTTGAGGAACAATAGTGTGTGCTCTTATTCGCCAGCCCAGATATTTCCAAGGGGGAAACTTCTGGACCTTTTCTGGTGCTATAGAGAGACCTGCCGAATTCACGGCATCTGTGACAAGGGCTACAGCTTTCTCCATGACTTCGTGATGTTGTGCTGCCACTAAAAGGTCATCCATATAATGATACAATAACACAGTAGGCATAGCATTTCGGACAGGACTGAGTATTTTTGCAACGTACCATTGACACATTGTAGGGCTATTTTTCATACCTTGTGGCAGTACAACCCACTGGTATCTCTGCAACGGAGCTTGCATGTTGATGCTTGGAATGGAAAAGGCAAATTTTGGGGTATCATCTATATGCAATGGGATACTGAAAAAACAATCTTTAAGATCTATGACAGTTAGATGCCAATCTCGAGGGATCATAGTTGGAGACGGGAGCCCAGGTTGGAGGGCTCCCATATCTTCCATAGCATCATTAATTTTTCTGAGATCATGGAGCAAGCGCCACTTGCCAGTTTGTTTTTTAATAACAAAAACTGGTGAATTCCATGGGCTGGTAGAGGGTACAATATGTCCTTTGGACAGTTGTTCTGAGACTAAGTTTTGAAGTGCGCGAAGTTTTTCCAAAGGAAGGGGCCATTGATCCACCCAAATAGGAACATCAGTTTTCCAGGTTATTTTCAGGGTGTCACGCACTTCAATGGCCCCATCTAAAAATGTGTACGGATGGACATTCCCCATTGTGACAATACATCACGTCCCCACAAAACCATAGGGACAGGTAGCACAAAAGGTTAAACAGAAGCCACATGTCCCTCTGGTCCTTGAATTCAAATTAGTTCCAAACTCTGACGACTGTTACCGGTCCCCCCTATCCCAGCCAGGGCCTGAGAGACATTAGTCAGTGGCCATTGTGGAGGCCATTTGGCTTGAGAAATTACTGTGACATCAGCTCCAGTGTCAATGATCCCATTTAGTGCTATTTGTTGGTCATTGTAAATAAGGGTACACTGATACATAGGTCGCTGTGGAGAAATAGATTGTACCCACAAAATGTGAGGCAACCCTGTAGAACCAAAACCTCCTCTCCTCTGCAGAGGGTGATCAGTGGTAAGAGAGCTTACCCCTGCCGGGATCAGAATCAATTGCGCTATTCTACTACCTTGAGGTATCGTACAGGGTGGAAATGGAGTCCATGCCATGATTTTGATTTCATCCACACTGTCAGAGTCAATAACACCTGATAAAACAAATAGACCAGACAATGTTGTGGAAGATCTACCAATTAATAAAGCCTGTGTATCAGGGGGTAATGATCCTTTGACATTTGTTGATAATAAATGAACCGAGGAATCGAGCAACGTTACTGTGTGTGAGGTTGCCAGGTCCAATCCTGCGCTGCCTGAGGTTGCTGGACAGAGACTTGAGGTGTCGGTGCTTCTCTCCGAGCTTGTTGAAATGTCAGCTGTGGCACTTGTGTCTGCGCGCGTCGCTGCCCCGCGCTCCGCGGTCGGTTTCCCTGTATCGGTTGTCCCTGGAAATCATACTTAGATCGACATTGATTAGCATAATGACGCCCTTTCCGACATGTCGGACAAACTCCAGGACCAGGAGGTTGTTGTTTATTCCCCGCAGCCCGCGCAAGACAATTTCTCTTTAGATGACCAGGCTTACCACAACCATAGCAATTCCCCACACCACGCATCGTTGCAAAAGCAGCAGCCATAGCTTCAAACTTATGGTCAACCGTACCGATTCGGTTACATGCTTCCACCATTTCCACCAGAGTGGGGTTTGGGTTGGGAAGAGACTTCAATAGCCTTTTACAATCAGCATTAGCATTTTCAACAGCTAGTTTTGTTAGCAATATATCCCGAGCTTCCACATTATCTACTTGACGTTCCAAAGCCTGTTTTAGTCTATCAATAAACTGCATATAAGGTTCTCGAGACTCCTGAGTGATGTTAGTAAAGGCTTTTTGTGGCTTTTGTACGTCAGGAACCTGGAAAAAAGCCTTTTTCGCCTCTTCTCTAATTGCCTCGAGAGTCACACGGGGGCAGTGTTGAGCCTGCGCTACCGGATCAACATGTGCACCGGTGCCCGTAAGATGTTCTATTGTCAGTGCAGCTAATACAGGATCATTATGATTAACATACGTGAGCAGGAGTGCTTGCAATCCTCCTTTCCAATGCGACTCCCACAACGTATACTGAGTCGGGGTTAATAGCAATCGTGCTAAAGATTTCAAATCATGAGGAGTCATGATATAAGTATCAAACACAGAAGATAACAGACTTATAAAATAGGGAGAAGAAATACCATGTTCTGTGACTGTGTGGCGCAGTTCTTTAACAACCGAAAAAGAAAGAGGCTCCCATCGTGCTCCCCCTGCTCGACCCTGAGAATACAAGACCGGAGCAACTATAGTTTTAGCCATTTCTAAATCCCCCTCCTTTAAGGCTTGTTTCTTTATTTTTGTCCACACATCACGTAGATCAGGAGGGTATAAATCAGGTTCTTTTTCACAGTCTATCGGTCCTGGGTCAAAAGGATCTTCTTCTGGCGGATACTCCACTGCATTGACACCCAGGGGTCTAGAGCACTGTGACTTAGAGGCTGATAAGGAAAGAGCTATAGGAGCTTGCGATTCCTCCTCCTCTCCTTCCTCTGCTTTCATAGTCTCAAAAATAAATCTCCATGAAGAAAGCAGACGGTGGGACTCAATATTGCCTTTTGTCGCAGAATCCCATAATTTCACCCCTGTGTCGTCCCAAAGTTCCCGCGTAAAAATTGTAGATGCAGTCACTGCGGGCATATTTACTTGCACCCACTTGAGCATTGCTTTAAGGTCTTGCCCAGAGATATTTTTCTTATGTTTATTAAGAAGACCTTTCATAAGCTCATAAACGTCTCCTTCTGGGGACGAACCCTGATTCCCCATTACGGATTTCCCACAGCTCACCTCTCAACTCCGGAGGGATTTCACCCGGCTCCTGCTTCCTTTCAGCAGATCATTCAAAGTTCTGTGGGATTCGCTGCATGTCGCTCAGATAGGCGATTCGAAAGCCCTTCACTATAGATCCTTAAACGGATCACGTCGGGGTCACCAATTTGCGGCGAATGAAGAGACGGGACGCAGCCTGATGCAAGCAAATGTCAATTTATTGTACAGAAGCACGAGTTTATATACACTTTCAAAAGCTGCGCATTTCAAACTAATTGGTTCTTGAAGGTAAGCACTGCATACCAGGCAATCCCTGATTGGTGGTTAACTACCAGCAATCAACAGCAAGGTGTTACCTTTCCTTGGCGCCCATCCTTGGCGCCATCCGTCCTCCCACCCCCCTGTGCTCTGCAAACATGCCTCATCATGTTAATTGTTGTCTAGACAAGCTCGAGCAAATTCCCCTCAGCTAACTGATTGCCGCGCATGGTCCTAGTTTGCAGACTGCTCCTGCACTCCTTCCCTTCCTTCTGTCCTTCCTACCTTCCTTCCTTCCTCCCTCCTTCCCTCCCTCCCTTCCTTTCTTCCTTCATTCCTTCCTTCCCCCCTCCCTCCCTACCTCCTTCCCTCCCTACCTTCCTTCCTTCCACCCTTCCTTCCTTCCTTCCTTCCTTACTTCCTCCCTCCCTCCCTCTCTTTCTGCCTTCCTTCCTTCCTTCCTTCCTTACTTCCTTCCGCCCTTCCGTCCTCCCTCCCTCCCTTCCTCCCTCGCTTCCTCCCTCCCTTCCTCTCTCCCTCCCTCACTTCCTTCCTTGCTCCCTTTTTTCCTCCCTCCCTCCCTCCCTCCCTCCCTCCCTCCCTCCCTTCCTTCCTCCCTTCCTTCCTTCCTTCCACTCTTCCTTCCACTCTTCCTCCCTTCCTCACTCCCTCCCTCCCTTCCTTTCTTCCTTCCTCCCTTCCTTCCTCCCTCCCTCCCTCCCTCTTTTCCTTCCTTCTTTCCTTCCTCCCGCTCTCCCTCCCTCCCTTCCATCCTTCCTCCCTTCCTCCCTCCCTCCCTTCCTTCCTTCCTCCCTCCCTCACTCCCTCCCTCCCTTCCTTCCTTCCTTCCTTCCTTCCATCTTCTCTTCCTCCTCCCTTCCTCCCTCTCTCCCTCATTTCCTTCCTTCCTTCCTTCCTCCCTCCCTCCCTCCCTCCCTTCCTTCCTTCCTTCCACCCTTCCTTCCTTCCTTCCTCTTTTCCTTCCTACCTTCCTTCCTTCCTTCCTTCCTTCCTCCCTCCCTCCCTCCCTTGCTCTCTCCCTTCCTTCCTCCCTCCCTTCCTCCCTCCCTCCCTCCCTTCCTTCCTTCCTCCCTTTATTTCCTTCCTTCCTTCCTTCTTTCCTTCCTCCCTCCCTCCCTCCCTCGCTCCCTTCCTTCCTTCCTTCCTTCCTTCCTCCCTCCCTCCCTCCCTTGCTCTCTCCCTTCCTTCCTCCCTCCCTCCCTCCCTCCCTCCCTTCCTCCCTTTGTGTTTTGTGGTGTGTTTTTTGCATTGAGTTTTGAAGTATACATAGGAAGATAATGAGTTTTGCCTAAATTTTTAAACCAACCTTCTAGTTTTCATTTTAGTACCTTACTTTGAATATAATTTTTCTATATTAATCTTGCACCAGTAAGTTACAGTAATGTCACTTTATTCAAGTTTTGTTTGTGTGATCATAGCAAGTTTTCGCAGGATAATTGTATCAACAATGTTATTTTTATAGTCTTGGTAAACTCCTGTTTTCTTGCAGGGATCCCAAAATTTTCAGGTCCTCAGCTAAATGCTCCTGATGAGTGACTCCATTTTTGTTTCCACCAAGAAGTTGCAGTGTTCCTAATCTGTTTTCATGGAATGATTTTGTAGAAAATTCCTCATTTGATGGTAACAGCAGAAAAAGAGCTGAGGCAGTTGGTATTCCATTAGAGGCATCCTGCTATGAGTCAGCAAGTGAAAGAGCTAGGGCATTCATTAATGGAGTTGTCATGTTAAAGGATGATTATCTGCCAAATTTCTGGCAAGGCCAAGGAGGTCTTTTAAAAGAAAGTCACAGGACAGGTAGCCATTCATTTTCTCTGTGGTTTTAGTGCACTATGTGATTGGGTTCATCATTTTCACATTTATCTTTTGAAAAATTAAGTACAAATGCTGCTTTCCTGCCTTGTAAGGGGGGCGGGGGGGTGGGAAGAATGCTAACAAATACGTAGGAGGAAAAAAATTCAAACCCTACAGTGAATAAGATGACTTCCATTACTCCTGTGTTTACTTTAACTTCTGATGAATATTAAGCCTTCAGTGAAAATAATGAAGGTGATATCAGTGGTGTGCTGTAAAAGACTCTAGCTTTTTTATGGAAATTATTTTACAAATCTATGAGACAGGATTTTAAAACATAACCAGGTTTTTTTTTCAGTTACCTTTATCTTTCAGTGCCTGTGGAGAACATACAGTTCAAAAGGATCTTTCTTAAAATAATCTGTAAGATGATATCAAAAATCTGAACTGTTAAATGGATTTAATGTGATCACTACAAACTTTCAAAAATGTGGGATGTGTTATCCATTTCTTTTATGACAGCATAATGAGAACAAACTTACCATGGCTGTGTTCTTTAAAAATAAACATTATTAATTATCATTATTATTATATTAACATTTGCTGGTGTTTATATTTATAGATATATACACAATAAATAAAAAAAGGCCAAGAGGAAGAAAAAAGCTGAACTAAAATAGAACTCTCTTAAACATCTCTTACCAAACATAATATAATTAAAATAAATGGAAATTTTGATTAAATAGATATCATTAATGCAGCATGTTATTACCTGAACTCAGAGTTTAATTATCTAATTAAGAGCAAAGGAAAATCATTAAGGTCTATGGAATCATATAATTCATTTTAGGGGAGAAACAGAGGAAAAAAGCAGTCCCTTTAATTGGAAACTGTCATCAGCATGTAGCACCTAGGAGTAAATCTTGCTGCAAGATGTCTTGCCTAGCTATATTGTAAAGTAGGTGGTGGATGAATCATACCAGCTTCATGAAGAATTGCTGAGGAAAGGAGTGTCATTAATGGGTAGAGCTCCAGTCTGGGAGTAAGGTCTCCTGAGTCCTATAAACAGTTCTCTATCTGACATTTGGCAAATCACTCGGCATCAGTTTGTTTAACTGTAGAAGAATCATATGCCATTCGAGCCCTTGAAGACCCGAAGTAGGTTTGCTGGTCTGCTGCTGAAAGGAGCTGCCAGATGAGGGCAAGGAACTTCTCTAAAGTTGTCTCAGGTTGGATGAAAGCACTGTCACTTGCCCAGGTACCAGAATACTGTTGCCTGGGATTACATTCCATGGATGTATAACTTACCAAGGAGTCCCAGAGTTTGCCTTCAGTTCAGGCATGTTTTTGTATGAGGAATACTTATTCTTTAAAAGCTTTCCTCTCAGCCATGCCTAGATAGTACATCACATGAATGCAGTTCCCTTATTAAATATGGAGCCATACACACTATTCTTTTTGTGGAAATAGATATACTGGAGTAAGGTGAAATGACCATATGTTGAGGTATGATTGGATTAATTTATCCCTTGAGAATGGCTGCTGGGATTTTTTGATTACGTTTTCAAGAGGTAGGCAGACAATGATGTCACTGCACATTTCCCACCATGAGTTCATTAATTAGGAAAAATGCCCAAACCTTCATGGTGGCCCTAATGAGAAGGGTTGGGACACGAAATCAGTCCTGAAAACCAAAAATGTTTCTTTTATTGATGGTTTATTTTGAGGGTGGAAATAAAAATAAGCCAATTCAAAAGTTCAGTAACTTAGAGAGAACATTACTGTTTGTAATGCCTCTGCAGCACAAGAGATAGATCCCAATTTCAAACTGTGAGAGATCTGCTTTCCAGTTATGGATGTGACCTACTTCTTTGAATCCTGAGATGTATGTATCCACTACCATCTCCCATTATTCTGCACACAAAGTTGGAATTCTGATGATAAACTGCAACATAACAAGGAAACCTGCAGTACAGGGAAATCTGACCACATGTACAAAAGGCAAAGCCAAATAAAGGGGGGTTGTGGTCATTCTCTGTTTTCAAGTTGCTCCTCAACCTATAGTTTAGATATAACTAATAAATATATCATGTCAGCTGCTATAAAGGAATTCAGGGTAAACCATATGTTATGCAGAGGTGTCAAATAAGGAGCAAGAGAAAAGAAAAAAATAAAACTTGATTGAGAAGATGACAGGTCTAATGATAAGAAACTAGAGAGCAACTTTTTTTTAAAAAAAACAACAGCTCAACAGGAGACCACTGAAGTGAAAACAGCTGCTGGGACTATTACACAGAAAACAGCTTGAAAGAGCTACAGCTGCATGTATTTGTTACTAGGAAAGGATTTCAAAAGTATGGAAAAGTCCATCCAGAGAACAGTTGCGGGCAGATGTAGCCAAGGCAAAGCTGGATCTGCAGAGGGAATTTGAGAGTCTAGTTGGTTTCAGAAACCGAGATTTAAATAGCAGAAGTTTGTATGAAAGGTCCATTATCTGGACTGAATAATGAGCCATGGCTTGGGGGCAGGGAATTCGCTTCCTGAGTATCTGAAACCAGGTGTTGCTGGTTTTTTCTGTGGCTTGTACCATCTGTTCTGTGCCCAACTTCAGCCCAAATCATTTATTTTATGGCTGCGAATGCAAAGGTGAGTGATGTCCTATGGAAGGCAATTGTAACATGGCATGGGGGAGTACAGAGCATGACTGTGGATGAATATTTAGACAGATCTGGAGTGAGGAGACCTATTATAAAAGCATCAGACTATATGGCCCACTTTTTCTCTATATGAAACCTCTGCAGGTGACTGGAACCTGTACTTCCAACCTGCTACTAAGTTCTGTTTGTTGACTTAGCGAGCTGAAAAATACAAACTGGGAAAGCTTGTGCCAAGTCTTTGCAGATGTTTGTGAGATGATGCTGATTCATCTTCAGGATGTGCCACCTGCCTCTGACAGTGGTTTGGAGCATGTCTTCATGAAGAAGGGTGAATGTACAGCACAAGGAGATTTTTTTTATTAATATTTTTTCATCCACTCCTTGTTATTCTTATTCCCATCATCCTCTATCACCAGAAATATGGAAGAAGAGATATTTTTTTTGCAATAAGTGCCTTTGCTTATATCCTATTCATATTATCAGCAATTTCCCTGAATTTCTCGGGAGTTTCTCTGTTTCTTTCATTAGGTCACGGAAGCACTCATTGCAGTTTTACACACTGCAGTTTACAGCTGCAACCAGCAGGAATGTTGTGCAGCTGATCCAGCATATAACTTCCTAACTTCCCACTGCTGACAGCCTCATTTCCTCATCTTCAGTCAGGTTAGCTCCTCCAAGTTCTCTTCAAGTAATAGTAGCTAAAACATAAGAACAAAGGGAGTTGTTATGAGTAACTACCAAACCAGAATTATATCAAAACTTTGCCATTTTTGACACTTTCAAATTTTCCCAAGGCAAGAGATCCTTCATTTAAACAAACAGAGAAGCAAGGTACTCTTACAAATTGGTATCCTGAAATTAAGCGTGCTCTTAAGATTTTTACAGCTGCCAAAATGGATATTAGAGAAAAATTTATTACATTTAATTTATGGACAGTGTGGAAGTGGCTGGCCAGATGAGGAACCAGGGTCTCTGAAGACTTGAAGTAGTAGTGAATTTCCAAGGTTTGTTTTTGTTTGTTTGTTTTTTTAACTAGACTCAGAGTTCTCATTTTTTCTATATATATTTTCTCTACATGTTCTCATTTTTCCTAATATCCAATCTAAACCTCCTCTGGCATAATCTGAGGCTGTTTCCTTTTGTCCTGTTGCTCGTTATCTGGGAGAAGAGACCAACCCCACCTGCCTACAACCTCCTTTCAGGTGGTTGTAGAGAGCATTACGGTCCCCCTGAGTCTCCTCTCCAGGCTAAACAACTCCAATCTCCTCAGCCGCTCCTCATAAGATTTGTGCTCCAGACACTTCACCAGCTTTGTTGACCTTCTCTGGATGCACTCCTGCACCTCTGTGTCCCTCTTGAAGTGAGTGCCCCAAAATTGAACACAAGGTTTAAGGTGCAGCCTTGCCAGTGCCAAGTACAGGGGGACAATCACTTCCTTAGTCCTGCTGACCACACTCTTTCGGATAAAAACCAGGATGCTATTGGCCTTCTTGGCCACCTGGGCACACACTGCTGGCTCATGTTCAGTCACTGTCAGCTACCAGTCCCAGGTCATTTTCTGCTGGGCAGTTTTCCAGCCTCTCTCCAGCCAATATCCTAGCCGCCTTCTTCACTCAGCCTAGTCTTCTAGGGCTTGCGGGCTTTCAAGGTCCTGATTCATAGCAAGAACATCGGGAACTTCAAGAACTAAATTCTTGAGACTTTCTTACTACTGATCACATAATATAGTTAAGAATAACCTTTTGTAGCTTCAAGACTGTCTTTAAGCCACAGAAATTGGCAGCATAAAGCACTTAGAGTTTCAGACACACCTAGAATAAAAGTATAGAAAAACATTAAAATCTTGCCTCTAGGGAAGAAGTCATTGGCCTTGAGGCATGAGGTTCTTCAGTAGCCACCCACGTATCATGAATCAACTAAAGTCCGTGGTACTAAAGTCCACAGTATCTAGCTGCTCTCTACCATTAACTCTCACTGTAATTCTTCATTTCCCAGAAGATTTAGTTCTGAAGTCATATTTAACAATGTTAGTACTTTCCAATTTGGACCCATATTTGATTCAAAGGAAATAAATACCATTTTCCCTTTAAATTAAGAAACAGAAATCTTGTAACAATGCAGTGTATTTATGTTTAAAATTCTGTCTGAAGACTCTTAATTGTAGATACAGATTTTTCCTATTCCACGGAAGTCTTAGGAATCTTCAATGGAATGATTTAGTAATCAAGATGAAACAGAGAATACTTAGGTGCAATTTGTTTCTTTCCTTTACACACTTCACACACATGTAAACAATCATTAGTTACACTCTAATTCCCATATATTGAATTCTGTTAACATAAGTATTTCCAACTCTTGTTTCATTTCCTTGTTGAGGTATTTAAATCGTTACTGTTGTTGACATTATTCCACTTCATATCTGACTAAAAATTATAGGAACTTACCCTTCACTAGATTTTAAATCTGGAAAGGTGATGCTAAGGTCTTTACACAACTTGAAACAAAGTCTGCTAACTGTGGAGCCAAAAAGAGGAGAGCATTTTCAGATGAAGAAACATCATTAACTGCTGCAATAACTGACTGTTTTTGATGCTCCTGGGAGGAGAGCAAGAAACAGTCAGCTGATTCTGTAACCACAGAAATTACCCTGTATAACAGAGGTGGAAATGGGAATCTGTTGGAAGTGTTTTCCTTTTTGTAAGGATAAAAAAGAAAGAAACTGGTGACCTATGGAGACTGGGATCTCCATCCTTGGAGATCTTAAAAACCAGGTTTGATAAACATCCCTTAAGGGTTATCTGGCCATATGATTTGACCTTAGACCTGAAAAAGCAGTTAGGTAAGATCTGGAGGTCAGTTCCAATGCTGTTTCTCTATGGTTCTAAATAAGACATGAAGGGGACACTCTGACTGTTCTGAATTTACTTTGGCTATCTACGGTCCTGTCAACTGCCAGCTTACTGGAGCCCTTGTAGCAGCACAACAATATGCTCTGGGATCTAGTGCATTCTGAAAATTGTGTTTATTCTGTTAAGCTGTACAGAGTGAAAGAAAAGAAAAAAATAAACTCAGCAAACTTTCGACAGAGCCTGCTTACACACAAAGCAGAAATCTTCGTGTAGAGTTATTAAGAAACAGAAAACACATCATCTTGTGTTGCCTTGAATTGTTGAATCACTCTACATTTTAATGTGCAAATTTGTTCTTTGGCTTTTTGTTGAAAGGATTAAACCATTTGGCATTTTGTCTGAAACGTAAATGCATTAGGAAGATGCAGTATAATTTATTAAAATGTATAAAGGGAACAAAGAATAGGATTAATTTTCTTCTTCTTTTTTAATTCCAGGGGCACCACTAGGGCATTTAATATGGGTTAAACCAGATTCAAAGAGCTTTTCATTAGACATTTAACATAAATGACTAAGAGTTTAATCAGCACATACCATTTAAATGCATTGAATGGAGGAATTGGACTATACATTGCATTATAATTTATAGAGTTTTGGTTTTGATTACATAAGGGAAACATTTTTTTATGCCTTAAAAGCATTCTTTTGTGATGTCAAAAAAATTGTATAGTATTATTGTTCAGAAAATGGTGTTTCAATTTGGTAGCGAAGCCTAAAGTCACCCAAGTGGAAAAGATAACTAGCAAATTCCTCAAAGTCCTGTAGTTTGTGGGTTTTCTCTTCAAAACGTCCTTTTCTTCTGGGCCTGATAATGAACATTGCCTCTGCTTTCCACCCTATGTCGCTTGTACATTCTTTTTAACAGCTTTAAAAAAATTGACTTGTGAATACTTCTGGAATGCAGTTTAAACAGAATTAGAGAGAACATCACTGTGCTGGGCTTGCAGCAATGGAAGCAGAGCAATGCTAAAAACATGTTTTGCTTCCTTTTCCCAATCATTTAGTGATAATATAAAAGTAATTCAATCCCCACTTAAACAATACCTGGGGTAACTCTGTGTGTATCATCTGTTCCATCAGAGATGATTATAGGAAATTAAAGTGCTGCAGAGGCAAAAGTGGCTCCCATTTTAAGGAACTTTATCAAAATCTTTAGGAAGGATAATATTCTAAAGAGCTTACTTTTTAGTTTCTGTTTGCCTTCAGCAATACTGTCTATTAAAATCGCTCTTCAAATTGCAGTTAGTTTCCTTTCTAACAAAAGGCATTGTTTTTTCCCTTCCCTTCTCTTATATCTTTGCAGGAGACAATAAAGTATCTCTTCTTATCCAGCAACGCTGAGAGCTCTTATCAGCAGTAAGGTAAGAAAAGGGAAATATCTCAGCAATGAAGATTTTTTCTGTACTGTGGTTTTTGTTTCTTTTTTTTTAGTAGGTCAGCAAAAGAAAAAGAAGTCCCATTTTCAGAGATGCTATCCCTTAATGTTAGAAGGAGAGCTTGAAATCAAGATAAAGCTCTTATTCTTTGAGAATGCAGTCACCCTAAAATGCATACCTCCATCTCACACTTACTCTTTCTTTTTTCTTTCCTTCTTTTTTTTTAAAAATCTGTCTTTATCTTCCTGTCTTTTTCTTCTTCGTTTTCTTTTTTTTTCTCATAATAAAATACTTTTAATGTAAATTTTATTATTGTGGATTTGCTCCTTCCTGACAGATCCTATCTATACTACTAGAAAAACAGGAGCAAAACAAGACTTGCAGAAATGAAAAATCTATTTATGCATATATATATACACACATAAACATACATGTATATAACCCTACATCTGTATAATTATATATATATTGTTTAAATATATACACATAAATATATGTTTAAGTATACATATATGTAGGTATATATATTTGTATGTTTCTTTATATGTATATAATGATACAAAGAATCTCTTAGAAGCCAGAATTTAAGTTTTCATTATGGAGCCTAGCTGTGTAAAGCTCTCAGTGTCATCCATTTACCTATATTTAAGACAGTAATGAATTAAGTAATGTGACTGACATCTGCCTGGTGTGACTCCTTTCCCTCATCGTCTATCCAGTCAGAGTTGTACATGCCCAGAATAATACTTCATTTTGGTAGTCTTACATTTTCATCTTATGAAATATTTACCCAAACTGAGATGGTGGGGCAAAATCAGTTTGTTTGACCTGAGCATTGAACATGGTACAATCTGTGCAGGTTCTTAAATATTAACAGGGTTTGTTCCTTTCTCTCAAGTTGTTCACTAAGAAATCTTTGTATTTTGCACAGATGCCACAGTGGAAGAAGTGTGCACTTCCATACATTGCTTAGTCCTATCCAAACATGGGATGATGCTGAGAAGGACAGCATGTATACATTTTCCCCATCCCCAGTAAACATTCTTGTTCCTTCTTTGCATCGGGGTTGGGAATACTAGGGTAGCAGTCAGGTCAGTGTGCTGAACTTATGGAAAATTTCCACCTTACCTGTCTCCCCAACCCCCAAGTAAAAACCACGTATCAGATCAAGACTATGCCTACCTACCAAGATGTCTAAAATTTAGTTATCAATATCTGAACTAATGACAAGGACTCTTTTTAATAATTGAAAAAAAATCCTTCCAGATGAAGTTATTTTGAGCCTATTTTAGACAATCATCCTGGAGTGAGAGGAATTGCTCTTTGGAGGTACCAGCTTTCATCTGTTGTTTCTAAGGGTTGACCCCCTCAGAGTTAGAAATCTAAGCTAGGGCAGACAAACCCCACCTCTTGCCACTCAGCAACTGAATCATCCTCACTGAAGCTATCAGGATAATATTTAAATCTGCTTGCAGAACCCCAGCTATCACTTAACAAAGGAATAAGTAAGAAAGGGGGAAACGTAGGAAAAAAGCACATAGATTTAAAAATCTAAACAGAAATGTTCTCTGTCAGAACATCTAAAAAAGCTCTGAATCAAATTAAACCACTAATGCTTTCTAGATCTTGGCTTAGACTTGAGTCTAACCAAAAGCCTCTGCACACGTTTGGATGCTGAGTGTCCTGGTGGGGTGGGTAGAAGCTAGCCCGCAGCTAACACCTGTCAAATGCAAGCAGAGGGAAATGCCTAAACCAGGGGTTCTCAAACTACGGCCCACGGGCCGGATACAGCCCCCCAGGGTCCTCAATCTGGCCCCCAGTATTTACAGAACCCCCCATCGGGGGTTGCGGGGGGGGAAACCAAGCAGCCACAGATGACTGCCAGCCACTTCATCTGCGTGCCGGCCCCCTGTTTAAAAAGTTTGAGGACCCCTGGCCTACACTCTCATTGAGGAAGGCTTGCTGTGTTCATCTGTCTACACCTGCTTCTCTTAGCTTCATTAATGCATTCACTGACATAGCAGAAGGAAGATAACAGAAGCAAAGGGCCCTGCTGAGACACCTTGAATCAGTTACAACCTTTTGCAGGCTGCTCCAGTTCCCTTTCAGCATAAGGATACCCGTGCCTTCACCCTATGTACAGTCAGTAGGCAGAGGCTGACTCCAAAAATCATGTCCTGGAAATCTGATGGCCTCAGGAGTGTCCGGTTTCTCCAATGGCAATAACGGAGAGCTTTAGCACCTTGCCTGGTTTATCTGAATCATACCTAAATTGAAAGCGTTTAATTGTAAAGTGACGTCAAAAGTAATCCGATTATTTTGGTTGTATTGATACTCAAATAAGCATATAGAAAAGGGCTAATTATGAAAATAAATGCTTGTATGGTCGGGTGAATAGTTAGAAAAGAAATAAAAACAAAAAGAGACATTTAAAAGCCATCTGTGTCATTGGCAAATCTGATTATACTGCTTTATCAATTGGAAGGTGGTTGCTGGAGAGACTTAGTCCAGAGTTCTTTGAAGTTATTAGGGCTGGCGTCAGTGAGTATTGATGATCACACCTGACGAGGAGCATGAAGCCATGGACTGCAGCAGAAGAAAGAAGTACCATCTTCTCAGCTGTGTGTTTTTCATACAGCATTTCTGATCCCAACTCACTTGAAATCGTAGCCTATCTCCGCAGGTTGCTACCTATAGAACCACATGTGGATGTGTAAATACACACACGTACAGACACACACACATACAAACACACATGGACAGGCACACACACACACACACGTACAGACACAGATACAGACACTCACACACGTATACATACAGACACACATATACAGACAGACATACATGTACAGACACACGCACTCACACACGTGCACACACAGACATACATATGCAGACACACACACACACTCACACACATACTGACACACACGTACAGACACACACACATACACACACACCTACACTCAGACACGTAGACACACACATACATACACCCACACAGACACCCACACATACACACACACCCCTACACTCAGACACGTATAGACACACATACAGACATACACACACACGTACAGACACTCACACATGTACAGACACACACACACGTACAGGCTGCCAGGGTGGCCTCTGTGAGGGGAGGCCGCTCCAAAGCACAAATACACCAGGTGGGCAGAAGAGTGAAAGGAAAAAAAAAAGTGGGAAAAAGCCATTACAAGTACCAAGAAGAAAGGAGAGGGAAGAGGCGCTGCCGGCGCCGGGGTGGAGTTTCTCCTGCAGCCTGTGCGCAGGGCCCTGCTGGGGTAGATATTTGCACTGAAGCCTGTGGAGGACTCTTCGCTGGAGGAGGTGGATGTTCTTGAAGGAGGCTGTACCAGGTGGGAAGGATCCAGTCTGGAGCAGGGAACAGGTGTGCGAAGGAAGGAGCAGCAATGAGAAACTGCTGTGTACGGGCTGTGACCACCCCAACCCCGGCACTGCTCATGGGAGGTGGGTGCAGAGGCTGTGTGGAGGAGTGAAGTTGAGCCTGGAAAAAGGAGTGGTGGGAAGAGAAGCATTCTTTTAATTTTTTTGCCTTTGTTTCTCACTACTTAACTATATTTTAATTGGCAATAGATTAAGTTAATTTTCTCCAAGCAGGCTGGTTTGCATGCGATGGTCACTGCTAAGAGATCTCCCTGTCTTTATCTTGACCTGAAGGCTTTTTCATCCTATTTTTTCCCCCTGTCCTACTGAGGAGGGGAGTGAGAGAGCAGCTGGGTAGGCATTTGGCATCTGGCCAAGGTTAGCTCACTACAAAGACATACAAACGTTTACCACCTGTTGGAATATATCAGACTGCTTAAAATTAGATGAGCAGCTACATGTACCTAAGCATTTAGTGCCTTTTGTGTAATTACACAATTTTGCCTAAGGATTCTGAGCACCCAGAACTGATATTCACTTCAGGGACATCTGAAGTTGTGAGATATTTCTGCAAATAACACCATTTCCACTAAATTCCTTAAGAGTTTGAGCAGAAATTTAATTCCAGGTGAATGTTTTGCAAAATTTGACCTTCTGGTGTTAAAGGGTATTCTGCTAGTGAGGCACAATAACCAATTTTTAAATAACTAAACTATTTTTTAAAAAACATTGATGTTGTATGACTAAGCCTGAGAACATTTGTTTTCAATTCACCAATAAACCAAAAATTGTCAAAACTATTCATTCAGCTTTTAGCTGGTTATGATTCTACTCATCATTGTTTGCTGTAATTTGTGCATTTTTTTCTTTTCTTTTTTAAATTTTTTAAAATATATTTTAATGGGGACATATCAAGTGTGTGTGTGCACATTTTTGTCTTCATTCATGGTTGATTTTTTACACTTGTCTTGACAAATTAACAAGGGATCTCTTAATAAATATCCTCTTTGTTTCCCCTAAGTACAACATTAGTAAGGGTTTTTTTTTCATTAAGTTCACTTTTATGCATTAAAAGGGGGAGGGAGAACCCACCACGTTTTGTGGTTTCAAAATGTTTTTTGCCTTTTCTGCATATTTTTTTCTTGCTCATCACTTAGTTTTTTTTTTTTACTCCCATGTTGCTATTTTGTCAGTGATGACAATATGGAAATCCATACATATTGGTATTCCAATAGATATTTGCCTAGCCAAACAGAAGCAAAAAATTATGTGAATACAAATGTATTAACTGCAAAGATAAATCACAACCTGCAGGCAACTTGAATAAGCTGAGGAAGGAGAGGAAAAAATGTGGGGTGGGGAGTGCAGCTTGAAACCAGCTAGAGTCAGAAGATGGAACATCACACAAAGGAATCTGGAAACATTTATAAACATAACTTTTTAGTATCACACAAGCAGGAAATGCAGAATTATTGAAAAGCAAGCAGTCCCACAACCACACTGCAATGGAGAAGTTTTATTGTCTTCGGAAATCATCTGTGCTCATTGTCAGGCTTTTACAACTCCACCTTGGTTTGGGGGTCTTTTTCTTTCTTCTTCTCCTTCTTCTTCTTCTTATAAAAAAGTTTTAAAAATATGAACTTAGGAAAAGCCAATTTCATGTGCTGTTAATTTAATTTCCAATATAAAACCTTACTTCTTCTGATAGAAAATGAAATTACTCTTTCTACATTCGTTTTATCTGTCAATTAAATTCTTTTTTTCCCCCTTTCCTCCCCTCAAAGAAAAAAGAACGTGCACATTATTGGTTATATTTTCTGTGCTTGCAACAAAATGAAAATGGGAAGAGGTGGCATTAACTACAGTAAGTACACAAAACCTGCTTGATTATCATATAAAGATGCTGGAATGACAACCCTGGAGACTTTGAATCTCCTTTGTGAGGTTGTAGATGTCTAGGCTAATTTTCATTTTCCATTTGTCCTGGTATTGCATGGCAAAGCAGTTTTAATAATGGGACTCTTAGCAGCATTAACTATTAACATTTCTATTTTGTGGTATCTTAAAGAAATGGCTTTTGGAGGCAGCTTTCTCTGTCTGAATCTGTATGTGAATAAAGATAGGAAAATGAAATTCATCTCTTGGGCAGAAAGAGAGGACATTCGCTGTGATCCATTCTATACGATTAATTTCAGGATGATATTTGTCTCTGCTTCATGTTATCATCATTTGACAGTTATAAAAAAAAAATCACCTTCTTTGGTCTTGCTTGGTTATTATTTATATAACCTTAGAGCTGATTGGAAAATAGTATTTGAAAAAAAGAATATCCGTTCTTCAAAACTGGGAGAAAAAAAAAAAAGGGAAGCAGTTTTGGTTTTTTGTTCACTTTTTGAACAATGACAAAAACACCTTCCAGAACCAAAACAAAACCCGACTGATCCTTTTAACTTTTCAACAGCAGCGCTAAAAAGAGAATAAAGCAGATAGCATTTGTTGAGTAATAGAAAACCCTGTCACTCAGCCACAACAGCTTGCCTAGCATATGAAGATCTGAAATGTTCTGATCTTTATCTGGGGCAAAGATACCATAGATAAGCTAACTATAAGGCACTTCTGTCTTGCAGATATTTTGCAGTTCTGGTGAGGACTAACAAAGTACTACCAGTGTTTGAGAGCTGAGAGGAACCTCCTGGTGTACCTTTTCATTGCAGCTCAAGATGTTACCATGACCCAATCTGTCCACCATCCCCCTCTACTTGCACCTGCGGAATGGGTGATAGATGCACCCACTTTTCAGCTGTGTCATTTGGAAGTTAAGTTGCACTAAATTATGTGAGTGGATTTAACTGTGAGCTCAAGTGATGAGGTGCAGCTAGATATTTCTTTTCTGTTATGTTTGTAGAGAACAACTTAGAGGTTGTGAGCCAGAGGGCTGAGCATGTGTCTTAAAACCTCTGCGACCAGATTTGCCAGACAGTATCTGCTATCTTTTCTTTTAGAACAGTTTTCAAGGAGGGTATTCTACTCCACTGCCCTTTGTCTTCACAGACCTTGAGAAGACAGACAAGTGACAGTTAAATACTTTCTGCTTACACCTGTAAGAGACTGGGGAAGCTTAACGCTAAGTTCTGTACAACTCAGGGATGCACTAATGGGACATTTCCTGGGTGAGCTTCCTCCTATTCAGAGAGTTTGTGCATGCTGAATGTATCTAAGGGTCTAAATAAATAATACTGAATTTTATGTCCAATGGTATAAACATATCCAAAGAGAACTGGCTCAGTTCTGCCACAGCAGAAGCATCTGAGGCATGATTCTCCTCTCACATCTGTAAAAATCAAGTACAATTCTGTTAAAGTCAAACCTAGAATTTTACCAGGGGAAAGCCGAAGTGATTGAGAGAAAAATCAGGTCTAAAGCCTATAAAGTTCAAGTATAAACAGCATCACTTTTTTTTTTTTTTTTAACTTGACTACATGCATCTGGAAGGTATTCAAAGCATGCACTTGCAGTTATTTGTTACTCCTGGAATGATTAAAGTAAATCATATTGTTTGATATGAAAAATATGTTGTACACACACTTCTATTTTTCTCATTGCTCTGCCCTCCATGCTGCATTTTGTAGCATAATCAAAATGCAAAATACATTTTGAAAAATTAAATGAGACACATATGTGAATCATGAGGTGTATTTGCATGTTTGGCCTTTCAATTCATTAGGGATTTTATTTTTTCCAGGAGGGAAACTGTCACATTTACATATTCTTAGACAGGCATGCAAATATTAGTCAGAAACTATAGTTTATTCAATGCATTACAAGCTCCTGGGCTGCCAAACAGTAATTTCAGTTCTTGAGTAATATATGTTTTTGGAAACCTGGCATAATAACACTGTATTATTGTATTGCCCACTAGGACCACTTATGATTTTGTCAGGTTTTCCGTTATCAACCTTATATTCTGGGCCACGTATATTGTATGTGAGCCATATAAATTTGTTATCTGACATGCACGGTCTCAGTCCCAGAGCAAATTTCTTTTGCAAATTTCAGAAAGTAAAATCACAGAAGCTTATTCAGAAATTCCGGCTGGACCAAGGGAGACACCAAAAGAAAGAAAACCAACTAGCATAAAGTTCTTTACGTCCATTTTTCTGTTTCTGTGATCTAATGTTGCAGGGGTTTGCTACTGCAGATGCAAATACGCACCTCAAAGAATTTGCACAATGAAAATACACTGACCATAATACTTGTCAACTGGAAAGGAAATCATTTGGAAGAATCTATCTGGGAAATGGGCTGTAGTGCTTCATATACCATTTTTTGGCATAAATTCATGAACTGGTGTGACTGAGCTAAGGTTACTCCAGTGTGTACTAAAGAAAACAGTTTACATCAACTGAATTCCTTTCTCCCTCTCCCTCATCTCAAGTGGAGGCTATTATAACTGTTAAAAATTCCCATGGGTAAATTTTAGGCCTGGTTAGAGACAAGGTCATTGATAAGGCCAGGAATCCACTGGAGCAAAAATAGTGTACCAGGTTGATAATAAGTGCCAAAGGTTCCTGTAGCCAGTGTTGGAGGAACAGTGTGATTAGTATCACGATGCTACATTCAGCTTTCAGCCTGGATGCCCCAGGACATATTTACATTTACTTAGGCTGGCCTTAAGTCTGGGCGAGGCTTAAACTAATGTTTCTACCTTCTTCAGCAAGTGAAGAAAGTTAAAACCTTTATAATGAAAAACTGAAGTCACAACTGATGAAGATGGATATCCTTATAGAAATTCATTGGGGGAACATATTGATTGAACCATAGGGACTAAATTAACCAATAAACTTTTCCAAATAATACTAAATGGTAGGAAAGTTAACCTATGTGTAAATTGTTCTTGTTCTTTGGACCAAAATATTAAGGACCACAATATTTGATAGAAATCATCACAGGAGTATGCGATCTGTGTAACTATTAAAATCCCACTTTCACTATGCCATTTTGGGAACTGCGACCAGATGAATGCTCCCATTCACAAAATTTATGTAATACATTGACCTAAAAGCAACTCTAGATTTTGAGCTCTAGTTATGCTATCAGGAAGGCTGCACAGAACCTCTTGGCATGGCTAAAGGGGACAAAATCGAAAGCTTGTAGACATCTGATACAAGTTTGAAAAAAGAGGTATTTTCTCCTGGCAGGAGAATTATAAAATATTCCTGCTTTTCATACACCATAACTTCTGTCCATTAAGACTGCATAAGGTTTCTTAGTATGCAAAGAGGCTATGCTTGTGGAAATCTGCTGTTTTCTAAATCCATATTGATAGGATAGAATGTAAACCCTTTGCAGGGACTGTTACAGTCTATCATGTTCATGATCTGTGAATTTAGGACTTCTGAATGCACAGTGGCAAAGTACTCTAATGATCCATTATACGGTATCAATGATATGTAGATTATGGGCTGATTGTAGATATTTGAACTATGTATTACAATCCATAGTGTGGTTCTTTGTGGATTTGTTAGAGGCACTGAGGACCAGTGCACTTTGACATAACGCCAAAGAGGAACTAATTAGAGCTTGCCACAATTTCACTACATTAAGAGTATGATCATGCTGTCATGATTCTGGCATGGTCCAAACACTACTTACCTCAAATGAGCTCACTTGGGAAATAATCTTATCTTAGGTACAGCAAAACAGATGTCAGCATAAAGGAATGGCTCAAGAATTTTCCTGGAGTCTTGGGAAGGTCTTACAGGTCACACTGATTTCTCTGCTACAATGGCTAGACAGATACTAAAGCCTCATTTAGCTAGTACATGTCAGTGCTACACAGATTATGTACTTTTTGTCAGGGATCAAGAAAAGTATCTGAAAGAAAGAATCTGGATCTAAGCATTTCTTTTCTCCTTCCTTTTATATAATCACTGTAGTAATACCCCATAATACAGTTCTCTGGAATTCATTGGTTGGTTGAATTTACATAAATTACAATAACACAAATTTTAGACAGGCAGCGTGATCCACTGAATACTACTACATCACTGTATTTTAATTGCAGCCCTGATTCTGCTCTTTACCTGTAGGATGACTGTAGGCTACTCATAGTTTCCCCTTCAATTCCTGCCTTGTCTTTTATATTTTTATATTGTTTGTGAAGAGCTCTTCACAGCTTGGTTTATCACTAACTACTGTGTAGACAGTGTCTCCCAGAAAAGCCATCTTGGATGAGACATTTAAACTCTGTTGTAATAAAAATAAAGGTAAGACAGGGTATTTTATATACTTACAAGAAGACAATTGTCTATTTGGACAAGCAGAAAATATTACCTATGATCCTAAATCCCATCTTTTCTAAAGATAACTTACTAGCAGAATGTTGCCATCAAATATATTCTCCCTCCTTTGCTCTTCTGTGGTGGATTTATTCTGATCACATGTGCAGGTTGAGAAATATACAAAAAATGTCCCTTTCATTAAGATTAGAAAGCTGCAGCCCTTAAATCATGCATTTATGCAATTTTTAACTGTTTTTAACTAGCACAAAATTGCTTGTTGGAATTATGCAAGTATAGATCATTTTAATTTGAATCATTGTGGAATCATAAAGGACTCCGTTCTTTAATTTTGTGCCTTCAAGTCAGCCACTTTGATTAAAAAATAATAAAGCATGAGAGCTGGAGGGCCTTTGCAGGTTCTTCCTGCTATCATGGAACCCTGATCTTTGGTACTATATCTTCTCATTAATATTAATAAAGGGCTGATAGGCCATCTCAAAGCATAGTACAAAACCCACGCAATTAATTGCTTGTAGTGTTTTTATGCTTATTTTGCACAATGAGAAGCGATGCCTCAGGAGTCTAAATATCAGTTAATCAATAATATCAAATCCACAGAAAATAAGCCCTTCAAGTCCCTTTTTCATAGAATTATAGTATCATTTAGGTTGGAAAAGACCCTTAAGATCATTGAGTGCAACCATAAACCTAACACTGCTAAGTCCACCACTAAACCATGTCCCTAAGTGCCATATCTGCACGTCTTTTAAATACCTCCAGGAATATTGATACAACCACCTCCCTGGGCATCCCATTCCAGTGCTTGGCCACCTTTTCAGTGAATATTTTTTTCGCAATATCCAATCTAAACCTCCCCTGGCACAACTTGAAGCCATTTAATCTCATCCTATCTCTTGTTACTTGGGAGAAGACACTGACCCCCACCTCGCTCCAACCTCCTTTCAAGTAGCTGTAGAGAGCCATAAGGTCTTCCCTGAGCCTCCTTTTCTCTGTACATATGGAGAAACATAACGATCATCGAAAACATAGGGTGATCACAGTGCAGGTTTGCCCTAAGAGATTTTGTTCTAGCTTTCCTGGTCCTCTGTAAGACATGAATGATGTTCTCTGTGGTCTTGAGCCCCTAATACAAAGTGATAGTTGTGTTAAGGGTGGGATCTGGTTTCCTGAACTACATAGGCATGTAATGCCATTTTAGACTCCCTAAAATTTCCATGGTCTAATAAGTACCCTGGGGGATCTAAAATAACATTAGGAACTTCAAAAACTGAAATTTAATCTATGTAGTCATTTATAAATTGTTGAAATCAAGTAATTTGTTTAATTTCTTACATGTTTTACTATCGTGCTATCACTGATATGTACAAACAGATGGAAACAAATTCTGGAGATGTAGATACCTATTTTGATCTTATTTTATATCATTAATTTTATAGTTGTCAAATTGGTAGACATTGTAGTCTGCATACTCTTCCAGTAGAACAAAAAATCATAGTCCAGATTACAGTGGGTTGTAAATTAGAGTGCGAATGTTTCTAGTTTACAAAATGGGTTTCTATTATCTAGAACAGCATACATTTATTAGATACACCACTTCAAGTAATACACCAGAAACCGATGCTGTCAGTCATAACCTGTAGTCACAGGAAAATTGACTTTGCTCTTTCTGCCATTAGAAGTGATTTTTACATTTTTCTTTTACTTTTATTAGCTGTTTTCCTTTTTAAACTTCTTTTACTGTGTTTTCTCTTGTTTCTGTCTTGAATTCAGAATCTGCCAAACTCCATTTCTTCTTACCAATTGGATCAGAAAAGCTGATCCAGGAAATGAGTTTACAAATAAGTTTTGCTGCTCTTATGCAGAGGGAAAACTGTTTGAGGGCTTTTTTTCTCAGTGACACCTTCTTCAGTATGCTGAAGGATTTCTATACTTGATGTACCTGACATGTAATGCTTGGAGGAGTCTTGTTTTACTCTTCAAATGCTGCACCACACCAAAGTCCTTAAATTTTTAAGTACGGGGAGATTATAGCCCAAAAGCAGTTTTGCTTAGTAGTGCTTTTCATAAATCTTCCCTAATTTTCAGCAGGATTAAAACCAATTACATGTTGTTTGTTTTTAAATTTAAGAAGAGAGAGAGAGAAAGAAAAGGCAATACAGAGAGATCTGCATATGCTCCCCTGCTTCTCTTTTAAGCACTGTTATTTTTAATAGGTAAGATGCTGAGAGTTAGCTTCCTTTGCAGGAAATTAGATGAGCAATATCCAAAAAGTCTTCTCAACAGGTTCTTGCAAATTTGGAGTTACTAGCTATGTTGAGCTGGATGGCATGCATCCCTTAACTGTACAAGATCACACATGTTTTTTGGCCAGCAAAACCTTTCAGAAAAGGGAGAGCTCCTTTCCCATCCTGAACTGACCTACAGAGATGTTTGATCTGCATGTGAACAAGGTCAAGCTTATGTACTTTCATTGTCCTTGGACCAGATGTGCAATAGGGCCAGAGACTGAGTACCTTTCACCTTACTATGTCTCAGCCATGCTGTTACACACAAAGGCAAATTGCTGACACTGCAGAGCAAAAAGAGAAATGATTAGGGTTGTTTTGTTTGATTTTAAAACATGTATAATATTGTACTAAATTTTTGTATTGGGGGTAGCTCAGATGATTAAAATAACAAAATGTGACCTTGTAAAATTGAATGACCAAGAAGCCATTGTGCCTAATGGTATAAATGGTGTTTAAAATATAATTCACTGGACAAAGGCTGAATTCCTAAAATAATTTTTTTATTGCTATTTTGTTGTTGATTGGCTGTTGCATGATGGTATAGAAAATGGGAAGGAGGCATGGCTGTGGCTATTTCAGATTGCAACATTGTGGGGCTTACTGCAGAGGGTTGCTCTGCTTCATATAGTTCACAATAATTGGATAAATCCTGCAGCTATTCCTCTGGGCTTCTTACAGCTGGGTGAAATATTTTTAGCAAAAGAAAAAGTACATTTTTATGCACACCTCTACCTGTATTGTTTTATCAACAAGTATGAATTTATAAGGTCAAGTCTCATCCTTCAAGTAGTCTTCATATACACATGCACACATGAAAGAAAATGGTTTTAGGAAATGTCAGAATGCTTTATATCAACATTTTCAGAATGAACTAGAATGATTCATTTCAAAATGTCATTTTCATTTTGAAATTGATCTTTTTAAAGGGTAAGAAAAGGAGGGGAAAAAAAGCTTAAATAACTTGAAAATGAAACACAGCATTTTCCAGTTTGAATGAAACTTCGTGGTGTACAAACCCAAACCCATTGATTTATTTCTTTTCTCTTTGCTATTGAACTCCAAAGTCTGGTATTCTCACAGGTCAAGTTTCTTACTCAGATTCCAAACCAGTGGTCAACTAAAAGTACATTTTCTGTTCTCTGTCTGCCTGCACACCAGATGTAATGTCAGGTATAGCTTGCATATCTGAATTTTGCAGACATGGCTACATGACTGTGTAGTTCCTACCTCTGCTCTGATTAGAGGCATAGTAGGTGCCATAAATTAAAATAAAATGAAATTTTGTCCTAGGAAGATCTGTATTGGTGGAAAGAGTGCAATTTTTCCCTTGTTAAAGAGAAGCCACAGCAAGTCAGAAAACTCTAGGAATTTCAATACATGGAGCTATATGGACTTCTGGGTTTTTTTCCTTCTCTTTTTTTTTTTTGGTGGTGGGGGGGATGGGGGGTATAAAAAATGTTTGGAATCCACCTGATTCATGAAGGGATCAGACAGCTCCATCCCAGGCATCCCTTCTAATGAACAGGTTGACAACTGCCAGGAGCTAGCTACACATTACTACCTCCTTCTGGTTCACTGCACATTCTGATTAAGTCATGAATATAAAATTCTTCTTTTTTGCAGTTGCTAATATGTAAGAATTTATTTTACAGAACTGACAGTGAGTCCAATATTACAAAAAATAAAAGAGGAGGTGGTGTAGGGAAAAAAAGGCAGATCAATCTGACATTGATTCTAATTAAAAATAAAGAAAACTTTAGCTGAAAAATTAACTGTAGGCTTTTCACCTTGTGATTCTCCTTACCCTTTAAAAATCTTGGGCTGAAATGTAACATCTCAGACAAGTTCTGATTCAGACCATTGTCATTTGATGCAGATGATTTTAACAGCCTGAGCAAGCTGGGTGAACAATTACCTCTCTCTCTCTCTCACTCACTTGCAAACTCTTTTCTCCAATGTCATTAACCTACTCAGTTATTATAAAGGACTTGTCACTGCCCTAAACTCTTGCTTAGATGCATCATTCATCATATCCTAAGAAAGTATCAACAAAGAATTAGAAGCTAAAAAATATTACTAATAGTAATGAGTGCATTTTCATGCAAGGTGGATCTTGAAACCCATTTCCTATTTTTGACAAAATAAAGGTCTAGTTAAGGTCTGGGAAGAGTGTTTCAACATAGTTTTAGTATCACATGACGTTTTAGTGAAAAAAAATAAAGAAAACTAAGTAAGCAAATAGAATAGATCAGTTCAAACTACCTGTGCTACAGAGAATTTTTCTCCTTACATGCCTGTGTAGAATCTCTTTTTCATATGCTCAGACTAAAAATAAGAAAGGAGAGTTGGTGTGGTATGATTCTTCATTCCCATGGATATCAAAGGCAATCTAAACAGTTTCACCAAAGAGCAACTCCTAGTCCCTCATTTCTTTCCCCTTTTTAATTACATTTGGACTCAATGATCTTAAATGTCTTTTCAAACCTAAATGATGTTTGTATTTTTCTATGATTTTATTTTTGATCCAAGCTCCCTCTTCCACTGACTCCCTCATTTGTTGCGTACACCTTGTACAGACTTAGGCATTCATTTTATCGCTCTCTGGGCTCATTCAGTTCATTTATGTTGTTGTAAAAATATTCAGTTTATTGTCAAATGTTTCAAGTGAGTGTGAGGGACAGAGAAAAAAGGAGGGAGGAAGTCATCTACCTTCCAGCAGTAGTGAGTCATTTAATTAGGTTTATGTCATTACATAGAACTTCAGCCTCATTCCCCACCCACCCCCACCCCCTGCCTTGTTTGAACTCAATAGGATAACCTCACTTCAAAATAGTGAAATTATTTACTTCTGGCTGTCCTGGTTTCAGCTGGGATAGAGTTAGTTTTCTTCTCGGGAGCTAGTACAGTGCTGTGTTTTGGCTCTGATGTGAGAACAATGTTGATAGGACACTGTTGTTTTTAGTTGTTTATGGGTAATGTTTATACTAAATCAAGGACTTTTCAGTTCCTTGGTCCCTGCCAGTGGGAGGGCTGGAGGGGCACAGAAAATTGGGAGGAGATACAGCCAGGGCAGGTGACCCAAACTGGCCAAAGAGGTATTCCATACCATGGGACGTCATGCTGAGTATATAAACTGGGGGAAGAAGAAGGAAGGGGAGAACATTTGGCATTATGGCATGTCTTCTGAGTAACCATTACGTGTGATGGAGCCCGGCTTTCCTGGGGATGGCTGAACACCTGCTGCCCATGGGAAGGGGTGAATGAATTCCTTGTTTTGCTTTGCTTGTGTGCACGGCTTTTGCTTTGCCTATTAAATTGTTCTTATCTCAACCCTTGAGTTTTACATTTCGATCCTTGTCCTCATCCCTCTGGGTGAGGGGGAGTGAGCGAGCGTCTGCGTGGTGCTTGGTTGCCGGCTGGGGTTAAACCACTGGCCTTTGAAATAGTGAAATTATTTACTTTAGCTAAAATCAATGCATGTAATACAATATGCCTTAGTAAAAAAAGGGGTTTTGAGGTATAGGAAGTCAGACTACACGATCAAATAACCCCAGTCAAACTGGATCCTCATGAAACTCTGAAGTCAGTCCCCAAGAACCCTCCAGAGTCAGTTCATTGCTGAATAGGGGCATATCCAGCTGATTTCCAATAAAGAGAAGGTTCATAAGATAATTTAAAAAGCACTATAATAAAAAATATTTACAGAAAAGGCTGTGATGGGTCCCTCCAAGATAACATCACCAGGAGTTTCACCATGTCATTGGACAAAAATTAATTTATTTAATCTTCCATGTTTCATAAAAATCTCATTTTATAACAAAGATTTGTCATAGGAGGAGACTCCAGAAATCTCAGATGTGTTTCATCCTCTCATGAGACTAAGGTCAGAACCCCATTGTGCTAATATTCATTTGAACAAGTCCTTTTCTCAAAGGACCTGCAATTTAAACAGCTCAGGATGATATGGAGAAATAGTGTGAAATGGGGACAATGGACATCGATTGTGATTGTATATGTCTGCTCAAGGAATGTGGGTATGGTGACTGGTCATGGGTGCGGTGTCTGGTCACATAGGCACACAGCTTTGAGGAGATGCCTGCCCTTCCTCCTCTAACAAAGGGGCTATTTAAAAAAGAATGAGAAAAGGATGAGAGACATTCCAAGGCTATCTAGAGGGAGGGAGTGCTAAGTCTCCTTGCTGGAGAAGATCGGATGGTCACAAGAACATGAATCACCTACAAACCTGCAAGGCCACCACATTCCAGGCACAGGACTGATAAGCTAATTAACATACGAAGCGGGGTTTAGGTAACGAATATGTATAGGCGTTAATTGAATATTCATTTGTTTTATTGTATAAATGTGAGATGGTTCGTCACTTCGGGCATGCACGCTTGTGGAGGAGCGATCCCCCGTGCATCTGCGTGCTTTAAACATACCTACTTTATAACTTTCGAGTTATAGAGTCTAATTCCGCACGTCAAGGACACAGGAATAGGGATAAGGAAAATTTTGAAAGGAATTCTTGAAACAAGGAGTGATTACACAGTTCACCTGCTGTGATACAAGTGCTCAGACTTGGTAGATATTTACCTGAGATATATGAAGAGATTACACTATGTAATTGCCTGCTCCACACCAGTTGAAGAACTTTTCCCACTCTAGCAATAACACTGGAGAGGGCGGTGTGGCCATCATTCCCAGTCCAATGTATTAACAGAAAGTGAAGTTTGTAGTTTTAGCTGATAGTCAGTGTTGTTACAACAGCAGGTATTAAAAAACACCACGCATTCTCCCACCCCCAGCACAAAAATGGGACAGACACCCACAGCTAGACAGATCTCTTCAGATACTGCAGTGAAATCCCTAGATGCTGTTAAGTAAATGTCCACAAAAATTGTAGTGCAGTGATAAATGAAGAAAGCTCTCCCAAGTCCCAAGGCAGAGCTTTAGCAGAGAAAAAGACCTTCTTGGCCATTGGCAGATTTGCCCAACCTTACTTTGGAGATTTTCCCATCATTAATTTAAAGGTATTAAATTAACAAAGATCAGCAGAATTAGCAATAAAAGGCACTGGCAGTTGCTGAAGCTGTAATTCGCAGTCTGGCATACTAGTCAGACAATTGGGATAGTATTTAAAGCAAGGAATCACAACCAATCTGTGATTTAAACCACACTTCCCTTTTTTATAAATAGTTATTTAAATACATATTAATGATTAAACTCATATTTCTTGAGGATTAAAAGCATCTATATCTATGCATATTTGTCAACATTAGCATAAAAACAGTTGGAAATTGTTAACAAAGTGCTGTTAAGTGACTGTATGCAACTGTACTCTAGAGTTCCACTTTCAGGTAACATCACTCAAGCTGTATCTGTTGGGTATCCCATCTGTTTTACACCTATAAGTTGATAGGAAAGAACATGAAGTCTCTGGGTGGTCAGTGCTGATGGTCATACATATCTTGTGTATTCAGCTATGGAAATACCACGGGGTAGGAAGAAGGTGTAAATTACCCAGAAGCTGCCTGATTGGTGGTGCATGTTTGCAACAGCTGTAAGGGGTCCTGAACAAAGCACATCAGTTGTAGTGAGAAAACTATTAGCATATGCATGAATAAGACGGTGTGAAAATGCTGGCTATCAACATGCAGTGTGTACTGTATTCCAGCTGAGTAGGTGTAAAAAACATCCTCTTGACACAGAAGTGTGAATTTCAGGGAGACAGGCCTGATGAAAGCCAAAGATTTGTGTTTGTTTCATTTGTTTAGATAAGGGGCTGTGTACTTTACTGGTGTTATTCTGCTTATCCTATAGATGAATTTTGCCCCAGTTTAAGGCAAACAAAGCAAGCTGGTGAACAGCACAAAATAATAGGATGACAACTGGATAGGACTGAGAGTCACAACAGGTTTTGAACCAGCTCTTTGAGGCCACAGATGCAACTTTCTCAGCAGTAATAGTCATCAGAACTTCAGTGCTTTCACCAGGCTACACAGATGTCATGACCCAGACTTCTGTATGGTTCTTTATTGTATGTGCCTCTTAAGACTACCACTAAAAATCAAAACTGAGCCATTCCTTTGCCGGCGAGCATAAACCCTGTCCACTGAAAAAGGACACTTGAAAATCCTGCTCCTGGGCACTTGAGGGCATTTCACAGTTCAGCCATTCACAATTTATATTTATTTGAAAAATTGTGTTGCTCGGCAGTCTTTTCTAATAGCAATATAATGGTATTGCAGCTGGAATTTAATGGTACACTATTACACTTCAGGGCAACCACAGCACAAGTGTATCAATTCTGGGATGAGTCAATGGTGAAAGAGCAATATTGAGGTCATATTTTTCTGCCTTCTGTACATCAGTGGGACAGAGGTATAGGACTTTTGGCAGAAATGTAAAAGATTATTTTTCAGTGATCTAGTTTTCTTCCATACAAATTTCTGTATCTCTTACTTGAAGCTTTGCAGTACTACCGTGTTATATTCTCTCACAGGATCTGTCGCAGTGATATCAGAAGAGCTACCAAGAAAGCAATAAATGGCATGATCATCTACCTCATTTGCCTTTCTTTTTAATATATTTTTTCAACAGTCCTTGAAACTTATTTTCTGTCATAGATATAATGAACATATGGTTGACACAACATGTTGTGGAAAGCAGCAAGATTTTGTTGGTTCAGAAGCACACTTTTAATCCAGAATTTGAGAAAATGTCATCTCTTTTGCTATTAAACCTCCATTTTGCAGCTGATAGACATGTCAGTTTTAAAATGAGATCAAGTAAAACGTATTCCATGTGTTCCTGTAGGGGTTCTTGCTTCACTAACTCATTTAGGGAGTAAAAGCATCAGACCATAAGACTGGTCAAGCTGGATCAGACCAGAGGTTCACCAAGGCCAATATTCCCTTTCCACTACTGGCTAGCAGTTGATAACTAAAATAAACCATAATAACAGGTGAGTCTGCAATACATTTTCCTAGTATACTCTTACAGCATTCATGTTTGTCTTGGAAGCTTCTTGAGCTAAAGGCTGCATGTTTGTATTTAGCAGACTTAGGTGGATTTCCCTTTCATTTCTTTATCTAATCATTTCTTGAACCCAGGTAAAAAAAAAAAAAAAAGCAATATGCTTTTCCACCATTTTGCATCTATCTGCCAGTTTATATATATGTAAACATTTGTGTGCATATTTATAGATACAAATATATAGATAGACACCTATAATCTAACATCTATATATGAACAGAATATTGCTGCATTAAACACCTTCCTAGAGGAAAGGAATGGCAGAATCTCAAGTCAGCTTCATGCCCAAGAGGATCACAAATCTCTACAGGGCTGATAAACTAAATTACCTTGCAGTGATCTACATGTAGTTGTTTAACTTGGGAAAGCAGTCATGGATTCAGGGATACATGGAGAGGAGATATTTTTGCAGTCTAGAGATTAAAGCCCTTATCTAAGCCGCCAAAGATCTTGTGTAGGCTATTATCAAGATCATTCTAATTAAATATATTTTTAAAACCTAACACTGGATAACATAAATAAACAATCTTACAAACAGATAAGACAATTCAAACCTCTACTTTTACAGAAGAATAATAAAATGAAGGTCTGTTTTCTTTCCTTTTAATTTTGCAGTATTTACTGCCTAATGACCGAGCTTCAAAGGTAGGAACATCTAAGTACCTGGACTATAGAGAATGATAATATTCCCCCAATTTATCCCAGTAAATTTTTTGTTGATATAAGCCCACAGGGTTTGTACTGACCTGACAGTACAGGGTCTCTGAACTGAGTACATAAGTCACATCTGTGTAACGAACAATAGCTTTTTATGGTATTTGGGACTGGTGGAGGCTGTAGTGCACTTTCATACTTCAGCTGGGAACCCATAAAGAGAGAGGAGATCATGCAAAGAAAAGGGGGTGGGGGTGGGAAGGTGGTGGGGAGAGGGAGGAGACATGGAAAGACAATTGGACTGAAAACTGAACAGGAGGAATCCCCTGCAGTGAACATCATGCACCTCTGTGTCAGGACATGGTTGACCTGTAACTCCATCTCATGCAGTCCTCTTTAGGAGGGCTGATGCTTTCAACAGTGTGACTCAGAGGTATATTGGAAGAGTAAGTTTAAAAGCAAAGAGAACTTTTAAGTTTTATGAATAACAATTTTAGCTGTAAAGGGCTTTTCTGTGCTAATTTTCACTATGTGGATTGGTACAAGTACTATAAAAGACTGAAATATTAGTTTTTTATTAAACTGTTAAACATTAATTAAACTAGTAATAAAGTGTTAGCTCCAAATACAAGAGATACTGTTCCTTTTGCACCAACAACAGTTTGAGTGTAATACTATCAAGTTTAAGACTTCAGATCTACTGAGAGTCAGATGGAAATAATAATCCGTTTTCTTCACCGCATATGTGAGTGACAGTACTGAAAGGCATACACAGACTCAGTTCTTTTGGTCATATTTACATGAAAAAGTTTCCCTAACTCCTGTACTTTGTTCTGAATTCAATTACATGGATAGGTAGTGGATGATTTGTGAGAATGTCTAATAATTGAGCCACTTGAGGGTAGTAGGTGTGAAAATCTCAGTTTATCATAGAAGAAGAGGACAGAATCAGGGTGGGTTTATACCAGGTTACTCAAGTCTCCAATTAAGATTTGAAGATTTGTAAGTGAGTTTAGGTAGGCCAGGTTGGCTGCCACCATAGCCAGGTGAAAAAACAGAATGTGAGAAACTATGGACTAGGGTATTGTTTATTAAGATTTATGTTAAGCTCAATGTAAAGGTTAGGCAACAAAAGATATGAAAACGCTTATGCAAACAGCTACCAGACACCGCTTGTGTAAGATAAGATAACCGCAATACACAAACTAAACCAGACACCAGGGCAAACAACCCCATATAAGGACATATGAGTGAGGGGTCAACTATGGGACAAAGGAGGAAGACCACCAGGAGGCAGAAAACGACCCCCTAACAACAATTGAAGCATGACTCCACTACCTCATGAACACGGAAGTAAAGATGTATAAAAAGGGACTGTTTGAAATGCTCAGGACGGCAGTTGGCGGAGCACAGACTCCCCTGCCGTCCAGCGCTGTTTTTGCTCATATTCTACTTGCTATAATTAATAAAATTTTAATTGGATTATGATCCGTTGTGGTCTCAATTTATAACAAGAACTTTAGGTCCTTCTAAGTTTATACCAGAAAACATAGTTTTCTGTGCTTTTACAGAAGCTGAAGTTGTTAAGTGCTGGTTGAGCATCACTGTCTTGGACATAAAGGCATACATTTTCCATAAAGGTCACTTTAAGAACATAATTTCCTTTTGGGATTTGGTTTCTTGCGTATTATGCACTAACAAGAAATATAAATGACTACTGTATGTACTAATTAGAAGACTAAATTGATAATGATAAAATTTAATTATAATAACTTTAACAACAAAGCAAATCTGCATGTCAAAAAAGTGTAGGATCCCTATGGGTAGGGTATTAATTTCATGCTCTGCCTTAGCCAGGGCTTCTGAAGGGTGGCTGCAAGAGGAAGAGGAACACAACAGTGAAGTAAAACTTTTAGAGCTCAGAGCAAAACCTGCTGATGAAAAGACAATCCAGGAGATACTACATGGCTGTAAAAAGAGTATGTCACCAATGCCTAACCCTTTGCCACAATCCTTGATTTGCCACAAATCTCAGTTCTTAGTCCTGGAGAAATCTATTGGGTATAAAATAAAACAAAGCAAAGAAAAAGTAAATAAAATTAATAAAAAATAAAATAAAATGAACATATAAACAGTGAAATGTCTGGAAATTTCTAATTTTTGCCGTAATATTCCCCCCTCTACCCTTTTTCAAATGTCATCCCTAATTCTGTAGGGTACATGCCATCACAAAGATATCCATTTAATCAAATTCCTTCTGCACCTGGAACACTGCTAGCCAATATGTAGTAAACAACAGATGTGTTCCAATCTAAACTGGGGACACTATGTTTCAGAAAGATCCATTGATCTCAAATGGCAAAGTTAGTCTTCTTTTGTGAAAGGATTCTTTCAAATAAAGCTACTTGAGTGTTTGAAGGTGTGAGTACTTTGATGTTTCAAAGCCTCAATTATTTAGGTACCACAGAGATGAGCATTGTGTACCTGCCAAAGTCTCATTTAAAAAGCTCAGATGGCTAAGATGTCATGTTCTGTTCAAAGTCTTCTGGTGACTGAAATTAAAAGAAAAGCCCTTTCATTTTAGTGACTCCTAAGGCTCTCTCAGCATCCACTCTGTTGTGCTTCAGCATGACACCATTAAATGCTTGCAATTTGAGTACATTGTCAACAGAGTAGATGTGTTCTAACTAAGGGAGTGGTATTTATGTTGATGGGCTGTGGTAAAAGCAAAACACACAAACATGCGCACACACACAAAGAGCTTTTGGTATCTCTTTTTAAGGGGTAGTATTCAAGTGCCTGGCTGAAAAGCAGTTGTACTGATACCATAGTCTTTAATAATTAATTCATCTTTGTCTCCAGGATTGTGTAAAGGCAAGTGTTCACCTATCCTCAATTTACTACAGTTTGCGACGAGCGAGGGGAAGCAAGCAGCCGACTCAATGTGAGTGATAAAGCAAGCTTCAATTTATTACGGCGCGATTATGTCTTATATACAGTTCCAGTTAATTTATGCCTACAAATCATCTGCTAATTGGCTAAGCTCTAAAGGGTTACATTTTCATACGTCCTCCTATTTGCGGTTACAGCGGGCGGTTACAGCGGGTTCGGGTTACACCTTGTTCTTCATGCTTACTCCCTTAAAGTTGTTTTTCTGTTTTTGTACAAGGTCAGCACAATCTTATCTCTCTTCTCTCTTTCGCAAGCCTGGTAACTTTCCACTGCAGCTGAGCTTCTTAGTGGTTTTTTTTCTCTCTGCGGCCTAGTTTGGTTCACTCAGACTTAAGCCAGACTTATGTCAAAAAGTCGTATCACACAGTCCTTCCATAGTACCGTGGCCGTTCTCTTTCATCCATTCTGCAACAATTCCCCCTTTTTCTTTTTGGACAAGGAAAACTGGTCCAGTTACACGTTCAAACAATTTTCGAATACAGGAGAGAGCACAACTTAAACATATAAATCCGATGACAACAATTATCACTATAAGTAATACACTTTGTAAAAGTCCCTTTAACCAGCCTCCTATTCCAAACCAATTTGCTAAACTTTCTAGGCCAAAGAATCCAACATCTTGTTGAATCTTTTGAGAATGTTCCATCAACTGTTTAATTTCTTTGTGTATGGAGCTGGAATTGTCTTCAAGGTCCATACAACACATGCCTTCAAAATCTTCACAGCCATGTCCATGTGCTAATAATAGAAAGTCAATGGCCATGCGATTTTGTAAAACAGCATGTTGAACAGTGGTTAGGCTATCAGCTAGGTCTGATAGTACCCGGCTGGTGAGGTTGGCTTGTTTAACTATCCAACAAGACAGTGTTTCTAAGTTTTTATGGGCTCGAGCAGCAGCAGCACCTGGGATAAAAAACGAAGTAAAAAATACTTCCCATTTATTCCAAAGTTGTACACTATCGTCACAGGTGTTTTGAAGAGTTTGTATAACATCTCTTTTCCATCTTGTTGGATTTGACTTGTTAGGATGATGATGTGGTAAAGCTAAACTTAAGCGACCAATGGTACATGGACCCCCTACAGGCATTGAGGGTATTCCATTCCATGCTCTATTACCACAAATAAAAAATAGACCAGGGGGTAACTTTCTAGGATATAATACTCCAGGGGCAGGATTTGACAGGTTTCGACTGGTATGGTTACACCAACCACTCCAAGTAGACTGATTTCCAATTGGGTATACAAGAGTGCTAACAGTTGCATTACAAAGTGTGGCAGAACTTTCACCAGCACAAGGATACTTAGAAGAATTTAAATATACACAATAAGAGGCATTCAATGAGTCAACTAGTTCAATTTCTTGAGGATTAGGACCAATAGAAAGTTTGTCATCCCAATTATCAAATTTATCAAAAAACTCACTCATATTTGAACCTCGAGCTAATTGGGTAATCTTTGTCTGGCTAAGAGACTGGTTAAGGGTGATCCAATCTGAGTCATTTAATGGCACACCTACTAAACAAGTTAAAAAGGGTACACTAGGAGTTGACACGCTTGCACAAAATGTGGTTGTGTTGACAGCTCTGCTTAAGGTTACCCATACATTTTCCCGCACATCAAACAGTGATTTAGATACAAAAGCTACACCTATAACAATAAGATTAATTAACACAACAGCTTTTAACATCATGATTAGAATATAGATAAATTTACACTAAAAGATTAATCACAACTGTCACTGGTTGTTGGAACATTGGTCACCGCTGCTTTGGTCCACTTTGCTGGGATCCACTGTGGTCCTGTGGAAGTAAGTACACACATATAACCTCTTCCAGCATATTTCACTTCTGCTGGTCCTTTCCACAAACCAGTTGAAGGATCCCTATACATAACAAACATTGGAACATCATCTTTACATAGCTTAGAATACCCATGTAACCATGCAGGCGGTTCCTGTTGATCTGTAAAGATACATAAATGATTTAACACAAAAATAACTTTAGCAAGTCTTTCTTGTACATCTGTAATTTTTTCAAACTTTTGTAAATATTGTTTTAATGTCTGATGCGTTCTTTCAATGATTGCTTGCCCTGTGGGAGAATGAGGAATACCTGTACTATGTCGCACTCCCCACGCTTGACAAAAACGTCTCATTTTTTCACTGACATAAGCAGAGCCATTATCAGTTTTTATTGATTGAGGCACCCCCATAACAGCAAAACAACTTGTTAAATGCCGAGTTACATGAAGTGCACGTTCTCCTGTTTGTGCTGTGGCCCATACAAACTTACTATATGTATCAACAGTAACGTGAACATATTTTAATCTACCAAATTCGGGAACATGAGTGACATCCATTTGCCACAACTCTCTGGCTTTAAGTCCTCTGGGGTTCACACCGATACCTAAACCCGGTCCATGATGACTGCACGTAGGACAAGCTCGTACAATTCCCCTAGCTTCCTCCATTGTAATGTTAAACTGTCGATGCAGACCCCACGCGTTCTGGTGAAATGTGTTGTGTGATTCTCGTGCCTTAACAAACTCATTTATAGGAGCTGCTACAGACACGAGCTGGTCAGCGCGCGCATTCCCTTCCCCCAAACCTTCAGACCATTTGTGACTTCTAATATGTATAATGCAGTAGGGTTGCGTGCGCTGTTGTATTGCTGACAACAGCTGCCTAAGAAGTTCAAACAGTCGTTGATTTTGTAGTTCTTTAAGACGAGCATCTTCAATTCGGCTTACAATTCCAGCAACGTACATTGAGTCCGTTACAATGTTTAATCTTGTATGCATCCATTGGGTACAGACCCATACAACAGCAGCTAGCTCTAAGGTTTGTAACGAATCTCCTGTTTTTGCGGGGAGAATTTGATGGTGCCATTGATTGTTTTCGTACCATGTTGCTGCCGCTTTTCTTGAGCGTTTTCCTGCATCTGTATAACCTGTAATAGCATCTGTTAAAGGTTTCTCACTCCGTTTTGGATACTTTAACCAATCATAATTACTAATCCATTTTAATATTGGTGTTTTCAAAGGCTCGACTTTAATCTCTAGAGCTTCACTTAATAAGCTTAACTGTAAAACCGATGAATTCTGCAACCACCACTCTAAGTCTTCTCTGCGTATAGGTAGATACACAGCATTTGGCTCCATTCCGGTGATTTGTAAAATTTGCATTCTTCCCTTTTGAATGATTTCCGCCAGATTTTGTGTTTTTTCTTGGATGGTGGTTTTTGGTTGCATTTTGGTAAATATCCATTCTAACACTCTTACAGTCTCCCCCTTTTCCTTTTTGCACTGTGTAAGTGCACCGATAAAATGTGAAGGACCATTTAAGACAGTGAGGTCTACAGGGAAAGTAGGGTCAATGCGATCTACTGCTTGTTCTACAATCCGGTTACTGAGCTGTTGGATCATAACGTGTTGCTCTTCAGAAACACTAATAGGGCGAGATGGGTCTGTACCCCTTAACAATGGGCGTAACACGTCTAATTCGTCATTGGTGATGCCTGCTACAGGACGTAACCATTGGAGATCACCTAATAACTTCTGAGCATCATTGAGAGTATGTAAATTTTGACGAATAGTTAATTTTTGTGGACTTACTTGTGAATGAGTAATATTCCAGCCAAGATATTTCCATGTGGGTGAACGCTGAACTTTCTCAGCTGCTATGACTAACTTCTGTTGTTCTAACTGTTGTCGTAAAAAGAGTTCCTGTTGCACAGTAAAGGGCTGTTCTTGCGCAAATAAAATATCATCCATATAATGATAAATAATAACATGGGGCCATGCTTTTCGAATAGGTTGGAGAGCGGCGTCAACAAATAATTGACACAAGGTAGGGCTATTTTTCATGCCTTGTGGTAACACAGTCCATTCAAATCGCTGGTCAGGACCTTCTCTGTTCACTGATGGTAATGTAAATGCAAATCGTTGAGTGTCATTGGGGTGTAAATGAATTGTAAAAAAGCAGTCTTTTAGGTCGATTATTAACAAATGCCATTCGGTGGGCAACATGGCAGGATTGGGAAGGCCTGGTTGTAAAGCTCCCATCGCTTGCATCTGTCGATTCACTGCTCTTAAGTCATGTAAAAGTCGATATTTACCTGATTTTTTCTGAATGACAAATATAGGCGTATTCCAAGGACTGGTCGACGGCTTAAGATGACCTTGTGATAATTGATCTTGAACTAGTAAATGTGCCTGTCGCAGACTTTCCTTTTTCAATGGCCACTGTCCGATCCAAACAGGCTCTCCTGTTAGCCATTGTAAAGGAATCGGGAAAGTCCAATTGACAGTGACCGTTCCTAAAAAGGCAAATTTGTAGTAAGGATTACTCCCATTTGATTCAATACATCTCTTCCGATGAGGGCGTTTACTCCATTTGGTAAAGGCATGACGGTGACATGCAGAAGCGCTGTTTTACCGTCTAAGATGACTTGTATTCTTTGCTGACTGCGTTGGACAGGAGCCATCCCTCCTACTCCTTCAATTCCTCCAGGAACATGTTGCAATGGCCAGCAAGAAGGCCACTGAGCACGTGCGACGATGGTAATATCCGCACCAGTGTCCAAAAGTGCAGTCATACGTCTTTTGTCAGTTCCATGTACAAGAATAATGTGGGCGAGTGGCCGTTGGTTCATAGGCATGGTTAGCAGTGCCAAGCCTCCTGTGGAACCAAGACCACTGGTTCCACGATCATGGTCAAACATTGTCGACATGTGGTGAGTCAGCTGTTGAAGCGGTATCAATTGAGCTATGCGACTACCTTTAGGAATATAGATAGGTGGAAAATTTGTTTGTACAATTATAAAAATTTCTCCTTTATAGTCACTGTCGATAAGTCCTGGTAAAATAAAGAGTCCTTTGAGGCCACTCGAAGAACGACCCAGTAACAAAGCTCCATGAGGTTGGTCATTTATCATGACAGGTCCTTGGACTCCTGTAGCAACTTTTTGTGGACGAGTATCAAGTAAGGTAATGTCTATTGCCGTTGCCAAATCCAGTCCGAGGCTCCCTCGGGTTGCAGGTTGTAAGTCGGTGGCTGGTCGAGGGCGGGAGATGTCGGTTTTGGGTGGGGAAGCTGATTGGAGACAGTTGTCGGCATGTAAGTTGCTGGAGCCGCTATTGGGGTCAGCGCGCCGCGACTCTTGGCGCTCCGCTTCCCGTTTCCCGAACGCTGACAAGATGCAGTATTATGATTATTCATTTGACAATTCTGGCACCACACTTGACGCTCTCGACACTGTCGGCGCATATGACCTGAACGTCCACAACGGTAACATGCATAGTCCGTTTGCCGGCGTGATTTATTTTGGCGCTCATCTGGAGGTTTCAGTGGAGCGAGCGCTGCAAATGCTTGTTGTTGAGCTTTGACTAAATTGTCCCCTACTTCTTTAAGCGTTTCAACTAACAAAGCTTGAGGCCCTACAGGAACCCTGCTCATTCTTTCTAACATGGTTTCAATAGAAGCATCTAGAGAAAGAGTAACTAAAATGCCTTTTGTGTAAGAGTTACAATTTTCTAACACACATTGTCTTAACAAAGGTCCCTTCATAAAATCAGATACATCAGCTCGATTAATAGCATCCGTAACTTTATCTACAAAAGATGCAAAGGACTCGTCCCTTCCTTGCTTAACTGACATATAAGAGGGTGTAGCTGGTGTAGTTTTAACCTTTTGTAAAGCTTCTCTTGCTAGCCTCATAGATTCTAATAAAACATCTGGGCCGGTCTGTATTTGCATTTCTATAGAAGCAAAAGGCCCAGTTCCCATCAATTGTTCTACAGTTAAACCTGCTAAACGATCATTTGGCACGCGCGGCGTATGCACAGACAATTCACAAAGCCTTTGCCAATGAGCTTGCCATAACAGTTGTTGCGATTGTTTTAAAATGAGTCTCATTATATTTTTAATGTCTTCAGGACAAAGCATCCCGCTACCCCAAATATAATTTAACATCTGTCTGGCAGGTTCACCATGCAAACCGGAATCATTAACAGTACTTCGTAATTGGTTCAATATTTTCCAGTCTAAAGTATGATGTTCTCCTGTCATTGTGCCTGCATTGTCAACAGTATAAAGGACCGGATAGGCTTGGGGATCAATTTGAGCTACAACATCAAATTCCTGTTGTTCCATTGCCTCTCGGATTATTTTGTCCCAACCGACTCGAATCAGTCGTCGCTGAGAACGAGGGCAAGATGGCTTAGAAGTTTTGGTGATTAAGTCAATTTGTAACTTTTCCTTATTCATTTTTACGTTTTTATCATTTGCCTCCTCCTCCGAATCACTCTCTTGCGATTCTCCCTGCACCTCCTCTTGAGGGGGTGCCGGGGAACAAGATTTCTCCTCCGGAGGAGAAGAATGATTCGAGGGTTGACGGACAACAGGAACAGGGATTCCTGAGGCAGGGGGGGTAAAATAGTCACCTCCTGCTGTAAAACGCCCAGCAGCTGGGTCAGACCGCTCGAGTCGGCTGGAAGCAGCTGCTGCCATTTGTTTTTCAACTTTATATCTCTTTAAACAGTTAATAACTTCCCTCCAAGGTTTCATTAATTTCTTAGCAACTTTATCATCATCAATTACTAAATCCCATAAACAATCTCCATAATTACGCCATTCATCTACTTCAAAGATATGCTCAGGATTTGTAAAATATCCTTTCGCTTTACCTAACGCAATTAACCCGGCCAGATCTTTTAAAGGGCCTACCCCCCGCTTTTCTAAAAAGCGTTGTAAAAGATCGAGTGCTACCTCTTTTTCCATAGCGCGCTTTAAACAGTCCTTTTCCTTGATTAAGATGCAGCCTTTTCTCTGGGTAGACACTCACGGACGGCGAACCTTTCCTTGATTAGTCGTCAGTTCAAGCACGGATCGAGGTACGATGCCTGCATCAGTCGATCTTTGCTCCCTGGTTGCTGCTACCAGTGCTTCTCCGTCCTCGCTGTCCGGTGAAGAACAAGGATTGGGGGTCCCTGTTCGGGCGCCACTTGCGACGAGCGAGGGGAAGCAAGCAGCCGACTCAATGTGAGTGATAAAGCACGCTTCAATTTATTACGGCGCGATTATGTCTTATATACAGTTCCAGTTAATTTATGCCTACAAATTATCTGCTAATTGGCTAAGCTCTAAAGGGTTACATTTTCATACGTCCTCCTATTTGCGGTTACAGCGGGCGGTTACAGCGGGTTCGGGTTACACCTTGTTCTTCATGCTTACTCCCTTAAAGTTGTTCTTCTGTTTTTGTACAAGGTCAGCACAATCTTATCTCTCTTCTCTCTTTCTCGCAAGCCTGGTAACTTTCCACTGCAGCTGAGCTTCTTAGTGGTTTTTTTTCTCTCTGCGGCCTAGTTTGGTTCACTCAGACCTAAGCCAGACTTATGTCAAAAAGTCGTATCACACAGTCCTTCCATAGTACCGTGGCCGTTCTCTTTCATCCATTCTGCAACAACAGTTGAGGTGAAATTCTATCAATGATGCATCATGCTGCTTTCTCTTACTACTAACTTATTACTGTTTATTTCTGTGTAGACTCCTGAGCTAAGTTGCATTACCGTAGTTTAGCAAGTCAGCAAGATCTGGCTCGCAGAGCAAAATGTGGTATCCAGACACCAATGAGAACACCCTTTAAACAAAATGGTTGAATAGAAATAGGTGGTTCAGAGAGGCAAGGAACAATTTACAGGCTGTATTGTGGGTGTGAAGACACAGGCTGAAACCAACTTTAGGCTCATAACTGAGATATTTAGGCTAGAATACTTTAGATTAATTACTCTGCTCCCCCTTTAGTTGCTGGAAAGCTAGAGGAACCTCCAGGGTGATTCAGATCTAAGCAGAGTAAATTGACACTTCAGGAAGTATATTTTTCTCTTTTGATCATATAAATAGATTAAGGTACTAAATGGTCCTAGCTAAAAGCCTAAAATACAGTGGAATTAATCTTTGCCTTTCTTCCTGTTCATGAAATAAGTAAGATGGTGTACCCTGATTAAAAACAGGAAATATCATGAAGAAAGTAGTAAAAAACAGGTGGAGGAGTTAAAGGCATAACAGGTGAAGAGATAACAGACACAACTCCTTTATGTAGCAGTATAATGTGTCATTCTTTAGGGTTGAGTCCATGTCTAAGTCCTGGGACAAAAATGGAGGCAGCTCTAAGAAGACAGATTATTCAGTCACTGCCTGTTGAAGGATTTGTAGTATCTTTTGTGAAGTACTTGGCATTTTGTAAAGTACTGATCTACCATATAAATACAAATCATACTTTTTTGCTACTCTTCCTGTGTGTCTACAGATACAGAATTTAACCCAAACACTGTCATTGTTCTGTTATTACATCACATTTCCTTGGAATAAAGAAGATCTTTCAGCTTTAGGCAGGTTACGACATATGTACACAAGTACTGGTAGAGGTTGTCAATGGAAGTGACTTAAGTCAGCTGAGAGTTGCAGGATTCACTATGGACACCCTAGAAATTAGAAACCTGACATTACGGACTGTGAACTTCCCTGAAACACTAAAATTAGTTACTTTTACTTCATGATCTCACCACCATCTTCAAATAAAAAACACTCCCTATGAAAAATTGCAAAGTTATATCCATGTTGACTACTATGTGCTGAGGTTTGTTTTGGGTAGGGGAAGAAATTTCTTCTATTTTTTGCTTATATTTCTTATTTTTAATGAAAACATATACCTTGCAATATGAAACCACAGTTTTTTACCATTTTTAACTCACAGGCACCCAGGTAAACTGGTTTGATTCTCTTTCTTTTGCCATATTTAAAAGCTAAAAGACTAAGGAACTCACCAAGGAAATGGCAGTGCTCTCATTAATTTTAAAGCCAAGACCTGGCTAAGTTTTCTGTTCAAGCAACCCCATAAGAGTCTTTAATCACATGACTGAAAGAATTTGACACTTTGATCACTCTTCAGTCCCTTCACAAAATTATGTGGGAAGTTCCCAGGAAAGGAGAATGTAGCATAAAGTCTTAGACAACTAGTTTAATTTGTTTGAGCTTCAACTATCTATAAAAAAATCATTTCTACTTGAAAACAAAAGCTGTGGAGTTTAATTAGCTTGACTTCTTCCTGGTGTGGAAGAAATGGAGAGATATCAACATCATTTTGACTTCCTTGAAATCTCAGCTAGTACACAGTGGATGCCAGTTACAAGGACAGATGGACACTGCAAGTTCCTCCAAGCCCTGATATGGAGAAATAGTGTGAAATGGGGACGCTTAACACCGACTGTGATTGTATATGTCTGCTCAAGGAATGTGGGTATGGTGACTAGTCATGGGTGCGGTGTCTGGTCACACAGGCACACAGCTCTGAGGAGACAACTACAGTTTTTGAGGAGACGCCTGCCCCTCTTCCTCTAACAAAGGGGAGACGGGGAGACGCCTGCCCCTCTTCCTCTAACAAAGGGGCTATTTAAAAGAGAATGAGAGAAGATGAGAGACATTCAAATGCTATCTAGAGGGAGGGAGTGCTAAGTCTCCTTGCTGGAGAAGATGGGATGGTCACAAGAACATGACTCACCTACAAACCTGCAAGACCACCACATTCCAGGAAACGGACTGATAAGCTAATTAACATACGAAGCCGGGTTTAGGTAACGAATATGTATAGGCGTTAATTGAATATTCATTTGTTTCATTGTATAAATGTGGGATGGTTCGTCACTTCGGGTATGCACGCTTGTGGAGGAGCGATCCCCCGTGCATCTGCGCGCAATAAACATACCTACTTTATAACTTTCGAGTTATAGAGTCTAATTCCGCACGTCAGTTTTGGCGAGCCAGGCAGGAGGATTTCTGCTCGGCTGAGGTGACGTGCGGAATTAGACTCTATAACTCGAAAGTTATAAAGTAGGTATGTTTATTGCGCGCAGATGCACGGGGGATCGCTTCTCCACAAGCGTGCATACCCGAAGTGACGAACCATCCCACATTTATACAATGAAACAAATTAATATTCAATTAACACATACATATTCGTTACCTAAACCCCGCTTCGTATGTTAATTAGCTTATCAGTCCATTTCCTGGAATGTGGTGGTCTTGCAGGTTTGTAGGTGATTCATGTTCTTGTGACCATCCAATCTTCTCCAGCAAGGAGACTTAGCACTCCCTCCTTCCAGATAGCATTTGAATGTCTCTCATCTTTTCTCATTCTCTTTTAAATAGCCCCTTTGTTAGAGAAAGAAGGGCAGGCGTCTCCCCGTCTCCCCTTTGTTAGAGGAAGAGGGGCAGGCGTCTCCTCAAAAACTGTAGTTGTCTCCTCAGAGCTGTGTGCCTATGTGACCAGACACTGCACCCATGACTAGTCACCATACCCACATTTCTGAGTAGACATATACAATCACAGTCGGTGTTAAGCGTCCCCATTTCACACTATTTCTCCATATCAATCCCCCCTTTTTATTAAATTAAGTAAATTCTTTTACTTAAGCAGTCTTCCCGAATGATATAAAGCATCATACATAAGTGTTACCCTTTTAAACATTCTCCAAACCCACAAATATAACATAATGGTTAGTGTATTAAGGAAATTCCTAAACTGATCAATAAGATCACAATGGGGTGTACTATAGTGTTAAGAATTCCTGTTGCAGAAGGTGACCAGCCAAAGAGAGTATTCCACCAATTATGGTTTCCATCCTGTTTTACCTTTTTTAAAACTTTCTTGATCCCCTCTACATCACGATGGATCATAAGAAGAGTTTTGTGTCCCTTTTTTTTGGTTTCGTCCAGTATACGTTGTAAATCTGCATGTTTTAATAGTTCTTTTATACTACTTATATTTAGTCCTATGGGGGTAGGAATTATCATCTGTGATAGGGTAATGTGATAGTAGTAAAATTACAAATACAGTAATTTGAATATTGCACAGTCTCCTTTACCTCCCCATCTACAGTTACTGTGTTACACTTAGTTCTCAAACATGCACATCTCTTCCCTGCATATATAATTACTGTTTCCAAGTTTGCATTTGGTCGGGCCTCGAAATGACATATTTTCTGATCTGTATCTAAACAAGTATCCTAGGCCATTATAGTATTGCTTTCACAGAGGAAGCCCTGCTGTTCTCGCATAATACAAGATTCTAAATCTACTGTTTGCCACTTGTCACCTATCTTTCTGGCCCATGTTCTATGTTCAAAAGGATATTTTCCGAGGCATATTATAAAGATGGGCTCGGTTAAGGTAAAATTGTGGCAACATTCCCGTGAATTAAAGCACATGGTTGTATTTAGAAGGGTAAATTCCTTATCTACCTTTCTGACATTAATCAGGGTGTCTCCTGAAATCTTGGTGTTATCTTTTTCATTATACGTTTGACACCCTACTTTTATCCTATCTCCTAATTTTCCCCATAATCGGTCGACTTTGTGTACATCCTCCCGATCCCATTGATTCTTTTGGTACACCTCATTTTCAGAAAAAAACACCATAGCTAGTTTCATCTTTGAGTCCACCTTTCCCATTATTCCAGTGTGTTTTTTCTGGGCGTGATTCCAAGGCCAGTTATCAGGCTCTTGGTTGTAGGCAAGAGAGAGGGTACAAAAAACCACAAATGGTTTAAACCCACTATTGATCATTTTAAGAATCTAAACGTTCCTCATATATACATATAAATCTGTTTTGATCAAAAATATCTTTGTTTGAGTTGGGGCTTACTGATAACAAATTGGGCAAGACTGGCCACTGGCTCAGTCCCAGACTCTTTTGTTCTATGTTGTTTGTTGTGGTGCCCTTCCCATATGGTGGATCCACAACCGCTCAGGTTCACTTACTTGCCACCCACATTGTTCCCATTTGTCCGAGTAAATTTAAGTTTCAGTTCTTTTTTATCTGGGGTTACTTTCCATGAAGTTGCAGGGGCTTTCTTGATCCGGGTATGGTGAATCCAAGAATTCTGTCCCTCAACCTTGATTGCAGTGTAGGTGGTGAGTAGGACTTGAAAAGGTCCGGTCCACTGTGGTTCCAGGGTTTTATCTGCAAAACACTTAACGTATACATAGTCCCCTGGTCGTATATTGTGAACAGGTCCATCCAGACCCCTACTGCGTGTTCCCATCACATGCTTCTCAATTCTTATTAATTGTTTGTTTAGTGCCACCATATAGGAAGTCATTGTTTCCTCACCAATCTGTGAAGACGTCCCCTTTTGTACCCCATAGGGTCGTCCATATAAAATTTCAAATGGGCTAAGCCCCTCTTTTGCTCTTGGTCTAGTTCGAATTTGTGTAAGAGCTAATGGCAAAGACTGGGGCCAAGTTAGATTTGTTTCTTGACCTAACTTGACAATCTGTTGTTTGATTAGATGATTCATCTTTTCCACCTGGCCACTTGATTGTGGTCGGTATGGGGTATGTAATTGCCAATCTATTCCTAGATGGTGGCTGATCTGTTGCACTATTCTGGACACAAAATGTGGTCCTCTATCCGAGGACATTACCGCTGGGACTCCAAACCTAGGTATTATCTCTTGGAGCAGTATTTTGGTCACTTCCCGGGCTTTAGCAGTTCTGCATGGGAAGGCTTCTGGCCAACCTGAAAAGGTATCTGTTAGTACCAATAAATATCGATACCCCCCTTTTTTAGGAAGTTCCGAGAAATCAATCTGCCAATGTTGCCCTGGAACATTTCCTTTCCCAATTTTTCCCAACTTTGGCCCCTTGGTAATCTTAGGATTAGTCTGGAGACAAAGATCACATTGTTGGGTTACTTGTCTAATAGTAGTATACAAATTTCATGCTATTATGTTTTTAGTGAGATCCTTATATAGAGCTTCTGCCCCCCAGTGCCTTTTTCTATGTTCTTCCCGAACTACTGACCATACCATGTAGGAAGGAATCACTATTCTCCCATGTGAGATTACAGCCCACCCTTCCTCATTATATGATCCCTTTAGGTCAGAAATCAGTTTGCGATCTTCTTTAGTATAGTCTGGTTTACCTTCTAGAGATATTTGTCCATCGGGTATTAGCGCACCCTCTGCCTTGATTGCTTTTCTGGCTGCCTGTTTTGCTTCCCTGTCCGCCAGTTCATTTCCTCTTTCTAATTCTGTGCTCACTTTCTGGTGTGCCTTGATGTGCATAATTGCCACCCTTTCAGGAAGCTGGACCGCATTTAGGAGTTTCAAAATTTCTTCCGCATGTTTGATGATTTTCCTTGGGAGTTTAACAGTCCCCTTTCTTTCCATATTGCTCCATGAGCATGTACCACTCCAAAGGCATATTTAGAATCAGTCCAAATATTTATAGGTTTTCCCTGAGCTCTCTCCAGAGCTCAAGTAAGGGTTATGATTTCAGCCTTCTGTGCCGAAGTGTCAGCTGGTAGCGGTCCCGATTCTATCACTTCTTCAGAGGTTGTAACAGCATATCCGGAATGTCGCTTTCCATTCAGCATATAGCTGCTCCCATCCGTGAACCAATGTTCAGCTCCATTAATAGGAACATCCTTGAGATCTGTCCTACTAGAATAAGTGGCTTCGATTGTTTCTAGACAGTCATGATCGACTGATTCGCCAACATTCCCATTAAGAAATGAGGCCGGATTGACGATGTTTGTAGTCACGATCTCAACATCATCTTGTTCCACCATTATGGCCTGGTATTTTAGGAATCTCTGTGGGGAGAGCCAATGCCCCCCTTTTGTTTCAAGGACTGCAGACACTGTGTGGGATACTAAGACAGTCATTTTCTGGCCCAAGGTAAACTTCCGGGCCTCCTGGATGTTTAGGATGACAGCTGCTACTGCTCTCAGGCAACCAGGCCACCCTTTTGCAGTGGCATCCAGCTGTTTAGAGAAGTATGCCACTGCCTGTCTGTATGGTCCCAAATCTTGTGCCAGTATTCCTAATGCCATTCCCTGTTTCTCATGGGAAAATAGGAAAAATGGCTTACTCACATCAGGAAGTCCTAGTGCTGGTGCCGACATTAAGGCTTTCTTCAGTTCATGGAAAGCTCTGTCTGATTCAGCATCCCACTGAAGATCCTTCTGATTAGCTGCTATCAGGGAATATAATGGTTTAACAAGCAAGCCATAATTACATATCCAAAGCCTGCACCATCCTGTCATTCCCAGAAATGTCTGCAGTTCCTTTACAGTTCGTGGTCGGGGGGCTTGGCATATGGCTTCTTTTCGGGCCTTCCCTAGGACCCGTTGTCCAGCACTGATCTCGTACCCTAGGTATGTGACTTGTTGTAACACCACCTGTGCCTTCTTCTTAGAAACCCGATATCCTTGTAGTCCCAGAAAGTTCAGCAGGCTCACAGTCCAAATAATACAAGATTCTTCGGTTCTGGTTGCAATAAGAAGATCGTCTACATATTGTAACACTTTCCCTTCTCCTGACGGTGGTTCCCATAACTCCAAATCCTTTGCTAATTGGTTTCCAAAAATTGTGGGGCTATTTTAAACCCCTGTGGCAACACCGTCCATGTGAGCTGGGTCTTTCGACCGCTTCTGGGATTTTCCCATTCAAAAGCAAAAATTCTTTGGCTGGCTTCATGGAGAGGGAGGCAAAAGAAGGCATCTTTTAAGTCTAAAACTGTGAACCAAGCTAGGTCAGGTGTCAGGGTGGTTAGTAAGGTATAGGGGTTAGCTACTACAGGATACAGATCCTCTGTTATTTTGTTAATGGCCCCTTAAATCTTGAACTATCCTATAAGACCCATCAGGGTTTTTTTTAACTGGGAGGATAGGTGTGTTAAATTCTGACTCACATTCTTTTAGTAGTTTTAATTCTATGAATCGCTCTATGTTTGGACGAATTCCTTCCCTATCTTCCCTTTTCAGTGGGTATTGTTTAATTCTTATCGCACTCTGTCCTTCCTTTAATTTTACTATAACAGGTGATGCATTCTTGGCACGTCCCGGCATGTCAATTGCCCATACTCCGGGATATACCTGATCAATAATTCTGGTATCAATTTCCCTTTTTATAGGAGTACTGGCCAAAGATAGGCTCATAACCTGTATGTATTGATGATCATTTACCTCCGGAGTAACTTCCCCTTTTTTAAATTTGATTGTTGCCTCCAATTGTTCTAATAAGTCCCTACCAAGAAGGGCCTTTGGGGAATTTGGCATTCTTGTTTGTTTTCTTAGTTTGCACTTTAAAGGTTTCAGGATGTTTTCCTGGTGGCCAGCAGCTCCCACAACTGTAACAAATAATTATTTTTTACTGAAGTTCAACAAATAAGTTGGTTTCGTATTCACTAAAATTCCACCTCATACCCATTCCCTGCCCTAAGGGGCAGTTATGGGTCCTGTTGTACTGCAAATGCTGCAGCAATTGGGGTGACATTGTCAGGTCCTTCTGCTCAATTGTCAGCAACAGCAACCCCCTCCTCCCCACCATCAGGAGGATTCGGGGCAGGAGATGCTGTTCCTGCTCTGCAGGTTACACAGGCCTGCCTCTGCAGCAGCATTTCTGTTTTAACTCTTTCTTACCCTGAATGCAAATCTGCTACTTGTTGCTTTAAGTCTGTGTTATTACATATCAGCCTTCGCAGGCAAATAGCAAACACCCTGCCGTGCATCCAGCATGACTCAGTCGCACCTTCGAGGGGGTACGGGGTTTGTACAAACTCACCCCAATACTTTAACACTTTCACAAGGTCTTTGATTCTCCACCCCCCTCAGGTTTTACATACATTAGTACAAGTTTTTATATCTTACAACGTGTTTCATTCTGGTTGCTCCACAGAAGGAACTGCAACCTGAGCTTTTTAACACAAAAATCTCAACAAGAACATCTTTCTAGCTTAGGTCTCAGGTTCTTTCCCATCCTTTTCTAGAGCCATAATCAAGGATCAGGTGATGTTAATCCCGCACTCTTTCTAGTGTTAGTACCATAGGATCCCGAGGGGGTACTAATCCACAGTCCTTTTGCCACTCAGGTTTGTCCTGGAGGACGAAGAACATGTCTGAAGAACATGTCTGTATACGATACTTCGTCCCATTTTCCCTCTCTCCTCAGAAACAACATTAATTGCAGGAGAGTGTTATAATCTAACATTCCTCCCTCCTGAGGCCATTTCGCATCACTCCAATTTATACAAAAGCCACCACTGATTACAATATTTAATCAATTTCCTTCTATTTTCGGTACCACCATGTCCTACGATATCACTCCAATGTTTTAATATACAACCCAAGGGCGATTTTTCACAGGGCTTACTCTTTCCATTTCCCATTTTACAATTTTAATTACTTTTTCTCCGGCCGCCTTAGCCACCCAAGGTCGGAAACACGGATAGAGCTCCTTACTTGTTTTGCACTCAAACGCGCGTCTCAAGCACTCTTGCACTCACACTCAGTCAAAATAATTAAGCTATACATGGAAAATCAAAATGCGCATCTCAATCACACCATTCACACTCTCTGGGCAGCCCGCAGTCACACAAGCAGTATGTTATACGGTACCGTGCACTTATGTACAACTTTTAGGAACACTGACAGTTCACAAAGTATGCATTTCAATGAACAATTGCCAAAAAACAAACAACAAACAAAAACCACATTTTTCCTGGTCTTAAGCAGAGTGTTAAGTTTTCCGCTATTTGCCACGAATTACCAGAATATTATTTTCAACATACATTTCATAACTCCAAGTTTTGAACATGTAACAAGACAACACATAGAACAAACAAGACACAGAGCGCTATTTCAGTTGTTATATTCTAGGAATTCCCCAATCCTTAAGACAACCCAATGGAAGTTTTTAGCTTCCCCTTTTTTTCCTACGCAAAAGTTTCCCTTTTACTTTTGCTAAGAGGTCCCTCTTGTTCCTGTGAGATTCCGCCTTATTCCGTCCCGCCCCCCGCTTTCCGTCACGAGGCCTCCGGGCTTTTAGGAATGGCAGTAACCTCGGGTTTGCTCGATCTGCCCTCAAGATCGCTAGCGGCCACCCCTCGGTCAGCAAACCCCCTCCCAAGGTACCTTTCCTCCTGGGGACTACGCTGCGCGCCGGACGTCTCCGTGCGTCTCACCAGCCGCCCCGTTACTAAACATACCGTTTTATCCGTGGATCCAGGGGTTCTTTTCTGCTCCCGGGTGAACAGCTGAGAAGAGGAGGCTCCTCCGAGGAAATCTCCCGGGGCGCGCCTAGGAGCGTCCGCTCCGCAGCTGGTCCCTCAGCCGAGCAGAAATCCTCCTGGCTGGCTCGCCAAACTGACGTGCGGAATTAGACTCTATAACTCGAAAGTTATAAAGTAGGTATGTTTATTGCGCGCAGATGCACGGGGGATCGCTCCTCCACAAGCGTGCATACCCGAAGTGAGGAACCATCCCACATTTATACAATGAAACAAATGAATATTCAATTAACGCCTATACATATTTGTTACCTAAACCCCGCTTCGTATGTTAATTAGCTTATCAGTCCTTTGCCTGGAATGTGGTGGTCTTGCAGGTTTGTAGGTGAGTCATGTTCTTGTGACCATCCCATCTTCTCCAGCAAGGAGACTTAGCACTCCCTCCCTCTAGATAGCATTTGAATGTCTCTCATCTTCTCTCATTCTCTTTTAAATAGCCCCTTTGTTAGAGGAAGAGGGGCAGGCGTCTCCTCAAAAACTGTAGTTGTCTCCTCAGAGCTGTGTGCCTGTGTGACCAGACACCGCACCCATGACTAGTCACCATACCCACATTCCTTGAGCAGACATATACAATCACAGTCGGTGTTAAGCGTCCCCATTTCACACTATTTCTCCATATCAGAGGGACCAGCTGCGGAGCGGACGCTCCTAGGCGCGCCCCGGGAGATTTCCTCGGAGGAGCCTCCTCTTCTCAGCTGTTCCCCCGGGAGCAGAAGAGAACCCCTGGATCCGCGGATAAAACGGTATGTTTAGTAACGGGGCGGCTGGTGAGACGCACGGAGACGTCCGGCGCGCAGCGTAGTCCCCAGGAGGAAAGGTACCTTGGGAGGGGGTTTGCTGACCGAGGGGTGGCCGCTAGCGATCTTGAGGGCAGATCGAGCAAACCCGAGGTTACTGCCATTCCTAAAAGCCCGGAGGCCTCGTGACGGAAAGCGGGGGGCGGGACGGAATAAGGCGGAATCTCACGGGAACAAGAGGGACCTCATAGCAAAAGTAAAAGGGAAACTTTTGCGTAGGAAAAAGAAAAAGGGGGAAGCTAAAAACTTCCATTAGGTTATCTTAACAATTGGGGAATTCCTAGAATATAACAACTGAAATAGCGCTCTGTGTCTTGTTTGTTCTATGTGTTGTCTTGTTACATGTTCAAAACTTGGAGTTATGAAATGTATGTTGAAAAATAATAATATTCTGGTAATTCGTGGCAAATAGCGGAAAACTTAACACTCTGCTTAAGACCAGGAAAAATGTGGTTTTTTGTTTGTTGTTTTTTGGCAATTGTTCATTGAAATGCATACTTTGTGAACTGTCAGTGTTCCTAAAAGTTGTACATAAGTGCACGGTACCGTATAACATACTGCTTGTGTGACTGAGGGCTGCCCGGAGAGTGTGAATGGTGTGATTGAGATGCGCATTTTGATTTTCCATGTATAGCTTAATTATTTTGACTGAGTGTGAGTGCAAGAGTGCTTGAGACGCGCGTTTGAGTGCAAAGCGAGTAAGGAGCTCTATCCGTGTTTCCGACCTTGGGTGGCTAAGGCGGCCGGAGAAAAAGTAATTAAAATTGCAAAATGGGAAATGGAAGGAGTAAGCCCTGTGAAAAATCGCCCTTGGGTTGTATATTAAAACATTGGAGTGATATCGTAGGACATGGTGGTACCGAAAATAGAAGGAAATTGATTAAATATTGTAATCAGTAGTGGCCTTTGTATAAATTGGAGTGATGGGAAATGGCCTCAGGAGGGAGGAACGTTAGATTATAACACTCTCCTGCAATTAATGTTGTTTCAGAGGAGAGAGGGAAAATGGGACATGTTCTTCGTCCTCCAGGACAAACCTGAGTTGCAAAAGGACTGTGGATTAGTACCCCCTCGGGATCCTATGGTACTAACACTAGAAAGAGTGTGGGATTAACATCACCTGATCTTTGATTATGGCTCTAGAAAAGGATAGAAAAAAAAAAAACCAACACCTGAGACCTAAACTAGAAAGATGTTCTTGTTGAAATTTTTGTGTTTAAAAGCTCAGGTTGCGGTTCCTTCTGTGCAGCAACCAGAATGAAACACGTTGTAAGATAAAAATTTGTACTGATGTATGTAAAACCTGAGGCAGGTGTGTGTGTGTGTGGAGAATCAAAGACCTTGTGAAAGTGTTAAAGTATTGGGGTGAGTTTGTACAAAGCCCCGTAGCCCCTCGAAGGTGCGGCTGAGTCCTGCGGGACGCATGGCAGGGTGTTTGCTATTTGCCTGCGAAGGCTGATATGTAATAACACAGACTTAAAGCAACAAGTAGCAGATGTGCATTCAGGGTAAGAAAGAGTTAAAACAGAAGTGCTGTTGCAGAGGCAGGCCTGTGTAACGTGCAGTGCAGGAACAGCATCTCCTGCCCCGAATCCTTCTGATGGTGGGGAGGAGGGGGTTGCTGTTGCTGACAATTGAGCTGAGGGACCTGACAATGTCACCCCAATTGCTGCAGCATTTGCAGTACAACAGGACCGGTAACGGCCCCTTTAGGGCAGGGAATGGGTATGAGGCGGAATTTTAGTGAATACGAAACCAACTTATTTGTTAAACTTCAGTAAAAAAATAATAATTTGTTACAGTTGTGGGAGCTGCTGGCCACCAGGAAAACATCCTGAAACCTTTAAAGTATAAACTAAGAAAACAAATAAGAATGCCAAATTCACCAAAATCTTTGTTGGGATGAGATTTATTAGAACATCTAGACGTTTAAAGAAGGAGAAATGAAACTAAAAGTTAAAAATGATCAAGTAATTGAAATATTAAGCTTATCTTTAATTCAACAGAAAAGAGGAAAAGAGGACCTCCCTGAAGTAAAATAATTTTTTATCCAGGTGTATCTGAAAATAAAAGGTGAAAAATGCTTTACCTGTTACAGTAAAAATGATAAGGGGGAGGCTTGCCCAGTTCAGATAAAAACAATATCCCTTGGTCAGCAAGTCTGTGGGGATATTGGCAGAAAAACTGAAATAAAATACACTCTGTAGTAGTTCTACTAATGTAAATCTGTGTGTTTTGCCATGACAGTGACTTGTTATGGGATGCACAGATGAAATTCTGCATTGACAACAAAGTACAAGGAATAAGGTTGGTCAGGTGCCTCCTACCATAGTCAAGGGCAAGACTGGGTTGGCCTCTGTGTTTGCCACCAAGAAGAATCTTGAGCTCCGCTGTTGGCTGCAACCCAGTAGGCGTTGAGCGGTGGGAACATATGCCATGCCAGACCTTGATGTGAGGAATGGCCCACTCTGAGGCACTGATTTGGAAATTGGAAACCGCCTGGCCGACCATGAGGCCAGACGAGTAACAGAGGAGGTAGGAAAGGAGGAATTATCCTTTAATACCAGACAATAAAATCTAAACTGTAAGTACAGATCAAGAGCCAAACTATTCTAAAGAAAACTTAAAGGTAATTCAGGACATGAATGATAAAATAAAATTAAGTAAGTGGACTTATTTAAGGGATGGTCATATAGTGGTACCATCCAATTTAATATGGACCACAGCCCTATTATTAATAAGACGCATTGGGGAGCTGATGCTTTATATAAAAGTCTAAATCAGAAATTGATAGGGTAAAACTTGTATACTGTAATAAAACAGCTGACTCAGCAATGTGAAATGTGTTTATGCAATGTAAGAAACTATGGACTAGGGTATTGTTTATTTAAATTTATGTTAAGTCCATATGTAAATGTAAAGATTAGACAACAAAAGATAAGATAACCGCCAGGTGTCCAGGATGCCACTTGTGAAAAGATAAGATAACCGCCAGGTGTGCAGGATGCCACTTGTGAAACGATAAGATCACCGCCAGGTGTCCAGGATGCCACCAGGTGTCCAGGAACCGACAGAAACAGGGCAATGAGACAAAGGAGGAAGACCAGCAGGAGGCAGAAAATGACCCCCCTAACAACAAAAGCATGACTCCACTACCTCATGAACATGGAAGTAAAGATGTATAAAAAGGGACTGTTTGAACTGCTCAGTACGGCAGTTGGTGCAGACTCCCCTGTCGTCCAGCGCTGTCTTTGCTCATATTCTACTTGCTATAATTAATAAAATTTTAATTGGATTATGATCAATTGTGGTCTCAATTTATAACAATTTCTGGTGCCGTGACTCGGATAAGGAACAGTGGGCTTTGGTCCTCCGGGGAGGCGCCCCGCGACATTTCGCGGCCCCGCGACCAACAGCTTACTCCAACCTTACCGACGAACCTAAACTCTCGAATAATGAGCAAAGGAGAAACCGGTAAAATCCCATAAAAATTCTGTGCACGGGTGTCCGGACGAAGACGCAGGACGCGTAAGTATATTGCGAATTTGTTCGCAAGGTTTGCCGTTCGGGCGGGATTGGGTTTCCTGGAATATAACGAGTGAGAAGTTCGATATACTGAACCAAGCGAGTGTGGACTCTTAAGTACTGCGTTTCCCATCTCCCGCGAGGGACTGGGCCAGGAACAAGGGGAGCGAGTGAGTGTATGTTTGTGGATATTCCAGAAGATGGGGGCGAAGGGCAGCAAGCCTTCGACTCCCATGGGAAGGGTACCTACTGTACCCAAGAATACCCCTCTGGCATATATCTTAGACAATTGGAGATATTTCCCTGGAACCCTAGGGAAAGATAAGCAGAAAATGATAGAATATTGTACTAAGATATGGGGAGGGAAGAAGATTTCTAAAAATGTCTTTTGGCCAGTCTGTGGGTCAGAAGAAGATTGGGAGGAAACCCAGGGACCCCAAGCAGATATTAAATGGCCACTCCAAAGACCTAATTGGGATAACCAGGATCCGGCGCATAAAAATCATATGCAGGACCTGAGAACTATAGTAATTCAGGGGATTAGAGAAGCAGTACCCCGTGGCCAGAATATCAATAAAGCATTTAATGAAATGCAAAAGAAAGATGAGAGCCCCACTGAGTGGCTGGAAGGACTGAGGAAAGCCCTTCAGCTGTACTCTGGGGTAAATCCAGACAACCCTTTAGGGCAAGCGCTCCTCAAAACTCAGTTTGTGGCAAAATCATGGGAAAAACTTTAGTGGAACACTTCAGCAGGAGAGGACAGATAAGGGTAAAAGAAATAATTAAGCAAGAAAAGCAGATGGCCAGCAAGGGCATAAATTACCTTAGACTGATAAGAACACTGCAAATGAGCAAAAGGTGAAAAGTACACCATGAGGAAGACCTACAGCCTTCCTCCCATAGACCACTGCCCACATTCTAAAGACCCCGGCCCACAATTTTTGGAAGAATCTGCGCAAGCGTGAAAGACTGATAAGCTAATTAGCATATGAAGCGAGGGTATAGGCGTTAATGGAATATTCATTGTTTCATTATATAAATATAAGATAATCTGCCCCTCTGGGTGTGTACGATTGGTGGAAGGATCCCCCGTATGCCCGGCGCCGACAATAAAGAATACTTAATCACTAAGAAATTCTGAAGACGTTCTTTGAAACAATCTGGCACCCCAGATGGGACGGCTCTCTGCCTGACCGTAGGACCCGCTGGGAAGTGGACTCCCTTGGGTACCCCCGGGATTTTTCCGGAGGGACTCCCCAACTCATCGGATCACTGCGGAGGCAGACAAGAATCCCATCTCCTGTAAGTGATAGTATTCTTTATTGATGTATTCTGGTATTACCGGTAATCTGGGGTTACCCGTAAAATGGGAAAATTGATTTCCGCAGGGTAACATCTGGGTATGCTTGGGAACTAGTTTCCCGGGTATACGTCTGGGTATGCTTGGGAACTAGTTTCTCAAGTATACGTCTGGTCTGGAAAACTCAGGTATACTTCTGTGGCTGACACCCTAAGTATACTTCTGGTTCTGTTTGGGTTTTATCGGCATTTAATTGCCATCTAGAATCTGGCAAGTTTGCTTATAAAGCTTATTTGCTGCAGTGTTGCTTATTTTGGTTACCGGATTTATGGAATGTGGAATTTGACTTTGATAATTGTTACTGTGATTTTGGCTATATTTTTGATAATATAGTGAGCTCTTGGTGTTGCTGTAGAAAGATACCTGTGTGTTGCATTTTGTAAGTAGTAATTCTGTAAGTGATAAGTGTGTTCTGTGAGTGTAAGCTGGGAAAAATGGGAGGAAAGCAGAGTGGTGGGATTTTAAAGAAAAATCCGCTAGGGTGTGTTTTGAGTCACTGGAGGGATATTGGAGGGTCTGCTGGTGGAAATGTGAATAAGAAAACATTGATAAAGTACTGCAATCAATGGTGGCCACTTTATAAGCTGGAAGGTGGGGAAAAGTTGCCTTGTAATGGAACTATAAATTATAATACTTTGCTGCAGTACGGAGAGAAGGAAAATGGGATGAAGTAATGTGTGCTGATATGTTTGTGTGACAGAAGGAGTGTGGGATTAACACCACCTGATCTTTGATTATGGTTCTAGAAAAGGATAGGAAAAAAAAACCAAACAAACAAAAAAAAACAAAAACCTGAGACCTAAACTAAAAGGATGTTCTTGTTGAAATATTTGTGTAAAAAATAGAGAGAGCTCAGGTTGTGGTTCTTTCTGTGCAGCAACCAAAATGAAACACGTTGTAAGATAAAAAAACTTGTGCTAATGTATGTAAGATCTGAAGCCGGGGGGGGGTGGAGTGGAGAGTCAAAAACCCTGTGAAAGTGTTAAAGTATTGGGGTGAGTTTGTACAAACCCCTGTACCCCCTCGAAGGTGCGGCTGAGTCACGCTGGACGCATGGCGGGGTGTTTGCTGTTTGCCTGCAGAGGCTGATATGTGATAGCACAGACTTAAAGCAACGGGTAGCAGATTTGCATTCAGGGTGGGAAAGAGTTAAAACAGAGGTGCTGCTGCAGAGGCAGGCTTGTGTAACCTGCGGAGCAGTAGGAGCATCTCCTGCCCCGAACCCTTCTGATGGTGAGGAGGAGGGGGTTGCTGTTGCTGACATTGAGCAGAAGGACCTGACAATGTCACCCCGATTGCTGCAGCATTTGCAGCACAACAGGACCGGTAACAGCCCCTCTAGGGCAGGCAGCGGGTCTGAGGAGAGTAAAGGTGAATCTCTGATGGGGAAATTTAGATGTTTGAAAGTTAGTTGTGAATAGGACTGGATAAAGGTTCGAGTTGATTTTTACTAAGGTAATCGTGATGTAGAAAAGTTGGTGAATACAAAACCAACTTATTTGGTGTTAAACTTCAGTGAAAAGAATTTGTTACAGTTGTGGGAGCTGCTGGCCGCCAGGAAAATATCCTGAAACCTTTAAAGTACAAACTAAGAAAACAAATAAGAATGCCAAATTCATCAAAATCTTTGTTGGGAAGAGATTTATTAGAACATCTAGACGTTTAAAGAAGGGGAAATGAAACCAAAAGTTAAAAATGATCAATTAACTAAAATGTTGAGCTTATCTTTAATTCAACAGAAAAGTGGAAGAGAGGACCTCCCTGAAGTAAAAGAAATCTTTAACCAGGTATATCTGGAAGTAAATTCCAGGTAAGGGGAAAAATGCTTTCCCTGTTAGAGTAGAAATGATAAACGGGAGGCCTACCTAGTTCAGGTAAAACAATATCCCTTGGTCAGCAAGGCTGTGGGGAATATTGCATAAAAACTAAAATAAAATACACTCTGTAGTAGTTCTACTAATGTAAATCTGTGTTTTACCATGACTGTGACTTGTTATGGGATGTGCAGATGAAACTCTGCATTGACAACAAAGTACAAGGAATAAGGCTGGTCAAGTGCCTCCTACCACAATCAAGGGCAAGACTGGGTTGGTCTCTGTGTTTGCCACCAAGAAGGATCTTGAGCTCTGCTGCTGGCTGCAACCCAGTAGGCGCTGAGCGGTGGGGACATGTGCCATGCCAGACCTTGATGTGAGGAATGCCCCCCTCTGTTATAAGAGGGTCTTCCAGGAAGGAAGAACATAAGATGGCCCATTAAGGCACTGATTTGGAAATTGGAAACCGCGTGGCCGACCATGAAGCCATACAAGTAGCAGAGGAGGTAGGAAAGGAGGAATTATCCTTAATACCAGATGGTAAAATCCAAACTGTAAGTACAGATCAGGAGCCAAATTATTCTAAAGAAAACTTAAAGGTCATTCAGACATGAATGATAAAATAGATAAGTGGACTTATTTGAGGGATGGTCGTATAGTGGTACCATCCAATTTAATATGGACCACAGCCGTAATAGAACATAATAAGATGCATTGGGGAGCTGATAATTTATATAAAAGTCTAAATCAGAAATTGATAGGGCAGAACTTGTATACTGTAATAAAACAGGTGACTCAGCGATGTGAAATGTGTTTGAAAATTAGCCAGGGCAACAATGGCAAGTTGATTTTTCCAGACTCCCAAGAATTGAGGGGGTACCTATATTTATTAAATGAATGGACACCCCAACGTATCATACAGTATTATAAACCTGCAACTTGGAATCCTAATGAACTTATTAACGGCGCTCGAGAACCTATCTACAATCTGAATCATATCATTCGTCTACAGGCTGTCTTGGAAATTATTATTAATCAAACAGCTAAAGCTTTTGATGTGAAATGCAATTTATCAACACAGGATGGTTCTGGATTACCTGCTAGCCGAAGAAGGAGGTGTTTGTGGTAAAGTAAATGTTTCCAATTGTTGTTTGAAAATTGATGACAATGGTGAGGTAGTTAAACAAATCACATCAGAGACAGGGAAGTTAGCCCATGTTCCCGTCCGAACTTGGAAAGACGAATATTGACTTGTTTTCCTAGCTTCTCGGGAGCCCCTCGGTAAAACGAATCCTATTTTATTTGTTATGTGGATTAGCCACCTTATTGTTTTTGCCATGTGCTGTTCCATGTTTTATAATATTAATTCGACACGTTATAACTAACATGCAATTTGCTATTATGGTTTCACCCGATGGCGTTAAACAAATGCGAGTAGTATGACAAAATGTACACACAAAATAACATTTTAATAGCCAACAAGAATTTGGAAACAATTGACTCTTAACAATTCAGATAACAATGTAGGCTGAGTAAGAAAAAAAAAATAAAATAGCAACAAAAACAAGCGCCAGGAATGCAAAGACGAGGATATGGTAACGTCTTTTATACTTTTCCACCTCCGCCATAAGTTCTTGACGTGAGATGACAGAAAAACGCACCCTCTGCCTAAACAGCAACAGGAAAAAAAAAAAAAAAAGTTTTTGATCTTCTTTCTAATGAACCATATAGGTTAAACGTTTTGAGAACACTCACCTTACAGAATGTTCGGAAGGGGAAATGTCCACTCTAGACCCTTCTTCCCTGGCAGGTGACGTGGTGGTCTGGTGGCGAGAAATCCTTACATTGAAAACAGGGACCTGTCCTTTGGCCATAGTGCCATAAATGTTACCATTAATAGACTTACCGGAGTGGTAAGCTCAGGAAATGGGTTTGGGATTTCATCTGGGCGCGCAGTAGCCATTGTTTGTCACGCGAATGGTTCGTGTATACCTTTGAGCATGCGCATGCACGATTATAAAGCCCCACAGAATGTGTTGGAAAAATCTGGAAAGACCGCGCATGCGAAATCCCTATAGTCTAGCTATGATAGTGACGCATGTAAAAAAAAAAAAAAAAAAAAAAAAAAAAAAAAAAAGGGAATGTGTTAAGAAAAAGTGTTATTTTTAAGTTTTGGTTTTGTATGTTATTATTATATGTATTACCCAATTATGCCTATTGTAATTGTGACGTATTACCTTGTGAGTGTTACGATAAATGTTGGGATTGTGGAAAAAGGTTTGTTCACAGTGCCGAGAATGAAAGCAGTGTCTAATAAACAATAATAGGATAAAAAGAAAAAGGGGGGGATTGTAAGAAACTATGGACTAGGGTATTGTTTATTTAAACTTATGTTAAGTCCATATGTAAATGTAAAGATTAGACAACAAAAGATAAGATAACCGCCAGGTGTCCAGGATGCCGCTTGTGAAAAGATAAGATAACCGCCAGGTGTGCAGGATGCCACTTGTGAAACGATAAGATCACCGCCAGGTGTCCAGGATGCCACCAGGTGTCCAGGAACCGACAGAAACAGGGCAATGAGACAAAGGAGGAAGACCAGCAGGAGGCAGAAAATGACCCCCCTAACAACAAAAGCATGACTCCACTACCTCATGAACATGGAAGTAAAGATGTATAAAAAGGGACTGTTTGAACTGCTCAGTACGGCAGTTGGTGCAGACTCCCCTGTCGTCCAGCGCTGTCTTTGCTCATATTCTACTTGCTATAATTAATAAAATTTTAATTGGATTATGATCAATTGTGGTCTCAATTTATAACATGCAATAATCCCAATAAAGCAAATAAAATAAAACTAGGGAACATTAGTAGAGGAAATGTTCCAGGGCAACATTGGCAGATCCAATTTCTCGGAACTTCCTTGAAAAGGGGGGTATCGATATTTATTGGTACTAACAGATACCTTTTCAGGTTGGCCAGAAGCCTTCCCATGCAGAACTGCTAAAGCCCGGGAAGTGACCAAAATACTACTCCAAGAGATAATACCTAGGTTTGGAGTCCCAGCAGTAATGTCCTCGGATAGAGGACCACATTTTGTGTCCAGAATAATGCAACAGATCAGCCACCATCTAGGAATAGATTGGCAATTACATACCCCATACCGACCACAATCGAGTGGCCAGGTAGAAAAGATGAATCATCTAATCAAACAACAGATTGTCAAGCTAGGTCAAGAAACAAATCTAACTTGGCCCCAGTCTTTGCCATTAGCTCTTACACAAATTCGAACTAGACCAAGAGCAAAAGAGGGGCTTAGCCCATTTGAAATTTTATATGGACGACCCTATGGGGTACAAAAGGGGACGTCTTCACAGATTGGTGAAGAAACAATGACTTCCTATATGGTGGCACTAAACAAACAATTAATAAGAATTGAGAAGCATGTGATGGGAACACGCAGTAGGGGTCTGAATGGACCTGTTCACGATATACGACCAGGGGACTATGTATACGTTAAGTGTTTTACAGATAAAACCCTGGAACCACAGTGGACCGGACCTTTTCAAGCCCTACTCACCACCTACACTGCAATCAAGGTTGAGGGACAGAATTCTTGGATTCACCATACCCGGATCAAGAAAGCCCCTGCAACTTCGTGGAAAGTAACCCCAGATAAAAAAGAACTGAAACTCAAATTTACTCGGGCAAATGGGAACAATGTGGGTGGCAAGTAAGTGAACCTGAGCGGTTGTGGATCCACCATATGGGAAGGGCACCACAACAAACAATATAGAACAAAAGAGTCTGGGACTGAGCCAGTGGCCAGTCTTGCCCAACTTGTTATCGGTAAGCCCCAACTCAAACAAAGATATTTTTGATCAAAACAGATTTTATATGTATATATGAGGAACGTTTAGATTCTTAAAATGATCAATAGTGGGTTTAAACCATTTGTGGTTTTTTGTACCCTCTCTCTTGCCTACAACCAAGAGCCTGATAACTGGCCTTGGAATCATGCCCAGAAAAAGCACACTGGAATAATGGGAAAGGTGGACTCAAAGACGAAACTAGCTATGGTGGTTTTTTTCTGAAAATGAGGTGTACCAAAGGAATCAATGGGATCAGGAGGATGTACACAAAGTCGACCGATTATGGGGAAAATTAGGAGATAGGATAAAAGTAGGGTGTCAAACATATAATGAAAAAGATAACACCAAGATTTCAGGAGACACCCTGATTAATGTCAGAAAGGTAGATAAGGAATTTACCCTTCTAAATACAGCCATGTGCTTTAATTCACGGGAATGTTGGCACAATTTTACCTTAACCGAGCCCATCTTTATAATATGCCTAGGAAAATATCCTTTTGAACATAGAACATGGGCCAGAAAGATAGGTGACAAGTGGCAAACAGTAGATTTAGAATCTTGTATTATGCGAGAACAGCAGGGCTTCCTCTGTGAAAGCAATACTATAATGGCTCAGGATACTTGTTTAGATACAGATCAGAAAATATGTCATTTCGAGGCCCGACCAAATGCAAACTTGAAAACAGTAATTATATATGCAGGGAAGGAATGTGCGTGTTTGAGAACTAAGTGTAACACAATAACTGTAGATGGGGAGGTAAAGGAGACTGCACAATATTCAAATTACTGTATCTGTAATTTTACATCTAACTTTACCCTATCACAGATGATAATTCCTACCCCCATAGGACTAAATATGAGCAGTATAAAAGAACTATTAAAACATGCAGATTTACAACGTATACTGGAAGAAACTGAAGAAAAGGGACATGAAACTCTTCTTATGATCCATCATGATGTAGAGGGGATCAAGAAAGTTTTAAAAAAAGGTAGAACAGGATGGAAACCATAATTGGTGGGATACTCTCTTTGGCTGGTCACCTTCTGCAACAGGAATTCTTAACACTATGGTACACCCCATTGTGATCTTATTGATCAGTTGAGGAATTTCCTTAACACTAACCATTATGTTATATTTGTGGGTTTGGAGAATGTTTAAAAGGGTAACACTTATGTATGATGCTTTATATCATTCGGGAAGACTGCTTAAGTAAAAGAATTTACTTAGATTGATAGAAAAGGGGGGATTGATATGGAGAAATAGTGTGAAATGGGGACGCTTAACACCGACTGTGATTGTATATGTCTACTCAGAAATGTGGGTATGGTGACTAGTCATGGGTGCAGTGTCTGGTCACATAGGCACACAGCTCTGAGGAGACAACTACAGTTTTTGAGGAGACGCCTGCCCTTCTTTCTCTAACAAAGGGGAGACAGACGGGGAGACGCCTGCCCTTCTTTCTCTAACAAAGGGGCTATTTAAAAGAGAATGAGAAAAGATGAGAGACATTCAAATGCTATCTGGAAGGAGGGAGTGCTAAGTCTCCTTGCTGGAGAAGATTGAATGGTCACAAGAACATGAATCACCTACAAACCTGCAAGACCACCACATTCCAGGAAACGGACTGATAAGCTAATTAACATACGAAGCCGGGTTTAGGTAACGAATATGTATAGGCGTTAATTGAATATTAATTTGTTTCATTGTATAAATGTGGGATGGTTCGTCACTTCGGGTATGCACGCTTGTGAAGGAGCGATCCCCCGTGCATCTGCGCGCAATAAACATACCTACTTTATAACTTTCGAGTTATAGAGTCTAATTCCGCACGTCAGCCCTTATGCTGAGCAACCTTCTGAATTATCACTGTTTTGTACAGCACAGACAGGCAGGTAGTCACACAATTATGAAGCAAGTTAGATGCCCTGCCTAAACTGGGTGCATCAAATGTCTCATTTCAGCATACCTCCCTATAACAGTATCAAGTTGAGAATGGAGATATACTCGTTGTTTCCAAAGAGAAAAGAACCCCCCGTATTTTTGTTAATGAGACAAAGCTGCAGATCAATATAGTTTTTTATTAATTTTTAGCTCCAGTTTTATAATATAAGGGAGAGGGAGAAAGAGAGAGATAACTGAGTAGGAAGATAAAATAAAGGGGAAAAACATAGGAAATAATAATAATAAAAAAAATCAGAAATCTAAAGCTAACTAGTAAGCTAAAGTGGCTTTAATTTTTCTAGTTTATTAAAACATATTCCAGTCATTGATGGTCTATGAAATCTAGTACCCCATCAATTACAATCTCAAAAGATTTCTGAAACATTTTTTAGGCGAGAAGTAAGTAAATTATGGGTTTGTCTTTTAAAGTGTGTTTTATTATGTCATTACTTCAAATAATGTCAGTAACTTGGTACCAGTTTGAATGGTTATGGAACATTTGTAATTCAAGGGGGTGTGATTATCAGTGTATATTCTGGTATAAAAAAGACTTTAGCCAGATTACTTTTTATCGGCTCATGAATTTAGATGCAGTTCCTTTAGCTCCATAATGCAGCTGTCTGGGGGTAGATATATGCAGTCCTCCAGATTGGCAGCCATTGAAAACTTGTAGTGTGAAACCTGATAGTTTGTACTGGGAGGAACTCTACTGGTTCATGGGTAAAGACAATTTGAAGGAAAAAAAAAAAAAAAGGGAAAAAAAATAATGCTGAAAGTCAGCCAGACATTTCACAAGCTGAGATCTGTTTCTGCAACTCATCCTTTGGACAAAATGTGCTGGTCAATCACCTGAAGCCATTCAGTAGATTTAATGCGTGTTTTAGCTCCTTCCCCCAACAAACAAAACCTGTACTGTCTCTGACATGAAACCATTAATTTAAATCCATTCTTTACACTTAATGTGTTTGCATTTAGATTCTCAACCATTTGCAAAGTAAGGAGGGGGGCAGAAGCAAAGGTTGGCAAAATTCATGGTGCCAGCAATTTTCCACCCATTGAAGATTAAATGCAGCACATTCTGTATACACCTACTGACTATCACACACAGCACAATAATTTAGCAACTTCAAATAATTTAATTGCCAAGCTGCATACCTCTGAAAAAAGCCAGCAGAATAACACAGTTACTCATGTGAACTTGGTCAAATGGTTTTTAAAAGGTGACAAAAAAGCTTTCTTGTGAAAGAAGACACAAATTACGCTTCTGGTTAATGCAGATTAGCATGTGGTTAATATAATGTACACATTTCTGTCAGGACATAGCTGAATATAGGCACAGCTTATTAACGGATCTGTTGGAGTTAGACTTTGTCAGCTGAAGCCTGTGAGTAAAAGACTCCTTTAGAAGACACAGATAAAGATTAGGAAGTAAAGGGCAGAATTTAGGGGAAAAAATACTAAGATTTATTTCAGCAAATAAATAAGTTTAGGAAATATGAGAGAACTATTAAGGGAGAGAAAGGAAAGTTTTAATGATTCCTTGTGGCTCCTAAGCAGACCCTGCTGCTGTAGGATATTGAGTGTTGGCTACATTCACAGGAAATTTCGGGAACTGAGATCCTCAGTATTCTGGTACCTTGCTTGGACGTGACTTCATGTCAGTGAGGACTGCAAAACGTTGAGTTTTTTAGTTGGAAAGAACGAAAGAAATAGAAAGCAAAGTTGGTCCATTCTTTCCCAACATGGGTGGAAGAAGTTGCAGAAGAGCACCTTATCATGTTCCCAGAGAAAGGCAGAACTGGTGTAATTTGTTGTAGTGCAGAAATAGAGGCAGGGGAAACACTCTGTCGTTAATGATGAGTGTAAAGTGTTTAACAGGGTTAGTATGGCCACCAGTTTTTGATAAGTGCAGTAATACATATTGAGAAGAGCTGACTTTTTGGGATTAGACTTTTGAACCAGCATCTTGGGGTCTGTTGAGACATTTTAATGTGCAACACAGAAAACTTTATAATTCATCCTCCTGCTGTTAAATGTTGTTGATGTTGTTTAAAAAAAGCTGTGTGTCATTTGTTTTGTCTCAGGTGAGTATAAAATCATGCTAATGCTAAGTGCTTGGAATATTTTAACTGCAACTTGAAAGGATCTACAGAATTTCTTGATGCCCAGTCCAAACACTGCAATGATGCTGCTTAAGATAACTATAATATGAATCAAGAGAAGAAGATCTGGATTTTTGGTTTGTTTGTTGTTTTGTGTTTTGGCGTGGTTTTTGTTGTTTTTGTTGTTGTTGTTTGGTTGGTTTTGTTTTTTTATAATTAAAGTGGAAAAAGTACAAAAGGTATAAGCAAAAAGAATGTGACTTAGCAGGAACCCAAGGGAAAAATTAGTTTAGATGAAGCCCTCAGTGCAGTAACTGCAGGGGAGCTTTGTCCCTATTCCTTGTCCTCTAAAACCCATTCTGTAACAGCAGTAAAAGAAATAATACAAACCAGGGTGTAGTTTATGTGCTGTTGGTACAGCACTTTGTGAACGTAAAATGCTATGCAAGTGCCATTATCAGTATTATCAGCTGAGTTTCTCCTTGCATAAAAGAGAAAAACTACGTCAATATAATTGCTGTGTCCTGAGTCTCTGGAAGTTTTTAATTAATACACTAAGACTGAAGCTTAAGGTAAAGTACTGGGAACTTTATACTTACCTTTGCTGGTGGCTTACCCACATTTCTTGGCATGTTTATAATCCTTTAGGACATACATCTTGGGTCTGATGTGCCTTAGTTTTTCCTTTTTTTTTCTTCTTTTTTTTAGTAGTTTTCCTGTTCAGAGAGTATTTGAGTACAGTCTTAAATGTAAGCATACACTTATATCCCTTTGCTACCTGTGAAATTTAAGCATTTCCCTAAAACTTAGCAGATCGCTGGAGAGGGACGATCTACAAAAACATAGCACTGCACTTCTATAAAAATTAAGCAAAATAGTGTTAAAATAGAATTCCTTATCCATTAATTGTATTCACTTGCAAGTGTCAAAACATGTAAACTAACATAATATAAAATCAAACAATCTTTTTTTTCTTTTCTCCAAAGATATCTTGATGCTATCTGTGGAGTAATGTCTAATCACTGAAGCTAAGAGCTATGTTGATGAGATATTAGAACATGGGCAATGCACATATAATTTCCCTAGTAAATACTAGCTGAAATGTTGACTGTATTTTAAGTGAGCTTGATTTTTGGTGGGGATTTTTGTGTATGAGTATGGGCGGGGGTGGGTGTGGGTGTGGGTGGGAGTTGTTTGTTTTATTGTTGCTCAAGTGATGGATTGACGGAAGCACAAGAAAGTCAAGCAATGTGCTCAGGTTTGCCTTCCATGAACAAAGGTGTGTGCCTATTAAATGAGCAACTGTAGGGAGCCTTACTCATTAAGCATCAAATATGCCCCTTCTTTTTGTTAAACGCTTCGTGTAGCCATAGTTAAATGACAACAAGAAGCGAATGAGTCTCAGCACTGATTGGCAACGGGCATCAATCATTATTCTGGCAAGGATCTTCAGGAACATATCACTTTGTAGCAAATCTGGCAGGTTTGAATGGGATTATTTCGGATTGTCTTACCAATAACTGTCATGCCTAAAATCTCAACACAATAAGAATTCATCGCCAGTACCAGTCACACACTTTGTGCCAACCTCAATTCACATCCTCCCCAATAGTCTTGATCCACACTAATACTCCAAACAGAATGACAAGGCTTCAGGGCTGAGTAGGAACAAATGGTGCAAAACACCAGGAACAACATTGGAGTCTGCCCTGCCATTTAGGAAAGGACAAAGTGTATTTTGTACTAGAGATCCACCGTTTCACTGGGTCATGCACCCCACAGTACTGACAACAGCTGAATTCAGTAAGCAAAAGCAATCATTTAAAATGACAATTAGTGCAAAGATTCCTGCTGACTGAGGGGACAAGTACTTATACTTATGTATAGTAGTTATTACTATGTAGTATGTAATGTAGTTATTACTATGGTAATAACAGGGTCCAGGGTCCTGTTATCACTATATTTGAGCACTAGTGGGAGGTAGGAAAATATAAGAGATTTAGTCACAGACGCAATAAATGTAACTTCTGAGGTCATGTAGGTGGTTTCTGTTAAAACAGAATTTGAAATATCTCTGCTGCTGCCATGCTAGAGCAGCAGCAACCAGTAGATGCATTCCAGAAAAGAGCAGACCTTCTATGCAACATCCAGCACAACTTTCAGGGTCAGGCTGGATAGCCACTGAAGGTGGAGGAATAGTGTTTATTCATCATGGAAGTAACTGGAGTATAAACTAACTTTAGAGATAGTTGGTTTTAGGTCAACCTTACATATCATAGTAAATATAGAAAGTAAGAATTGGACCTATAGGGGAAAACAGGGAAAACAGGAAACAAATCTTACAGGTGTTAGGGAGACACTATTTCCAGGATGTACTGCCTGAATCAAGATACTGTCAAGTCCTGGGATAATAAAGGATTCATGCTGCCTGGTTTCTGCCAGACCTGCCTAACCATATAATCTGATTTTCCATTAGCTTCACCTTTGAATGAGACCAGAGGGTTTTTTTATCTTCTAGGTCCTACAATAACCTAGAACACTATGCATTGACCAGGCTGCAGCAAAAGAGTTTGCTAGAGAAAAGGAAAGTCAGTTGCGTGAGTACTGAAAGTGAAATTTTATTCTGAAGCTCTCCAATGATGGAGAGAGCTGACGGGGATCACAGACATAGATTTCCACCAGCAGCAGAAGAACCTTCCTAAAATAACCCATGGACCATTAGGTAGCAATGGAAACATCACTGATGTTATTCAGCCTGCCTACATTGCACTTCATTAAGGAACTGAGGAAGGAAGTGTTTTTTCTAGTTTCCTTGTATAACAAATAGCAAAAGTGAGAACATCTTCAGAGAGAAATTAACTTCTGAAGGGTCGAGGGCTTTGGGTTGCAGTGGAAACCTCACACTACAACATGCTTATATTTTTGTATATAAGTGGATACTTCTACTAAGGATAGCAAAATTATTTTGGAAAAAATGTAAATGAGACCTGCAGTGTATCCAAATGGTGTTAGAAGCATTTTATAGATTAACAAAGAGATGCAGGGAAGTGTCTTCTCAAAGACATGCCAAGCAGACAGACACAGACTCAGAAATGAAAATTTTGAAGACCTGAGTTCCTATCCTGGGGCAGTAATCATTAGACTTTCTCGATCTCTGGATTTACCATAGGACCCAGCTGCATTTTCATCTAAAGATTTCAACTTTCAGAAATAGTTGATAGTTCTCACAGGCGTTTTGTTTTGTTTTGTTTTGTTTTGTTTTGTTTTGTTTTGTTTTGTTTTGTTTTGTTTTGTTTTGTTTTGTTTTGTTTTGTTTTGTTTTGTTTTGTTTTGTTTTGTTTTGTTTTTACCAGGAAGTTATTTCCAAAATTTGGCTTTACAGTGTTTAGCTCAACAAGCCAAGACAGCAACCCCCCCCAAACCCAAACCCAAACCCAAACCCAATACTAAAACTAAAACCAAAAATAAGAGAACAACCAAAAAAACTGTTTAGAACTTAGGTAATTTTGGTTATGTGTTGAGCAGCATCTAATGCAGTAGTATTATGTATTCTAGGTTTTCTGTGTGCCATAGCAAAGTAAATAAAAAATAATAAAGAATATTTTACTAACTTTAGAATTTGGATCAATATATTGTTTTCATATGGACAGCATGATAATTCATCAATATGTTATTAAAGAAAGTATTTTTCAATAACATGAATGAATGAAGATGTGTCCTGATGATGATCTGGCCATTTTTCCAGTGGACTAGCAATAGTAATTTTCTATTTGCTGGGAGTATTGTAATACAATTTTTGAAAGAAGACATGTGACATGAAAGGAGAAAATGACAGCTCTGAGAATCATTGTGCTTCATTAATAATAAATATAACTTTTAAATTAATATTTATCTGATATCTTCAAATTAATATTTCTAGTACATCCGCAAAAAGTGATGTCATTGGCCACTTGGTATGCAAAATGGATTGTGGCAGTAAACTGGACTTCTAAGCCTTGTAAATCTCAGTCCTCCTAGCACATTTATACTTTGCCTGGGAAGATAGTATAGCAGTATTCATATCAAGGAGTAACAGGAGCAGGCTACTAAGCAGGGGAAGGTGAGCCCTGAGCCAAGACTGACAGCAAGAACAGGTCTGGTGATGTTACCTAGGGTCAGCCACAGGCAGTGATTCCCAGACAAGTGTATAGTGATGAAACAGGTGTGAGGTCAGCACCAGGAAGCCAGATCAGCAGGTCAGGGACAGCATCAGTGAGGACTGGGGGACAGGCATGCCTGCAGTCTCCTTCAGACAAGGACCAGAGGCTCAGGCAACAACAGCAACACCTAAGCCAGAGAATGGAAGCCCCAGACGAGTCTTCTTACACCTTGTTCTCAAAAGGAAGTAGCTACCAAATCAGTGTTCCCTAGTAAAACTTTATTCAGCAATAGATTCTTCTTACCCTTTTCTTTTAAACTGTACATGTGCTACATTAGTATGTATCGCAGTAAATCGTAAGTTTCTTTGTCAGGTGGCAATGGAAAACGTAATACTGTCCACAGAAAAGGAAAAAAATAAACAGAAAGCAGTTCTGCACATCTCAGATAAACAGAGACTTACTCCAGTTGTTTCATTTCCTATTGCATTGATTGACAAGTATCATATCAGCTCATATAGAGCTGAGAGATAAAGTACTAAAAAGGAAAAAAAGAACTTTTTTTATTTTTCCCCTTGCTTAGGTTCTGTGTATTTGCCTTATGACACATGTCCAAATTCATTTTATAGTTTTGGGATGTGGACACTGGGCCACAGAAACTCATCTCCCTCAACACATAGTTATCTAGTTGCAAACAGGAACACGTTTTTTTCTAGATGAACGGTCCTCCATTTTAAAATTGATTCCAGCTGACTTAAAATGAAACCGTTGCCTGAGATTGTGAAAAAATGTAAGCAATGTGAGAAAATACATAGAGTAGCAATGATCCACAGAACTGTGAAAAGAAATCCTCAGAAAGATTTCTGGTATCTCCTCCTAACTGAGGCGCACTCATGATTCATTTTGCCCATCTCCTCTTCTATGTTCTCTTTAAGCACCAAACAATACCGATTAATTAATTAATGAAAAAACAGTTTTCTAGCTTCTTATCTTTTAAAAAGAATTGTTAAAAATTATAGATGTAAGGCATTCTGATTTTTACTAATAGCAGTTATTTTCCTGAGACAACAAAACAAAAGAAATAGTGCAACTTTTCTCTTTGAAAAGATACCAATCATGAAGAAACAGAATCAGGCCAAATTATAATGCTTTGAAAAATCTGTTCAAGTTCTTCTGCTGCTAGCTACAGTTGACAACCTTACAGATTCATCTCAATGAATTATTTTTTATGGGACAAATTCCCATGAAAATATAGGGAAGTTACAGGGGGGAACTGATACATCCTTTCTGTTTTACCAGAAACTTTTTTGGATACTTCTAATATAATTATTCTTTTCAGGTCTAAATAGTATTAGTTTTTAATTGGCTGCAACAAGCCTGATTAATCTAGAGATTTGGACCTGAAGGAACATAGGTATCAGAAATAACATTATCAGTCTGGAGCACAATATGGTATGGAATCAGAGATTATCTTTCTGGTTGAATCCAAGACAACCATGAAGTCAGGTAGTAGGCACAGTGATGACGTGTATATGGATATTATAAAGCAAGGTTCACTAAATTAGATTGTGATACCTGAGTGAGGGATAGGGTAGCTTTCTCTAAAATTTCTGGGTTTATTTTGGAATGCTGTTAGTAGGTGGTGGCAAATACTTAGCATGTGAAGTAATAGCAAAGTGAAGCCCTTGTTTTGCGTCATTACATTACATGGAGGTGAAAAATGTCTGCAGAAGGTGTTCTGTGTCAGGTTAGGTGACCATGATGCACCTCTCATGGAAACTCTTGGTGAGAGGGCAGAGAGGTTCTTCTGTGAGCTCAGTGAGGTCTCTGTGTAGGACACATTTAATGGTCCCCACCCAAAGTAATTTCATTCACTAATAGTGATTAAAAAACAGACTTGCTCTTAAATCCAGGTCTCCCTTAAATAGTGCTCTGCTAAGTCACACTAGCCAACGTTTCATTCTTATCCTTCTGGATCCATGGCTCTTGTGCACAATATCTTCATTTCAGCTGGATGGAGAGGTCCAGAGCATGGTCACAGGTGCTGCTTTGTGTTCATACATTTAAGCCACTTTCCTCACAGGTAAGTAACATAATCCATAGAAGCTGAGATCTGAACTAAACCCATATTTTTCAGTTTCCGTACAGGTGCTGTAATGGCTAGATGTTATGTTAAACGCTTGCTGCACCTTCTTGCCCTCCTCTTCCTTAAATAACAGAGCATCAGTAATGGGCAAGCCCAGGGGTATGCTATATATGGCTAATTTCAGAAAGCTCATTTATAACCTGCAGACCATGCTCCTAGAGATGGCTTCTTCAATGGAGTGCTCAGATACTAAAAAAGAGGTGTTTTTTTCAAACATGCTGCTGTCCTCAGTGTCTCTTTGCTTTTTCCTGATGCAATTGTAACTCCTGTTAAATATCCAACTTTTTTAATATGGTGGAAATAGAAATGTAATGACTAATTTCCAGTTGTACAAGACACCTCAGTCTATTTTGAGATCTGATCCTCCTGCTACCTGCTTCACTTCTGGGAAAAATCCCTCAAGAATTTTTAAAGAACAGAAAGAAAATGAAATGTTTACAGGCAGTTACACAGACAATGCTCCTTCTGATACAGTGAGGTTACACATTTAAAAAAGATTTAGTATCAAATTCCCGCTCTTCCTCAGGGTATACTGAGACCTAAAACTGTCACCATTAAGAAAAGAACATGTAATGTTATGAAACTGTTTTCCTTTTTAGTGTTTGTTGTTGAAATTATTCTAGTTTATGTGGGAGCTGGAGAAGAAGAGAAAGAGAGAAAGAGAGGCAGATGGCCAGAAGATGCAGGTAGGCACAAAGGCATATATCCATGGCCTAGATACTGCTCTATGGGACATGGGGGTTCCAGTCTCTTTTGCAATAAATTATACTCATGTGTAGGTTGCTTTCCAGTGGGAATGAGGCAACATGATCAATTGGTCTGTAGGTATATCTGGGTCTTCCATATCTTTCTGAACTTCTTGGCCGCTTAAACCCAGTGGGGCTGTGGAGTGATGGTCTCAAGATAATTAGGTACATACAGATTTAAAAAATAATAACAACAGAGAAAGCAGATGAGATATTTGCAGGAGCTAGGCAGAACACAAGCAGATTTTTATCCTGTGAGGTCTCATTGTGGAAGTCAGACACAACTCTTCTCACAATCAAAGCGACTCAAAGTCTTAGTCTTCTCAAATGCCAATAAAACAGCAAGGCAGATGGCTTTAACATCAGCTAAAAACCCCCGAACAAACAAAAAAACAAACAAAAAAACCCAAAACCACAAACCACAACTTTCTGGCTTTGCAAAAGCTAACATTTAATGGCAAGAATGCAGAAACAGAGGAATGCACACTGTCTCTATTTCACGAGTGCAGACAGTTCAATGACTACTTGTGGTGACGCAGGTCGAGGCAGACTGAAAAAACACTATGTCTGCGTGGCTGGGTTCAGACAAAATGGCCTTTATTGTTTATACAAATTATTTATATATCTTAGTACAGGTGTCAGACCCTGATAGGTTTTTATGTTCTTCCTCTTGCTTGCTTGCTGTAGGTGCCCGTATGCTGCGGTTCTAAGTTCCGGTTCTTCACACCCTGTTTACATACCTGACAACTTGTGGCTGTCGTAAAGGTACACGGCTAAGTCTTTGAAGTCAACTAACTTGTCTGCAGACCCTCTGCAGACCTCAACAATTCCCCCTTTTTGTTTTTGAACAGTTAGTACCAGGTTTGTCATGTTCTGCAGGGCCCTTGCAAACACAACGGCAACCAAGGCAATAGCAAACAAACAATACTGCCAATTGAGTGAATGGATGCCAAAAAGGCTGACATTTTCTCAGATTTTGATAACATGTTGCTGCAATGGGGCACCTAAAATCCCTGCAGCACATACCATCAAAATCCTCACAGCCATGTCCTTGAGCCAACAACAAAAAGCTCTTTTTTGTATGTAATAGTGGCAGATTTGACTCACATTCTTAACTGCCTAACAAACAAGGTGATTTAACTCTTTAATGCTTTCCCTGCTGTTGCTCCGGATAAGTGAAGAACTGCTGCAATATGTTCCCATCAGTTCCATAAATCAACTACATCATTACATGCTTCATCCAAAGTTATATTGCGTTTAAGCGCATTATGCTTATCAGCATGTTCACATGTTGATTTATTGGGGTGTCATGGTCCCATCATAGCCTCTTACTACATTAGCATCTACATAAAGACAACTATCGACATTCAAAGTGCAAACAATATCAACTTCTTTTGAATTAACATTATACAGAGGTAATCAATTATCCTAGATGTCAAGGCTTTCAGTAAGATTCTTCATTCCCCACATACATTCACTTTTTTGCAAAAATGCAAGACAGTTTCAAGGAAGGGCACACCAAACAAGGACTGGTTCAGTAAGGAGACCACACATCAGTTGTTGGGTTGACTGGTGGCAGCAGTGCTCCCACGGTCTGGCAAGCTAAGCTCAGGCTGCATACAGCGAGCAGGTATCCATCGCGGATCTTCATCTTTAGAAACATAAGCATAACCTCTCCCCCAAGTTAACAATTCATGTGGTCCCGACCAATGCCCGGTACGAGGGTCTTTCATGCATACTAAGACACCTTCGTGCTTTTGCTGCTTGTCACCAATTGACACAAAATGTCGCACAATGTGAGGCACCGCATGGTCAGCAGAGATTTTCAGAAAGTTCAAAACATAACATGCTTTCTCTAATCATGCCTCTGGGGACATTCCCTTCATTCCCCATCCCCCCACCCCCACTCCCCCCCCTTTTTTTTTAATAGCAAAATGCATTTCAACTGCTGTAATACAGTAGATTATAAACAGCTTTTCTGTGTGACAGAACACAGTCACTCCATACTGTGAAACAACTTTTTGCAAGTCCCGCACTACATTCCAAGCAAATGGTGTGTGAATGTGAGGATTAGGAGCAGCCACATCTCCTATTACAATAGGATATGCATGTGGTGCATCGGTGGAAGGAGTAGGAAGATCAAGGAGCGGTCCACCAATCTGTTCTACTAAATCCCAGTTTCCCTCTCTTAATGCCCCATCTCTTACAGCCTGCCAAAATCACCGAGGGTTGCGCGTCATTACTGTACCACTGGAAACTGGATTTTTACCACCTCCAACTTCTTCATTGCCTGTGACTGATAAAGTTGTTGTACCTGGACATGAATCTGGGTTTTCGGCATTTCCATCCTGCGTTGGCAGGGGAGGAGCAGAGGGGGCGGGCGGAGGGGAGAAGCAGCCAGAGGAGGAAGGGGCATGCGCTGGCACAAATGTCCCAGGGGGGCTGGGGTCGGTCTGCCGAGGTTTCTGCTTGTCGTCCTCATCCTTGGAATTGGTATGCCGTTGGACAGATTTAGGGGATTCAGGGCATTGGGGAGTGTCGTCTGATAAGGGACACAGACTCTGCCCCTCCCCCACCCCCTCATCCTCTTGTCTGTATTCTGGAAAGAGATACAGGGGACATTTAAAGGATACACCCCCCTTCATATTTTGCTGACTTTTCAAGCCCCCACTCACATCTTGCTGACTTTGCAAGCCCCCACTCGCACCTTGATGATTTTTGAAGCCCCCTACAGCATGTCTAAGCAGTACCCACATAAGCGAAAGCCCTGACGCCTCTTTGTCCCCTTTCTCCAGAGCTTCTGACAGTGTTGATCCTAAATTGTCCCAGGTCGACACACTAAGAGCAGTCACGGGGGATGTTTCCACTCCATGTGTTTTGGCCCACAATAACATATTTTTTAACCAAAGCCCATCTAAAGTAATTCCATACTTCTCTAATACTAATTTCCACATTGATAGCACCATGGTATCTTCTTTTGATAACTTAGTCCCAATGTTGGCCCTGATGGCTCACCTTACTGGTGTCAGGTTCTCCTGGGATCTTGCAGCTGCTTGCTGTGCTACTCCGCTTCACCAGGCTCCGCCTCCCCAGGAACCCACTGGTCAGTCTCAGGATCTGCTCCTGACACCCCTTACCGGGGTCACATTGGCACAGTCTCAGGGTCTCTTTTTGGTACCCTTTACTGGGATCGCATTGGCACGTTGGGGTCACCAAATGTGGTGACACAAGTCGAGGCGGACTGAAAAATCACTATGTCTGCGTGGCTGGGTTCGGACAAAATGGCCTTTATTGTTTATACAAATTATTTATATATCTTAGACAGTACATGTGTCAGATCCTGATAGGTTTTTGTGTTCTTTTTGCTTGCTGTTTGCTGTTGCTGTAGGTGCCCGTATGCTGCGGTTCTAAGTTCTGGTTCTTCACACCCTGTTTACATACCTGACAACTTGTGGCTGTCTTAAAGGTACACGGCTAAGTCTTTGAAGTCAACTAACTTGTCTGCAGACCTGCTGCAGACCCCAACAACTACTTACACCTATATTGTTAGCAAGAAGCATAAACCACTACAGATCACTAATAGGAGAACAAGAAAAAATAATATTATCAGTAAATGTAGAGATAACAGAAAATTCTAACATAATTCAATAAAAACCTCATAAATCTATTGGAAACCAGACTGCTTTATCTCCAGTGTTTGTGGCTGCCAGTGGCGGATCCTTGCTGTCTGCCTTTCCTGATATTGTTCCTAACTTTTGGTCCGTTCCTCTTAATAATATGTTTTCAATTGTTTTGTGCTTTTGCAGTAATAAAAGCTATGAAACCTCTCAAATGTCCCATTATGGATTAATTTAAATATTGGTGTAATTTCTTCTTAATAAAAGTCATAATCTTGACAGCTTGAAGTCATCTATAAGTCTTTCCAAGAACAGAAATGTAAATGCTGTTAGCTGGTTCAAGGTATACTTTGAATGCTTTGCATTTTCCCCTTTAAACTGGGAATGGCGACTATTTTTCCATTTTCTGTTTAAAGTAGATTTCAGTTCTGGATGTTATATAAGGCATGAGACAATCCTTGGCTTCTTTTCTAAATAATTTGTAAAACATTTTCAGGGCTTTGAATGTAGAAGGTGTAATATGTATTTATTTATGTTTTGCATATGTACATATGGACATCTCTTTGGGGAATGGTCTAAGCGCTACACATTCCAAAATGTAAGGATTAACATTTTCTATGAAGGGAAACATGACCTCCCTCTGGCTAGTTGGGACTGCTGCTTGCCAGTTGACATCATATCTTCTTACAGAAAAGCTCTACTAATGACTAGAGGAATTATTACTGTTCTAGCCAGCTATTGGCATACTGTTATATTGAGTTACAAAACCTAACCAGTGAATTCTTTTACCTCAACTCAAAGGGGCTATAGTTCAAACACAGTCCTATTGAACTCAAAGGGAATTTTGTGATTGCCTATTTTGTGATTAGCTGGGCTTTTCTGAGATCATAAGATCTCTTCTCAGGCTTAAAATGACTGAAAAGAAAGCACTCTACATATTTGATGTCACTGTTGTAGCGAGCACCTTATGCATTAAAAAGAACATATACAGATTTATGTGAGAAGTAATGGTGTCAAATAGAAAAGTATCCAGGAACTAATAGCAGATTACAAATGGAAACACATTCCTTTTTGGTTTTTCTTTTAAGACTTAATTTTGGGCAGTGCAAGGGTTTAGAGTTTTCTCCTGAGATAAAAGTATGTGTGCTGGATATGCCTATATAGTCATCACATTTGTGCCTTTGGCCTTTGCTAGCCATAGTTCTGACAAGCACAGGCTGAGAATAAATGTTAGTCTAATTTTTGACAGTTGATTATAGTCAATAAACTGGATAGTCTTACTATTGAACTCTTATGTAACTTCAAGTCAAGTAGGACTCTCATGGACCTCAGATGGAGCTGTAGATCTTCAGTGACATCAGACCTCAGGCTCTAGATTACTTTAAATGCATCATCTTTTACACTATTCATCTAAAATTTACCTTGTAGGAAAATACTGGTTATATTGATACCTCCCAGTAAGGGAAAGTATTATGAGAACCCTCAAGACCAGATGTTTCTGCCTCTCTTATTGCAGACATTGCCTGAAGCTTACTTCTCGTACAAGCTCCCCCATGCTCAAGCCCACATACACTGTATTTATATCACCAAGTATATAGCCAAGGCTCTTCATGGATAAAACATGGCATAACAGAGTGGGCTTTCCTGTGCAAATCCATCTCATCTGTCCCCTGCCACCCTTTGACTCAGCTCACATGTCTTTCTCAGCTTCTTTGCAGATGAGTCTGAAGACCCACCTCCATTCTTAAGTTAGAGCGCCAGATTTAGTTTATTTGTCCCTGCTTATATCCTTTAAGAAAGACACCTCAAGGCAAAGTTGCCCCATATCTCCTCCCCTTCCACCATTTTCAGGAAGCCCATATGATGTTCACCTGGCAGCTGTGTGGTCAGACGACACGAGGAAGGGTGAATATGGTTAGCTTAGGGCCCCTCTGAAGGCTTCTTTCTCAACTAGTGTAGACACAGAATAGTTCTGTGCTTCCACTTCTCTGCTCACATAATGATGAGATGATCTTTCCTTCCCTTGCAGGCATTTCACAAAGCTTAATTCGTCAGTGGTCTGTGAGGGACCACTGTGAGGGAGTTTTTGCAGGGATGAGTACCTCAGAATGGCCTAAATAATTTATCCCTTGCTTTTTCTTTTACCCAGTAGGCGTCTCTTTAAAATGCTTCCAGCTCTTTAAAGTTTGGGAGCACATTGTACTTGCAGAAAGAAAAAAAAAATTACAAAGAAAAATGCATAATGTATGATAATGTTGAAAGTAGCAAGAATTAAAGTAAATAGTCTGAAATAAAAAGGGTTTCAAACAGGATTAATAATTCTGCAATTTGTTATACAAAGTTAATTTTTCCACTTCCAAAGCTGTCTGGTGGGGTTTATTGGCTCACTCATTATTAGGTATATATCACTTTTATTGTTTCACATTTTTATGTGTTTATATATAAAAAAAAGACATCATTCATGAATAAAACATTTTTGCTCTAAGCTGCCATATATTAAAGTTGGTCTGAGAGCCTATATCCTCTTTTATTGGAAAAGAGAAATACATTGTATGTTTATATATATTTATATGTTTATATATTTTTATATTTATGGGATGGTCTATGTTGGGAGGTTTTGTGTGTTTGTATGCATATGAACATATATATGCATATGTATATATGATAATATGGTGATATGCATATACATCTATTGGTATGGCATTACCATATATATACACACACCAATCTTTGAAAAAAGGCCCAAGTGATGCTAAGAATTCTCATATTTTCCTTTCCGACAAACCTTCCAAAGCCTGCCCTCTTCTGCTCGGTCTGACCTACTCTGGATGGCATCTTTGGTAAGTGTCAGTTTCCTTTCCCCTTTTCCCAATCCATCAGGTTTCTCGGCGGATCGTATCCACACTGCTAAACTCCAGTTCCTTTCCTAATCCGTGGCGGAATGGCTCCGATCCAAGCATCACCTTACAACACCAGACATGATTGAGCCAATGTGCTGCTACAGACGATGTGAGGAAATGTTTGCTTGATAGACAATAGTTTTATTTTTGGTCTTAATCACTCTGCACCTGTTAGGAGTTTTGTATGAACAGAAAAGTAGTATCAAGAGACAGATTTTGATGGGGAACATTTTTATGTATGGAGGCATTTATTTATTTATTTAGAATACTTGGGTGAGAGGGTTTTGGGGGGAGTTTTTTGGAGATTTTTTTATTTTTTATTTTATTGTTATTTCTTAATCTTATGAAACTTAATTTCCTGTCAGCAAATTTGGGCTGGAGTTTCAGAGCTGATAGAAGCAGAGATTAAAAAGAAGCTCAACAAATATAATTTCAGTTGATCTGAGGAAAGTCACTGTTATAAAAGTAGTTTTAAAAAAATTGAGCTTTTAATGAGAGCTCAGCCTTTGACCTTAAGACTCTGTCCTCTTTAGTGGTGAGATGTAAATTACATTTGCTAACTTCATCTATGACATGGCACAAATAACTCCATAAATGCTCTATAATTGTGCTGTGATTATATGGTTATTGCTGCACATTGTCAACAAAATGATCACCCTGAGGCCCCATAGCTCCAGTGTATGGGGTAATTACGTGGTAATTAGCTAAGAAAGGACTAGGATCTAAGGGGCTCTGGAGGAACTCCTTCAGCAAACACACAGGGCAATTAGCATGTTGAATGGACACCTCTAAAGACAGCAACAATGTAGACGGGAGCAGGGAACACATTTTGAAAAATGTGAGGCACAAACTTCACAGCCGACTAAAAGAAGAAGAGTAATGTCATGGTCCAGTGTCTCACAGCAAAAATTTCCGTATTAAATTGTGCACTTGTCATCAGACAAATATCACATCAAGGCCAAGGAGTATTTTGTCCTGTTAAGAACTGTCTCCCTTTTATTCTTGAAATTAGTCGTTGCTGCAGCTGCAAACAGAGTCAGCTCTGAAGTAGAGCTCAGAAATTTTAAAGGAGCTGTGAGACGAAGTATGGATGGTATCTACTGCATGTGTTTCCTTCCAGTCTGTTTGGAAATACCTGGGCTCTCCAGCTGCTGGACCAGGCAGAAAGAGAGACTATAGTGTCCTGGTGGTTAAGCCCAGGACCATAAGTGTTCTCAGATGTGGCCATACTTCCTTCCTGTATCTCCACTTCAGGCTGAACTTTGGGCAATTCTATGATCAGTGAGAGCAAGAAATAAATTTTATGCAGGTTGTGTAATTAGGAGGGCAAATATAACACAGCCTAGTCTGCCATTAGACATCACTACCTGGCTTCTTTCAGAGCAGTGCAGTTTGTGTGAGTCCTACCTGCAGCAGGCTAACCATGCAGATAGGAAGTGCAGGGACCATGGGCTTTGTTGTACTTCATCCTAATCTCAGCCCTGTTAACCTCAGAGTGAGTTTCCACGGTTGGGGTAATTTTTTTTTTTCCAAAAGTTTTAATTCAGCAACAAGGGTACACAAGTCGAAATTGGGAAACCATTGATGTTATTCCCTACTCCAAAGAACAGGCTGGCATTTTGTAAAAAATACCAGAGTTTCTATGTCTGGGAGAGCCCTCTCTGTCTTTAAACACCTTGTATGTCTGGAAGTATTGCTCAAATTTTGCCTCTCTTATTGATTAGCTCTCTGCTTAGGCTGCTAGCTCTTTTTCTTAGACTTCCAGCTCATTATATATAATCCAGAAATTTAAGACTCTTAATAGATCTGAGTATTTCTTACCTGCCTGAAGTTAGATGTTACCTCTTCCTAGCTCTTTTTTGTGGTTTTAATTATGAATTATTTGGTTAAGGTCATGTGGAAAGGCTGTTGCAGAGCAAGGACCTGAACCCAGGTCTGCAGCATCCCAAATTCCTGCCCTAACCACTGACTCATCCTTCCTCCCACATGCTATCCTGCTGCGGGCATTTCGGGCGAGCGGGAGTCAGATTCAAATACTCATGGAGTTCAAGATCTGATCCGTTTATTATACAAACCAAGTAACTTTTATAAGGCATTCGGTAAGCGTGTGATAATATGATTGGCTATCTTACAAGCGTATAATAATATGATTGGTTAACAATTGCTTATTGGCAAGAGTTCTGTTTCTGCTTGTTCAGGCACGTAGGCTCTTTTCTGCCGTTTCCCAGCTCCTCTTATCGCGTCCTGCTGGCCCTGGTTTTGTGAAGCATCTGCAATTTGTTCCTCCCTCTTCATTCCACTGTTCTGGTCGTGACCTCGTCTTATTTCTTCAGTATTTTTCCACTTGCTTCAAAGTTCAGTATAATCATTCAATACAGCAAGAGCCCCAACACTATCCCTTTCCCCTTGCTGTTCTTGGCACAGCTTCTTCCTGTCCTTATGCCAAGGGAAGAGGGCACGTGGAGGAGAGCCAAGTGTATCAGACCCATGCCACTCAAAAACACTCTTGCAACAGGGGGGTATTTCCAGTTACTCCTTTCAGGCGGATTTTTGGCTGCTTTTCCTTGCCTCATTAGCACAAAGCAGCTGGAGTTGAGGCCTTGGCTTGACCCCAAAGTATGATCTGTGTGAGGCTACAGCCAGAAGTGAGCTGCTCGATTGCTCACCACAGTGAATGATTACCTGGCGGTTGTACTTTTTTTGTTTGCCTGTTATTCAAATGAGTAGAAGTTAAACTTTGACTGGAAAAACTGCTCCCAGGTTATGCAAGTTTTCACCAACAGATTCATCAAACTCTTCTAAAAAAATATCTTTTTCTGCAAAATGAGTATCTCCAACAGGATTGTAACTTGCACAAGGTGAAATATTGAGAGCCAAATTCATCCCTGTAGTGTATCCACTGAATTCAGCATAGAACTACAGCAAAGATGAATTGTTCTGGGATGTATATGTTGAATATTTAATGCAAATATAACATGCCATAAGTGTATGTCCTGCAGGTAAAATGCAATTATTCTAATTACACTGCAATTACTGTACAGCTACAGAATAAATTACCTGATTATTTGCATTCTGTGCTATAAAATGTTCTCATTCAGTCTCCAAACCCATGCAAACCTGTTTCCCTTGCATAAGAGCTCCAGGTATTTTGGTTAGCAGGCATAGCCTGTCCTGACAAGATTCAATTCTAGGGTACTGACCCATGTTTTACCCCTTATTCGCATCTCAGTGTTGTCTTCCGCTTGCCTGTTGGTGGCTATGTTTTAATTGTTAGATACAGATTCAGAACATTTGCCTCAGCAATGGGCAGGAGTGGTGCTGTTTCTAGTGCATCTATACTGCAAGCCAGTATGGTTGTAGAACGCTGTGGTACATGTTTTGGATGCATTAGCTCAGTTTTGGATATGCTAGCTCCATTTCATTATACGGATAATCACACAGGAGAATTGGCTAGCACCACAGCAGAGGTGGGTGATAAGGCTACTGGTGATGGAGAAAAATCATACGGGAAAAAATAAGCGGCCATGTGGGAGGAAAGTAGAATTATAGAAAGGTTGATTCAAAGGGACCTCTGGAGGTCATCTCTTCTAACCTTCTGTTTAAAATCAACACTAGATGAGGTCAGACATAGCTTTGTCTAGCCAAGTGTTGGAAACGTCCAAAGATGGAGGTCTCATAACCTCCCTGTGCAACCTGTTTCAGTGCTGCACTGCCCTCCTACGGAAAGAATTTTTCCTAGTACCCAGCCTGAACCTCCCAAAATGCAACGTCTCCCCACTGCCCTTTGCTGTATTGCCTGCCACTCTTTCAGTTTTGAAACTATCCCTGAAGTAGTTGAGGGCAAAATTAAGGAGTACAGATTTAGACTATGTAAAAGTACACCAGTAGGATGGGGGGTGGCAGGCAGAACAATTCTAAAGATTACTTCCTTGATTCCCTGCACATATGTAATGTCAAGATACAGTACACATGGGTAGATTATACATATGCGTGTCAACACATAATGGTGTAGTCTATAAGATAAAGTGTAAGGTGAAGAGGCTCCAGAGACTAATTTCTTTTCTGCCACTAGTGATGGGTGACCTTGACCGAGTCATGTCTCTGCATAACAGGGGTGTTAAGGGAAACTATCTCTATAATGTACTTTGAGAAACAGTAATGAGAAAACCTAGGTAAGAATAAGGTCATACAATAATATAATAACTGTTATTACATACTATTAAGTGTTGCATATGATGCACACAAAAATAACAGATTTCTGAGAAATCTGTCATAAGAGGTCCATAAATTCCTCCTCTTTTTTATTTCTTCTTTATTTTTATTTTTTAAAATTTTATTTTCCTGAGGTTGGAGTAAAATGAACACTGTTTATTGAGCAGGTATCCTGGATTCCCTTCACCCACTTCTTTCTCTCTGTCTGGGAATCTTTCCGAGGTTTTGTTTTGTACACTCTACAGCAAAGGCAATTCAATTAGGACATCAAGCCAGCCTGAAACTGAGGTCTCTAAGGTGCACTGGAGACAATCTTTTCAGATGGCAGTCCTGCTGAAATGAATGTCTTTCTTATTAATTTGGGAACACAACGGTTCTTCCTGACCCTTTGGACCCTGCTTTTTATTGATCAAAGTATGCAAGAAGTTTTTCCTTGGGCAGATACTTAACATGAAGGCTGTTTCCTAAGGCAGGCTTACTTTTATTGAAAAGGTGATATAAACTGTAAAATCATGATCAAAATGATATTTCACATACTATAATCCAGCAAGTTGCTGGGTTTTCATATTTAATATGAAATATAAACTGTATGTGTTTATTGCATGAGCTACACTGAAAAATGAAACGGTAATGCCCTCTTTAAAATCAATTGTTTTTTTAAAATATTTCAAAGGGCCACAGTATTTGGGGGGAATTTCTAGAGATTTCTGAAATCATTCATGCCATACAATTAGAACTTTCACATAAAATTATAGATAGTATAGATAACATCATCACTAAATGAGGTTCCCCATCACTTTTTGTTACAAAAATGTTCTGTCTTTATGGTTTGAGTAGTATCAGCAGTATATTTTTCACCAATTCAGATTTTCTCTCTTTTTCTTTTTTTTTTTTTTTTTTTTTTTCCCCTTGGTGGCTACCTGTGTCTGAGTTGTTATTTACTTTATCTTATTAAAGTGACATGAAATTTCAGGTAAAATTACCTAGCCTTTTCTATTAAAAAGGCAAAAAAAGAAAAATTAGGCTGCTCCTAGCCATATTAAAAATATATATAATAAAATATATGTATTTAAAAAACCCTGGACCCTCTATGTTTTTTAGCACAACACTGCGTTTAACAGTATAACTACTATTGCGTCAAGGTTCCTCTCTTCATATTCCTCCAAAGGTGATTGATGTACAGGCCTTTCACTTCCCACATGGACAACACACACTGACAGCAATTGCCAGCAATTATTTTCTAAAGTTTTTCTCTGTTCCCTGCATACTCCATGCCTTGCAATCTTCCCTGCACCAGCTGTCTGATATATCACATTCCTGAAGATTTTCATATTAGACCTGCAAAGATTAAGCAGGACTTGCTCCTTGGCCTTCTGTAACATTTCTGGTAGGACTAGAGGCAAGCAAAATATCTGACAAATGTTTGCAAAAAGAAAAGGCATACCTTCATTTAATAAGTATGTGTCACATAGCACAATTACAAAGCAATAAAAGAACAGTCAGTTAAGAATTACATTGAGTAATTTATTATTTATTTTTTTTAACATTTCTTCAAAATATTTCTAAATGCATATTGTCATGCGTTAGCTGGGGTAAATGGGGTCCAAGAGAAATCTGTACATAAGGTAACATATATTTACCATTTTCTTTTCAAAGCGTAGAAATAAGGCTAGAGGAAATAAGCATATTTTCTCATAATAATCACATGTTGGTTTTCAATATTTGGAGGTAAACCCCTGAAGCTGAAGAAGAGCTGTCCCCTGGCAGACCATCCTGTTATATGCTGTTCAAAGATTTATGAAAATGCAGAATATGAAACACATTTTATAGTTAAGTAAGCGTCTAGAAATGTTTCAGATGAATTGCAGTGGTCTGGAACTAGGTGCAAATATTGCACAAAATTAGATTTAGTCTCAGCAAATAGCCACCCAAGCTTAGCCTTACAGCTTATCACATCTGGTTTTGAACATGACACTTAGAAATGTGAGTTCTACCTCTTTGTTTTGCTGTTTTGCAATCTTTATTTTTAAAATTGATCTATTTGCCAACTCTCAGATCAAACTGTGTCTCTTCATAGATCTGAAAAAGGTTAAACAAGGCCTTAAATAGGTGCTTACTGCTTCCTTTTTTCCCATATTTTGTTTAATGTTCGCGTCTATAGCATAGTGATGGGAGGAGTTATCATAAATCTTCCCACAGTCTTCTTTCCAAGTTGATTCACAATTTATGTTCATTTGCCTCTAATGAGATGATTAGAGCTGAATCAGATCAGATTTAATCTGCAGTTAAACTGTGAAGTTATTTTTCCCAAAAAATGAGGTTTTAAAACCAACATCAAGCTTAAACTGCTATGTGTGATTTTTTTTCCTCCCTTTTTTTAACTTCAATATTTCACAACTGCAAAACAAGCCATCTATTTGAGCATGGTAAATACTGACATCTGGTTTGCAGCTACTTGTAAACTACAGAAGTTAAACTAGAACCGTGTAAATATACTATCCAGATAGACAAAGAGACGTTGTCCAAATATGAGTTAAATTTCTGTTATCCTTTTGAAATTTTATTTACTGACATTTTGGATATGATAACAGAACATCTTTTGCCATCTTAGATATGAATTAACTATTCTAATCCAGCAAAGATCACTAGAGGCCACACTGGTTTTATGTCCAATAGCTGGCAAATGTGTGCTAGTATTAGTTCTCTTTCTGTGGATACATAACATATTAAATTTTAGATATTCCTACCCCTTGATTTATCAAATGTGTGTTAGTCACATTCTTAGGTCAAGTACCCTCATGGAAGGGGCCTACTGCTTATGTTCACTTCTTGCTTCTCCATTTTCCCCCTATTAATCAAAGGGTTCATACCAGATTAGCACAACTGAGTCTCACCAGCTCTTTCTGCCTCTAAATCCTAGCTTAAAAACAGAGCAAAATTATTCACTAATTTCACATAGCTTTACAAACGATATCAAATGGTGAAGGTCTCTGCCTTCAGGACTAGTTTTTCATCCATGACCTGTAAATGAAATAGCCAGGAACTGTTGCAATAGTAATAATACATACACACACACAAGTTGTTGTTAAAGTCTGTTTGAGCTGTTTGGAATCATGAGTCTCCCATGCTCTATGCACACAAATTGCTGTAGTCAACAGTCCACGAAGGGAGGGTGTAGATTGGAAACAGTACCCTTTCAGAGCAAGGAACAAATTTCAGCATCATTCTGAAGCAAGGCTTGCACTCACAGTGTGACACACTAATAGCTTTAAAAGCACAATGACTATATTGTTCAGGTGACTCATAAAACCTGGCCATCAAATCACAGTCCCTCAAGTCCATGTGAATCCTCCATAGTATAAAATGCCAGTCTATGAGTTCCTGCTAGAACAACTGATTGCAAGGTCATAGCCTTAGAAATCAAGGTCTTCACAAATGAACGTCTAATCAAATAACCCAAAGTAACTATATTTAATGCTGTCCTTTTTACAGCATGTCTATCATATTATATTTAGAAGCATATAGAACTTGTATACTATATGGTCTGCTTATCTATAGCTTACCCAGTGAAATATTATTAGTTTTCATATCTATAACTTTTATTGTTTTATCTTTGACAAACTCTGAAATAGCACACTAGTGACATTTTTAAAAATTAGCCTTCTGCGTTTAAAGATCACTCATCATTTTTATCTATCATTGTTCTGGAAATGTCACATTGATTTTATCCTCTTTGCAATAAATGGTAACATCCAAAAACCAAATAATAGTCTGACACTTCAAAATCAGCTGCCACTCTTGGACAGAGTAAAAATAAATAAAAGGACAATTTTCTTGAAGGACAGGGGGGTGGGGGGTGGAGGGGGGTGGTGGCAGAAGCGTAAGAGAGAGAGAAAGAAAGCTTTATCTCTTTCTGGCAATACTGACAACAACCAAAATAGCAGGAATCATAACTAGCTTTTTTTCCTGTTCCACCAGTGTTATATGAATAGTAATTGCGATGCTGATCAAAGAAATGCTTGCAAACATGTCTTAAGATTATTAGTTTAAGATCCTTCCATGCATAAACTAATACACTGAAAAAAGAGATGGGAAGCAAAGATGAAAAATGCAAGCTCCATTTCCCCTTCTCCCAACCCCAGCAGTGTGTTAAGGATAACAGGGACCTTAAACTGAAACTCTGGCCTTACCAAATCTGGCAAGAATTTTACCAGTGACCTCACCATCTCCAGCAGTTCGCGCACAACAACAGCCAGGGTGTGCTGGGCAGTCGGAGAAGATGGGGTTGGACCAAGCAGCTGCCCAGAAACTGGGCTTGGTGCAAGCTTCAGTGAAGTTACTGCAAGACGGTCTTTGGTGGCATTGTATAGAGGATCAGCCACCTGTGTCCACAACCAGATGGGCAGAGACATGGGGAAGTGAGGGGGTGGGGGCCAAAAATGAGCAGACAAGGAAAGACTTGGGTGACCAGGCCTACACAGATGATAATGGTACAAGTGTCTAAAGGGTTTCAAAATTTGAGAAGTCCAAGGTAAGTTAGAAGGGAAATTCCTGAGGAAATACTGACTGAGGCCATAAGGAAAGGGGCAGAGCAGGTCTGCTGATACAGATTTGTCTTCACAACCAATTATCCGGCAGAAAATAAAGGATCTTTTTGTTTTAATATTTTCAAAAAATGACAGGTTATGTCAATAGAGAACAAATTCCATTGAGTTTTTAGTTTGCTGTTGGGATTTTTTAGATCCTTCTCCATCATCATAAGCACTGCCCTTTCTCTAGAGCTAGAATTAGAGCCTGATTTAGTGTTAGCTTGTATCTTGCCATGGCCATTACCAAAAAGCACATAAGTATGTCCTAAATCTCTGATCTGTTTCACCAGAAGCAACGAAGAATGGTTTCCAATGGGTTCATGCCTTCAAGCTGACTGAGTCTGGGAAAGGTATTAGACTGAAGCTGCTGTCTCTATGCCATTCACATGTCTTCTCATGTCATATCTCCCCCCACAATACATTAAAAGGCTTCCCCTTGTTCCTGACATAACCCACAATATTATTCAGCTCAATTTCTTCTTGTTCCCTTGCTATATATCACAGTGTTCACCATGACAATTTGTCTTTTCAGCAAAAGAATCACATTGTTCTATATCAATTGGATCCCAGACAGTTCCCTATTTCCTCCTGGTTTTCAATCAGCTGAAAAAAAAGCAACTTAAGCATTAGTTAATTCAATATTATAAATGCTATCTGGCTGCCAGGTCCAAAACCTTTTTTGGAAAGGAGAAAAGAGGGAGAAGAAACAGTTAAACATGCAGAAAATATGATCAAATCTGCTTTCTTTTCTTAGTAAACTTACGTACAATTTCCACTCAGACACAAATATGATTTCAATTTAGCATTTCATCCTTACTCAGCAAAGAATGTAAACACCCACTTAATATTAAGCAAGTGCTTAAATCCTATTCCAGTGGCACTTAATCAGGCACTAAACTTAAGTATGTGTTTAAATGTTTTCATGATCTGAAGGCTAAACAATGAGCAAAGTAATGACTTACTCAGATTACACTGTGCCAGGAAATAATGCTTATTGAAGAAGGGACACTATGGCACACCTCAAGCCATTTCATGGTGAAAGAAAGGACTTTGGATTGCTTGCATGGTTTTCTACAGCCTTTCACTTTCATTAAATCAAAATAACACAGAAGAATGGGAAAATATCCTTGAGAAAAATTCAGTTATAAATAAATAATGAGGCATACAATATTTCAATCTATAATCACAGTTTATGGAGGTAGTAGAAACTGTGGCAGAAATGTGTTCATCTGTTCATGTACGTGAACAATAAGGCCATGTCATGAACAATGAGCCTATAAAACAGTATCATAACAAGAATAAAGCTTAATATATTATTAAGATTAGGATATAACAGTGCAAAGCTTTTTTTTTTTTTCCTTGAATTGAACATTGCATGTGTAACAAAGAGATGTTTTATCTCCTTCACCACTGATGGAATGAGTTTTTAAGCGTTTTCAAGTGGAAAGAATATTTGGGCAAGTTATACAGAGGTAATGGAAATGGCTGTGCCTCCTACACAGTTCAGTAGTGAAATGGTTAATTTCAAAATCCAAATATATTTTATATTCATGAGAAAGCACCTGTATGGGGCATGCTTGTATCTGCAGGACAGTAACACCTTGACTGATTTAGTATCAATCCTTACGTTATAGCTTGAGGGTATTGAAGAAACAAACATATTATGCTGTTGAAAATGAGAATTTCAAAAGTACTGAATAAAGGATAAGAACACTTATAAAACAGAACATAAACATTCAGGTTCAGGGCATAAGCTTGTCAGTAACTGGAAAGGTTAGAATGGGTTTATTTTGTTTGACTATTCCACAAACCTTTATTACAGAATATCTTGCTCTCCTGAACCCCCCTGTGATTGACACAGATGGGCTAGGTAAACCAGTAGACAGAAGTCTGCAAAATGGGGGTAAGTATACTCTCTTTCCCAAAGCATTTGATGTCTTCAGACCAGGAGTATCAAAATAATACACAGCAGTCCAATATAAACACCACGTACTTTTGTTATACATATCTAGATGTGTGCAATGTTCCCTGCATTCCTGTGAGAAAATGCAGATTATCTGTATTACGGTATACACCCTATTATTTTTCCATTCTTCTCAGGAAGGATGTGAAGCACAGCCACTTTTGAACTCGGCACAGTTAGAGTTGGAATAATCTTCTCAATGACTGGGCCTTAAAAAGTTTCACATCAACATTTAATTAAAAAAAAAAAAAGAAAAAGAAAAAGAAAAAGAAAAAGAAAAAGAAAAAGAAAAAGAAAAAGAAAAAGAAAAAGAAAAAGAAAAAGAAAAAGAAAAAGAAAAAGAAAAAGAAAAAGAAAAAGAAAAAGAAAAAGAAAAAGAAAAAGAAAAAGAAAAAGAAAAAGAAAGAAACAAGCAAAAAAAGCTAACAAAAATTAATCCTGGTATGGACAAGGTTACTGAAGGTTTTCTTTTTTTTTAGTTTTATATTGCTTTCACAAGAACAGAGGTCCCATATTTGAGGTCAGCAGATGCTGCCATGATAATTAACATTAAAAAATTAGGAGCATTTGAAACTGTCAGGCATCCTGTCTGCATGCTTCTTCCCTTCATACATTGCTGATATCCATAGGGGAAGCAAGCGAAGCTTAAGGACTATCAGGTTCCTTCTTGGATATCTCACGGAGGCCTGAACTTCATAAAGGAATTATCTTAATCATATCATCAAAGGAAAGGGCTTGAAAAATGATCTCAGATGAAAACTCTGATGGAGAGAAGTATAGCATAAATTTCTCGTCTCTCAAACCTTGGAAATTACAGCCATGAGTCCATATCTCAGGCTCTGGAAAGAATAATAATTACTATTTGGCAATTCATCAAGGTGAGGATTCCACTGGAGGGAATGTTGTATGCAATTTGAGAGCTGAAATTACACAACTAGTGATATTAAATAGCAGTACAAAGCAGGAAAGGTATGCAAGGAAAGTGATGGAACAAATCTGAAGTAAAGGTGAAGAACTCATAATGAGCTAACAAGCCATCCTCCTTGTTTTCCAGTTATTATCTTAAGGCTCTTGAGTAGAAAATTCTTTGTAGCCCTCTGACCCAGCTCAGTGTCTGGTAGCAGAAGCATTAGCTGAACATCCGACCTGGAAAAGTACAATCGCTCTGCAGGTCCTTCTCTTTCTAGACTTACACATGGATTTTCAGGGTATGCCTGTTGCATTGGTCTCATGCTTTCTCCTGGATTTATCATAACCAAATTTTTAATTAAGCATTTGAAGACAATGATAATTTCAGTAGGTGTAGAGTCAAAATGAGATATGTGGTTGAGAGCATGCTTTCCCCATTGCAAGAAACTTGGACAGTTTAAAAATTAATGCCCCTTGGTTAACAAACAAGACCTGATTCCTACTTAATGGAAAATATGAAGCCAGGTAAGTTAGAATCCCTTATATTGACTGTCTCAGCTCTCATTTGCAAGAGACAAGGAATATATACATGGCCCGAAACCTACAGAATGCATCTCCTCTAACAGACAGGTCTCGTGCAGACTCCTTACCTTAGCTACCCCTTATACCAAAGGAAAAGAAATCAGTGCTTTTAGGATATTTGAGGGAATTGGAGAAGCCCCTAAGTAACGTATTCAAAGTGAACTTGGAGTTAGTGGGAGGTTGGACTAGATGACCTCCTGAGGTCTCTTCCAACCTAAATTGTTCAGTGATTCTGTTCAGCTGGTCTGCTCTAGATATCTAATTTAGGATATGGTGAATGTCTTTATGGAAGTATACATTTCCATTGGTAATAGAAGGAACCTGGTGTGCCCAGCTCAGATACAGCTATCTGCATTGCTTAGGTGAATCTTCTACCATGACTCAACAGGAGTGCAACAGTTTCTTTTAGGCCACTGCTTATGTGAACATAAAGAACATATATGCAAGCATGTTCCTCAGTTTGAGCTGTATAATGTAGAAGAGCCTACATTATGTGTTGCCTTTTTTGGTGTATGCTGATTAAAGCAGAGGGTGTCATCTTCACTCTGCCCAGCAACCTCAGGTTTTAATGGTGCAGATATCATGTGAAAGATTCATGTTAACTAAGCTAATAATTAATTAAACAAATCTGAATTGAGCGTTATATATGGGATGTTGGATCATCTAGAGAAGAATGCCTTAAAACTCAGCAGTGGACAGCTGAAACAGAGGCAGGAATAACACAGTGAATTTATTTTTACATTAATACATTTAGTTCACAAATTTCCTGCATATTTGTTTAGTATCAAGGATATTCTATGCAATTCCCAGACTGATACATGAATTACTGCAAAAATGTTTAGACAGTGTCATGCTTTATGAACCAGACCCCTGGGCTGTTCAGTACGGGTTAAACCAAGGACAGACTGTTTTTCATGACAAAGATATTAAGGTATCTATTATGAACCCCTGACCATCAAATTACTCACTGTTTGTCATACCATTTTTAATTTACATGGTGCAAGGGGTTTAAATGTCAGCATCTGTTATAACTTAGACTCCAGCGTCTTTAATTAATGTTTCATGTTCATGTTATGGTTATTTAGAATTTGCTGAAACCCCAAGAGTCATAAATTTCTTTTACAGGTCTTTGTGGTATGAACTTTAACAAAACAGCTATAAAGAGGTAATAGGAATGAACAGTACATCACATAAAGCAGAGCAAAGAAGGAGGAAAGATAGAAATAAACTCCAGACAGATTAAAAGATTTCATCTATTTTAGGTTGAGGTTTGTGATTATTTTGTTGGGGTTTTTTTCAGAAGCAGGGAGGTGGAGGGTAACTAAGAAGTAAATTGTGCACAAAAAATTTCCACATAGTTGTGGTCTTTTTTTTCTTATTTACACTGTGATTAAATTAATATTTCTTACAAACACTTGGCTAACTAAATCTGAAAGAACTCCATCTACTTGCATGCAATATTCCTGTGTTTGTTAACCTGATATGTTTGATGAATGTCTGGACTCCTTTAGTTGGTCATGAGTTTGGTCATACAGCTATGAAGATGACAGTGAGGATGGGGAAATTCACTCTGTTGATTTTAATCTGTGAATGCGGAGGCACATTAAAGAAGTAGAACAAACTTGGGACTCTGAAAAATCAAAGAAGCAATATAAGTGGTAGTAGAGGACACCATTGGCTTCAGAATGTGGCCTCCTTAGGTCAAAAGTGACCTAGATAACGACCCTCTGCTCTTAGTTGTTCAGATCACATCTTATTTACTTCTGGATCACACGGGTAATCAGTAAAACTTTAAGTGGGAAACTGTAGTCAGGAATAAGTTGTATATTTAATGTATAAGAAACTGTAAATGGACTTAAGAATATGGAAGAGCTGTTATGAACTATGTATCCAGAGTAAATTGAAAAACACTACAGTATGACCAAGAAATGTAATATCAAAGGTGTAACAGATTGGAATTGAGGCTGATATATTGTCAAATCAGCGAGGAAGATGCTTTCTTGTCAAGAGTAATTTAGGCAAAAAAAAAAAAGGGAAATATTGGCAGAGCTATCTAAGTTCCATTGCTTGATTACAAGAACTATTTGAGTGACACTGGAAATGCTGCACAGGAATTCTGCTGACACAGGCAGCAGAGATGGAATTATATTTGCCAAAAAGTGCAGACTTGTGCCTCCAATGAAATAGTAAAGTCGCTCTGAACCACCCTGTCGTTCGAGGGTGTGGTAAGTCTCATAATGAATGTGTTTGCATATGTGTGTTAATATAGAAAAAGAACAGAAAAAAACCCATGTTATATATTTGTCAAAATCATGTAATTTCCAAGTTGTCTTAAGAATAAAGATGTAAAAGGCTATAAACTTTGTGGGAAAGGAGCTGAAATAAAAAAAAACAACCAAACACAGATGGAACAAAAGGACAGTTATCCTGGACATACACAGTCATCCATCAACATGATTGTGATTTCTCAGTGTCCTCAGGAGCACCCAGAATATACAGAAGTCATATGAAGAGTGAGCAGCACTGCCCTTCTCCCACCAGCTGTGTCCATCCCAGCCTCGCTGCAGCTCAAAGGCTGAGAACCAGTCTATAGCTTCAGCCTACTTTGAATGCTTCACTGCAAATATAGGCATGTGTGAAATATTACAGATGTGTATATAGGGTCTCTTGTGGCTATTATGCTGAAATTAAGCATTTATGTCCTAATTGAAATGATGCAATCTAGTATGATAAAACAAAACAGTCAAGAAAACTCTCTAGGCTCATGAGTTGTTCTAGAGAAGTGCCAAGCAGAAGTCTGAACTCAGAAGGAGACTGATTTCTCACTGCCCCAAAATCCAGGAAATAACTGACTGTTGGTATTGAAGATTTAACTTTGATTTGATATTGAGTTCTGACTAGGTATACACACTTAAAGGCCTTTGTTATATCCAAATCCATACATGTTCAGACCTGGTTTTCATATACTCTTAGACCACCACCACCAGTGATACAACCCAAAATACAATAGGTCTGAACTGAAAGGACTTGCTTGCTGGGGCTTGGTGCCTCTTGGCTTAAGTGGTTTCCTTCTTGTTCATTTTCACTCTCTGCTGATGGTTTAATGTCTCTGGTACTGGCTGGTACTGGCACAAGTCCCATTGAAGCAGCTGGGTCCCCTTGCAGCAGCTGGGGGTATCTGGGGTATCTGGAACCACAGCCCAGCTTACTGGGATCTGTGCAACAGCAGGTGCTTGGAGGAGTGGAGTTGGAGACTAGATCAGGGAAGGAGGCATATCACAGGTTCTTGCCTCATCTGGCAGGAAGCCTCCCACCTTCCACGTGTCTTCGTTTGGAAAGAATAATGTTGCAGCCAGTAAAAATGTTATTAGTTGCTGTTTTCCACATTGGACCGGAAGCAACTTTGTTAGCCACTTTGTCTTCACAATAGGAAAAAGGGAAAACAAACACTAGAGAAATCAGCGACTGGTTTTAAATAGGAAAAAAAGATGGAAAATTCAGAATTTTGAAGACCAGCTTCTGTAAATTTCTCACAGCTGAGAAAAGGCACATTAGAGATTTTCAATACTTTGGCAACCAGAGAGATGTAACTTTTGTCTTCGATGTCTTTAGGATACAATAGAGAGAGATTTGAGTCAAACATGCATTATAGACATAATGTGGTGTAGCTGGTATTTAAGAAAAGGAAATATAAACCTTGTTTCATAAAATCTACATAATTTCTTCCTCAATTAAGTTTCTTCCTGAATTTTAGGGTACAGTTTTAAGGATGGAAAATACTTCCTCCCTCAGGTGCAAGTACCCAGATCATGTTTAGTCTTAAATAGAATATTTGGGTCCCCTTTATAATAAAAGAATCATACCTGAAAGTTGAGAAAGGAGGCAAAGAAAATGTATGCTGTGTCTTTACAGAAGGATAAGCAGACCATAAATATGTTTGGTGCAGTTTTGGTATTGCTTGAAGTTTCTGTTTCAAAGGGAATTGGGAATTAATAGTCATTGATGTTTCTCTGCCACAGTCATTCTTACACATGATTAACATGACAAATATGATGAAATCAGATGCATTGTTTATAATTTACATTTTCTTTTCCACTCACTACTTTTCATTCCAGAGGGTCCTTGAAAGCTTGGAGATTTGTTCTTTATTAATTTAAGCTCCTGCACACATATTTGAATTCCTTAAAAACTTCAGGGGGTAACATCCCATGTCATATACCACAGGCAGAAATGGAAGTTTCAGAGGACAGGCTTTGACAAATGATCAGGTGAGGTGTATGTGCATAGCTTCCATCATGCCAGTGCAGCCACGTCAATATATACCAAGAAGGAACAGGATTCATCCAAGTCAACATGGCATGGCTGCTAGTTCTGAACCCCACCACTGAAGTCTGCACTTCCTCTAGTGTAAACCCAATTTGCAATTTTTTATTTCAAATTGCACTAGAATTTTTGCAGACATGAAAATACTGCATTTTGCTCCTCGCTCAGACACATTTGCTATAAAGACTCCCATCCTCTTTCTATCACCAGTCACTGCATAAAGATTTCAGGAAATCTTTGTAATTTTCTGGCTCAGATGACGTTGTGAATATCCCACTCTGGATTGCTTTCTTTTGTCATTCGTGCAAACATTTTGGTCAAGTTTGAGTTAATGACAAGTGGTATCATCCACTCAGCTCTCCTCTTGTTCTAGTCAACTGCAAAAGCATTCAACTTCCCTTCTGTTGACTTCCCTGCCAAGTTTCCACTCACTTCCCATTTCTCCCACTCAACCTGACAAAACCTCAAGTATTTCCTTTTCACTATGTTTCTTCATGCAACAAACTGAAAATACTCTCCAGGTTCCATTGGACAAAAAGCACAGTCATGACCAGTTGCGAACAAATTCCAAGAGCTGAACTGCAGCCTATAGAGGCATCTGAGTATCCATTCATAAGCGTGATTGCTCAGTAATGGGCCCCACTGACTGGTCAGAATTTGGGGAGTGGAGACAGAAGGGAGAAATGAGAAAAAACTAAATTAAGGGAGTTAGTGGGGGAAGAAAGGTTGCCATTTAAAAACAAACAAACAAAAAAACCAACACCCTCCCCCCCTACAACAGAAATTCCAATCTTGATGTAAGGAGAAGGGATTAAAAAAGAGAAAAGAAGAAAAAAAGGAATTCTTTTATTCGCTTCAGAATACTTCAGTACCAAAAGCATTTCCAGAGACTGCTACCATGCCTCAAGGGGTTGCAAATGCCTTCTGTCATCATTCCCATCCATTGAAATGTACATTAGACACTACAGAGAGAAAACTGGGGCAAGACAAAAATGAAACAAAACAAAACCAAACCCATCAAAGAAGAGTTATTTTTTCTGGAGTTCAAAGGAATGATATGTCCCTAAAACAAACCAGTTTTCTCTCCCTACATGCACTCCACACATGCACACTTGCACACACACACTCACACAGGCTTCTGGTCTTGTAGGCATCCACTTTCTGAATAACTGTTCCTGTAAGTAAACAAGCTGCTCCGACTGCAGCATAAAATGAGCTTAATAACAACTGAGATCAAAATGAGCCAAGATAGTAGGGGATAATAGTGGGGGATCATTCCTAAGACTGTTTGCCCCTGAAGGGAGAATTATTATTATGACCTTGTACCACCGAGCGGGCATGTGCTCCTGGCTGGATCAAATGTAGGCCTTGGCAAAGCTCTCTGCCTGGGAATGTGGTTGCACTATCCAGTTTTTAACACTACTAGAAGTGTTGCTATGGGCACTGAGGCACAGGAGCCAAATACAGGGGAAGGGAAATAATGAAAAAGGAATGGAACATTTGTGCTCAACAATAAAATGTAATGCTCTGTTAATCTGTTTCTTGGCTGTCTGTACTCCATAGGCTTTTTAATATACTTTTTGTGTATTATAAGGTTAGTTTTCAGTAAATAGGCAAAAACCTGTAAGAACAGATGGTTTCACCCCTATCTATGTCATTAGGAATGGAAGGAATTTTGCTTCTTGCTGAATAGTGTTTTATATGAAACCAGGCAATCTTGGAAAATAGTTAGATGTATATTTTGTCAGAGTTTTAAGTAAAATTCTCCTAATGCTTCTTCTACTCTGACATGTTTTAGTCATAACCTGCAGGACTTCTGTTTGTGGTTCTCACTTTGGCCTGGTAGCCATGCAAAGCACACCACAAAAGGTGTGCTACCTGCTTTCTGGGCTGAGATGGGGAACCGCTGACTTTTGCACTCGGCCGGAGACAAAATGCTCCATGGCACCACAGATCCATTAACATGCAGATTTACATTAATTCCCCCTACTTGTCCTGGGCTGAGGATCTGGACCAGTGGCATTTTGCACCTGCCTAAGTTGTACTGGAAAATTACGCTGTTAAATTACACCAGTATCAGACCTCTGGAGGTATAAACAAGGGAAGGCAAAACAAAAGAAGTGGAGGAATAAGAAGCTGGGAATGGGCAGGGGGAAGGAAACCTTATTCGTTCTTCTGAGCAGATGCATGCCTGTGGAAACAAATAATAACCTTTTTAGCTAATCTGGCTCTGGAAGCATGCAGCGCCGTAGATTAGGCATAAAGACAGAGCCTGATACTTTTCCAAAGGAATGGGATTGTTTGAGCTATTCTGCATGCACAGGGCCATATTGAGAACACTTAAAACCCTATTCTCCTCAAATGCTTAACCAGCCTCCCTTCACACCCACCCTGCCTGGCGAGAGGAGAGAGGGGAAGGGACAGAGGGATAGGCGAGACACAAAAATGCCATGCCATGTCACTATCAGGTGGTGCCAATTTAATCTCCCTGCTCAGAGTTCTTGATTTGATTTAGGATAGCAGTTGTTAAGAGCAGAAGGAGCTGCTGGCATGAATGGCAACCCTCTCAGCCAGCCGCGCTTTCCAACTGTCCTGAATATTAAAAAAAAAAACCAAAACAACAAAAACTTGGGGAGGGGGGAGAGGGTCTGAAAGAGAGAGAAAGGGAGACTCAAAGAACAAGCCTACTGAAGAGCAGTGGCTGCAGCTCACTTGGAGGAATTCCATTAAATGAACTCATCCGTCATCTTGCCTTTTATTGATGAGTGGCATTGCTTGGCGGCAAGTGACATGGCAGAACAAATAGCATCAGAGCCCTGGCTTCCTCTTCCATTACACACAGAGACACACAGGCCCCAAAACAAGGAGTCATTACTTATTACATCCATTATTAACTCAGCTCAGGTTCATTAGGCATGGAAATTGAGGAGGGGAAAAAAACCGAAAAAAAAATAATAAAAGGAGCTAAGTAATACCAAGTACCCACACATTTAGGGAAAGGGTGTGGTGAGAGGGGGAGAGGGAAGGGCAGTTAAAATCTACTGCTCAACATTTGTGACATTGTCAAATCCTAAGGGTCATGGGTAGCTGATCATATGTTTTCCTTTTTCTGACAAGATTGCATTGAGGACTGTGCTTTAAAGCAACAAGGCCAAAAAGAACAGGAATGTAAGAACTACATCATTAACTACTGCAAGACCTTCAGAATAAAGTTTATCAAGAGTGATGTGGTTTTATTAGAGGAATCTCAGGTGGACACACTAAAAAAATATGGAAAATGGAGCTAGTAGAATAATAAACTAAGTCAAATTCAAGTGTTTTTTTGGTGAGGGGAGTGAATTGGTATTCCCGTGTGTCTTCCTGTCTGTGGCAATGGATTAATTTCTTTTAACGCTGGCTATCCAAGACTTAGATACCTAGCGTAAACTAGTATCTTGTCCAAATTTCCTTTACAGTCAAGTGAGGGCAAAAAAAGTGCTTCTGGATGACTTGTCCAATCCTAAAAAAGATATTTAAAATAGGTTAAATTAATTGTGAAGTGGACATGTCTTCATTTACTATCAAGGAAGCCTAGATGACCAGCTTTGATGGAGTATAGGACTTGTAGACAGCTAAAGTTAAGTAAAGTGAGTCTGACTGTAGCTGTCTTAAATCATGGTTGACTACAAAGACAACTACTTTCTGAATCTGTCTGAAAACAAGATTATTTTTTTCTCTTTCCTTGACTACTCAGGTCTAGAAACATTTCCTGAAATGTGTCCATTCATTTAAAAAAAAAAAAAAAGAATAAAAAAGAATTGTAATAAAGGATTAAAGAAAAAAATTAAGGTGGAACTACTGAGCTAATGGAGGATGGATAAAATACAGATAGAACTAAAACAGGATTGAGTGGGTCTGGAAAAAAAAAGAAAAAAAAATTTAAAAAAGAAAAAAAAATAAAAAAGGTGCGTGGACACATCAAATAAAGAGACAACAGTGAAGCAATTCCAGTAAAAGCAAGACTGTCTGAATCAGATTAGGCACCAGTTCAGTTAAAACAAAAATTGTTCTGAATGTCTGCACCACGTTCATTCTGATTCGAGTTTCAATTTCTGTGAACGTCAATAAGTTCTATTAACCCTCCTTGCCTAGATTTCACCTTTTCTTTTTCACTGCCCATTATTTAAGGATGGAATAAAAGACAAGAAATTACTGAAGTACTGAGAAAGAGTGTTGATATTCCAAGGATTAGCCAAAGTCAGGGGAAGTCTTGAAAATGCTCAAGGGAGTCTCATCAGCCTGTGAAGCAAACGTGCACTGGTGGCAGTCCAGGTGGTCACCACCTCCCATGCAGAGTTACAGTTTGATTTCTGAACCTCTGCAGTACTTCCTAAAAATATTGGCCACAAGGCAGAGATTGTTTCACATTGTAAGTACAACTAAAACAAATGAAGTTAAAATTTAGAGTGAGTAGCTATACAATCAACAGAATCAACAGAAATTACTAATTGCATGAATTTCTGAAGGTATTTCCAAACTGGCCAACAACTTTTGTTGCACTCAAAGACTATAATATGTGCTACCTCTTGTAACTCCTGATTTACACCCACTGATAACAGGAGGTGGATAGCTTGAGAAAAACTTGGTCATTTACTTCCTCCAGAGGTTTTCTGGGAACAGGCAGTAGTAAGGAGGAGAGTAAGATTCTTTCCAAGTTCATCTTGGCAAGAAAATGTGTATTAATGGCTGTTCTTCTGCTAATTAATTCCGAAAAGAACCACAAAAGAAAGTTGTGTTGCTTGACAGCTGCCCTAAATATCTTAGTGTCAGGGTTGGTTAGCACATGCCACTGATCATATTCTTTCAGCTCAGATGCATAATTTGCAGTTAGCTTGTGCAAGAGTTAACAGAACTGGAAAAAAGGAAAATGTGTTTTCCTTAATATGGGAGTTCAGTTGATGTTTCCCTGTTTTTTTTCCCCCATCTCTCTACAGAAGCATTTTACATGTTCACATGTTTTTTTAAAAAAACTTCTTTCATTAAACAGAATGGGGAAAGCAGCTCACCCATTTTCTTCTCTTTTCTCTTTCTTTGTTGGAGAATGGTTAAAGGAAGGTGGTCATGGCTCCATGGAAAGGTTATGTGAGGCGATTATGCAAAGAGACTTTGAAACTGTTGGAAAAGCCTCAAGCTTTTCCAGTTGTGTATCAAGTAGACAATGCGGGCGGAATGCTCGGACTACATGAGACACTAGATTGGAAAATTTTAAACCAGTTACGTAATACCGTTAATGAGTCTGGAGTGCACAGTGAGCCTGCAAGACAAATGTTAAACTATATCTGGGGTAGTGGAATATTATGTCCCGAAGACATAAAACAGTTGATGCGACTGATCCTGAAACAGTCACAACTATTGTGGAAAGCTCACTGGCAAAGACTCTGTGAAGTTTCCGCACATGTTCCCCGAGACCAAAACGATCGATTACTAGGAGTGACTGTTGAGCAATTAATGGGGACAGGGCCGTTCGCCTCTGTTGAAATGCAGATGCAAGCGGGTCCTGATGTCCTCCTAGAATCAATGCGTTTGGCTCGTGAGGCTTTACAGAAGGTTAAAACGACCCCACCCACTCCCTCTTACCTGTCGATTAGGCAAGGGAGAGAGGAGTCGTCTGCCTCTTTTGTTGACAAATTGACAGATGCCATTAATCTTGCCGATGTTGCCGAATTTATGAAAGGACCTTTGTTAAGACAATGTGTGTTGGAAAACTGCAATAGCTTTACTAAAGGAATACTTGTTACTCTACCCCTAGATGCAATCATAGAATCAATGTTAGAACGAATGAGTAGGGTGCCAATAGGACAGCAAGCAATATTGGTAGAATCAATCAAAGAACTAGGGAAAAACTTAGTGCAAGTGCAGAATCAAGCTTTTGCAGCCCTAGCCCCCTTGAAGCCTCCCGAAGCTCCGAGAGAGAAATCTGCTGGTCGCCGAGACTATAAATGTTTTCGCTGTGGTCGACCAGGGCACACGCGTCGACAATGCAGAGAACCACAAGTTTGGTGCAAAAATTGCCACATGAACAATCATAACACCGAAGCCTGCAAGAGTTCGGGAAACGGGAAGTCGAGCGCGAGGAGTCGCAGAGCGCCCACCCCAATCGCGGCTCCAGTCACTGTCGGGACACCACCCTGCCAACATCAGGTGGCGCCGTCTGCCAACCGACGGCGACTGCCACCGCCGCTTCCCAGCTACGACCAGCCACCAGAGGTAGCCTCGGACTGGATCTGGCAACAGCAGTAGATGTCACTCTAATAGATACCCGCCCTCAAAAAATTGTGACGGGTGTGATGGGACCTATAATCATTAATGGACAATCATATGGAGCTTTGTTATTAGGACGATCGTCTAGCAGCATAAAAGGACTTTTTATATTGCCTGGAGGTATTGACTGTGACTTTACTGGGGAAATATGCATTATTGCACAGACAGACTTTCCTCCACTCTACATTCCTAAAGGAAGCCGAATTGCTCAGCTAGTTCCTATACCACAAATAACCAACCAAATACCAGCAGGAACTATCCCAAACCGCGGAACAGCTGGATTTGGTTCCACTGGAGGACTCGCCCTGCTAACCATGCCAATGAATCACCAACCAGTCGCTAATGTGGTGATCGTGCATGAAGGAGAACAACGTCAAATGCAAGCCTTATTGGATACAGGAGCTGACATCACCATTGTCACAAGTGGCCAATGGCTTAGCCACTGGCCTCTACAATCATTATTGGATGGAGTAGAGAGAGTTGGAGGAACTGCAACAGTACAAAGTAGTCAGCAAAGAGTACGTGTATTGCTAGATGGGCATGTCGCATCCATTTATATAACTGTTATGCCTCTATCAATTGGAATTAATGCTCTCATTGGCCGTGACGTTTTGAATCAGTTAGGAGTTGTACTCTCCACTGAAACACCTTTTTAGGTATGGTCACTGCAAAATGGACTTTCCCGATCCCTTTGAAATGGCTGACTGAAGAGCCCGTGTGGGTCGAGCAGTGGCCATTGAAAAAGGAAAGTCTGCAACAGGCCTATGTATTAGTACAAGAACAATTAGATCAAGGACATCTAAAACCCTCTGTTAGTCCCTGGAATACTCCCATATTTACGATTAAGAAGAAATCAGGCAAATACCGACTTCTCCGCGACCTGAGAGCTGTGAATCAACAAATGCAAGCCATGGGAGCGTTGCAACCTGGCCTCCCCAATCCTGCAATGTTACCTAAAAATTGGCACCTGTTAATTGTAGACCTCAAAGACTGCTTTTTTACAATACACTTGCATCCAGATGACACTCAAAGATTTGCCTTTACTTTACCAGCTATTAACTGAGAAGCACCATCTCGTCACTTTGAATGGACTGTATTACCCCAAGGAATGAAAAATAGTCCCACTCTATGTCAACTTTTTGTTGACATGGCACTAAAGCCTATTCAGGAAGCCTGGCCTGCTACAATCATTTATCATTATATGGATGACATTTTACTTGCACAACACCAACCCTTTACTGGACAACAAGAAGTCTTTCTCACACAACAGTTATGGGTTTATGGCTTAGTCATAGCTCCTGAAAAAATACAACGTTCCCCTGTATGGAAATATCTCGGCTGGCAAATTACTGAATCACAAATTTGCCCACAGAAATTGAGTATTCGAACTGATATACGCACTTTAAATGATGCACAAAAGCTACTTGGTGATTTACAATGGCTGCGTCCTGTTGTTGGAATCACTAATGATGAACTGGAAGTGCTGCATCCCTTGCTAAAGGGCTCAGATCCAGCAAGTGCTGTGAAGCCAACGCCACAACAAACAGCTATGATCAAACAGCTAAGTGGTCGTATTGCCGATCGCATGGTAGACCGTTTAGATCCAGACCTTCCCATCGGCCTAAACATTTTGAATGGCCCCTCCCACCTTATCGGTGCGCTTATACAGCGCAAAAAGAAAAAGGGGGAGACCGTAAAGGTAGTAGAATGGTTGTTCACAAGGATGCAGCCCAAGACAACTATACAAGAAAAAATGACGAATTTGGCTGAATTAATACTGGCACAAACCCGGGAACCATCTATTTGCCAATTCGACATGAAGATCTAGAGTGGTATTTACAACAGTCATCAGCACTACAACTCAGCCTTTTATCTGAGGCCACTAATATCAGAGTAGACTCTGTAAAGGCACCTCTGCTGCGATGGATAAGCCAAAACGATTGGATAATACGGCCTAAACGAAGTGAACAACCCCTGAAGAATGCAATAACAGTATATACTGATGCAGGGAGGAGATCACGCAAAGCAGCTGTAACCTGGTATGCGAATGATCAATGGAAACACCAGCTCCTCCCTGCAGAAAAAAGGGGACTCACTACAAATCTCAGAGTTATCCGTAGTAGTCTGGGCCTTTATACATTGGATGCATGATAAGCTCAACGTGGTGACTGATTCTTTGTATGTAGCAGGTGTTGTGTATTGAATTGAAGATGCGAGGATCAAAGATATTCAAAAGGAATGTCTGTTTGACCTTTTGCGAAAGTTACAATCTGCCATACATCAACGTACATCCCCTTATTGCGTGATACATATCAGAAGCCATAAATGGACAGAAGGACTCGGGGAAGGGAACGCATGAGCTGATCAGCTAGTGTCGCTAGCGGCGCCCCTGAGTGAGTTAGTCAAAGCTCGGGAAGTGCACAGTGCATTCCATCAAAATGCCCAAGGCCTGCACCAACAATTTAACATTACTATGGATGAAGCGAAAGGAATTGTTAGAGCGTGTCCTACATGTAGCCACCATGGACTAGGCCTTGGGGTTGGAGTAAACCCCTGAGGTCTAGGGCCACGTGAATTATGGCAAATGGATGTAACCCATGTACCTGAATTTGGAAGGTTGAAATATGTACATGTGACCATAGACACATATAGTAAATTTATATGGGCCACAGCACAGACAGGGGAGAAGGCCTCCCACGTGATACGGCATTTAGCTAGTTGTTTTGCGGTTATGGGAGTGCCACAATCGATAAAAACAGATAATGGTCCAGTGTACTTAAGTGCTAAATTAAAGACGTTTTGTCAAACATGGGGTGTTTGACAGGCATTCACAGGCATTCCACACTCACCTACTGGACAGGCCATTGTTGAAAGAGCCAACCAAACCTTAAAACAGTATTTACATAAATTTCCAGAGGTAACAGATGTATATGAAAAACTTGTTAAAGCACTCTTTGTGTTGAATCATCTATGTATTTTTTCAGATCAAGATGACCCACCAGCTTGGGTTCATAGTTATTATGGAAAACAGAAAGAGAGCCAGCCATTTTACGTAATGTATAGAGATCCAGCGACTGGTTTATGGAAAGGGCCAGCGGAAGTTAAGTATATGGGAAAAGGTTATATGTGTGTAATCACCCCTACAGGTCCGCAGTGGATTCCGAGTCGTTGGACTAAGGCAACAATTATGGACAATCATCGAACTATCACTAGTGGTAATGGGGATGACAATGCCACTGGCTAGCCAAATGAATGTTTGGGTAGCGTGGGCAAATAAAACTAACACAATGGACTTTTGTTTGAGCCTAGCCACTGCAACAGAACCATTTAAGACGTGTTTGATAGGTATACCTGAATTAATAGAGGCTGATTTTATTGGCTGGATTAGTAGTCCTGTCAATTGTCATAGTGTGAGTCCAGCAAAGTGTTCGGCACAATTGATCACCAAATTAAATCATACCCTACCATGGGACCCACAAGAAATTGACTTAATGGGGTCAGAACAAATTGGAAATGCAACAGATAATAAAATGCAACAAACTTGTTTTGTATTTGGCAAGTTTAACAAGTTTGCAGCTCAAACCCAAGTGTTTCAGACCCTGCTCGGCCAAGAAACATGATTAGATAATCACAATCCCTTTGTCAATAGCACCGGATGGACTGTGGTGTCACCCTTTATGAAAGGTTTTGAGGTTGCACAACATTGTGGTAATTTAAATGAAAGAAAAATCTTGGGTGCCTATGGTTGGAGTATGCAGGGTACAAACGACAGTCTTTGGAACAATAACACTGCAAAAGTGTTCCCTCCTGGATATTTCTTAATCTGTGGAGATCGCACATGGGCAGGTGTTCCAAGAAATGCTTTTGGTGGTCCTTGTTATATAGGCAAACTAACTCTATTAACAGTAGCCCATAGAAATTGGATCAATATAACCCATACATTGTCAAGAACAAAAAGAAGTGTTCATCAGCTTTCTGCTAGTTGTAATGACAACGTAGAATTGTGGTCAGCCACAGCCAATGCGTTTGCTTCTTTAATACCCGGTATAGGTACAGCGCAAGCCTTAAAGCAATTAACAAAGCTAGCATGTTGGTCTATAAAACAAGCTAATGCAACCACTGCAATTTTGTATGAAATGGAACAAGATATGGCTAGTATGCGGCATGCAGTGTTGCAAAATAGAGCAGCTATTGACTTTTTGTTATTAGCACAGGGACATGGATGTGAAGATGTAGACAGCATGTGTTGTTTTAATTTGTCTGATCATAGCATTTCTATTCAGAAACAACTACAATGGTTAAAAGACCATACAAAGAAAATCACTGTTGAAAACAATCCGTTTGATAACTGGTTACAAACTTTGTTTGGAAGCCTGTTACCATGGTTGCTATCTGTGATCAAAGAATGTCTACGATGGTGTGGGATGATAGTATTAATTATAATTATAGTAAAAATTGCTTATCACTGTATATTGCATAATGTATTGCCAAAAACAAATACCGTGTTGCTTGTGCAAAAAGAAAAAGGAGGAATTGTTGGAGAATGGTTAAAGGAAGGTGGTCATGGCTCCATGGAAAGGTTATGTGAGTCTAGAATGTTTGGTCTTGACATCAGTGAGCCTTGACATGAGCAGGCCAAGCAGACTGCAGTGGAAAACCCCAAGTTGTGCTGATAAGGAAGCAACTGAAGGTCTCGCCGACCTTGACGGCATGAAGCAAACAACTTTTGAGGAAGTAGTCGGTGGAGAAAAAGGAAGAACCCTAAATTTAGCTATGCGAGCAAAACCGCAAGTAGGAGGAATATGATAATGTAACCTTTAGAGCTTAGCCAATAAGTAAGTGTTGAATATACATAATTATTTGTAACAATATAAAAGTCTGAGTGCGCCGCAATAAAGTTGAAGCTTGCTTTATCACTCACATTGAGTCGGCTGCTTGCTTCTCTCGCTCGTCGCATTTCTTCCCATTTTAACATTTTCTGTTCTTCATGAAAAACAATCCAAATAATGGAAAGCATAAGAAATCAAAGTTTCAGGGAAAGGAACAACATCTTTATTTGGCCTGTTGAATTGTGATGGGTTTCATTCACACATACAACAAAGAAATTCTTCTTCTATCAAGAATTTTTAAAATGTGTATTTGTAATAAATATATATGTATATATGCACTATAATAATAAATTTTACTTTTAATCTCAGAAAGCACCATTTCTTAGGGAGATTCTTTCAGCGGTAGAGATAAGAATGAAAGGAGGTTAATTGTACCAGGTGATACTCTCAGTCAAATGTCCACATTTGGTCTACCCTTTAAGATACAGAGAAGAAAACATAAGTGTCATACCTAGTTTTATTTGAGTCTGTGGCAACCATGAGAGTACATGAAATCATGTGTAGTGTTTTGCCAATGATTCAGAATGTGTTAAAAAGCAAGAAAAAAACTACAGATACATTCACATGGTTTATTTTTTTCCAATTAATTCTAAGGCATCTGCTTTGAACATTGAAAAGCATTCTCCTTGCAAATATATAACTATTAAAAAGAAAAATCCTAGATAGTCTTGGCAAGCTATCTACCTTCCCAAAAATCTATAAGAATTGCATGTGTTCATTTAGAAGCTTGAAAGCTTCAGAGCTCTTCAAGTGAACAAGTTTCTCTGGATGCTTAGGCAGTATCTCTAACACTGCTCTCATTTGCCACCTCTGGAACCTACTGTGGGAAATAATTGCTCATAACGTACAGCACCACAGCACAATCCACAGGAACCTTATGTGGTTGCTTTGGATGATCATCCTCTCTCAGTCAGAGCACTTTGAGGATCCAGTCTTGTAATAAGCTTTAATTATTCATCAGCTTTCACTTCAGCTGAGCCCATTCCAGGGCCAGGCCTAGGGGTGGGAATCATTTCACCTTGTGTTAAGTGTCTGTAGAGCAGAAATGTTAAGGCAGTCCATCCTTCAGTCTCTTTTTCCATTAATAAAGAGAAATAGGAACATTTAGGGCACAGTTCAATGACCTTTTTTTTTTACTTGCACCTTAAGATTAGATGAATTGTGCCTTAAATGTGCTTGATTCTCCATTGATTACAGAGACTCAAGTGACTGGCTCAGATGTCAACAGCTACATCTCACCCAGGAGGTTTACATTTTATTTAACAACTTTGCATTAAAGCACCAGAGACGAGACACACAAGAAAATGCAGTCAGAGAAAGATCATCTTCCCCTTCTTGCGGCACGGTGATATTTTGCGCTAATGTTCTACAACTGTTGTTCAATGTTTGCTTCTTTGCAGAGCATGCAGCAGCAAGGAGGTGTTGTATCAACCTGTCTCAATTCTATCAGCAGCTGCCATAGTGGGAGAAATCCTAATTCGGTACAATATGCCAGGAGCTGAGGTTAACTCAGCAGCAGCAGCAGCTAAAAGACAGATGTAAAATCAGTAGCTGATGATTTTACATCAGAGGAGTGAATATAAAATCAATGAGAAGTTTTAAAGTGGGGAATGGCCTAACTTTAACAAGGGAAATTAAGTCAATGTTTATTTTAGCAAATGGAAAGGTTTTCCCTCTCTCAGACTAAGACTATGATTATCAGAGTGCTGGAAACAAAGAACATTTTAACAGAAGCTTGCTCTAAGCACAGCTTTCTTGTATCAAAAACACACCCTGCATTTCACTGAATGTTCACTGATTCAAACAGACTCAAATACTATAAACAGAACAAAATACATACTGATACTTGAAAATTATATTGCATTAGGGGAAGGCAACAGACAGAGATAGGGAAAACAAGAGCAAATATTTTCCAAAAAGAAAGATTTTTTTAATGAATTTTAATTTTTCTTCATTTAAATATATGATCAAACTTCATTTGTAAAAAATGTCATTTTTTCTTAAAATTTTAAGCTCTTTCTTGCCTCTTCCCTTCTTTTTTCTCTTCCACTTAGTCCTTCATCCAGGGGTGGGGGAAAGGGGGCTATAAGGAAAAAGAAAAAGAGGAAAAACAAAAGGAAAATAAGGAGGAAGATCACTAAAATGAAGAAGAAACATTACAGCACTGTTCTTTTTTTTTTTTTCTTCAACTTGGAAAAAAGTAACAGTGAAAAATTGAAATAATCCACCTTCTAATGGAAAAGATTTTGAACTTGAACTTCTGTTAGCTCTATTGTTGCTCAGTAAAGGTTAAGCACATGCTAAACTTTAATCGTATACTCCCAAAGAAGTCTCAATGAAACATTCATGTTCATACAGAAAGGACCTTGAAACTTTTGGATTTAAAATGTTTGCACATATATTTCTAAGTAAGCCGGTACTTAAGTGTTTTGGTATATAGGCACCGTTTTGTAACATTTAAGATTCTGTGCTGAAACCTCTTTTATATAGAACATCCCTCTCTGAACCCTGTCGCAGAGATTTATGTATGCCTGCGTCTCCTTCCCAAGATGTGTGATCAGACATGAGCTGGTAGATTACAGTTTAGGTGTTTGCAGTGCTGTGACATTTTCTTTTATCAGCTCATCTTTTTCCACATCCTGAAGAAGTCTAATTTGGAAGGATATCTTCATTTCTCATACGTTTTAATGTTGCCTTTTAACTGAGAAAATATTGACTATATATGTGCGGAAACATTCTCATATATATCTGCACCTTTATAGATGTAGATATATAGGTGCATCCCAGCTGGTGACGTGGCATCTGCCTGCACTGTCAATATTAGAAGCCAAAGAGCTCTGGACTGTCTCTTCCAAGATTAATGAGTATCCTTGGTTAATATTTTTCAACACTTAATTTTAAGGGAAAACACTTCCTACTTCTAACAGTTTTCTCATCCTGTACTACCTGTCAGTAAGTTTTAATTTACGCTGTTTTACAACTAGATAAGTAAACTAATTGTTTTCACTCAGTTGAGAGCCAAATGCTTAGGTTCAGACAAAAATTTTCTACTGTTTTTTAAAAGGCACTTGGCTTTGGATAGGATAAATAATCTTCTGGAAAGTTCTGCTTGAATATTTCTCTCTTGCCCATCTGTCTCTCCTCCTACTTCTGTCTTCACTCTCCCATAGCTATGCACATGCCTAGCTTCTAGATAGCAAAAAGGAAAGGAGTTTAGTCCCTCCATTTCCATAGCTGCAGTATTTTCGGGAAAAGGGACAGGCAGTGGTTTCTTACTGGTGGCTTTCTGCTAAAGATGGGACCCATATCAGTATCCATGTTAAATGTAAAGCATTAAAAGAAGTATTCTGAGATTATTCTGGACAAAAATGACTATGTTCCTGATCCTGGAGCTTTAGAATTCAATAGGGAATCTGCAACGGTGGATGAACTCTACACTATAATATTAAGATTTTGCATGAGATACAATATTTTGACGCATCAGAAATATGAAGAAGAAGGATTCTTAAGACAGTATTTTTAACTAATTTCATACATCTAAAATAATAAAAGCAGAGTAAGATGAGTTAAATATATCATAATAAACAAAAGAGAGGACAAATACATGGCAAATGCAATATAGTTTTCAAAACCTTATAATATAACCTTTCAAAAGGTATAGTATGATGAAGCATGCAAATGAATCTGCATGATATAGTGTTATGTAATTACTCAAGGTCTTCTTTTTATTAGATCCTTCATATATAGTCATGTAAAGCACATACAGTGTCTGGTACATGTTATCAATTCATTTATTCCCTATCTAGATTTACATTATCTGCCCACAATGAAAATAAAATGATCTCTCTGACTATTTTAAGATTCAGATTTTGGATGTGAGCTCTTAATTGCTATGACAGCAACGTGCTTACTGTGTCTAAAGATATGCAAACTGCTTTATGAGTAGTTTGATAGTCTACTATGTGTTTGTTTGTGATCTTATTCTGTTAGGGGCTGATCCAGAGCTCTTTGAAGTCCGTGGAAATTTTCTCATTGACTTCAAAGGGGTTTTGTCTCAGACCCTTAGCCTTAAACACTGAATAGATTAACAACTGTTTTGTGAATAGTTTGCAATGCCAAAAGGAAAGGGGAAAAACCAGCATTTACAAAATTATATATCTGGCAAACAATAGTCAAACATCTTCTATTGATATGTGTATTAATATTAAACCAGTACCACAATGGCATATGTACACTATTGGGTTGCCAGAACAGTGTAGGAGAAAAGTAGTGCTCTATATACAGAAATATTTAATGATATTCTTGTATTTTACACACAGCTTCACCTAAGCCTATTCCAAGAGCGAGGCCACTGGAGTATTCAAGGATGCACAACCATTTCCTAGGCAGAAGTTCTTTCCCAGATGTTCAGTTTGACCTGGGGCAACTCAATCAAAGTCTGTAAGGTTTCCAGCATTTCTAGTGGGGATTTATTTTTTAAAATGTGGCATATGGATTTTTCTGGCAATAATGAAATATAGCTGTGCACACTCCATTAAATAAAATGAGACTGTAATCCTTAAAACTGTGAGAGTAACTGGAATTGCAAAGCTGAGAGTTGGGAAAAATGAAAAAAAGTTCATGATGAAGAAAGGGAAGAGCTTCAGGAATGACATTTGGAGAGGTGACCCATGCAGAATATGGAATGAACCGCATGGAAGATATGGACTCAAAGGACGTATAGCCATCCTAAACGTGTAGGTAGATGTAGCACTGTCTAATTAACTTGGGGGGGGGGGGGGGGAGGGGGAGGGAAATCAGATTAAAAGATGGGGAGTGACTTAATAAAACAATTTCAATAAGTGGATTTTTTTAATACTTCCTGTAGAATTGCCTCTGTACCTCAACCTCTTGCTGCTTAAAAGTATAAAAATGCTGCTTTTGGTAATTAACTGTCTTGATTTGCACTACAGCAGTTTTGACACTTTCAAAGCAGAACAAGAGGCTTAAGAAACTCTTACCTCTGTGAATTCAGCTCCAGTTTCAAAGAACTTAAAACACCAATAGACAAAGCAGAGAGAAAAAATATTCCATAAAATATTCCTGGGCTTTCTTATGGAGATAGAGCCTGACTCTTCAGTTGGTACAGCCTTACACCCCAGTACAAACTCGGAATGTTAGGATAGAGTAGAAATATTGTCCCCACTTTGCTCCAGGATGCCTTATCACAAAATGAGCAGTATCACACAGAACCACATTTTCTGTGTGAGACTCGTGGAGCTCAGCAGAACCATCCTTTCCAGGTGCATGTTCCTCTGCCTCATTCTCTTTGTTCTTCCAGAAAATGTCCCCAAAACTCTTTCACCCCCTCCCTATTTCTTTTAAGCTTCAAAATACTTTCTCTCTCTTTTTTTACATATTAGGACAGTATTTCTCCTTTCAGTGTGTTCTGTTTAAACTTGCATTTAGGAGACGTTTCTACAGTGACCTCTGCAAAAGCATCACAACCCTCTCCCTTATGAACAAATGACCATATACCTTTAATGGCTGTATGCACCTAGATTGCTGCCTGTATATGTGCTAAAGTAAATCCTTTCCCTTCACTTAATAGATATGAACATTACTGAGTGCAGTTGGCACTTAGTAAATAATAAATAACAACAATAATAATAATATTTTAATTCAGTCTAATGGAATAATTTGCTGTCTAGCCAAAGCAGGAGGGAGTCCATTATGCCACCAAAATTGTTTGCTAAACATGAGCCTTTCTACAGAGTAACTCGAGCAGTTGCTGCTGAGGTCTTGTCATATTGCAGAAGCACTCAGCTGGCCAAAACTTGCTGGTGCAGAGACATCAATCTCACTCCCTGTTGGCTGTTGAGTCTGCTCTGTAGACAGCCAGTATCCCTGTCAGCTTTGCAGAGATGATGGACAATGGGATTCAGTAACAATGCACTTGAGTAGCATATTGCTCTTTGCGTGAGCAGTGGGTTGCATTGTCAGGGATGGTGGTGGTGGGAGAGTTGGTAGTTTTGGGAGTAAACAAACAGTTCTGAAGCCGTTAGTAATATGAAAAGGGATTAATGTTGCCTTCTTCATTGCCTGTAAAATTCAAATGCAGAGAACTACTGCTGTACTTCCCTCTGTTCTTTCCTTAACCTAAAGAGATACTCTGTAAAGGGTAAGAGATGTGTAAGAGAATACCAAAAAGGTGTAGGTATTAGAGAATTTTTGTTCAGTGCAAAAGAGCAGAGCCACTAATACTCATTCCTGTAATGGCCTAGACCGAAAAATTTAACTTTAGGCACAGTTTAAGCACCTAACTCTGTCATAATGAATCCCAGACCCCTATCTGAGCTGCTGCGGCATCTCAGTATTCACAGGCATCTCCACTTTTTGCTGCAGGACTTACAGATCTCCTTAAAACCCCATCACTGCACATACCCAAAGCCATTGACTTGACAGAGGCAAGTGCCCAGCAGCTGTTTTTACCCAAGTTTCCTTAGGATTGCCTTTCTGGAGATCCTTTCACCTGCCTTTCCCAGGGACCCCAGTGTGCAGGGACAGCACTGGATTTTGTGCAGTGTGGCAAGAAAGTACATAGCACTGACTGATAGCAGCTGGTTTTCACCTTCTGTTTTACACCCATGTCCATTGTTCATGTCAGGCAGTTCCAACTTACACTTGCTACAACTCATGAGAACACCTTAACTGCCAGCCTTAATTTAATTCTGCTTTACTGTCTTTATGACCCCTGAATTACCTAAATTTGTTTATTCTATTTTTTTTTTTTTTATGTTTAGGGAAAGATAAACAAGATAGTACAAAGTAAAGTGCGGTGTAGATGAGCATCCACCCAAGTACATGTTCTTATTCTGTTACAGCTGTTGTATAGCACATATTTCTCTCCTAAGTGTGAGAGAGTTTCTCCTTATTACTGAAATATCATGCATGAACACTTATCACCAGGTATATTGTAAATTCAAACCCTACCTTATTTAATGATAGTTTGCTTATATTATCAAATCTTATATATACATAAAAAAGATTGAATATCTCAGTGTAAAAACAGAGTTAATAAAGTCTATATTGGCATGGTTAAGGTGTAGAGAGAAACGCTAGCAACACAAGTATAGAACCCGTTGCCCTATATTTTCTAGGCTCGATGATAAATTTGGTTGAAAGAAATACTCAGAAGACAGCTTCACTTGTCTTTGAGGGGTACCTCCTTGGCCTTGCAATGGGGTCACACATAGCTAAATGTGAGGTCAGCTGCATCGCATCACTGTGGGTGGCTGTACAAAGTGCCATGCCTTAGGGACTGCAGCCCAGTGGGTCACCGTCTTGGCTCTGTTACCCAGCTGTGGGGGCTGCTGCTCCCTTTCTTTACTAGTAAACCAGCACATTTCTCAGTGTTAGTTTTACAGTTCCAGCTTCTAAAACATGATTTCAATATTAATTTCCTGAAGAATAATTTCTCGTCAAGTGTTTTACAGAGTGAAAATGATTATCGAAGAAAGTGGTTGGAAAGCATGAACAGAAAGACAAGTAGTGCCTGGTGTTCCCAGAGGAGTTCATAAGGAAAGTGGAAATGCAAAAGTTAACTTGCTGTGCTAAACTGGACTTGCAACTAGGAAGCTGTGGAGAGCTCTGCAGCCCAGCCTAAGCCCACATGCATTGCTCTGGGGGTGTTTTGCCTGTTTAGCTTTAAGATCCCAGAAAGTCAGAACCCACTGCTTACAAGGCATAGGAACCAGATGTGGGCTGAGTGACAGACTTACACATAACAACAGGAACAGGTTAAAGTCAATAACTCTCATCTTTAACCATACATCTGCAAATCCCAGGAGTGCTTAATGTTTACTTGTATAGCTGAATCTTATAGTAAAAGCTATATCATCTGCTTAATGTACGTTGCTGTTACCAGTAATTCACACTTTGTGTTTAAATGTATTTGATCATGGTTCATAAGAATGTGGGGGTTTTTTTTCTTCCCCCCCCCTCCCCCCCCTTCCCCCCCACCCCCCACCCCCCCGTGTAATCCAAAGGTTTTGGGGAAGCTGGGATCTTTTCTTGATTTAATTAAGAGGGATCATGTATTTTTGTATTTTCTTTTTGTGGTATTTCCCTTTCAACTCAGTTTTGCTAAATCATAAACTGAACTGCATTAGATCTAGTGATATGCAAATGAGTTCTTTAAAAATCCACCCCCTAAGCTCCAGAGATGTGTGGGGTGTAATACCTGTAGAAATCAGAGCCTCTGGGGTTCATCTGTTGTTAGTCCTGTCAGAAGTGACATCCCTGAATACACACAGATGTCTTACCACCACCACCACCCCTCCCCTCCCTTGAAGTACCTATTTGCAGATTGTAGCATTTTGAGGCTTTGAAGGCACCTACAACTAAACTGCCACCCACATGTTCCTCTATTTAGGTCAGACTCACTTCAAACTAGAAAGAAAAAAGCCACACATGCACAGTGATGCACAGACACACACACACACTCTCACAGAAACAAAACCGATGCTGAGAAAATCAAATAATGAGGTGCAGCCACCCAAGGCTGGTGTGAAAATCAACATATGGGGAATTATTGCAAGCATCGGGCTCTGCTTCAAATGGGCTTGTTTTGCCTGGAACCCTGAGATGAGCTGAAAAAGGCAGAGTCAGTTGCTTCGCTAATCACTGAGCTACCTGCAGAGAAACAGGCAACCATAAAAAGAAACAAAACAATAGAGAAATGGATACAGAGGAAGCCCCTGCTGAATGGCGTAGGATGGGCTAGCTGGCACCTCCAAGAGCTTTTCTAAACCTGCAGGTTAAATCACCCTCCGTAGCAGTCATTACAAAAGCCAGACCTTGGGTTTTAGATGCTCCTCCTCACTCAGGCACCTGCCTGGAGAGCTTTCCAACGCCATCAGAGCGAGGGGCAGGTGTGACTCCATTTCACTGGGCTGCCCACTGCCAAGACCAAAGGTTTTGGTGGACCTGTGTTTCAAGTGTTGGAGTAGCAGATAAAGCATGGACAGGAGGATTGTTCTTGTACATTCATAGTCCAGAGACTTCAAAGGATGTCACTTTGTAGGATGAAGTTTTAAGAAGGAGGAGAAAGAAAGGAAAGGAAAGGAAAGGAAAGGAAAGGAAAGGAAAGGAAAGGAAAGGAAAGGAAAGGAAAGGAAAGGAAAGGAAAGGAAAGGAAAGGAAAGGAAAGGAAAGGAAAGGAAAGGAAAGGAAAGGAAAAAGAAAAGAAAAATATTTTTAAAAAAGTAAAAAAAAATCAGTCAATAAATCAATTATAGAATTGCACCTGCATTCTAGGGGGTATAAAGCAATGTGACAGTAATAAAACATGTGGTCCAAAAAACTTGGGTGGAGTCAATCATACAGCTCTAATCTTAGGCTGATGTCTCAGACTGATAAAATGAGACACTCTTGGAAGATGTCCATCTCTCTCCTTGCACTTAGACAATCATCTTGTTTGCTTTTGGCAAATTAAATCATAAAATCATGAAAAGGGAAGAAAATAGTCATTTAGTGTTATTGTTTTGACTCATGCTTTTCTGGCTGTTAGGCTACATTATAATATGTATTTAATTGTCAGTGCATACATAGATTTGATATAATGTAATGGCTGATATTGGACATTTTCTGTTAGAAAGCTTTTTTTTTTAACAAAATTAAGAAATGTGACAATAGAAAGAGGTGTTGGGGATTCAAATTTCATTTTTTCCCCAGAAAAAAAAAAGAAGTGTAATATATTTCTCTGTATGTCTGTATGCAAACAAAACACATGTCAAAGCTTGGCAGAAAACAGAATTTCAAGAATGTCAGAATTACCAGGAGGAGGGACTTTCTTTATCCCTGTGGAGAAAATGGAGGATATGAACCTACACATGACAAGAAGGACAAGAAAATCAGGCAAAGTGAAATAATGGCCTTTATTGTAGAACCACAAAAATCTGGTTTAACTCCCCTGGAAATCAATGTGTGTTTGGGTTTCAAATAGAAATACAATGCTAAAATACCATTGCAAAGCCAGACAGTGCTTATCTGAAAGCAAACATGAATTCCAAGGTGAACTGAAGGTTTGTCTACATAGCATTTCTGTTCAGATCAGGAGTGCACTTCTCCAGTGAATCTCCTGGTGTTCCCATTCTAGATATATCAAACCAGATGATGCACTCCTGGTGTCCACTGGTGTACAGCCTGCAGGACCACACTGAGGTTATCCCCTGAAATTCATATGATGTGTAGGTGCTTCTCCAGCGATTGGCTAAAAAGCCTTAACTCCATGGACATGAGTAAATACTTAAAGAATAGTGGGATCATATTCCTGAGAAACATGAGGTGGTAAACTGTGCCTGTGTGTGTGTGTGTGTGTGTGTCTTTATGTAATACAGTTATAACCATGCCAGCAAAGAAAATATTGCCGGTGCAAAGATACTACAGAGACCTTAGCACCATATTGTACCACGGTGAATATTTCTTTCTTTGTTCCGCTCTAGTTTTATACCCTTCTTAAACCACATTATTGAGAGCGGTTCCCATATCCCCTAGTAGTGATTAGTCAGTCATGAGTGAGAACGTTTCAAAAGAAATTGTGTATATATAAAATAAAATAATTTTTCATTTTTACAGCTGTAATAAAAGCAGGGAAAAAAGAGAGAGGAAAACAAAAACCAGCTAAACAAAAAAATTAAATAAAACCAATGAATGCTACTAAAAGGAGAAATAAAAAACTAAAGTAGCAATGGCAGGTCAGGATTTAGATAGAGCCTTCAAATCATGCATGAAATGTGTAAAGCATTCAGCACCAGTATTCAACCAGCAATATGCATAAAACAAAAAGATATTAATCCCTGGGTGATGCACATCTCTCACCCAAAGCAGACTCAAGCTAACTAGAAAAGTCAAGCACTTATGAAAATTACGTGAAGGATTATAAGACCAACATCCCAATCATTCTTAGAGAAGTAACAGAAACTATAAAATCCCTAATGTCAGTTATTTAGTGAGGTGTACGTTTCATTTTCTCTCTCATCTTCTTCTTTTCTTCCAGCTTGGCAAAGATAACTTGTCAAAACAATAGAAATGCCTCCTGTGCTGCACCAGTTCCATCCAAAATCTATCTAGGTAATAATGTGGTTTGAAAAACCATTACAGTGGCCCACTGAAAATATTACTGATCATACACCCTGGAGAGATAATATGGCTTATAGTTCACATCAGGGAGATGAAAATCAAGCTAAAATACAGGCTAAGTGACATGCCCAGGGTCTCACCAGTATTCTGTGGCAGACCAAGGGTGTGAACCCAAGGTAATGTTCTGATCAGTACTTGACTAACGCAGACTTTAATTTAAATAGTGTTCTTTACAGCAGAAGTAGCTGTAAATCCTGAACTTGCAGCCAGGAAAGTGAAGCAGAGAGAGGAAGTGATTTGCATATAAGTAAATTTGTGGAAGAGCTGGCAATTTCTAAGACTGAAAGCAGTGCCTTAATCACAAGACCTTGCTTTCTGGGCAGCAGGGAACTTTTTTTTTTTTCTCTTTATGTTCTACTCCCGGATAAGTGCTATTCAGCAAGAAGGTGGGAGACATTATCAATCTGGAACGTGCAGAAGCTAAAGTTGCTGTTACCGAAATCTCGGAATGAAGAACTTATCGACACCAATGTGATGTAGATAAGCAGACACTTCTTTATTGACGGCCGGGTGCGTGAGCGAGTCCTCTCGCGATCAACGCACGCCAGGTCTCAAAATCAAACACCATATATAATATAATACTTATCATACATATTCATTAAATATTTATGCATAATCATAACATTTCCCAAAAATCATTAACATATTCTCCTCCCATATCTGATTCTGCGCAATAAAGCTTAGAAAGGTCCAGAAATGGGTCTGGGGTACGATTTGGGTAGGTGGTATATGAGTCGGTGGTCGCGATCTCCCCCTGCCGGAATTACCTTTTACTAAAGTTCACGGTTTCTTGGCAGGTAACTACAAGCTGTTCCAGTCGACTCTCCCCAGTTCCCATTAATCCTACATTCTGACATCTCAATATACTTTCTATATACAAAAGACTAGTTAGATACAAAGAAACCCTTCAAACCCTAAATTATTACTTAAGCTTCAACAATGATTCCAACCCATTCTTCTGGCCTTAGTACAAAATGTACAAAGGGTCTCACAACTACTTTTACTAAATAATCATAACTTTCTTCAACATATATTTTTATCCTCCTATATTTCTATTCTATAAAATAACTCTATAAAATCAGATAATCAAACCAATAAAATCAATTGATCTCAACTCTTTAACAAATCGACAACATTGCCACACACTTAGCAGGAATTTACACAATGGTAGATTATTGTGAGAATCAGTTGAAAAATTCAATTTCGAAGGCACTGATGACATCCAGGGTCACTGTTATTAAAAAGGTTTGACCTGAGAACTAGCTAAACCAGGAGCAAATAAGGGATTGCAATAGAACACAGCAAAATATTTATCAGCTCATTCATTGAAGTCTTGGAAGTTGCTTTTTTATTCTTTTTTTTTTTTTGTCTTTCTTTTCTGTTACTTCCTTAAATACTCCTCAAAGCTTGCCTCTGGCACAGATGCTACACAGGGGAGAACATCCCTGATTCCTTCAGCTTTGAAGCTGTAAAGTCACAGCACCCTTGTTCAACTGTGTGGCTTCCTTAAATGGGCTTAAAACATAGTCTGTGCTGAAAATTAGTCCAGGTAAGAAACAGCCTAGCAACTCTAAAACAAACTAGCCTTTTTGTGTCAGCAAAATATAAAACACATAAAATCATTTTATAGAGAAAAGACAGAAGGCATAAGTCCTTTAACCCAGTAACCTAAACCACTTAGAAGCAGCAGTCTTTGCTGACTTTCCTTTCTTCTGATATGTTTTCATATGTTGTTTTAACATCTTCTGCTTACCAGTGTTCCTAAAAACTGCTTTTCAAACCGCCTTACCTGGTACTTTTTCCTCCTATAGTTGTTCCATTCAATTTTTGATAGGCCATTTGGACAGCTGTTTATATCATCTGATTTCTTCTCTGGGGAAAAGGCTTCCACCCATTCCTCTACATATAAACAGCACAGAGAGGTGGTGAAACTGATTTAGACACAATGAATATGAAAGCTTACAGAAAATTTTCGCTTTCTTGATAATGCCAGATATATAAAAATATTTGTACTCCATTCCAGTTGCTGCCTAACTCTTGGCTTCCATCACATATGTTAACCTCTCTTGAATCTCCTTGCATCATTCCCCAGCTTGCCTTGGTCCATTCTTTGGCTCCTCCATCACTTATAAACCCTTCTGGGATTTACAGAGTAGAACAGATCAGGCACTTCAGGAGACATAACTAAAGGGAAACATGCTGAAGAGAATCCTTTTTGAATCCAGTTTGCCCTCTTGTTCAGAAACAGGAGATTTGAGATTGATTTCCACCTTTTATCAAGGATGAACTTGAAGACTGCTTCTTAGTTTCAGGTTTTTTGATGCTGGAAGTGGTATGGGTGCACTCTCAGTTATCTATATTTAAACCTATCCATTTTACATTGCATTGTTAAAAGAAGTTGTGTCAACATTACTCTTAAGTTTATTACTGTAGCATTTAAGCGAAGGTGCAGAGCTCTAAATTGAAATGCTTTCCCCTCTACTTTAACTTCATAATTCTAAAAGGAGACAGGAATGGAATGAAAAAATCTTTGTACCACGCAAGTGCCTCATCACTAAGACACTGATCTTATTCCCTTTTTTGTTGTCCCTTGCCTAAAGCCCACACATATCCCTATGCCCACTCCCTCTCCCATCTTCCCTTGCCACTGTCATGGTTCCATAGGACAAAGAAAACAGCTGTTACAGCTGTGATGGCCCAGGGCTTAAATGGTAGGTGCTACAGTAGTGAGCGCTACAGTGCCTGAGTCCCTGTGTGAATCTGAGCGTATCCTCAAGAAGGAATAATACTTATCTCTGATAAAGTATGTTTCATTAGAAGATCTCAGAACCTTTCTGTGGAAGTCAATAACATTGTTTTACATCTAAGACAGTAAGTGAATTATTCAGCTGTAAAGTGAATAAACTGGAAAAAAAAAAACCAAACCAAAACCTAAGCCATTGGATATCCCTTACAGTTGGATGGACAATCTGCCCAGCTCAGCCCCATATATATTTGGAAATCAGCTAGTGTCTGTTCAGAATATTTTTAATCAAGTAAATTTTTTTTATTTGAGGTATGAGCTTTACTTTACCATTTCAAAGCTGGAGACGTACTCTCTGCTTCTTTGCCTCTTGCTTTGTTCCTTTCACGGAGTAAATGAAGAAGGCACCAAGGTGATCGATGGCATTAGTAATGTGTTGCCCAAGTGGAAATGATTCTACAATATACATACCTTTAGAGAGATGAACATGAGCCACTTGAGTAGGTTTTTAAATAAAATATATATATAAACTCTGTAGAATACTCCACAGATTTCATATAAAGAACCCAAAATATTCTTTAAGCCCAGATTCTTCTTCCTACCATGGCAGTAAAGAAAAAGCCTGTCTGGTGAACTACAATGCATATCTGAAGCCAGTACATCATTAAGTCAAAATATAGAGTTACCTTGAAAGAAACAAAACAATTCAGTATTTCTTACTTCTCCCCAGTTCTTTTCTGCTGCATGCCTCCTGTGCTTTCCCCAGCCTCTCCAGAAAATCAGTCTTTTTTTGCTGGGTATATTGGAAAATAAATTAGTTGGATCTGTGCTATCAGGGAGTCTGTCATTAGGGGGATATTTGTCTTTTTCTGCTTCCCTTGTGGTTTCTATCAAAGGTTCAAGCATTTGGGTTATATCTCTCTATCTCCATTGTGTTTTAACTTAGAAGGGAAAGAAAACAGCAAAGATATTTTATCTGTTCATGTACTATATAAGGACCTGTTGCACTTAGGTAGCATCCATATCTCCCTCCTGCTTCACTTGTCCACAGATTGAGCAAGCTGACCAAACTGAAACAAAAGGTGATAATGTGATTTAGATAAGATTTCTTCTGAGTTACTAAATTGTTGAAAGTCTGGGTAACAGTGCTGATTTGTGGAGTCTCTTTTCTTTTTTGAGCTTATTTTAGGTATAATTTTCTGTAATTAAAAAAAAAAAAAAGAGGAAAGTAATTTTAGCAAAGAACCATTTGATGTAGTTGTTTCTTTAATTTGAAGTATAATTTTATTTCCTTATTACTAATATGAGTATAGAATTACCTTGAAAGTTCAAATTAGTTCACTTAAACTTGAATGGTCCATCAAACATTTATGTTTCTTACTATGCATATATCTTCACCCTATAAAATGCAGGCAACAACTTCACAATACAAAGGTTTTGCCTCAGATTTCAAAGACCACCTGGGGCCAGGCGGACTGACTTCTCGGAATGGAATATATAGCATTTCTTATAAACCCTTCCCAAATCCAGTGTGCTATGCAAAGAACAAAAACAACCACCAGAAATTACTCAGGTCTTGTAAATTTGATCAAAGTGCAAAACATATTTTGGGGAGCAAGTCTACTGTGGTGTGAGAGCTTTTTCTCCCCACCCCCCACATCCAGATGGCTGTCTCTGTGTTTTGCATTAAACCTCTGTTGTACTGAAACGCACACTTAGCTGTGTGCCCATGGAGAGCTCCATGTGCTCAGATTTGACCAATATTTAAGCACTTTGTAAAGTAAACGTTGTGGTGATTGAGCAATAAATGTGATATAGGTAAAGCCAGTTGCATTTAGCAGTGCTTTTCACATTGCCAGATGTGAAATGTCTGACCCCTTTATACATGCCACATACTTCCCATAAACTTATATTTTGCATGCTGTAATGTCCAAATTTTCCGCTTTGTCTATTTTTTCTAATTTTACATTTGAATGGACAAAGAAGCAGTTACTTGCTTGCACAAGAAAAAGGAACACAGCCCACATTCTCATGTTTAACACTGGTGCTGATTCTGAATACTCTATTCTTGGATGATGTGCTTTCTGGCTATAGAAAGCAACCAGTAAGAAAGGGCAAGATTCTGAATGAGACAGAGGCAAAAACATAATCAAAGATTACTTAAGTGGTGATGAAAATACAGGGGCTGGGACAGACATCTGAATTATTCATTTCTGTTGATACCATAAACACGGCATGGAACAAGCTGTAATATACACCTTGGAGGTCACATAGATAATGAAATCAGTTGTTTAGTTCAATAAAAATCATAGGAAAGAGTTTTGATTAAATAATAAGGATGCATTAACCACAATTTCTTTGAATACTTTTAAAGTCAGTGTCGGGAGGGTGGTGTAAATCTCGTTTCCACTGAGAAACACAGCATTTTCTCCTTAAGAAGATTTTGCATTCTGATACAGCTATTTAATTCCTTTATTTTGGTATAAAAATACTACCACTTTCAAAATCTGAGACAGGTCAAAGTGTTAGGCAGCTCCTGTGACTCTATGGTAACCAGCACCATTTCCCAGTTTTCCCTTTACACTGCATCATCTGACTTTCATATGCCCCTTGTATTATGAAGTCTTTGGGGCAGGAACTAGATTTTTATTGTCTGTGTAGAAGTCAAGCAAGGTTCAAGGGTTTTTTAATTTGATTCAATAGATGTGGCTGTACCTTCTTATTATGAGCAACAGCGGAGGTGGTCTGTCCCAGAGAATGAGTTCTGACACCTATGGGAGTAGCTCAGAATATACTCAAAAAGTGGGAAGAAGCTAAATGCTGTATGGTCTCCCAATCCACAGTAAAAGGATGAACATGTCCTGGAGGATTCCTTCCATGTCCACAGTGGCTTGTTAGAGTATTTTCTCCTTTCATTAATCTGTGCACATCTCCGATAGCCTGTTTATGTAAAATTGCATGATATGAAAATGTTTTCTAATGACAGCTGTATTTAAACTGATCGGTTAGGAAACCAGAGATATTCTGTCAATATAGAGGAATTATGTTAGTGAGTGACTGATGCATGGGAAATTGTTCTACTGTGATACGACTGCGATCTTTAATTCCTGCAAGATAAGAGATACCAATGTTCAGGAAATATGTTCATTTTCCAATGGTATTTGGGTGCTTAAGCACCTTGTATGCTTTTTTTTTGTTTGGTTCTGGTTTGGGGTTTGGTGGTTTGTTTGGGTTTTTGGGGTTTTGGGAAAGGGGAGGGTATTCTAAGAATGCAGCCTATGTTTGAATTTACTTATCATATGCCCATGGGAAGAAAGAACTGGAAATTTTTTCACTGTTTTTTAGATCATCATGTTTTCAGACCAGACTTACACAGCAATGTAATAGTTCTTTACTTAAACCCAAGTTACTTTAGGGTACCACGTTGCATCTGCCAATAGCCAGAAGTGGAGGTGTAGAGTAAGAACAGGGTGTGTATAAAGAAACAGTCTCCACAATATTTTCCCATGCTGAATTCTTGCCCGTGTTTGTTGGTTCATTTTTATTGCAAATCATTCTACAAAAAGCAGTCCACTGCCTCCAGCTCTGCTAGGCTACCCAGGTCTGGGGACCAACCCGTATAAAACACACTGAACAAGTTTCCCAAGGCACTGGACGGACAGCAAAAAATATGAGATCTTCCTCAAAAATGCAGAAGGTACTGTTCTTTTTCAGATGCTGATGAGATTTAGTGAAAAGTTTCTTGCAGTCTAAGTCCAGAGTCAGTCATCTGGGGAACAGCAAAGACAGAAAACCTAAAGTTCACCAAGAATTCCTCTTGAGTCCTGGCTGCCACAAAGTTATTATTTACAGCCCATTCTCATGGTTGTTTTGCCACTTGGCTCTTGAATCTCCCTGATGTCTGGTAGCTACTCATGTAGGTAATCTATTCCATTGTCTGTTGGTTTGCCTTGTAAGGGGACATTTACATATGTGCGAAGATGTGGATAGAACAAAAAAGGTTCTGGTCATACATATTTAAAAGTGAAGTTGTATGAGGCTTCAGTTTAGGAGATAACACTGTATATTTATTTATCTTCTTAAAACATTGTTGTAGTTCCTGGAGCTCTTCTTGACACCTTATCTATCATGGTGCTTCCACTGAATATTCTAACACTGTGCTGCTTTTAATCTTCAGATGTAAACAAAAGCTTATTTTTTCATACCACCATCACAACCTGACAAAAGGAGATGCTGAATATTGATTTATCTGCTGAAAGAAACTGTCCAAAGATAATTAAAAATACCCCCTGATCTACTAAATATCCATTACATGGCATGTTCCTTTTTTTTTTTTGCTTTTCTTATTTGGATTCTCACAGACCATATTTGTAGGGAGCATACTCCAGGTACTGAAAGCTGCAACTTTACTTCATTATTGTAACTTTTTGATTTGCACTAGGCACCATAAAGGTAAGAATGATAAATCAGTGGCATAGTGCACTTTCACCTTGAATACTATGTTCCATTTCGGTCAACTCGACATGGCAGGAATAGAAAAGTCTTGAGAGAAGGAATGAAAATGCCTAAGGTTTCCTGATGAGGAGAGATTAAAAACACGGGAACTATTTAGGTCTCAGTTCCCCTAGTCCTTACTCCCATCTGTAATTCACCTGGCACTATGAGAGATTAACCAGAGCTGGCTAAGGCTTTGAATACTGACATTGTTTATCTGCAGATACATTTCCATGTCCCTTATCACTACATATCTACATGTCATCTTCCTTTGATGCAGTGAAGTCAGTGGCACAAGCACATATATAAGGGAAGCAGGACTGTGTCCTTAATCTGGAAAGCATGAGGAGAAAGTAAGGGGAAAAAAATCTTTTAGATTACAAGTTACTTGGGAAAGATATTTTTATCATGATATGTGTGTAAAATGCCTAGCAGAGTGTGATCCAATGCTTCCAAAATATAAACGTGAAATATGAAGAAAGATGGAGCTGGCAGTGATATATAAATAATAAGTGACATGGAAAAAGCCCATTAGGAGTGCTCTTAATTTAGTTCTGTCTTAATTATACTATTAGGGTAAATGCCACCAGATGATGCATTTATATACAGTCTTCCAAATTCTTTTTCCTGGAATGCACAGAAAGGATTTATCCATAAAATGTATTTTATAGTATTATTAACCCTATATGTTAGAAGTTCTATAGGTGTCAGGGGAGTTTACTATCTTTCTTTTTTCAACATTTATGGCAAAATTGGGTAATTGGTGGTTAGATACAAGAATTGTCAGTATACTTTTTGACCACCTCACCACTTGTTTCAGGGTTGTTGTACCCACATCAATTAAATAACGTACTGTTTAAAGTAACGTTCCATGTCACTTATTGGGAAGTCCAAGATGCTAGGTAGCTCTCAACAGAAGGACACAATGAAATGATTAATGGTCAAAATAACTAAAGAACTAGTAGTAAATCATTTAAAAAAAAATAATTACTTGATATTCAGCTCTGACCCATTGTAACCACCCTCTGAACACACTATGAAGTCAATGTCGAAAGCTATAATTACCCTTTTCGTAAAATGGATGGTTTATGCTTCCACCAGAAATATGCAGATAAGAAAAGAACATCGAAATTCATAACTGCTCAGATTTTTCAGAAATACTCATCATTTTTTAGGGGAAGAAAATGTTACCATCTGGCCTCTGTGGGTAGAGATGAAACATGGAGCTGAAATGCTGCAGTTTGTTGCCATGCAGAGCAGAGGTAACCTCACTAAGGGCTTCATTTTTACCCTTTTATAAACAACATGCCAGAGATGCTGGTTGGGTTTGTTTGGTTTTTTGAAAAACAAAACAAAGAAAAGCAGCACAAAACAAAAATAATAGCAATAAAAAAAAACCAAGAGAAATTTTCCTCGGTGAAATCAGTTTAAGTTTTTTGTTTTTTGGTTTTTTTCTGCACAGGTTTATGAGCCCTCATCCAATCTGAATCTCAGGTGAAAAATGTTAATGTCATCAGGTGTTATTTGATCCTGAAGCTGGTCTTTTGCATACCCAAATTGAAAATGGGTGCTGAGTACTTCGAAAGTCTGGCTCTGAGCACTTGAGAAAAATACCTCTTTGTAACAGGTCTTGCTGGTGTTTCACATCTGTGGTGTGTAATGTCATGGGAGTGTCCTTTGCCACTCTGCATTAGTGGTGCCTGTCAGGCGCAAGGCACTAATACCTTGCAGTCAGACTTGTGACCTGGCACATCTATCTTACAGATGGCACCTCTGCTTATACCTGAGTTTGCCTGTATACATTCTAAACAGAGTTTTTAAAATCTGTGATGAAAAGCTTTTTACAGGAGTCTGGCATGCAGCTCCCGTTGATAATCCAATCCTTCAGACTCCAAAATCATCTTTCTTGCATGGTAAGAGAGGGGGAAAAAAAGAAAAAGTCACCTGGGAATGTAGGCAGCCACCTACTACATCATTTATCTTCCTTCAGCAATCCAAAAATCCAGATTTTAATATCTGCTAATGGGCTAAGAACATGCAAACCTTCATCTCTGTCATATCCTGAGCAGTCACTGTTTGATAAAGCACTGGAAAAAGCCCTTAGGTGCTATTGAGCCCAATGGATAAAAATATGTATATTAATGTATTTCCTCTATGTGTAGCTGGGATCAAGACTTGCTCATACCTCCTACAGGTCTTTGATGCAGACTTGCAGGGTAAAGGAAAAGATCCTTGCCCAGAACTTTCTGCAGACTAGCAAAAAAGAGGAAGGAATGGCATCACTGAATCCCTAGTCTCTGGTGATACAGCCTAATACATGTGAAGAACTCTCAGTAGCACATGATCAATTACCAGGAGGCAAAGAGATATGTATATTGTTTGGTCAGAGTATTTTGACCTAAGGACAATCCTGTCTTAGAATCTCTTGTGGAGTCCCCATTCACAGAGAGAAAAACAAAAGCCTACTCTGATGTTTAAACTTTTTTTAGAAAGCTCAAAGAGACAACGTAAAAGGTTGTTTTACCAAGAATTCATGAGTACCAAATTCTTAGAGACTAAAAGAACAGAAATTTATAAAGTGAATAATACAAACTATACAAATGGAACAAGACAAGCAAGCTCACGTGAAAACTTACACTATATGGATAAAAATGCAATTTTCTATTTTAAGGATTCAATAAGCTATGATATTTTGAAAGATGAATATTTTTTTCTTAATAATTTTTTTTTTCTTAATTTATCACCAGTTAGCAAATTCAGTAGATACTTGGCTGTTGGAAGAAGGGTTTGCCAGAGTCAAGAAGATGCTCAATATGAGTTATGCATCTTGCTCAACTTTATTAGTTTCTAACACTACTTATATAGAACCGATACACATGCATATTCATAAAGCAGAAATATAATTGGTTAGTAGTCTCTAAACGCGCGCGGTTCTCACACCCCTAATTATCATGACTAAAATAAGCATTCTATCCACATAGCTAATTGTGTTGCTATGCTTCAGCCTTGTAGTTTGTTACTCCCTATTTTCCTATACCGCTCCCTATCTTTCTTGGTCCTGCACCTGCTTTCCCAGCAGCTGTATCTTGTTACAGCCACGGCCTGTTGGCACAACATAATTACTTGGTCTCAGGATTCAAGAATAGCTCAAGGCTACCTTTCTTGTTAACTTCAGCACAGCAACTTCAGTACAATTCTGATTACAGGCCTATTCTAATACCAGGCCTGGATTGTGCAGATCTTCAGAGATTCTAAGGCCATGCTTCTGCAGCCATTCTTCTACACTTGGCCATCTTAAATTTCATTTCCTCCATTTCTTCTACCAAACTGGTCTACATTTTTCAGAATGCTGTGTCTTCCTCCCAGTCTGAGCTTCTTAGGGCTGTAATTGTCACTGGAGCTTACTCAGCTTCTTCTTCTATTACTAACTCGTCTTCCTTTAAACCAAAGCAATTTGGTGCAATTATTCCACAACCTTTGTGCTATGTCCATTTTATGATTGTTAGTAGATGAGTAGATGAATATATTAGCAGATTAGTAGATGATCATAAACATTTAGAGTACAATTTCAGTGAAGATATTAACTATTACACTCAGGAATCTCTTTAGTTTTCAAATTTAAAGACAATTTCTAGTTTCTTTTTAAACTGTATTTAGAGCAAAATATTTATGCTGATCTTAGAACCAGGCTTTTCATATAAATGAGAAGTTTGAGCAAATTGTTCAGAAACTTTGTAAAACTCTTTGTCCAGAAATAGCCAAGATAGGGGTTTTGGTTGGTTGGTTGAGGTTTTTTAGCTAAAACAAGTTAATCTCTCTCCATGAAGGAGAAGAAATAAAAGAGGAAAAAAACCCAAAACCAACAAACTCAAGCCTCTTCTTATTTCCAACTGAATCATTTACTGAAATGTATTCTTTGCTACTAATATTAATTAGTACGATACAGTCTTAACCAGACTAATGTCAGGGACACTGCCATCTTTTTTCTCTCACCATTATAAGATCATAATCTGTTTTAATCAGTTAAAGATCCAAACCCTTCTGCAGTAGATCTTAAGTAATCAGTTTTAAATACGGCACATCAGGCTGGCCTTTTGCTACATTAACTTTAAACCAGAATGAATTACTCATACCTCTCCTGGCATAATCTAATTTAACCAGTCTCCTTATTTATTTGGACAGCGGCTGGTCTCTTTGGTGACTGTCCATTAGTACCTCTGAACATGAGATAACCCCACCTTCCTGATGAAGGGCAATGAAGAAATATGTGTCACAGGGGCTCATTTGGTGCGCCTAAATTATGGGAAACGTAGGTGAAATTTGCCTTGTAACATAAGTTAAAGCAAACAACTAACTTGGATGTCTTGGTAGCACCTGCCTTTGTTAAATGTATATTTATGACCAACATGAAATTCTAACTCTGTATGCATTAAACCCAACTCTTATTCTGATTCCATACATTGTCTTCCAGTATTTCAGTCTCAGAAAAGCCCTTTTCCAAAACAAGCACTGTACTTTGTTCCAGGCTCTGTATTAATAATTGGAGAAAGTGAATTAATCAGACATAGTCCATTCTTACTGGCCTTCTCCAGTTTCTTGGTCAGTAAAAAATAATGGAAAAATGGCATTTTCATCCTTTCTCTTGTGAAATGCTGTTCAGTTGTGTAACATCCCATTACTATGAATGGTGAAGGTGGTGGTGTACTTTTTTTCCCTTTTCTTTCCTCCATTTTGTTGTTGTTGTTGTTGTTCTGTTTTTTCCTTTCCTTTTTTATCTTGGACTTAGATTTCAAAAGTTCTAACTTGGTGCTGTTATAGAACCAGAAAATCAGATAAAAGTTTGGAAAGGAATCCTGCAGTTCATCTGCAGGAGGAACAATCTCCTCCCTGAAGCAGGGGCAACTTGCGAGTCCTCTCAGTCTGTGCAGAGTTTATTCCAGTCAAGTTTAGAAACTTCCATGTTATTCCTCACCCAAGCTGTGTATGTTTATGCTTTCCTCCATCTCTGGTTTGTTCTGCATTCTATGAAAGATTTAGGAGCCCCCAATTTTGGGCATCAAGAATTCATATTAATCTAAGGTGAAACATGAAGACTAACCCACTCCTTTGTTTTTAATTCATTAAAGATAAAATTCAGACAATAGCTGGTATCTGAACTAGAACCTCACTCAGAAACCATTTGTTTTGTGGAGGACTTCAGGATTAAATCTCGTATTCCAGTCTATCTCTTAATTTTTCAATATTGTTTTCATGACTTCTTGTGACAAAATAACATGCACCACGTAATGAGTTTGCCACAGCCATAAAGTTTATTGACTTAGACTTTTATCTCAAAACCTTTATATTTATGTGAGTAGATAGATGCATCACAGCTGTTCACAGATGACCTAGCCAGTGGCATTATTCAATACAAAACAAAAATACTTGTAGTCAGCCTGCAGCTTCTACAAATCTCTTCAACCCTTTCATTTTTGTTAAAGTGCTTAAAATACGTGCACAACAGAAACAACACTAAGAGATTAAATAATACAGCAGAATTAAGTTTAAAATCTTTGGGGTCTAGCAAAGATGCTCTGGAATAGATTATCTAGGAAGGCTGTGAGACCTTCATCCTTACTAGCACTGAGGCTGTTAGACAAATGTAAACTGGTATTAAATAGGTGGCATGAACACTCAAGCCGATTGCAGAATTGATCCATGGAGAAGATGTCTTCTTGAGAATCTTAACAGTTCTAATTTCTGTGAGAAAATGTAAAGTTAATATTTCCCATGTTTTATCAATGGGAAATATGGTCTGGTGGGTTTTCAGTAAATATGAACATTGGCATCATGATGCTAATAACAACATTAAAATGACTGAAATACTCTTCTATCAGTTCTGAACTTTGGTTTGGTGATAACAACTAGTGGAAGATATTCTTACAATCTATTTTTATCCCCTAAATACTTTGGTGTCTTATTATAATCAGAGATAGAAAGATATTTGCAGAGGTGATTTATGCAGACTATCTTAAATTCTTGCTGGAATTTACCCTCAAAGTTTCAAAAGATTCTTTGTGGCCTGTAACAAGAACATCTGATGTAGGTGTGTGATGTCTTTAGTGACTATGAAAGGTCAAATATGAACACCTCAGACTTTACCAAACCATTTCATTATTGAAGACTGGGCTGAAATTTTTAGCCTTAGATAAAACACAGAAGTTCAGACATGCAGAATAAGTAAGAAATGTATTATAAAAAAAAAAAAAAAACAAAAAAAAAAAAGGAAAAAGTGTGTCTTAGAGAGGCATTTCAGGGGTACTTTGATTGCTTAACACAAGTCTGAATGGCAGTGAGATTCTTATTTTATCCATGTCCATCAGCACTGAGAAAATCATATCATTTAACTAGTCTAATTGTAGTTGAAAGTCCAAGGAATGTATATGGTAATTAAAATAATAAATACTTACCTTATGCATACTTTTTTTTTTTTCCTACTAGTGCACTCCTGAGTTCACAAGACTGACCCTTTCTTCAAAATAATTACTCACCGGTGTCATCAGAGAGAAAAAAAATCCCAACACCTTTTAACTACGTTTTCTTGTTTAAATATTAATATCCATAACTGTAGAGGATAAAGAACTTCTCTACCAAGACACCAAAATCGGATGGCAAAGCAGGAGCAATATGTTCACTAAGAGATACTTCAGTTTCACAAGCATCCAGGTCCTCATACTTATATTTCTGACTGTTGCTGAAGACTTTTATTTTCAGGCTTTGGTGAGTTTAAATTCATAGGTATTTAAAAGTGTATAAATTATCAGTTTCCCACTCTCACTCAAGAAGGAGTTCTTTCCAACTGTCCTTTGCAGAGAAATAGACATTTTAGTATGGCAATTAGCTAGTTTACTTAACTGAGAAGCAAATGTTTCTGTGATCACTCAGGCTAACAGTGATAGCAAGCAAGAACAAATCCGTACTCTAATGACTGCAGATGGCAATACAATTCTACATCTCATCTCTTCTTCATTGTGAATTCTCTTACTAATATCATTATATGTCCATTTTAGACTTGGGGATATTTTTTTTTCATGTTACTCCACATTTCCCACTGGTGTTAGTAATTAAAAGTCTCTAGAGAAGACTAAAGTTAATCCGAGCTCTTGTTCTGCCTCTGAGTTTCATAATTATAACTTGCTACATTCATGGCTTTTTATGCAAGACCCAGTGTTTTATGCATTGTTATAGCAGTGCTGCTACTCTGCCTTTTGGGGAAGCAAGGGCAGAAGGGTATCTCATTCCTATCCTGGGAGACCGCTATATATCAGGTCAGCCTTGAAAGCAGCAACCTGGAGCACAGAAGCTACAGATGCATTTGTGGGACAGATTTCTTGGCTTTCCAGCATGGGGTCAGTTATAGTAGCAATTACATCATAGCTTTAGCCAAAATCCTCCTTTTGGCATTGAAACAAATCACCTGCTGGTGTCCACTACAAGCAGTTAGATTTCAGCTAAAAAAAAATATATATTAAAAATATCCAGTGCAATTTGGATGAGGATAGGATGCAAAACAGCATGAAAAATATTGCACCTGACCTCTATGACAAGTCAAAGTCCTGTCTGCTCTGGTCTGCTCAACAAGTCTCCTCATTATTTTTAGTGCATCCCCTAATGCAGTTTTTTTCCCCACTTTCCAGGAGCAAACTTAATTCTCCAAAGAGGGGAGGAGAGATTGTTAGAGGGAATATGTCATGAGTAAAATACAACCAGTCAGATGGCACATGCCTCTGGGTCAAGGGAAGGAGAAATCTGCAGCTCTCCTAAGGTGACAGTTGGAAGAGTCTGAGCTTCAGGAGGTGTAATCCTTCTACCAGCTCTCTGGCCTGTAGAGCAAACATCTTTTGTGGCATCGCAAAGGGTTCAGCCCAAGTGCTTTCTGTACTCCACTATGCAACTGTTTAAGGACTAAAAGCAATTCGGAGGATCAATTAACTCAATGAAAACCTAATGAAACATCTACTGAGGGAGGAGATAATCACAGTGGTTTTAATATTTGCCTTGTCTCTTTTCACACAAGAACTGTCCAGGAATACCAATCCTTACACAACCCTGGTCAAGAACAAATTCAGACTGCATCTGGACAGAAAACAAGGTTAGGGGGAAAAAAAACCCAAGATTTTGCTCACTTGGAAAAAAATATTCTTATAAAAGTATTTCCTGAGAAGCATCCTGACCTCTGCTTGTTAGAAAGGTATGGAATTTTACAACTTACCTTCTCATCATTTGTGTGAAAATTCACCTAATTTTGCTTGATCCATCAAAACACTCTTTTCAGAAGTTCAGCAACAACATGCTAGGGCTTGCTAGCCCCACTAATTGATAATTGACCTGCAAGAAATATACTTTATTTTATTACAGAATTACCATTTTCAGGAGTATGGTTGCCTCGTCCCCTGAAACCACTGAATATTCTTTCTTGGGGTAACAGAACTGAAGAGAATTTCCCTGGAGTTACAACCTCCAGTGACCAGAGCTGACCTCTTCAGTACAGTGCTGGGAAAAGAGGATATAGCCTAAGGCAACTTCAGAAGGGTGAAGTTCAGGGATCAGGTTAAAAAAATAAATGTAAGGGATAACTGAAAAAAACCACACCACTTGTCTATGGCATGTATCATTTATGACAGATAGAAAATTTTTTCCTCTCTATAGGAAGGGTAGCAGCCACCTATGTGGTCTTCATGCATTCTGCAGCTTCATTGAGGGGTATCTGCAGCCTCATTAAGGGATACATCTCCCAAGAGCGCAAATTGGTTTTGGAGGTAATTGACCTTTCTGGTGCCTGACCCACCACCACCTTCCCTGAAAGTGTGTCAAGCCTTTCTCCTGTTATGTCAGGTTTCGTATACATAAATACAGAGAAACTTTTTCATGGTAAAAGGAAAGATGAGTCCCCCACCAAGTGAATACGGTTTTCTTAGCACCCTCTGGAGCCAACTTTTGGCTTCCTCTTCTAGCTAATGTCTCAGGCTTTACTTATGTAAAGGGAACCCAGGCAGGTGGGAAGGGGGATGGTATCACACACTGCCTCCCTCTGTCTTCAGGGTCTTCTGGGTGGCCCTCTAAGTTGTGTGCACTGATGGTTCATAGGACTTAGTCCCTTGTTCAACAAAACAGTGCTAGAGGCATAGAGGGCAAATGTTGGGCTATGACAGTAGATAACATCCCTAAAAAAGACATTTAATATTTTTGGTTAATAAATCTGTGATTATCAATAGATTCTGTTTGTGCATGCCTACATGTGTTTGTGTCAGTTGTAACAACATTTTAGGTAAACGTGATAACTTTAACCCATAGGCCAACATTTAAAAATGTTGTTTCTGCTCTGCTGTCAGAACTGTGCCCATACTGGTAGTGTTTTTAGTACTTGTTCAAATGTTTTAAACCTAACAGATGTCCTTTTTTTGTGAGCATAGGAAATGGAGAAAATAAATAGGCTGTTTAATATGATCTGATTCTATTTTACAATGCAATTAAATATTGGGAAAAAATCCAAAATAAATATTTAAAGGGTTTGGTAATAGTGTTCAGTACCTTTTTTCTCTAGATTGCTCAGTAGGTTTTCTTCAGCCTAAGTCAAGGGAAAGTTACGAACAACTGATGGGTTTCATGGTTCCCAGTTCAGAAGTGTGTGACTGTGGTCCAGTCGCGAGGTATGCACATCCCTGCACTATGCCAGCTATCCAAAAGCACAGAGACCAAAACCTAAAGACTAAAGAGTATTTAAGTTTTGAGACATGATGTCTGAAAGTCAAAATTCAGGCATCTTTTTCAAGACATTAGGAAAAGGTCTGGCACTCTGTTTCTGCTGGTAGGTAGAAAACCTCAGCTTGTATAGCTACTACAGTAACATCTCTCATTAGTTTATAATTTTCTTAGCTCTTGGGAGGCCATGAAAAGCAAGACAGAACTTAAACAGTAAGTCACCCTTCCTGGCTCCCAGGAAATGTGAGGATTACACAGTTGCCTTCATGCTAACGTTCAAAATTGATCATTGATTTTTCAGTTAGTTCTCTCATTAATGATATTCAGCTTAAAATTAACCTATTATAATATTTTGCTCTTAAATTTTGAAATATGGACAATGTAGGAAGTATACTGAAGCACTAAGGAGAGCACTCTTAGGAAAGGCAGGGAAAAAGAGTGTGCAAGATATTTTGCTTCATCAGAAGACTGAAATTAGATGACTGAAATCTTCCCAAGCATAGAGCTTCAAGTAAGTAATTAACTTTCTGATCATTGTTTTCTCTTTCTACTTGATTCTTAATTACAATTACAAGCCAAAAGTTACAACTATGCTATAATTAGCATTCCTTTAGTTTCATGTGTACTAACTCACAGTACAGGAAATGTGGGATGGAAGATCAGAAAAGGATTTGAAGACTTTGTAGATTTAAGCTACCTATGCTGATAAATCTTTTTCCCAAAGACTTCCTAGAGCTGTTTACATCAACCTAAATGTCACTTTATCTTATATTTAATATCAAGTATTTTATTTGTACCTCCTTAGAGTGTGGATCCAAATGGCCATCATCGAGAGGGAAAGGTATGAGTACACCACTGTTAAGGAAGTTCATAAAGCCCTGTTTACATTGTTTTGTTGATATTTCCCACAGTACTATCCAGATAATGGAAAAAGGAATGTGACAAAATATTTTTTGATCTTTACAGTTAGCCACTATAATGTCCCTCCAGCACTATAAGTAAAAAGACAGAGGATAATATATTTTTTCCAGTATCCTAATGAAAACTGAGAATGTCTGCATTCCCTTAGCTAGTTTTTTTAGCCAGCAGCTATTGCAATATTGCCTATAAGGAGAAACTCAGATAGACAGAGCAGAAATTCAAAGAGGGAAAGATACATAGAAAATTTATCATCATCATCATCCAGTTTCAAGGAAACAATTTAAAAATAAATAGCTTGTAAGTGATTGGGGTTGTGTTGCTTTTAACTGCAGCCACCTGTTTCCAAAAGAGGAAGAATGGGTATCTAGCAGTATCTAGCTAAAGTTGGGTATCTTGGGTCTCTTCCATGAACGGCTACAGGCTTCCTGCAGGACCTTGTAGCATTTCTCAGAGACTTCCTGGGAATTATTTTCTTCATCTCTGTCCACTTACACGCATGTCATTCATTAATGAGAAGCTTTTTAACACAGGGCAAGTAGAGAAGTGATTTTTGATAAGACAGCAAAATGATGGCAAGTGTGGTGGTGCACCAGAGTAGAATCCATGGAGACAGTGGTGGGTTAATTTAATAATAAAACCACTACCTCTTACCTTCTGGGATGGAGATGACCCTGGATGATTGTGGTAGTTTTGTAACAGTAAACTGATATATATACACACTAGCATACATTTTTACTTCCTAGAGTATATTTTACACTTTTTCTACACTCATGAATTGCAATACATCTAATAGAGAGGGACCATCAAGCCATGACTTAGTTCCTGTCTCTGGCATTGTTGGGGACCCTACAGCAGGTCACTCCATTTCTCTGAGTTCTTCTTTTCCTCCCCTGCCTTTTCTTACTGACAAAGTTCTCTGGGCCGTGGTTTCTCTTTTACAGTGGCCTTTCATATTTTCTTTAGTCTTTAACTCCTCTCTAGTCTGATAGATCTGTCAATATGAAGGTGTTGTACTGAATGACAGCTTCAGAGATGTTAGGTTCCTCTATCCTTGACAAGATTTTAAAAATCCTTGCGGGTTCCATAGGGGAGGGATGATGGAAGGAATCATGATTTTATACACTTATTTATTCATTCTTTCACTCACAGATATTTTTGACTAGTTTCAGTGTATACTCTGGAGTTCCAACACATGTTCCTAACAGATGTTTTATTATCTGATCTTTTGTTATATTCATCCAAACTGCCACAACAGTCACCCCCCTTTTATCTCCTTCTACCCCAAACTAAATAAAACGAAAATAAACTCTTCATAATTATAGATAGCATGGAGTTACTCTGACTCAGAAATCGCTCCCTCCAAGGGCAATTATAACTGACTCGTATCTTTACAGAATCTACTGTATGAGCTTAGTGACTTGAGATGCAATGTGTTTTGATTTCTAAAGGCTCAGGCTTGGATTTTCAGGAAAACAGGGATTACTGTTTCTGGACACTGGAAGGTGACAGTGTGAAAACAGTTATTTGTAGGTGATTCGAGTTGTCCTTGAATCTTATTGGTCCGCATCTACTTTTACGCTGAAGTACCTTCATTTATTCACCTAACTTTGAAAATGTTTGCTTAAGTGATTTTTCCATATTGACTTAGCAAGTTAATAGCAGAGGAGAAAGAGTCCTTTGCTTTATCCACAAAAGTGCCATTCCAACTTCCTGTCTCATGCTGTCATTGGAAAAAACAAAGTTATTAATACTAGCTATATTTATATTTCTTTAGCATAATTTTCATAATTGTTTGCATTGGATATTATTTATTATATTGCTTACAGCAATCTAGAAAGAATCTTAATCCTAGGAACTAGCAACTGCAAGATATCCATATCAATATCATCCTTGTCCTATGAAAGTTAGGAAATACCTCTGAGATTTCTTCTAGCTGTTCATAACTCCTTTTACAATATTTATAAATTTATTATACATAATAATATTTGCCATTTAAAATAATATCTATTATTTTTCTTTATTCACTATAGCACACAAAACTTACTTTGAGCCAAGAGAAAAAAAAATACTTTTATCTGAATCATCAAATATGAAATAGAATCATGAAGGTACCAAAAAAACAACAAAAAAATGATAATGTTGTGAAACTTTAAAATTATATGTGTTTGGATAAGGTTAAATAAAAACAAGTTAAATTATGCATTAAAATTTCCAATAAAAATACATTAAAGTCTGTTAGAACAATTGTCAGTGGAGAATTCTTATTTTTAGCTGAAATTTTTTGGCCATATATGCTTGCTTTCCATAGAAACTGTACAAATATTTTGCACTTAAAAAAATCGAAAAGTACTAAAAATTCTAATTTCTTTTTTCCCTAAATGCTATGGGAGATATATATAAACATCGCCAACATACATTTCCCTAATAGCTTGATTTGTCTAGACAAATTTTATTTGCCATTTGGTCCACATCTTACTTGAGCTTGTTCACAGTCTTTGTAACAAAGGGCATTTATTTCTCATTAAATGCATGAACTAAAACAAAAAATCTCTGTAACATATCTCACTAAATTTGAAAGTTTACATTTGCAATGTCCATAGCTCCCAAAGGCACATAAGATATATTATGCTTTCCAAAAGAGAGACAAGATGACAACCTCTTTGACAAACGAAACAAGAACCAAAGTTTCAAGCTGTGGTCACTAATCTGGGGTGTACCTACATTTCCAAATGTCCAGGTAGAGACCCTTAAAGCAGGAGAAATTAAGGAAAAGCTTTTAGCATTTGTACAATTCTGGGTCAAAATCCTGCCAACTCTTGAAATATAAAAATTGGGCTCAACCAGGAAGATGGCTAATTTGATCCTATATGATGCTAAAACATGATTATGTGTATATATATTCAAAACTGCTGTGCACTTATTTCTATTAAATTAAAAGTATGTAGAAACCCAGAAATAAAGTCCTCCCCAAGAGTATACAGAGAATGTAATAATTTTGTACCTGGTGCTGCTAAGGTAAATGTTGATTTTATATTAGCTCTAAGCAAGCAGTGATTTCTCAGTTTTCATACAAACATGCTTCATTAAATAAGGTTCATTTGAGAAATTCTGAAGGTGTTTTTTGTTGGTTTTTTGTTTGTGGTTTTTATTATTATTATTATTTTATTTTATTTTTTAGGTCTCCCTTGACAAGTTCATAACTTAATGCAAATGTGACTGCTACCATCTTACCTAAGACATCAGGTTGGATTCAAGATTCTCCAGTTGCTGACATACAAAGCACTAACACCTCTTATTCCACAAAGATGGACTTGTATGGGTTACACAGACATCGTGTACTGCGGATGAATACTCAACAAACATTCTCACTGGAGCACTACCAACTTTTTGTTGATTTCTATAGTGACCAGATAGTGAATTGCATTCAGATGTCAGCCTTTTCATTTGGAAATCGAGTCCTTTGGAAAAAAAGGGGTTTGGGCATGATCTATTTGATTTTATTAAAATATTTATTTATAATTTTTTTGCAGCAAATTATGAGAGTGATGGACTACTTTTTAGGGAAGAATGCAGTTGTGTTGATGGTATGCGTGGTAATAGGTATTCATTTTCCATGCTGGGATGAGAAGTATGTTCCTCTTGTGATATTGACAGTAAAGGAAGACAGAAGGGAGATAATTTCTTACCACTCATGAGTGTTTCTTGTTGTGTGAGAGTTAAAACATTTTGATGTCATTCACCGTTATTGGATTGTCATTGCTTATAATCATTAATTCAAAAGAAGATTCTCCAGAAGTGCTTAGAGGTATATGATTTTTTCCAGAAACTCTAAGTGTGAATAGGCCGCTAGAAAGCACTGAAGAACTCTGCCGCAATATAAGGTTTCCACCATGGAATTCCAGTTTTTCTTATTATAATTCTGTGGGAAAGAGGAGTTTTATTAACAATCATTTCACATTTTGTTTTGTACTTCTTCCTACCCTTAGCAGTCACTGCATTGTGATGTAGGGTGATCTTCTCACAACTGCTGAGAGATTACTGTGTGCCACGTTACATTATAATAGCATTTTTGAAAAGCATTAATTCCTACTTGGACTGAAGTGGTAAAGCAGAGATGATAAAAGCTTCTGTCATTATACCCTTAAGAAGATCTCCAATACAAGCCTGAACATTTGTAGTACTGCAGAAATTGTTATATGGTGCTTATATTTTGGAGAATTTTTATTACATAAGACATCTAAAATAGCTCCTCTCCCCAACTTTTACTTTCAAGAACAATTCCAGTCCACTGAATAACTGAAAATTTTCCATGTCTTAGTATATTTCCTGGTCAGACTGAACCTCATTCTCCTACCCCAAACTGGACATTTATGACAATACATATAACCTGGTATAGAGATAAAGATGCAGCAGATTTCACCACATACTACAAGGCTGGTATGAGCTGGCTTCTAATCTCATTGGTGATGGCTGAAGAGATGGGTATGTTTATTCAGGACAAAAGAATTCCCTGACTTATCCTCCACATAACAGAAAATGACACTATAGGTTTTGACCTTCTCTGGGACCTCAGTTTCTGTTATTATGTAGAAGACACCAGTACTTGTACACAGTGTTCTCAAAGGAGAACATCAAATAAAAACCTTTGAAAATATGGAAATAAATAACTACTGATCCTATCAGCTGTTTGTTCCTGAAGAGAAAACACTGAGATAGCATGACATGATAAAAAACTCCTTTAGAGCCTTTAAGTTGAATGGATTGTGGATCTCTTGAATCAAGGCTGGCAGGGAATATGCTCTCCAGACTGTGGCAGATGGCATCTGTTTTGTTTGCTTGTTCAGGTTTGCTGTATGTTTCGGAGTGTTACACTATGTTCTGCTCTGTTCTGCTAAAAGGCTGAGTAGCGGAGGGAGGAGAGTTGCTTTTTCACTTTCTGGTGTTTCCTACTATCTGGAGCAGGTGAAATTCTCTCAATGAAGAAAATATCAGACCGTCTCTGACAGCAATGGATTATGATGCTCTGCAGTGTTGTCTTGAAGAGCTGGTTGGAAAAAGGAGGGAGGGAAGAACACAGCTATCAGCGATCCTGAAGCACAAACAGGGATAAAGAGGGTTCCCAGGAAGAGAAGAAAGCAGACAAACACTTTGGATTTTTTGAAAATGTGTATTTTAATTATAAAAGAACTTACTGTCACCTGACATTATGATGACCCAAAAAGGTCCATTCAAAGAGGAACAAGATGAATTCAGGGACAATGGAAATCCATGTGTTATACTTTGATCTCAATGTGAACAGCCTACTGAGAATAATTTTTTTTTCTTACATGAAATAAAAATTAATTACAGACCAGGGAAAAGAGAGTCCTCTTCACTAGGCAGTCTTGCAACAGTTTCTGGAGTATGTATTGCTTCAGTACCAGGTGGCCTCTGGAGACTAAAAAGGTGACTTTAGTAAAGGATGCTGGAACACACAGTTTGCACTCACAATGATTTGTTTCTGGAAAGAATGCTTCATCATAGGTACTGATGATTTAGATGACAAGGAGGGAGTTCAGAGAATGAGGGAACAGAGGGGAGAAAAGTATGGTTTTCCAACACAGACCACCTTCTCTATCACCTTTGCCATTTTTGACCCACTTGTACCCTTAGTTTAAGAGATTAGCTGTTCAATAGTGGCTGACCACAGCAGGATGATGCCCTGGCAGCCAAGCAGACTGGATAAAGTTTATCCAGTGTGGAGAGGAAAAAGACGGCAGGTGGATGACTGAAATCCAGTGCTAACACCCTCACATTTCTTAGAAATAGGGTGCTTTTCTCGCACATGCAAAGGAACACTCCCTGAGTCAAGTGTCCTGACACAGGGATGCCTGACCAAGAATGATGAAAAAAATGTCTTGTTTTTCTGCCAGTATTTGAAGAGTAATCTGCTCATGTAGGAAGCAGCATCCTTAAAATGTAGCAGAAATGTTTAAAGGGAAGACAAACTTTCCAAGCATTGCTGACAAGGTGAAAGAGAAAAGTGGTTACAGAGAGGATCTTTTATCCAGCTAAAAGTTCTAGTGCCTCTGAAAAAATGAAGACACTTTCTATTGAGATGTCAGTCTTCACAGGTGCAATCACTAGAGCATGTCCTTAAATGCAGTTCGGATCCAAATAGTATCTGGGATGCAACTGCCATTGCCAGAGCAAATGCAGGTGAATGCGATAGCCTTGGAATGGCCTGTAGCCTTTGCCCCTCACCCTCAGGAAGCAGAAAAGTGGCCATTCTTCCTGCCGTGTGGATAAGAAACAATCTGGCCATTTGTCAGTCAACTCTGGAAGACTTTATAGCCAATCATTATAGTCACATTGCCTTACCCTATGTTCTTCCATTCACACTTATTTGAGCATGTACTTAAACTTTTACTCTGAGGGCAAACCCATGGTAGAAGACTCATCCATGCCAGCCAATTGTTCTTTTCCAGACACAGGTCAACATCTCCTCTGTTATGACGATTCCTTTGAGAGAGGATATGAGGACAACATCTAAAATTTCTGGAGAAGGTACACTTTGGGGGAAAATCTTTTAATAGAAATTTAATTTTCTCCTTAAGTACTGAGAATTCAGCTGGCTGTTATCTAGAGATGACAGAGTGATAGAAACAGAGATGGAATTTTGTAAATAGTATCTAAAGTAACATGGTAAGTTTTTCCATCTTACTTCAATATCCCTGGTACCGTACAGTCATCTTCTAATAGTGAAAGCTTTCCATGTGATTTCTGTGTTCTTATCTTCTCTTTGCTAAGAGGATAAATGGTCCTATACTTAAGTCACTGACCCAGAAGTTTGTAAAAGACCTATATTGGTTGACTGCCTCTGCTGAGAACTGTCAATATTTCTTGAGACAGTTGATATAATCACTGTTTTCCACCATTTTACATCAATAAAGCAGTGATAGCCCTTTCTTATGTCACAGAGAATTGTGTGTATAAAATCAACAGCCTTTGTATGTTCATGCATAATACTCTGGGTGACATGGAGCTGAAGCTTCTTGCTGAACTCTCAGAGACCATACCTGATCTGATAGGAACAAATTTGGGTACTATAGCAGGAGTGTTAGTGACCAAGAAATGAGAGGTTTCACACCATAAGAAACATGATTTTCTAACATCCCCGTTTACTGACAAATGCTGAAAAAGCATTATTTCCTGGTTCCTCAGAACAGTGTCCTCATTTTGGATATAGAAATAGAGAAACCTTTTATTTATTAATTAGTTTTCTTTTTTTAATTTTGTTCTCTCCATTAAATGTTTTTTTTCTTTTGTTCTTCAGGCAAAAGCCTTGTTTTCCTCCCCCACTCCTGCCTTTTAATTACTGCTGGCTTGATTGACAGAAAAACAAGACAGAAGTTTTTTTTTTAAATTTTTTTTTTTTTAAGTGAATGAAGCTGCTTCTTCATCCTTCATGACAAATCTAGCCAGCTATTAGCAGGCTTTGTGTGTGTATAAGCACAGTGAAAGGGAGTGAGAGAAACAGGGAGCCAGAGAGGGAAAGCTTTAACATTTGATGATAAAATGTAGAGCTTGAGAGAATAATCATAAAAAAGAGAAGAAAAGAAAAAAAAAAGAATTATATGAAAAAGGAAAGTTAATTGGTATAGAAAACTAAATTAAATATTCACTTGTGGACTGCCTTAATGGTTTAATAACAGCCAATTTTGTAGACAGACTCCATGCAGTTGTAATAAGAATTTCATCCCAGCTCTTACAGGGAAAAGATAAGCAAAGAAATATACTGTGGCCACTGAATACCCTAGTACTGTGTTTTATTATGTTTACTTTATAATCCCATCATCCCCATGCCACCAGCATGCTTGAGGGGTAGTGGAGGCAGCAGTCGGCACTCCCTGTTGGATCCCTGTCTTTCACTGCTACCCTAAGGTACTTAAGAATGACAGTATAAAGAATTTCTGTGCAGATGAGCCTGTAGATTTGGGGAATTGGCTGCTTATAGACAAGGATTCTTTTGGTAGACTTAATTCCTTTAGCAAGGGTGAAGAACCATCTGTGGGGATGCTTGTCATGTATAAAGAAGTTAGTCATGCTCTCTGCGGAGTTGAGTTTCTTGAATTTTAATGAAACCCATGTCATTCTGTCTCTTCTATACCCCTGTGCTGAAATCAGTGGTCAGCTAGTCAACAATCACAACAGTAAATCACAGCAGATAAGCCATGCAGGACAGCAATGAAGAATTTGCAGTCTTGTCTTCTTCTTTTCTCTTCTTCTTTTTCTTCTCTTCTTTCTTCTTTCTTCCTTCTCCTTTCTCCTTTCTTCATTTTCCTTTTTCTTTCTTTCTCTCTTTCTTTCTCTCTTTCTTTCTTTCTTTCTTTCTTTTTTTCTTTCTTTCTTTCTTTTTCTTTCTTTCTTTCTTATACCTCTCTCTCCCTTTGTGTTCCTGCCTTCCTCTTTCCCTTCTGTTCCCTGCTTTTTCTTCCTTGTCTTTTTGCCTTCTGCTTGCCTTCTTTCTTCCCAGAAAAGTAAAAGCGTACATAATAATTTATTGGTTTGTTTGGGGTTTTGGGTTTTTTTTTTGGTCTTAGAGTGATAGGTATTTCAGAACATGGGGAGAGGAAAGATGAAAATACTTTCCATTTTGGAGATATTTTATCTTTCTTGATCCATCTATGCTTTTTATTGTTCTTTTAAATGACTTTCCATGCCCTTGATTTCCCCCAATGACTGAAATACAAAGACTGAGTTTTAAAATCTTTATTTTAAAAATTGATACTTATAGATATATTATGCGCATAGAAATTAAGAAATCTATTTTAAAAGCACAAATTATGAAAGTGATCACTGTAAATCACAGTGTAATAGAGAAATGTGTTAGGCTCAAACATTCTAAGAACTATGTACATGAAGCCATTAAAATAAGGGCATATTTTCTTTAACATGCTGCTTTATTAAAATTTGTTCTTCTACTTTAATAAGAGACAGTTTTCAGACCCCAAAAGTAAATACAAAACAGTGAAGGCTTTATTTGTTTTTTCTTTTTTTTCCTCAATTTTTCACCGCCCTGGTCTTTTCTCCAATTTGTACTATCTTGCAAGAATAAATGTCTCTTTTGAGCTTGCTTTGAAAGCCTCTAATAATATTCTGGAAGGAGTTTTTGGAATTGATCAGAAAACATAGATGTGCACTTGGCTTCCTATTTGAGGCTGAATTGAGAGAGTAGATTGAAACATAGGCATAAAGGAGCCCTCCTGGGTTGTAGAAATCAGTCTTTCCTTCTATTGGCATCATGGCACATAACCTTTTTCTTATTAAGTTCCTTTTTTAGAAGCCAATAAAACGCATTTTCAGAACCAAAAATCTCAAAAAGTTGCAACCTCTGCTCTAATTCTGATCTTTTTTTTTTTTTTTTTTTTTAGTCACTTGGTTTTTGTGCCAACTTTGATCTTCAGCCTAAATGGTATGTTTTTTCTTTCAGATATCTATTTTACCATGCTTTTTGAGAGCATATCTAGTCTCAGACCTTGTTTCATTAGGCTGCAAATCCCATACCATCAGTGGATGATTTGAGAGTGATAATCCTAAATTATAAGATAAGGGAAAGAACCATTTAAAACACATTTTCAACTTCAGCCTTGATATCACTTCTTTTTACTTTTCTTATGGAACACAACAGCAAAATTTCCCTTTTCTGACAGTTATCTGATTTCTTTCCAAAGTGCATGAAAAAAAGAACACTTACTTTAGGATCCTCATTTAATTGTTATGAACTTCTTTTTTGGGGGGTGGGGGTTTGAGGTGTTTAACTTACATTTCATTATGAGAAGTCAGACAGATACTATTTTTATCTTGATATTCTGACAGCTATGGTAATAGCAGAGTCACCATCCTGAGTCTGGCACAACAGACATGAGAGGACTTTGAATGGGGTTGTCTTATCTCACTTTATCCACCCAAGACCCCGGGAACTGAGTTCTGACCTAAGCTATGTCTCTAGATCATAGCATACATGAATGAAATCAGGCAGCCAACTCAATGGAGCAAATTCCTCCCACCTCTAGCTAGTGTCTAAGTGTGTCTAAGATGGACCAAGTGGAATTTCATACTTTTATATGACTAAAGGGGCATGAGGTGAATCCAACGGTATTGAACATGTAGTTTTATTATTGATGAAAGTAGCTGTCAGGCTGAAATAACTTCACCACCAAAGCTTTTCCCTATGAAATTTCTGCCTTTCTCTTACACAGGGTAAAGCTCAGACTGTTTCAGACAGACAGGGGATTCATTTGAATTTTAATAACTGATGGGGTGCTCAGATACAGCTGAGAGTGGTTGTAACATTAGTATGCATAAAAGGTAGGCTGAAGTCTCATATAACAAGATACTATCAAATGTAAACTTTCTGGGAAGCACTGAGGCAATGACCAAAGACCCACTATATCTGCCATGGGTATGTTCATATGCTGTAATGTATTTGCTGCTGAAACACATTACCCAGAGAGGAATTACAAACGCTTGTTCTGATCCACCTTTTTTTTTTTTTCACTATCAACTCTGTCAAGCATTTTTCTTCATTCCTGTTTTGTCACTTATAAACTGCAGCCTTTTAGGCCGAGTATTCAGATTGCTCCTGATTATATAACCATGGACCTGTCTGCTTTATGCAGATTTTGTTGGTTGCATCTTGCCTTCACGTGTCTATTTCTTGTGCTTAGTACAGCATTTTCTGATCTGTAGTTAACCGCTGTCAAAAGTGATCAGGAATTTCTCCCTTTCCTCAAGGTAATTAATACGGAAATTTCTTTCTAATTTTATTTTGGGAAAGTTTGTAAAAATTAATGAAGCATGTTTTGCTCAATTAAAGTTGTTGAACTTCTACAACTGAAATACATGCTGACTTAGAAGAAAGCACGGAGGAAAAAATAATGTTTATATAGTCCTTACTAAGGGAATCACAAAAATGGCATGTATTTTTATTGTTTATTTTATAATTCCATAGCTTGCAAATCTTAAGGAAAAATACATTTAGCTACTGATCAAATTAGACTAGCACTTTCAGTGTTGTATTTAAAGTACATTAAACTTCCAGCCTGAAGATCTCCTGTTTCTGCAATCTAACTTGCATTCATAATAAGGATTTGAAATTATGTCAGCACACTGGGTTAGCAATAGTAATGAACGAACGTAATCTGAACTTTTAATTTGTGATAGGAAGTATTGTTAAATATTTTGCTTAGATGATGGTACTTTAAACAGAAAGTTTAGGTCAAATTTACACATGTGAACAAAAAAATAAATAGACTGAAAATGAGGAATTTCCATCTGAAGCTGTAGGAAAGGGAAATCTTTAACTCATGTGTATCATAAGCCTTTATTGCCTAGCTTTTTGTTCCTATTGTCATTGTGATGTCTTTTTGTAAATAGTTGCCCTACTGAATTAATCACTTTGTTCAGAAGTATAAGGCTTAACTCAGTGTTTTCTCTATGTTTTTTCCTCTTTTCTTTGTTCCTTCCAAATAGATTAGTAATCTAGTTTGACTGTAGCCTCATTGTAATGAATGAAATAGACTGGGAAAAAAAGATGACACTCAAATCACCATTTAAAAATGGTGATGCTGAAGGACTCTGCACTTAACTTTTAAGACTCCTAAATCCAGGACTGCTGCTCTGAGTTAAGATACTGAAGTTCCCAGCCCGGTGTGTAAGAAGATGTAAAAATCTCAGGTTGAAGTTTTCATGTCTGTGAATTTGAACAGGGTGCAGCCAGGTTTAAGAACACATTGGAACTTTTTCTTCTTTCTTGGACTGGAAGTCCTGCCTCTGGACTGAGCTAGTTGACTCTGCACGGCTGTGATTCCAAACTTCAAATCTGATGCAGACTTATTTCACTTTTGTCTAAGTGCATAGAAGTGAGGATATTTGACTGTTCTGTAATAACTAACTGATGAGAGGCTGTATGCCAAAAGCAGTGCACCTCAGCTTTCTAGTCTTCTTTACCTGGAGGACTTTTAAATTAATGATGATTCTTTGTTTATTATATCCTTTAGATGGAAAATTCTTATTCCTCCTTGCATGCTTTGTTTCCTTTAACTACACTGGGAATGCTATTTGATATGGTGGTGATGATGATGATTGATGATGATGATGATGAAAACAACTTGTTTATGGAATATTTCTCTGGTGGACAGTGCTTTGACAGCATTCAATTGATGCTGCTGAAAAGAAGGAATGTTTAGATTCAACTGCCTTTGACTTGCATCAGGTAATATTTGGTGAACAATTCCACCTTTGAACTCCATAGCTCCTCCAGTTGTCAGTAAGTAGTATTCTAGCATGGCTGAATTAGTTCAAAGAAAGTAGCAGAAGTTGAATAGTGTGAAAGATAATTTTTTATTGCATAATATTGGCTGAGAAAATTGTGCTGCTAGGCTTCTTCTAAAATTTGTGTTTGATTAAGTTACATGTGAGAGCAAGAAGGGAAGACTGGATGGAATCAGAACTTCATGGGATAGAACAAACCCACATCTGATTAAAAGCAATCCCAAATATATACTTCTGATTTCAAAATGTATACACACATTCAGAATATTCAGAACAGAGTTGTGTAGGAAATATTACTTTAAATGCACATAAAATTAACAAAAATAATTAAAATATATATTTATAGATGTACAATTTGGCTAAACAAGTCTAAGAGAGAAAATGGTGTGGGAAAGAACACCGAACCACAGAATTTCCAACAGACCAAAATGTGTGTGTAGATATGTGCACATATATGTTCTTTCTGCTCCCATGAAGAACAGGCTATTTACTGTTATATATCTAAATATAATTTAAATATACATTTTATTATCACATTGAACAGTCCAATATGAGACTATACTTACACTATTTTGATTAAAGTGCTAAAAAACCCACAACTATGAGATGGAGAGAAATTTGCAGATTACAGCAAAGTGTGACATTGGGCAACCTGGGACTGTCAACCTCCAGCTCAAATTTTCTAATAGCATATGAAATATATTTTGCAATATTCATTCATTCTTCTGACTTCTTTTGGAGTCATTGGCATTGTGCTGCCTTTGCACAGGTGTGACGGGGAGTTGATGGGCTGTACATCAGTTTCATTAGGACTGAAGAACTGACTTAATACCTCTACCAGACAAGCAAAAAAACCCCAACCAAACCAAACCAAACCAAACCAAAAAACAAATCACTGTAAAGCTCTGGAAGAGCAGTGTTTATAAGTTTTCAAATAGAAGCTGAGAAACACCAATAAATTTTGGATTCAGCTCAAGTGCACCATCAACCTCAGGCAGCTTCCTGGAGATTATGTTGTGGGTTTGTTTTGGTTTTTTTTCTTTTTTTTATGATCCATTTGTCTAGTACCACTGAAAGATCTATAAAGAAAATTAATGGGGCAAAATGTAGATCCAATTTCACATTGTACAATAGGAGCAAATAACTCCTGTTCTCATTATTTGGATCGATAATTTGCTAAACCAGTATTAACAAGAGCAACAACTTTAACAGGTTAAGGGGGTTTTGTACTGAATAATGACTGCCTGGAGAAGGAAGGAACAGAGGGAGTAAATCCTAGCAGCCTTTTACTATTGAGGTAGCACATGCAAGTGAATCAGGTGGTGCTGTAAAGATGCTTTATTGGTTTGACTAAGTAGGTTGGCAGGGAAGCTGCTGAAAGTATCAGTACAGTCAAATCTGGTCCAAATACAGAGCTGAAACCCACGAGCTTTCACTTTCTTAGAAGCATTAAAAATAACGTTTTGGTCATAAGAGCCTACGTCATCCAACCTGGCCCTGTGTCAAGGTTGTGAACTGTCTGGCAAGTTCAAACATTTTCTTTTAGTCACAAAAGGTACCTTACCTCAGCCATTTGCAAAGGAGTTCCTCACAGGATGCTGTTAACTAACTACATGCACACTAGAGTCCATTACAAAAGACAAGCTTATGGTAGCACTGAAGAGCTAAATTTAGATTTGCAACAGCCTAGATGTCCTCCTACCCACCACTGCACACCTACCTGGAGTAGCTAAAAGGAGTCTCAGTGCTAAGCTCCCTTTCTCACCAGAAAGACTCCTCCAAGGGGTGCTTTGGTTTGACTTAGATCTGCTTGACTGTAAAGCAGCCCGTCTCTCTCCGTTTGCTTCATGGGCAGCCAGTGGAAACCAGGCTCCCAAGTTAAATCCTTCACTTAGGCACCTAAATTTAGAAAGGCTGAATCCAAGCCCACAAGTGCACAGCCAGTGACTTAGTAGCAGAGAGGGCATACATTATTAAAGGATGCTACATTGATTCTTTGGTGTTGGTTGGTTTGTTTGTTTGTTTTTAACATACATCAATTATAGTTTCACCCAACAGAAATTTGTTGACATATGAGTTTCAACTTTGTTTTCAACAAATGAAAGTCTGCTAATGTCCTTTCAGCACCATTAGGTTTGCCCATGCCAAGGGCACAAGACGTCTTAAAAGTGCTTTAATTAGTGCTTTCTTAAATGTATTTGATTAGTAGTAACATTCATAGTAATAATAAAAAATAATCATACTATGCATATATAAGCAGAGTGTTAAATAAACAGTTTTAAGTCTGTTTGTGCCCTTGGCATGGACAAAGATAATGGTGTTTACTATATTATTAGTATTTGTTTTTTTATTTGGTTATGTATTTTTGTTTGTATTTGTACTGCAGTCGTGCTTAAGAAAGAACTGCAGTGACAGATCAGGATTCCATTTAATTATGTATTGTGCAACCATAGGACTTTCTTCAAGTAATTTACAAGCCAAGTATGAAACAGAGCTAGTGAATACACATAAATATACATATACTTGTGGGGTTTTTTGTTTGTTTCTGTGTGTGTGTGAGAAAGAGTGTAAATGAATTTTCTATGTGTGACAAGAGAACAAAGTGACGATTGTAGTGCACTAAACACCTAAACAGACTAAACAAGCCCAGAATCTTAGACTTCTTTGAGTCTAAAACTTGCAGCAAGCAAGGATACTGAGAAATTTCCCTGAAATTCATATGAACCAAACCAAATGAGATTTACAAAAGTCTCCTTGAAACTGCATGAGATTTTTTTCTACCCAAAATCAAAACCAGGAAATATCTGACCTTCTTTAGAGCCAAATGTGGGATGAAATCTCATTGCAAAAGCTTTCTTAGGAAAATAGGCTCAGAGACTACCCGTCACCAACTCTTCTGCTTAGCAACACTGTTGATACTAAGACATATGTTAAATATTTTAGGGATTTCAGTCTTTTAGCGTTTCATTTTTCTCTCTTGACAGTCAAATGACCTTCTCTAGTGACAAGATGTTGGGCTGATAGCTAGACACATAACTAACTACAATTCACACTTTTGATTGTGTAAAGTTAGAGGTCTGGACAGATTTTAAATCATTTACTATTTTGAGAAGTGAAGAATACACAAGAATGATTATAGTTATGTCTGGCTTCTGACAGGATTTCTGAAAGAGAACAGAAATGGAGGGAAAGCAAAAAGGCTCAGCATTTTCTTCTTACAGTCTCTTACAACAAACGTACATCCCCCAACTAAAAATCATCATTGTTGAGCCTGGATACATCACTGTAAATGAGACATGTAAATTACGAGCAAATCTAGCCTTGACTTTTCCTGACATAGGGAAAGAAATACATTTCCAGAGACTTCAGGCAGCCTGGAGGTACCTCTCCCCTTCTCAGTGGCTACAGAAAATGTCTGGATGCCTATAGCAAAATCCTTCATTACACATCAAAACTAGTTCTTCTGTCTCTGTGATCATTGTACTGGCACAGGCTATTTGGGTTTGAAGATTATCCAACAACAGAGTCTTAGTTATATACATAAAATATAGCACTGACTATGGATTAGAGAGGGGCTGCCAAGTGCAGCATTCAAACACCTGGTGATATTGATTCTACATCATGTTCCTTTAGTTTCTGGCAATCTCCATAATTTTTATACTGACATAAATTGTGATAAAAAAAGAATCAAATAATCCCCCTTCCCCTTCCAGAAACAGTTAGGAAAGCTCTATGGCACCATTAATATTTTTGTTAATGTAGGTGAACTCAAGGAGGGCAAAAGTACGGGGGAAGTTAAATCTAACCTCTTAGTGTGTTATTATTGTTTGTGTTGGCTTTAGAATTGCTCTTCTAATAACATAAGAACATCAGCATTTATTCACCTGGAAAAACTCCTCTATTAAATTATTTTTATCACTTTTTTTTTTTTTGGGGGGGGTAAAATTCATCCAACAAGAGGTTATCTGAACATCTCAGATTAACCTCTTGATTCAATTAGAAACCAAAGGTACTAAGACCATCCTTAGAAAGGACATGAGATATATCATTTTACTAATGGTGCCATTGCACTTAATAAAGATCTGATGTTTTGTGTAGTGAAAGAGCAATAAGAGGTGGATGCACTTCTCTGAAATCCTCCATGTTTTGCACTGTGGTAGATGGAAGAACAATTGCCCTTAAGGACCCCTTTTTTTTCAAAATTCATAGTCATAGAATTGCTTTCATGTTACTTGCAGAAGGAATATGGAGAAGTTTGGGGGGGGGGGGGTGTTGCTTTTGAGTCTTGCAAAAGGACACGTATCCTTGTAGTTCCCTTGCTGGTGAATTGGTGAAAGTCTTCTAGAGAAGCTAATAATGTTCCATTAGATTCAAAACTCTAGTATGAAGCCAAAGGTATAGCAGATTATCCCTACTTCTGAAAAAAATCTGCTGTATTCTGTACGTTACTGCTTGAATAACTAGCTTAGAAAGAACAAACACATAATTTTTTCTTCTCTGTCATCAATGGAGGGGTTTGGAGCACTGCCCAGAGGGAAGTTGTGATAATACTGTCATTCATTTTACATGTATATCTGTGTATTCATGGTACTATGGTAATAAGTGCACTTGCTGTACACTTTTTCCTTAAATTATATTTTCAACAGTTCCAGTAAATACTCTGTTCAAGAGCTGTAAAGGTCCTGTAACAAAGCTGGTATTGAAGAAATTTGGAAGGGAGGAACAATTTTTTTAAAAAAACACACAAACAAAACTGACAGGAGTGACAAAGACTTTCACAGGACTGGAACAGGACATAGTGGTTTGTCTGTCAAAGAAATTGCTTAATTAGAAAAATAACAGTATCACAAAGAGCTAGAAGTGCACAGCTAAGTGGCTAAGCTTTTTAGTAGTTATTCAATACACCTACATTCCTTGGATCATAGGCTTCTTCAGGGCAAATTAGCACTGTTTATTTAAGCAAATCAGCTGGCTGCTCCCACGTGGACCTCTACCTTTTTGACTTCAGCACCCAAGAACCACACAGTTCATCATATATCACCTCCAGGGGCTGAGAAAAATTTTAATAGCAGTAACGTTTTGTTTCAGTTCTTGAACATGCACTGATGAGTTTCACAGTTGCAAACCATATGACATGACAGACAGCAGTGGCAGATTTGAATTGTGAAGGTCTTAAGTTCCCAAGAAGGTGCTTTTTAAGCAACTTTTAATGACTTGGGTAAAGTAGACTTTCCAGCATAGGCATTCTTGAGATTAATTCTGGGAGATGTTTTAGTGAATAAGTAAAAGAAAAGGTTGCTGTTTTAAAATACTTTCTTAGTATTCTGCTACCTCTACTGTAACCAAATCAAAGTAAGAAAAATTAGGCATTTAGGAAGAGTTATGATATGTCCTTCTTTCAGTGGAAATTGGTTATGGATGAGATAGATACAGAAGGATTAATGTATTATCATTAAAAAAATATTTTGAGGGAAATCTCTTATTTTCTTGAAAAATATTAGGAGAGTGAAGACTGAAACATGAATGGGAAAGGAGCTGTGAAGATCTTTAGACAACAAAGAAATGTGCCGTATGAAGTCAGACAACCCACATCAAGCCAAAGAGTTCAAAGATGCTAGCCAAGTAGTTTGAAAGCCATCTGTAAGACAATGGTTGGTTTTGTCTAAAAAATGCTAGGGAACCATCCAGAAAAGAGACACCTTGGAGGAAAACTTTGCAAAATCCACAAAAATCCCACTGATAGCCATCTTGTTGGTTTAAGTTTCATAAAGTCCAACAACAGTGGGAAAAAAGAGTGTGAGACAAATCCAAGTGTCTTGGAAGTCATCAAATTTCTGAGAATATATCTTGCTGGTTAGAAAAAGTGTGATTTTCAATATGGATAGACATAGATTTGATTAAAATTAGGGAAGAGATGTTTATTGACAGTGCTTTGTCTGTGACAGTGCCATAGACATTGAGAGAGAGTCTCAAATAATTAGCAAGACAGCGGCCACAGTGGAAAAAAATAATATTTGGCACAAACAAATCTAAAGTGTTATTCCCAAGAGGCAAATAATATATTATTCAAATGGAATGGCTTCTGGATAGAATTATGGATACTGTTGGGACCAAAACCAAGAGGGTAAAGAACACTAGTTAGAAATGCATTAATTTGCCAAAATTAAAATACATGCCTTTTACTTGAGTTGGAACGAGCCTGAATTTATTTTATTTCTGGGAATGCCTTGAGTGGGACATGGCATTGAACGCAAGGGTAATGCAAGCGTTGACAAGTAAATCATGTATCGTGGTTTAACCCCAGCCTGGCAACCAAGCACCACGCAGCTGCTTGCTCATCCACCTCACCCAGAAGGATAAGGAGGATCAGAAAGGAATGTAAAACTCAAGGGTTGAGATAAGAACAATTTAATAGGTAAACAAAAGCTGGGCACACAAGCAAAGCAAAGCAAGGAATTCATTCCCCACTTCCCATGGGCAGCAGGTGTTTGGCCATCCCCAGGAAAGTCGGGCTCCATCACACATAACAATTACTCGGGAAGACAAATGCCATAATGCCAAATGTCCCCCCCTTCCTTCTTCTTCCCCCAGTTTATATACTCAGCATGATGTCATACGGTATGGAATCCCTCTTTGGCTAGTTTGGGTCACCTGTCCTGGCTGTTTCCCCTCCCAGTTCCCTGTGCCCCTCCAGCCCTCTTGCTGGCAAGGCCCAAGGAACTGAAAAGTCCGTGATTCAGTATAAACATCACCCAGCAACAACTAAAACCATCAGTGTCCTATCAACATTGTCCTCACATCAGAGCCAAAACACAGCACTGTACTAACTACTAAGCAGAAATTAACTCTATCCTAGAGGAAACCAGGACATCATGACAAATCATAGATTTCAGAAAAGGAATGAATTGGAAGTTGGGATTTCATGCCACTGGAGAAGACAAGAAAGAGGAGAATCTTTCAGCTAAACTATGCTCTTTTTTTATAATAATGTCGCTAGTTTTTAACTGAACTTTAATTAAACTACTTTTCATTCCTCAAAGCTTGTGTTTGCATTCCCAACAGACTTAAAGTAAAGCAAATCTTTAATTTTGCAATTGCTGCACTTGCTTTTCACTCTCTGTTGACCTCGTCATTTGTTAGAAGCCTACATGGTCTTAATAGTTGAAAATGAAGTATTTTTTCCAGATTAGAGTAACTTCCATTGCTATAGGATGAAATAATTTGCAGGGGGTTGTGTTTTGGTTTTTTTTGTTTGGTTGTTTTTTTTGTTTTTGTGGGGTTTTTTTGTGGGGTTTGAAGAAACAATCAGATTTAGAAGAGAGGAGCTGATATCCTCCAATATCTTCAAATATTTGGATCATAGAAGCATGGAAGATGATAGGGCTTAAAGGGTCTCAAGCATTTATCTGTCCATATACCCCTCCTCTAAGGCAGTATTAACTGCCCCATTCCAGGTGGATGTTCATCTAACGTTCTTAAAAGCTTTCATTCATAGAGATTCTGCAACTTCCCTAGGCTATCTTTTCCAGTGTGATGAGAACACTAGATAAAAGTAAAGTGTATTAACTTTCATTGAGCATACACATGCTATGTTTTTGCTGGCTGGGCTCTTTGTAGTTTAAAAAGAAGTTGTGCTGGACAGATTCTAGTTAGATCCATAGCCCCCTTTGTGGCTTCATTTTGAAATCCTGTTACCCAAATTCAGTTTCCCGATTAAGCTTCAAATGAAAAAGATGCCAGAAGTCTGCCAAGTAGGGTGCCAAGTCACCAACAAGACCTTAAGAACTAAGACTATTGCATTGTGGGAGCTCACAAGTCATCAGAAATAAGATAATGTGAGATATCTGCAGAAAGACCAAAGTGCCACAATCTCATTTCCCAAAACAACTTTCTCATAGGAACCATCACTACCAGTGTTAAGAGAGTGGAGCTGGGTTGAAAAAGTGCCATGTATTCAAAGCTGACTAAGTGCAATTTGTTTTCTCCTCTTTGAATTTTATGTCATTTTATTTTGTTTATTTTATTTTATATATTTTTATTTTCTTTTATCTTCTTTTTCCTTTCCTTTCCTTTCCTTTCCTTTCCTTTCCTTTCCTTTCCTTTCCTTTCCTTTCCTTTCCTTTCCTTTCCTTTCCTTTCCTTTCCTTTCCTTTCCTTTCCTTTCCTTTCCTTTCCTTTCCTTTCCTTTCCTTTCCTTTCCTTTCCTTTCCTTTCCTCTGCTGTTTTAAATTTGTGGCCTTGGAGAATTGTTTCCTCAATTTAGCCACATAAAAAGTAGAGATTAAGGGAAGAAAAGTGTCCCTTTCTTCAGAGAACAACATGAAAGGAGACATACGTCATCAACGTGATTCAAATGTGTGAGGTGAAAGTATTTTTATTCCCTAAGAACAGATTTCTTTTCTTGTTTATGTAATAAGAAGTGAAGAGGGAAGGGAAGGGAAGGGAAGGGAAGGGAAGGGAAGGGAAGGGAAGGGAAGGGAAGGGAAGGGAAGGGAAGGGAAGGGAAGGGAAGGGAAGGGGAAAACTATTTGCCAGCCCGTAATAGTTAATTTTAAGAATTGGGTTGGGTTATTTTGTTTTGATTTGCATCTATTTTTAATTAGGAGTGATTCATCTTAACTTGTTTTACGTAGTTCACTTTTACAAGAACTTGTATCGCTGTTAATATGACCTTGTTTCTAGGTTAAGATAGACATTATTTCCATATTCCATGTTTGAAAAAAGATGAGACTAGCTTTAGGAATTCCCAAAATGCAGCTCAAGGATCCCAAAGGAACCATTGCAGACATATAATTAAACATAAAAGTATTAGATACACCTTAGATGAAGTTTCTCTAGCCTCTAGCTTGTTGTCCCCCTAGTTCAGCAACACTTTATGAACAAAAGTCAGGCAATCTAATTAATGGTCTCTTCAAGCTGTAATATTTTCAATTGATGAAGAATGTATATTTCTGTCTCTTTTTTTTTTTTTTTGTATAGAAAATATATTTTTTGAGAAATATAGAGAATTACTTAGTAATAAAATTTTCTAAGCACAGGGAAGACAAAGGGAAAAAGACCTAAGCTGGTAGGAAATGGACAAAATACATAGAAATGTAATTGTATAATGGAATGAAAAAGAAAATAAGCAAATCATGAGCTAAATTCATGTAACTCTTAGTCATGAAGAACAAAAGAAAACTACAGATGTAGCTACAGTTTTCTCTGTGTGTGTTATAATAGTTTGTAAATAAATATATAGCAATTCCAAAGTCTGCACTAAATCAAGTTAGCTTTCAGACATTTTTTTCTACTTGGGCCCACTGACTCCACCTAATTTAAGAATCACTTATGCCTCAGTTTTTGCACCCACATGCCCTTCTCCCCCACAGCCTGACTAGGTCTCGATGAACCCTCACTGTGTTCCTCCTGACTTACTCTAGGAATTAAACCAGGACATGAAAGACACTTGCTACATCAGCTCTCTGCTTGACCTAACATGGACAATTCAAAGACCAACATTTCAAGCAGAAGCTCCTCAATAATATTGATATGCCACATACATAAACATTTGTGCTCCCACTCTGGAATCACACCTTTGTTAACATTGGCTTTGATTGCTAATTTATTTCACATACACAATTATTTGTACAGACTTGTGTATATAAATTTATAAATTAACACCATTTAGTTCTTCACTGAATTCTTTGGCTTTGACTACTGTAACTTCAGTGAATCAATGAAGAACTGAAAGGTGTATGATGAAATTGAGTGAAGATAATAGACTGATCATGAAATATCACAAGACAAGTCAAGCAAACACAATATTTCTGTAAGACACAGTGAATGAAAACAGTGACTTATCAACCTGGAACACTCCACATCTTAGGTGCAACATTAAATAGCTTTTCTAGAAGTTTATAGAAAAAAAACATCATGCAAGCAAACAAGCAAGCAAACCCACCTCTTTTAAGTGGCAGAATGTATAGAATCTGCAGTCCTAAAGTCACATTTCAGTAAGTCGTATTAATCATATAGCAGGTGACTATCTTTAGATGTCTTTCAAATAGATTATGGCAGAATTATCTTGGCAGGAGATTGTGTCCTCCTGGATCATCTAAAAAACTTTCTCAGTATTCATGTTCCATCTTTTCCAAAAAGCCCATTATTCCCGAAGGAAATGACAACAGTCATTCTTGGAAAAACCTCCAATTTTATCTTGGGAAAACAATGAAAATAAAATTCAGATACAGCTTCCATCTTTACTGTTGAGAAACTTTTCTGACTAGAATAACCCAGTTCATATGAAAGTAATTTGAAAGAGGAAGAAAAGATGTCAGAACTGGTAAAGTAGGATATGGTAAAACTGAACTGTCTTCTGAATATTATAATTTTAGAAGTAACAGAGTATGAATTTTGTGTCACCTGTATTACCATAATGAGGGAAAATATTCCTAAGCACCCTTTTTCTCTGCTTACAGGGCACTGAGCAGCACTTAGTTACCCAGGGCCACATACCTGGAACAGATCTGTGTGTGTGTAAAACGGAGACCTCCTGCCAAAGAAGAGTTTGATTCTGGAGACTAAGAAAAACACCAGGTTATATTTCTGACATCTGTAAACCACAGATTTATATCCAGCAAGGAACTGGCTTGACAAGTTAACTGCCCATTAGCTTTAGAGAAAATAATAACTCACAACATATGAAAAAAAGAATTGCAAAGATGAGAGAATCACATACTGACAGCTTCAAAACTCGCTTCACAAGACAAGCTTTCTGGTAGAAGTCCAGCACATCCAACGTAATGAGTTTGCCATGACAGAGAACAGCCACTTATCAAAGCAATATTCACCCCTATCTTGCCCCTCACTAGCTGTTTTCAGTCATATTTTAGCAGAAAAGGAAGAGAAAATCCTCCTGATTGCATGTAGTCTGCTTTAATTTCTTTCTTTACATAGCAAACAGTTTGGTGCCTTTTTAGGCAAGCCTTGTGCCCTGTTAGACTTTCCAGACCTTGATGTTCCCTTGAGTAACAAGCCTGTAACCTGTAAAGTCAAACGAGACAGGACAGCACACAAAGAGAGAGACCTGTGCTGGAGCGCTGGCTCCATCACTCTTTTATTAGAAATTGGAGGACAGATTCTGTTCTTCTTCACACTTCTGTAAGAAGAGTAGCTCCAGGGTTTTCACTCAAACTGCAGTGGTGTAAATCGAGATGAGAATTTGTTCCTCCATGACAGCAGCTCTAAACTTAATAGAATTGTGAAGATTGAGGGGTTAAAGTAATGAGTTCCTCAACAGTTCACCTCTTGCTGCCAAGTATTCATTAAAGCTTGTACTGGACGTCTTAGACAGTCACCTCTAAAGTCTCTGACTTTCTGGTGAGGATACAGTCAATCTTCACTGTAATGTCTTCAAAACTTATATCTCCAAAATGTGCTTTCATTAGATTGCTCTACAAATCACCCCTTTAAGACCAATTCTAAATGTGCTTTCTGAACTGTAGAGTGATTAGTGCTGAATGCAGTACTTTGGGTGAGGTCCTAACGAAATACACTGTATTTCCTTAACAATAATTGAGTTGAAGGCTTTAACATAAGGTTTTTTTATTAAAATAATTCTCATATCTCTCTCCAGGTCAATATGCTGTAGTACCTTCCCATTAAGCAGATATTATGTCCTTTTATTACATTCTCCAAGACTCATTATTCTGTATTTATCTGCATTGAATTTGCTATCTATTAGCTCAAGTACTTAAATGATCTAAATCCTTCCCTACCTGACTGTATTGTTTCTCACGGATGACCTTTCCTCCCAATTTAGTATCATCTGCACACCAGAAAATTTTAGTTTAAATAATATGCTTTGAGTCATTTAAGGTACTGAAAGAGCTGTGGTTCCAACATTGATCCCTGCGGTGCCCCTGACACAAGTAACTTTGCTGCGGCTTAAAAGTGTAACTCAAAATGTGCAATCTCACCAGCTGCAGTTTAACAATATGGCATTCTCACTTTGAACAAAAGGTAAAGCCTTGCTTAATATGTATCTAATTTTTATAAAGAGTGTTCTGGCTTTCTTGAAAACAGATGGTTAACATTTCTAAAAGGCTTCAGGGCGTGTCTACACTAGGCTGCAAAAAAAACGGTGCTTGCTAAGCTCTGAGTGGCAGCTGGGGACGTTCACCCTGGTCCAGGGCAGGCAAGCTCCAGCCACTCCAGTCTTTGCACAACACCATATTTAAGCTGTACCAGAAACTTTGTCACACTGCTTAAATGTAGGTGTGCTGTTCCTGGAGATGAGTTTGTAATTCGTTCGAGTTTGTCTTTGAAAGCGAGCTGAATGAAGGCTAACCCCTGCCCAGCTCCCTGCTGCACATGGTCAGTGCTGGCTTGATAGGACCTAAATCTAACTCCTTTGCACAGAGTGGATGGGCCAGGGTAGCTACGGAAGGAATGCAATGCTGGATGAAAGCTAGAATGCGAACAGTGCAGGCAGTAATCCATACAAACCACCCATGAGGAAGACCAAGGCTGAGGGCTTCGCACCACTTTGCTTTTAGCATCTGATTGATGTACTTCAAGATGAACAGCCTCCGGCTTCCCTGATGCTCAGAGGGGAAGACAGGCCTTTTCAGAAGGCACCTGTGCCATTGGCACCCCTCACCCTGACTCTGTTTGTTCCTAAACTTCCCAAATTAAGCAACCAAAGTAAAATCTTGTGGAAGAGATGTTGTGGATATTGGTGCAATGCAGGCATTGCTAGTGTGCCTGTGAAAACTACAGCAAAACCAAGGTGCTGTGAAAGATGTCTGTCTGTCTGTCACAAGCCAATTTAGCTACACTGAGCTCTGTGTTTGCATAGTTGAGTTCTCTAGAAAGAGAGGTTACCTGTCTGTACTACAGCTTTCAGTATTAAAAGCTTCTGCTTTGTGGTTTGGTGCAAGTATGTTTGTCATAATGGGTAAGATGTGCTAATATCTAGTTCTTTGGATAGAAAACTGACCCTTTGGAGGACAAGGTTTAAAGGGTCACTCGAGGGTTTTTGGCACAAACCAGCTCAGTGCCTTGTTCAGCAGCCTGCCCTGCCTCCCCAGCCATGTCAGGTAACCTTCTCCCTTCCTCCTGTGTGCTGGCACTGTCCTCTTCTGTCCTCCCACCCTCTCAAAGCTCACTTCTCACACCTAGCTTTTCCTAGCTCTCCTCTGCTTGGGTTTATCCACTCTTAATTACTATATTCTGATGGGCCAAGCTGTGCCTAAAGCTTTTCTTTGCCTTGCTATGGGTTACACCCATTGCAATGCGTGTTGACTGTGGCTGGGGGTTACAACCCTGTCTCAGGACAGACCGCTGCATAAACAGCCAGGCTTTAAACTTCCATTGAAAAGGAGGGGGAAGGAGGCACTGATGAGAAAATCAACAGAAATACTTCAAGAGCTGTATTTTACTTTAGTAATTGAAATGTGTCTCGGCTCCAAAACCTGTGCTGATATTTTCCACTTAGTGTATTTATTTTTTCTTCCTTTTGAAAAATAGGTTGCTATGACTGAGTAGATTTTCTTTTTCCTAACAGCAGAAAAAGAACCAATTGTGTATGCACAATTTTAGGTTATTTTAATTCCATCACCCCAAAAAGTGATCATTTTCTTTCCCTACAAGGCGTTCCAACAAATTTCATGCAGTCAAGGCAGGCTTAGCTACTTTTTTCTTTGGCTTTTTCATTTCCTTCTGTTCCCCCAGGATATTCTACTATTACTATTTCTTTCTGTCTTTATTTTCTCTCTCCTTTCTTCCTTTTTTTCCACCTTTTTTTTTTTTTTTTTTTTTTTTTTAAAAAACATTTCCCTGAGGGAGACGGCAGCAGTATTGCTAAAGCATTGCTAAATGCAGTAAGGAAAAATCATCAGTATTTGATGGTGTCACAGTATTAGCATGTTGGATAATATGTTATCTCTGTCACTTATGAGGCATGAACCAGCAAGAAAACATGTGCCAGAAATCTTTATGGTTGTGTGTTATTTTCTTAATTTAAAAGCTGATTCCTTCTCTTTTGCACAAATACTATCAGATTTTAGATGAAAGAAAAGACAGGAGCTAATAAGTCTCATGGGACAGGTATTTAGAGCCTTTTGACATCTTAGTATTTCAAATATGTAACATTTTGAAAATGCTTAATCCTGAATTTAGAAAGCTCTAGAGAATGAAGTCTGCCATTCATTCAAAACATAGGTCATAGAGATCAGTGATAGCACACCAGAATATTTCCAGATGAGGAGGGTCCACCCATACAGATGATGGGATATTTCATATTTCACATCAGCTTATGCTCTCACTCTTCTTTTGAGACTGTATGAAAGAGGACAGTTTTCTGACACAGACTCTGTCCATTAGAAATTTAGGGAAAGTGATGAACTTACTTCATTTAAAGAACTTTGAAGGTATCATATGGCAGCAGTTTTCAGGAGGTTAATTGCCACTGATACCTCTCACAGATATTCAACAGCAGCTAAGCTACTTCTCTATTATAATCACTCTTAGTCACTCATATTCATAGCTCTGTAGCTCATCATCTTTCTCACTCTTCCTTCTTTCATGTGGAAAATACAGAGGGAGTTCAGCCGGTTTGATTAAAAAAAATTACTAAAGGATCTGAAAAAAAACTGAAAACTTCAAATTGAGATTTTTTTAAGTTATGGTTGTTTTAGTCAGATTAAGCAAAGAAGCACATAGATAAACAAACCAGGATTATTTTTTTTTTTCTTATTCCTTAATTTTCCCCCTAAATGTCTCCTCTTTGTGATCTTTGTGGTCTTTTTCTTTGATTGGGTTGGTTTGGGGGTTTGGAGGGTTTTTTGTTCTTTTTTTTTTTTTTTTTTGTATTTTGGTGGGATTTAGTTTCAAGATACTTCTGTCATATTACTAGATCAACTAGGAAAGGGATAGCTTTTTATACCCCTGGCAATAACAGCTTGCTTTGTGCCATCAGAGGCATTCATACTCACATAGCTGTGCTATTCTGCAGTGAATTCAGAGAAGCAGCTACCTACATCTCAGCTGAAAAAGCAAGCGAAAGACCACAGGCATGCCTATCTCAATAGTTTCAGTGATCTAACTTGAAAACATAAATACAAGGAAATATTTTAGGAACAAATAATTCAAACAATAATGGAAATATTACTAGGAATTTTTTTTTTTCTAAATCAAATATCTTCTTATCTTCTTTTCCATATCCAATGTAATTTAAAATCGTTATTAAATACAATTTGTTAAAATCACCAGTCATAGCTACTTTTTTATAATGAAGTGTTTGTCTTTTTAAAGAAATTGCTCTTAAGCAAAAAACCTTTTTATACTTGTGGATCAAAAAAAAAAACCAAAACAACTTTTTGATTTGCTCAGCCTGAAGATTAAGGATTTGAACTTTGTTATTAACTGAACTAGACCTTCATAACACTTTATATCGCAGTTACCAATAAGACCTGAATTATGTTTTGAGCTCTTACTGACTAAATCTTGGTGCTAGAAGACAAAGGGAGTCAACCTTTTCAGATTTACAGATAAAGTCTATTAAAAAAATTATCAATATTTTCTTTCGTCTTTCACCTAAATAAATAAAAGATGATTTAATCTTTTTTTTCCCTCCAAAAATGGCTGTTGCTCTTCCACTCTGATTTTGATGAAACACTTAACTGCATTATCAAATATCAGTAAACTCCTTTCTTTTCTAGGAAAAATGAGACCAGCTTTCCTATGCAAAAAGAAAATATAAATTTCTGGTGTCTGAGGCCTAAACTAAAATTGCTGAAGTCAGTGAATATGAAGCTGTTCATATCCAGATGCTTCCTTTCGAATAGCAGGATATCTTTGCCCCTGTGATAAGACAGATGGTATAGCACTAGGAGGTAGGAGAACTGGGTTCCTTAGCCTAGGGAAAGTTGTTCTTCCAGCAATTCCATCTCAGAAGCCCAAACTAGACTTGAAAGGAGTGTTTCCTTTTCCTTCAGATGAGTTACTATGTAGGTTCGCATGCATGGCTTAAAGGTCCAAAGGGAAGTTTGAATTTGCAGCAAGGAGCTTAGCTGAGAAGGGGAACGCTGCTTCCTGGAGGACTCACAACAACTGGTCACTTAACTGAGTAATCACTGGATGAAAACAAGGACAAATTTAGGTGTCATCCAAGGTTTAAACCCAGCTCTTCTTTTGGCATTCCCACCCACTGGCAGACTTTTCTGATTGCAGAGCTGGAAGCAGAGGTTCACAGGACCTGTAGGTCTTTCCCATCCAGCTTCACACCAACGTCACTGCTGAGGAGAGATGGATTACAGCTTCTTCAGCATACCTCAGGCCCTGGCTGCTAGGCTTGTGTTTTGTGGTGAAGTAACTGCCATTTAAAACACCTTTTCATCAACTCTAGTTTGCATCTGGGACACAGCTCAGGTGATTACTTTATTGACATCACATCATATATAGTTATATATCACATAATAGACAGCACCACCATTGCAGCTGGAAAGAGCCAAAGCCTGAGCATACTTAGCATGCCAGGATGGTCTAATGACTTAGTAATTTCAGTTATAAATTTCCATAAATAGGAAATAAGTATTTAAGCACTTGGTTCAGTACAGGCAGAGATGTTGCTGAGAAACTTCCTAAAATAACCCTAATTACTTGAAAATCTTCTTCCTGAAACCTTCCATACAGAGGGTGTCGTGTCTCAGGTGTCTAAGCAGTTTAAGTGTTTTCTTCCTAACTTAGTTTCCTAAATGTAGGAACTGAAATTCCACCAAAATGCCACTTTAAATGCCTGAGTGGTTAATTGAATGCCTGCCTAAGTATCTTAAAAAGTCATTTAAGTGCCTAGACACATATGTAGCTGTCTTTAGACACTAAAATTTGGGGAAATGCATCTTGCTGATAAGGGAGACTGAAAAGATATATAAAAAGGCTAAGTATTTTCCTATATCTGACTTTGACATTGAGTCCCTTTAAATTTGACTTTGGAGAGGAGGGATTCTGTCTATATATAAATGAAATTAACACCCTGCAACCCATAAACAGGTGCAATGAATATTATTTACTTGTATATTTTTACAAGTGTAGAAAGACCTGATTCACATCTGGTCTGATGACTCATTTTAATAGACCCAGCGTGATTTTAATTGGTTGGGATGTTGATTTTATCCCTCTTGTGAAGTACCTTGCTGCAGAGAATAGGAATGTTAACACGATCTGTGCTGAGATTAAGTAATATCTCTTTTTTAATTTTCTTTGCTTCATCCTTTGATTGATCTGTATCTAATGGATGCAAAGGAATGCTTTATTTCAGAAGCTATTATTAACTATGAAAGAAAAATCCTGTGTGATTTTTCCTACAAATAGCCAATATTTATGGATTCTGTTGGGCCATATGGACAGAGTCACCACAGCCTTCAATGCAGAGGAAATTTGTAGTTTGTAGCCTGTGTTTTCAGCTCCCTAGAAGATATGGAAAAGCACAAGACTGCCAACAGCTTACTGGACCATTTGTGGCATTATAAAGCAAGAAATTTGATGTAAAGAGAGACAAAAACCAGCCAACCAAATAAACAACAACAAAAAAGTCTTCCTTTCAGTATCATTTTTCAATGCTGAAACCTCTAAATTTAGGAGGAGGGTGACTTCCGGAGAGTAACTCTCAAATGAACATCAGGTCATACTGCCGCATAGAAAGACAGATGAATCACGTGTTGTGATGGTGGAGAAAAGTAGTCATTTGGGTAACAGGGTCCAGTACAGGTCTGGAGTCGTTGATAGGGAAATTAGTAGCTACCTGCTACACCACCTAGACACACACAGGTCTATGGGGCTGGGTGGGATCCACCCAAGGGTACTGAGGGAGCTGGTGGCAGTGCTCACTGAGCCTCTTTCAATCATTTATCAGGCGTCCTGGCTAACCATGGAGGTCCCAGTTGACTGGAAGTTAGCAAATGTGACATTCATCTACAAGAAGGGCAGGAAGGAGGATGCAGGGAACTACAGGCCTGTCAGCATGACCTCGGTGTCAGGGAAGGTGATGGAGCAGATCATCCTGAGCGCTGCCATGCAGCACATACAGGACAACGAGGGGATCAGGTCCAGCCAGCATGGGTTTATGAAAAGCAGGTCCTGCTTGTTGAACCTGATCTCCTTCTATGACAGGGTCACCTGCTTAGTGGATGAGGGAGAGGCTGTGGCTGTTGTCTACCTGGAGTTTAGTAAAGCCTTTGACATGGTTTCCCACAGCATCTCCTGGAGAAACTGGCTGCTTGTGGCTTAGATGGGTGTGCTCTGCGCTTGGTAAAAAACTGGCTGGATGGCTGAGCCCAAAGAGTTGTGGGGAATGGAGTTAAATATGTTGCTTTGTTTCTGTTTAGGGGACATATTTCTGTAAAAGAACCAGTTTCAAGATCATCACTAGAAAAGATCTAGTAGACCTTAACAGGTTTGGCTCAGTATTGTAGATTTCCTGACAAAATTCTGTGCACGTCAACATTGTGATACTAGAGCATCCCTGAGACCTGGCAGGATTCTGGCACTTGAGCAGTTAAGTCAGTCCAAGACAGGCTGAGTTACCCACCAAGGTAAAATGTAAAATAAAAAGCACTGAAACACATCTCATCAGTACTCAGTATTATTTATGGAGAGCGCCTGGGCATTCCGCTGGGTAATACTTCTGTTGTTTGTTTAAGCAAAATAACTAATTTGTCTCTTTAATAAGAACATTATAGATATCCTGTGAATTTGTATGTCAGCAGCACTTCAAAAAGATGGTGTGAGCATAGACAGACTGACTAAGAATAAACTACTGAGAGCTCTACTCTGTAGCTAGAAAGATGAACCTGAGGGTAAAATATTTCAGAGCTATTCTGACAACAATGCAAGTTTATGAAATGCTTGTGTTGGGAGAAAAAAAGATTATAATAATACTCTGCACATAAGTTGCACTTTTCACCTGGGAAACCTAAAGTATTTTTCAGACATCAGCACTCCCAAGAGGAAGGTCTTGTGTTATTCTACAGATGGATGAACCAAAGTACAGGGGCATCTATCACCTTTCTGCTCCCTCTGGAGTAAAGACGGCTTTTCCACTGGGCAGTAAATGATGCCCTATGTTCTAAACTGTTTTTAAAAAAGAAAGAATGAGAAAGAAAGAGACAAAATATTGTTTAAAGTTTCAATGAACTATCACAATTGTAGATTGGTTGCAGTTTAGCAATATAATTTCAATGTAAATGGTTGGAAACGTTTACAGATTTTAACATATTTGTATAACTTGATCTTTTTTTTTTACTAAGCACTTAACATGCAACTTTTTCCTCCACTATTCTTATTGTTGTGAGGGTAGTTTCTCTAATAAGTGATTTTTAAAACACTGTGTGCACATACATTTTAGCAAAAGCAGGAATAGAAGCCCTGAAGTCTGGACAAGTTTCTCCCACCTAATACCATAAATAGAAGCTACTCTGTTTTTTTATGTTATTATTAATGAAACTTTTATTAATTTCAAATCATACAAGAATTTTACTTGGGAAAAAAGAAAATTACTAGCCAGGCAACTGTTATTCATTCTTTAGATTTAATCATGGATTTGTAATATATTACTTTATCAGAAGGCGGCAACTGTAGATTGTAAGATAAGATAAACCAGAAGATACACTCAGTAAAAATGACGTGCTTTGAACTCATATTTCACGAGGTAGTTCTGGAAGCCCTGTTAGCACAGACATTTGATCAGACTGATTAACAAGTGTATAATCTGATACTGCTATCTCATTGCTTTGTTCCTATCTGTTTTCATGATTTGTTAAATTGCAGCTGTGGAAGTTTGTAGATTTGAACTCCATATTTTTTGTAATGTTTGGATTTTTCCTTGTCTGTTTGCTTGTTTTTAGGCATGAACTAGTGCAATGATGCACAGGACAAGATCCACATCAATAGGGCCTTGGGTTGAAGCTCCTCTAGGAGGAACTGATCTGTAACTATTGAAGTAATAATGCCAAGCAATACTAAAGGAGTTTTGCTTCTATAGGTGTGTAAACCCCCTAAGGAAACACATATCAGCTTAGTCAAACACATCAGATAATATGACTAAGAAAAAAATCATCGCCTCCAGGGAAAGACATGTTTTACCTTGATCCTAATAGTTCAGAAACTGCTTTGAGGGGGTTCCTGGCTTACAATATACTCTGTGGGGTCTTTTTGGTGTCACTCAGAAAGTCTCTCTATCATAATTCCTGAGGTTTGCTTTCTAGGTTTGTTCCTTGCTTAGAAGAGGGATCTCACCTCCCTCTGAAATCTCTCACCCTGAAGTCACATAGCAGGTTCTCATCTGCTGGTTTCCCTGTCACCTTTTCACCTCCAAGCATGTACCAACACACCTGCATAGAGAACTGCAACCGTGACTGGGAAAATACTTAGCAAATTTCCTTATGCCCTATCCAGGTGCTGGAATGCCAGAGCATACACAGTGCAGAGTATATTCAGTTGGTCCAACAGACTGGGATGGATCGGAGCTGAGGGACACGTGCTGCAGGGGTGGTCAGTGCGTGCAGAGGTACCACTGCAGTAGCTCAGAGGAGTTACCTATACTGTAGTTGTGGTGCTTATTTTCACAGAGATGAAATGTCTAAAAGAAGAATAAAAGTGTTAAGAATAATTGCAAAGTAATTCATTCTAATGGTTTCATGGAAAAATGCAGCAAGAAGATGGTACCTGGACATAAAGAATAAGGAAAATGTGGCAGTACCAGCTGGGTTGTGTAAAAAGGGGGAAAGAGTCCTCTAAAGTTATAAACTGTATAAGGAGCTATTGATGTTACCTGCCATGTTTAGATTTGTGCTGAAAGCTTGAGGTTTCAGTGCTGCTTTTTTGTGCTTTTCATTGCAAACAGAAGCTCAGCTGGATCATGTGCAACACGTGATCGTGCAAGCCGAGGGCGTCCTGGGCGATGTGGTTCATGGGGAATCCATGGGGGCCCGTCACACTGTCCCACCCAGGGGCAGGGCACCTCCTTGGGGACAAGGGTTGGCCAAGGCCAGGCCAGGGTGTTGGTGTGTGGGTGGGCCTGGCTTGGCGGGGTCCATGGTGGGGCTAGGCAGGGCTGTGGGGAGCTGGAGGCCAACATCTAATGGTCTTGCTGGGGCAGGGACTGACGGCCCCCAAATAGGCTCCCAGACTGTGGGTAGGGACAGAGAGGCCCATGGGTGCCTCAGGGTCCTGACAGCGTGGGTGATCCATCTGTGGGCCAGACTGTTTCCAGATTGGGATGAAACCTCTAAATTTTATTGAGAGATACGACGATCATCTATCCCCACCACACCTTGGTTTCACAGGCAAGATATGACAGTGCTTGTAATCCATTAAGCCTTCACCTGAAGTTCGAAGATAAAAAGTTGTGCAGAAAAGAAAGTGGAAATGTTTCGGAATCAGTGTGTACCAATATATAACCATAGTTAAACTGCTTCATTTTCATGAGGTTTTACTTTGATTCATTTATCCATTTTTGATGCCAGTGAGGGAAAGCAAAAACAGCTTCCTATTCTTCTCTCTCTGAAATTAAAAGGCAGTAAATTTTAAACCAATAAAAGCAAATGTTGTTTTGGTTTTTTGGCTTTTTTTCTTTTAATGTAGCTGATAGTCAACCAGAATAATTCACTGTCAGACGAGGTCACTAAAGGCAACTGCAATATAAGGATTTTAGAAAAGGTCTGAGTAATTTTATGGCCAGTAATAACAGCTTTGCCATTGCAGAAGCTAAAAAAAAAATGTCATCAGTCCTCATGCTTCAGGGTCTGGATGATCAGCTGTGGAGTCAGGACAAAACCCAGTATTGAAGTGTGCACACGCACACATATGTGTACATGCACACAGTATTTTCAGAATTACTCACTAATAGTTTTTTAAAAGTAATTATATGTTTCCAGAGAAATGCAGCATCTTAATTTTGAGCTGGTTAGTATTTACACTCATCTTGTCAGAGGAGGGCTTCCCATATTTTCTAGTTTTCATAGGAAGATGCACTTGGATACTTGACATACAAATATTATATCATGTGGATAACTGGCTAGCTGAAAAAGTTCATAGACATAGTCCAGCTGGTTGGACAAAAATGCACATCGCTCTCAGCTTATCTGAAGTAAAGCAAAATACACTGTCTTTGGCTGTCCTTGTTACACAATAACAGGAAGATTTCGGTGGGAAAAGAATGTTGCAGGTGGGAACAGATAACTACAGAAGAGAAACTAGGGGCAGGCTTGGTATTTAGGCAACTAACCAATAATGAGCTTAACTTTTGTAATATGTATGAGCTAATTATAAGAAGGCATAAAAGGTGACTGTAAGGGACAATAAACGAAGTCTGCTGATCACTCATATTGAGTGACTGTGTCTTCCCTCCGTTGCAACAATATCATGCATATTTTACAACAGTGATTCATATCCCGTTTTATATAAAAGTCAATCTGAGAAAATTGACTTTGCTTTGCTGGGTTTGGTCCCTCTTCCTCTCCATCCTGGGGCAGCTGCTAACCTCTTGTTCTCTTGCCTGTGTGAAAGATTTACTGAGTAGCTCCTCAGTGTACAGATCACGGTGTAGGGGGCTCTATTCTGACCCTGCAAAGACCAGTACAGCATTGCAGTTTTTCTTTTTTACTTGACATGGTGCCTCACCAGTGAGACCCGCCGGACCAGCTAGGAACTGTTTTGTTATTGTGCTGTTGGCAGATTGTACTGTGAACAGCTCATTTCTTGCCTTAGAGATGGAATGAACTCTGAGGTTTGAGCTGAGAAGGAAGAGTCAAAGCTTAATCTGACCAAATGGAAGACAAAAAACTATTCAAGTGAGTCTGAAGCTTCAGTAGAAGCTCTTATAACCAGAGATGCTCATCCCCGGCAAGGGAACAAGTCTCTTGTAGCTGACAAAGGAAAACCCAGCATACAATGTTCTCAGGTAATCAAATCTCCACAAAGTGCTGTGAACCATCAAAGGCTGATTAGATGTCTCAGGTCATATTTGGTGGAAGATACCTTAGGCTTATTACTCATACCTAAATTCATTATATTCTCCATGGGCTATAGCAGTATGAATATGAAAGTGTCAGACTTCAAGAAACAAGTTATGACTTCTTTGTATTGTGAGCTTCTCAAATACCTCAGTCCTACTTCATGCGTTATTTTGCTGGGTTTTTACAGAATATCAAGACAAGCTGGAGAGTGAGATACTGAGTCTTACTGATCTCAGCCTCCTAGGGGGACGTTCACTTTTCCAGCCTAAGAAGCTCGATCATTAGCTTACCCCACATCGCATACTGTAACTGAATGCAAAGCCAGGGGGGGTGGGGAAGTTTGTATACTTTTCTCAGATATCGACCAAAATTGAAGCATGAACATGACTGAAAAATGAAGGTAGGTAAATTGCAATTACAGACAAGTTGTCTCTTTTACTTATTAATTTATTTACTTGCTTTTCAAAAGATAAGGATGTTTAAATTGAAAATCTACAGTGAATAGTCATTGTTTCTCAGTCTCCAGACAACTTTGGACAGATGTGCTTCTGATAGATGTACAGTACTGTAATTAACATAAAGGCAACTCAGTCATTTTTAATAGCCTGTGATAAACAAGAACTTGATCTAGACCACATAATCATCCCTTATATCTTTATCCTATGGTTTATCTATGATTTTATCTATCATGTTCATGTTCATAACAACCTTTTCAAACTCATCATTTTTCACATACATACATATATGCATAACACGACAGATATTCAACAGTAAGTGAATATTTTGAAATAGGGGAATGCTGTGGTTTAACCCCAGCTGGCAACTAAGTACCACGCAGCTGCTTGCTCACCCCCCACCCCCCAGTGGGACTGGGAGGAAAACTGGGAAAAAAGTAAAACTTGTGGATTGAGATGAGAGCAATTTAATGGTTGAAATAAAATATAATAATATAAGATGATGATGATGATGATGGTGATAATAATAATAATAGTAGTAGTAGCAGTAGTAACAAGAATAGCAGCAAATGTAATGAAAAGGAGAGAGAAAGAGAGAGGAATAAAACCTAGAGGGAAAACAAAAACCCCCACAAAAATAACTCAAGTGATGGCCAACATAATTGCTCACCACCCACTTACTGATGCCCTGCCAGTCCCTGAGCAGCATTCCATGGGCTGTGGCCAGCTTGCCTCAGTTTATATACTGAGCATATGAGCATATATGTGAGTATATCATATGGTATGGAACATCCCTTTGGCCAGGTTGGGTCCTGGCTGTGTTCCTTCCCAATTTCCCATGCCACTGCAACCCTCTCAATGGCAGACCCTGAGAAACTGAAAGTCCTTGACTTAGTATTAACACTACCTAACAACAACTAAAAACATCAATGTGTTTTCGACACTGTTCTCACACAAAGTCTAAAACACAGCACTGCACTAGCTACTAAGAAGAAAATTAAATCTATCCCAGCTGAAACCAGGACAGGGAAGAAGAGAGAAAATAGGGGAAAATCCCCAATACAGGTAGATCCTCCCCACATCCACATCATTTCACATACTCGAAGAAGGTGCTCAGGAGAGAAAATAAGAAATGTAGCATAACATTCTGTGTAGGAAGGAATGGAATAACAATAAAATGTCTGCTAAAGAACAGAGGGAGCCTCAGAACTCAGAAAGGACACTAAAATGACTAAGATACTATTCTTTCTTGGTTTATTTCATTTGAAAGTAAGGGGTATTTGTTACATTGATGAGTCTGCAATATGTTTCTTTGGACTGATTCATGAGTTGCATTTTGCTGTATGTAGAAAACAAACTTACAGAAAAAATGACCTTCTGCCTACTCTGTGTTCCTGTGATATGAGAACAAGATTAGCCGAAACATCACAGGCATTATATCTTACAAAGTAAAGGTACTTTTTCTCAATAAAAAGCAGAGGTATTGCTGGATGAGCTAGGTCGAGGAGACTGAAAGGGTACCGTCCATCTGACTAAACACAGTGGAGAATCAACATCTGAAGAGACCTCCTTGGCCCTCTTCATAGTCAATGGAGAGAGAATGGGACAAGGAGAGAAATGTCCCTCCCCTCCTAAAGGCAATGCCTTCTCTCAAATAACTTTTTTTTTTTTTTTAAAAAAAAAGGTATTCAGCCATATACATCAGCTATGTAGATGTCTGCAGCAGGTTTAATCACATTTGGAATAGAATACCTTTTATTTTCTGTGCTGAATAATCATGTTTTGTGTGTATCTGTATCAAATATATACCCTCTCCCATTCCCTTTTCCGTCCATCAGCAATATCTTTTTATATCTTTTTAATTGGTTGATTTCATCCAAATTTAACAGAAAAATGAAGGTTTCAAGGACATTTTGTTATATGCTGCTACAATGCTGTTTATGCTGGAAGAACATACATCTGGAAAAGACACTCTTGTCATACTCCCCTTAGTGAAACCCTCAGATGCTCATACTTTATTAAACACCAGAGAATTCACACAGTGAAAGTAAAGAAGGGAGAAAGAAGAAAAGCTGGAAGCAGGTATTTATTAGCTCTGGTACTCTCTGAACTAATTATTTAAACATTGTGATTATCTTTGACCAGGTTTTAATGACAGAGCATCCACACCCTTTTAAAAGAAGCTGCCAAACTCATAATTAATACAGAGTTATCAAAGGTCCAATTTCTAAGGGGAATGGACCATCTTAAATGTGGAAGCCGTGTCTTCTTGTCAGGATTGCAGCACTGATAACAAGAACTACTTTTATTGCATATCATTTCTATATACAGAAAACTTAATTCTCCAGGACCATCTACCTGACATGCTTTCACTGTGAAGTGCATTTTTTTGAATGCAGAAGCACAGCAAAAGTATTTTCACTTAAAGAAAGAAAGAAAGAAAGAAAGAAAGAAAGAAAGAAAGAAAGAAAGAAAGAAAGAAAGAAAGAAAGAAAGAAAGAAAGAAAGAAAGAAAGAAAGAAAGAAAGAAAGAAAGAAAGAAAAATTCTCAGGCATGACATATAACGTTTCCTGGGCTTTCTCAGTTGTTCTTATTAAAAGGAAATGCTATGTGAAATAAAGCTCTTTGTTGTGTGTTCCTGTATGGAATGCATGTGTGTCTGTCATATGTCATCACATGAACTACCTTGCTGCGTAACTTGTACCTTAGAGCTTAAAGAACACGTTCCGTATGTTACACATTAAAATTGATTACACCAAAACAAGAATCCAACTCAGAAACCATAACATTATTTGAGCCTGCTCAAGGAAAATGCTGTAGTCTAACTTGCAATCAAATCTCTCAGAGGAATTAGGCAGACATCATTTTAATTTATCCATTCCAGAATTCTGTGCCAAGAGCGCTACAAAGATGAAAATAAAGAAACCGCTGACTGTGCATTTTTGTTGTTGGAGCTGCTGCGGCAGCAGTCTCAGAAAAAGGAGGGAACTGCTGTGCTACCTCGATCCCACACATACTGAAAGCCCATAAGAAGCTGGATTCTCACATCCTTTTGCCAAATAACTGGATAGCAGCTTAAATCCAGCAAGTACAGCTTTCTATAATGAAAAGAAGAAAAAGACAGAAAAAATAGCAGATGTTTGGAATAGCGACTGTACTGCAGATTAGTGTGGGGGGTCTAAAGAATGAAGCTCGCTATTTTTGGAGTGCCTCGCAAGAAGTAAATAATGATGTAGCTGTTGGTAAAGCACTATGTGGGGTTCTGTATCTGTAAAGGCTTCTTTCTTCTTTGTAGACATAGGCTGATCTTTTGCAAATACAATGTTAGAGTTCAAATGGCAAAATGCATTTGGAATCTACCCTTAACCAGTTCTGCTGAGATGAGCAGACATAGGTGTCCTTGTTAGATGCTGGCAGCTGTTAAAAGACTGAGACTCTCACCTGCCATCAGCTATGATCCAACACAGACTTAGCAGTTTTTGTCATTCCGAGGTCCTCTGCGAAATAGGTGCAATCTGCTTCCATTTTGGTCAGATGATGTATCACACCAACCTGACATTCATTTTGCACTTGCATTATTGATGTAAATCTACAGTAAAAAGCTGGGGCCATGGTCATTAGAGTGGCCAAGAGTATGATAAAATTTATTTTGGGTGATGGCAAGGTATTTGGAAGCTACTGAGACAGCTGGCGTGTTATCTCTCTTTGGACTAGCCTTACTGTGTTTAATGAACGGTAAGCCTGTTGTTAACAAAATTGGCTGTGCTGCTTATTCAATGCACCACAGTAACATTTTTCCACATGGGGAAACATACAATTACAACAAAAATGACCATGATTAGCAACTTAAAGAAGGAAGTACAATTTGCATACAAATATATTTTCCTATGTCTGCCTGGTTTTGAAGGCTGCATTTAACAAAATACTTGCACTTATCTAGAACTTAAAGAACAGAGGTAATCCCCTTGATTGTGTCCATCAATATCCCTGTAGCTGTTCACTTGATTGAATGATCCTCTAGAGATCAGAATTTCCATCTGATCCCCCTGAATTCAGGAATCTGGCTGTCAGTAAGTCATTTGTCTCTTAAAGCAATCAGCAGAACTTTTGCTAAGGAAACCATAAGGTTTATAGCTACAATTCCATGATTCTATAAATCTTTTTAGCAATTAGACAGGAATTAAGTAACTACGGTATATCAATATTTGCATGTGTTATCTATCATTTCCTTCCTACGATATCAGTGACTGTTCTAGAATATTAAATTTTGTTAATCTTATCTAAATATATTTTTTACAGGATGATTTTATTTAAGAAATATTCAGTCACTACTGCATATTCAGTGTATATATACACCTATTTGCATACATACATATATTTATTTGTTTATGTATATAAACATAAAAATGTTCTAAACCAAAGCAAAACTAAAACCCCACAACTCAATAACTTAAAAAATGCTGAGAGATGAAAATGACTTAAATAAAATGAAACTTGCAAAAGTGCAAGCAGCTGCCATGACTGTTCTGCAATAATTCATATATTTTATTGTTCTGTTTTGTTTTTTAGATAATTAGTTGGTGTCAAAGGAATAATCATGTTGCATGAAAGATTGTGAATTTTATTTCACAATGAAAGCTGAACATTGTATCTACTGTGAGTTGAAAGGACAAACAAAATCTGTTAAAGGGCCAGACTCAAAAGAAATTACATGCCCACAACACACTGGTTTTGGGGGTTTTCTTTTCTATCAGAATGTTGGTCCAAATTTTTGTGTTTTGAAAAGCAGCGATGCAAAATCTTTTTTTTCTGTTTATTTAAATGTTCATTTTAAAGTTCTGTCTATCATTGTTTTGATGAGTGAAATGATCAGGGAATGAACTATCATTTTGAAGGAAATGTATTTCAGCAGAACTCATGATCAAGTAATAAATACTCTTAATGCTTTCAGCAGGACTATTCTCCTAAGTATTAAAGCTAAGTTCTTGTGCACATTTCCAGGTTCAGAGGTTTCATTGTTCTGAAGGAGCGAATAGCATCCTGGTAATGGAAAATAACTGAAAAAGAAAGAAAGAAAGAAATCTCTGTTATTTACAGGCAATAATGCAAAGACAAACAATAAGCACATTCACACACAAGAGAACCACATGAGTCCTAGACTATAACAGTTAAGCTGAATTTTCACATTCCTTTCTTTTCCCATTTGTGGCTTCAACAGTAACTATAGCCTTTCTATCTTGATGTCACTAGCATTTTAAATAACACCTATCAGCAGGCAATCCATAGTGAGCTCCACAAAGAAAGTAGTTTCAAAGTTGTGCTAAAACCCCACCAGTTTCTGAAGCACATTTGTTTTGTTAAGTGAAGATGTATGCTCTGGCGATAAGGATCTCACACCCAGGGAGGCAGCTTCAACAGACAGTTGTCATGGTGTTATTTTCTATGGATGGCTTGCTTGTTCAAGTTAAAATGTCATGTCTGTAGTTTTAAGGAAGGGCAGGGGGCACGTGTCTGACCAATATGCTGCAGGGGGGTGGAAGTCTCATTTGCCTGAAGCCTGAGATGCATGCTGTTAACTCTTCAAATGTCACTACAGCCTCTAAGAGGCAGGTAATTCCTGTGTGTTTACTGTGCACACTCTGGAGTAGAGCTATCACTCAGTCATCTCTCTGTTTGCAGAGTTTGGGTAGTTTCCTTAGGCATTTCTTATCTTGGCAGATGAACGATGCTGGCTTAGAAACTGGTCAGTTCTTTTCTCAACCAAGGCATTATATGTTTATTCCATTCTTGGATAAAAAAACAAGGCTAAGAAGATGTTCACAAAAGTATTTTTATCATGTCTGATTCCAATTTTACTCATAAATCACACTTTGGCATAATTTAGTTTTACACATAAATGTAAGCTCTGTTGAAGCAGAGATGTCACTGCTTGCAGGTGCAAAAATGACGCTGGGTCCAAAACCAGTACCTCTCTCCAGAGATCTTTTGCTCAAATTGGTCGACATATCCAATGTTACTCCGAGATGGTTTTCCTCTAGCCATAAGGTAGTCAGTGCAGTGAAATGATCCACCAACTCAACAGCATAGAAAGGATAGATCACCAGATTGTGATATGTGTTATGCAGGCTTTTCTGCATAACCTGATTAGATCTGTATCAGGGGAAAAGAAAACATGGTTTTGAGAGAGGACAGGGCAAAAAAAGAAGCATGAACAAACTTTTTTTGTTTTGTGGTTTTGTTTTGTTGTTTGGGTTGGTTTTTTTAACCTTCCTGGTTTAAAAAGCCACCTTTAGGTTGGAAGGGACCTTTAAAGATCATCTAGTGAACCCCCCTGCCATGGGCAGGGACATGTTTCACTAGACGAATTGGCTTAAAGCCCTGTCCAATCTGACCTCGAACACTCCCAGAGACGGGGCATCCACAAGTTCTCTGGATAACCTGTTCCAGTGCCTCACCACCCTCATAATAATAATAAATAAATAAATAGATAAATAAATAAATAAATAAGAATAGATAGATAGATAAATAAATAAATAAATGCTTCTTTATATCCAACCTAAACATACCCTCTTTCAATTTAAAAGTAATACCCCTTTTCCTGTCACTACAGGTCCAAATCCCTCTCCATATTGCTTATAATTCCCCTTTAAGTATTGAAAGACCACAATAAGATGTCCTCAGAGCCTTCTCCAGGCTGGCCAACTCCAAGTCTCCCAGTCTTTCCTCATAGGAGAGGTGTTCCAACACTCTGATCAGTGCCTCTCCTCTGGACTTGCTCTAACGGGTCCATGTCCTTCTTTCCCAGGGGACCCGTAGCTGAAATACAGAAAAAGTATTTAGGTACTTCACAGTGCAAAGAGGTGTTCCCTTGGCTTTTTCACACTACAGCACAAACAGGTTCAAATCAACTGTTAGACATCTGAGCATGTTGGAAAGTGTCTCCAAAACCTGCTGTTATAGACAGCTGGACGGTTTCCATATCTGCCCTGAAAATCCAGAAACACAAAACTTTATGGAGCTCTACTGAAGCCAGCAGAACCAAGCTGACCTACCCAGAACAAGGTTGCCCTTTTCTCTTACAGATAAATATTTTAAACACTCTTCCCTTGTAGTAATTCTGTGTATAAAAATGCTTGGTTTACATCCGTTCCTTGAGTATTATACAGCCCTTCCTATTAAAACAAATAATTGATACATCTAACTGGTTTCAGCAGAGAAGAAAGGAGTAGGTGGTCTCATTAAGAACACTTGCTTCACAAGAAAAGCATTTTTCATTGTCTTTACCCAGTGATATAAATTACCTTTGCCATGGAATTAATGAATGTATAAATCTTTCATAATATATTTATGCAGTAATAGAAGCTGATGTTTTCTTTCTTATTTTTTTAATTATCCAAACAGCAGTCTACTTCCTTGTACCACATAATGTTATATCTCTCCAAATTGAGATATTATACTAAGTTTTCACTCAGATGTGTCTGCCAAGCACACACACATACACCCCCAAATAAAATCAAAAGCTTCCACAGTCTTCAAACATTTCTATCTCGAAAAGTTGTATGAGTTGCATGTGTTTAAGTATTTTCATTTATATCATATCTTAGTCTGCGTATCTGATTTGCACCAGAAAGAAAGTACTGTTCTGGCTAAGATTCCTTGAGGACTCTGATCTACAACTCTGTACCCTGAACACAGCTAGAAGGCTTAGGCCAGCAGTGATGTCTCATCTCTTATCTATTGCAACACTCACGCAAAGAACGAGAGATCAGATTTAAGACATTTTTTTTTCTATCTGAGTTAATTCAAGCCTATATCTCTAATTTCTTTGGTGAGTTGATTTGATTCTTCATCTTTTTTTTTTTTTTTTTTTTTCTTTCCAGTCATTCTGTGCCACAGTGTCAAAAAAGGAAGACAGATGAGTAGAAAGTCCTGGATTCTGATTACTACATAAAAGGCTATTTATCTAAATAATAGTGGAGTGCTGTTTGCTTGCTGTCTGTGTGCTATACCTAATTCACTATGCAGGACACGAGAAGAGAATTAGTACCTCAAACTGGCATCAAGTGCCCTCAGCACTGAGAAACCTGAATCTCAGTTCTTGAGTACACAGAACTGGAAAAAAAAAAAAAAAAAAAAAAAAAAAGGCTGAAGGTAATGAGAAGTCTGCAGTACTTTTCCTTGGTTTCCATGCTGAGTAGTTAAGGAACACATTGCCTGTTACAGCTAGGACCCCTGCCCTGAAAAAAGTTCAGAGCATAAGAAGGAGACAGCGATCATCCCACCTTTTATACAGTAATTTCACAGGCAGAATCCAGGAACTCAAGTTTCAACCCAATGATGTGATACAACAATTGAGCCTAACTGAGCACCTATTGATTGGGCCAGGATGAGCAGAAAGATGTGGCAATCCCTGTCTCCCCTAAGTTAGCCAGAAGTGAATTCCATCTGCTCTGTCTCAGCAATGCTGCTGTTCAAGTCCCTTTGTGCCAGGAGAAATAAAAATCTCATCATGTCTCCTAATTCCCAGGGTAAACATGAACTGTTTTAGATGGGGAATGGGTAAAATGGGTGATATTTTCTCATGCCTTTGAAGTTTTTTCACTGAGGAACAGATAATGTATACATATAAAATGAGAAAACAACTGTTGCTCTTTAGTAATGTTAGTCTGTAGTTAAAATACTTACCTGGTAGGGGCTAATTTACGATGCAGAAAGCCTCCAATTTATTAATTATTTAGTTATTTAGTCATATAAATTGTTGTTTGATTTTCTCTTGCATATAAATATCTTTGTTTTGCTTCTATTCTTCCATTTTCATCATGTCTCCTGCCTGTTCAATGATTCTTTACTGGAAAATTAACCAAAATACTTAGAAGCAGACACGCACTACCTTATCTCTACTCAACCTTGCTGCATATGATACTGTTCCAACTTTTGCTGCTTTCTTTTTTATTTATGTGACTGAAGAGCTTTTTTGTCATTTGTTTTAATACACTTTGAAAGGCCTAACTCAGCTTGCCTGTTAGCAATTCTTACATTATTTCTACACTTCGTGACCTCTAAGGTGTACCTTTATTTGCTGATCAGTCGTTTTTTTCCCTTGATTTCTCGTAGGCTTTATGCTTACTCTTAATGTCCTTTTCGAGGTGGCTATACATCCAAATACATTTGGAAATCTTTCCTGAAAGTTTTGTTCTCACTAGCTTGATGTGCAAGTTTCAGATAACTTTTTGCTGCTGACTTAAAGGGTTTGGAGGAACCTGTCACACTGCAAGCCCCTGAACTCTTTGTTTCCATTGACTTCACTTACTTGTTCATGTAATTTGTCAAAGTTTTCCTTTTCAAAACTGAGTAACCCAGCTGAAGACCTGCTTTTGCTTATATTCTATTTAATTCCTATTCAATCAATTTATGACTGCTGACGTCAAGGGTATTTCAATATTATTATTATTATTATTTTCAGTAAGTGCACAGGATTAGAGAAGTGTTTGGCAGGCTAGTTGAAGCAGGAGCAGTAATTCCAGCTGAGCATCTGGAAATCATTTTCATGTCCCTTGTGCATGTGGAGATCAACACTACTTCATATGTTTGTCAAACATTTGTATTTGTGGAAATCATTGAAATTATTGTGCAAATGTCACAAAGTCTTGGTATGTAGATGGTATCTATGTGTTTATGATAATGCTGGTTGATTATAAATGGTGACAGAAAATGGTGCTTTTAGGATAATCTGGATCTTCCATTCATGACTTGCAGCTACATTGTATACATATGTATTCCATACAGTGACAATAAATGGGGTTTAATGCAAAGTTACATGTGTGCAAGAATTCAGAGAGGTTATAGTCCCTAACCCTGTACTATATGACATATATGTATATGTCTTTGCCTTGTCTCTTTTGTTCAGGGCTTTCTATGGTTATGTTTACCTTACATGGTGTAACATTACTGGCATGTTATGATAAGGACTGTAACTTCATACACTGTGATCTATTATAGTTTTGAGACTGCATGTCCCCATTGTGTTTCTGCTGTCAGCGCAGCCTCTGCCAGCTGCCAATCACATATGCTACACACATACACAGCTCACTTTTGGAGGACCGCGCATCCATCCACCTTGCAAGTGGTGGCTTCAGATGGCATCCTGCTGTGTGACTTTGGCTCCAGTTGCATTGAAAGGGAAACAATTTTGCCTATACCAGCTGGGCACTAGAGTTTTTTGTTTCCTTAAGACTCCCAGTATAGATGCAAGGCAAAGAATCTCTCCTTTGCACTAAATCACTAAAGTAGTCATACTCGGAAAGCTTGCCTTCCTGATCAAATTCTTCAGTAAGGTGGGATTCACCCAGATGCTGATGTTTTCATTGTACATCTACACAGCTGAGACAATCTTCTTAAATTCTTGTTATATTCCGTGGAAGGAACCAAGCATTTTTAAAGTGCATCATGCATCTTGTCTTAAAAAAGGTTTTTAACAGAAGTCTAGTGAATTATGCTCAAAGTGCCTGTTTTTTCTTATTGCCTGTGGAAAGAACCTGGAATGACTGGTTCTGATGGTGGTATCTACTATGTAGACATCTGAAATTAGATGCCATGAAACCTTCTCTTCACTTTTCACTTCTTTTTACATCTTGTACCCTGTTTTCTGCCATGCTTATATCCACTTACATCTCTAGCTCTAAAAAATATTCTAACTTTATTTAAATAACTATTTGAACATAACAGATGCCCTGAAATGACTGCAGCAAGTCATTTTCCCAGTCACCATTGCTGCTGTCATGTCCATTGCTATTTCAGACATTACCAGGTTTTCTTGTTCATGCTTTTAAAGGCAGAAGAATGCCAACAAACAGAATTGCCCCTACAGAGATCTTTAAAACCCATACAAACAAAGCCCCTAAAAACAAAACAAACAAAACAACAGGAAAACCGCAAACCTTTATCATTATTTTATCAGTCTTTGTTGACTCCCTAAAGTCCTGCCAGCTTGATTTTCTAAACCTCCTGTTCAGGTTCAGCCTATTTTTAAGCTTAGAGTTCAACTGTCCACAAGCTGGTTGAGAAGTTGGGCTCACCTTGAACTTCCGAGGCTGCTGTCTACTGATTGCATGCTGCCCCAGAGAGAGCTGTGCAAGTCAAAACCCCCAAGCAGCTCAACCGCCTAGCCATAGACAAAAAGGAACATTCACTTACCTGCAAGGCAAAAAAGATTTATTCTTTTCTCACCAAGGAACAGGTTGAAGGTTTAGCGGTTGGTCCCTGTTGGCATTTGAATGCGGTTGTGCTCTTCAAGAAGCTTGTGCAGCATCAGGTCTGTTACTGTCACTTTGCATACCATTAGCTTGTTCCATTTTTATGGCAGTAAGTCAGACCACAAGTGAACTTTTAACACTTTTTGAATGCTTGAAAAATGAGAAAACTCTAAACAATTGGAATGAAGGAGTCTTTGAAATTGCACTTTTTTTCTCTCACCATGAATTGCTTCTCTTCAAATCTTGTTCAGCTGGAAAACGTTTGCAGGGAGTTGAGAATAAAATTGTACATTGCAGAAATCAGCTTTTAAGTATGGAGCTTTGGGTGCTGTCTCCAAGTTCTTCCCTCTTTACCTGCCCAGGGAAAGGAAGCAAAACTATTTTAATTCATCCCAAGGCAATCAAGGGATCAGTCAAGCACTGACACAATAAAGGTGTTGCAACACTGGTGGTCAAACAGGCCTCCCCTAACCTAATCTTATCTGTCAGAAAGGAGGCATTAGTCTAAAAAAGCAGTAAATTCACTTATCCTAACAAATGATGGGGGGGGAGGATGTGTGTTTGACAAAAAATGCAGAAGTGAAATTGGAAGACAAACAATTGAACAAACAAAAAAAATAATTAGGCTAAAATTAATATTTTACGCAACATGTTTAATTTGGAGAGCTCATCTATTCATTGACATCTTTGCAAAAATGCCTGCATTAAAGGAACATGGAAAATTCCCTTGGGTGGGCCAAAATGAAATTTCCAGCTTTTCAGGTCACTCAGCCTTATGCATCATTACATCTTCATAAGTATTATAACTTCAGTGACACGGTATGGATGTTTACCACTGAATCAACAAAGAACTGAACTTTCTTTTCTGCTTCCTTCCCAACCATTATGCTCCTTGTGTGTGTGTGTGTGTCTTTGTGTTTTTCTTTGCTTTCCACCCAACTCTGAGTTCTACTGTGCCACACTGTTATTAGCATGATGAGAGGAGACAGCCTGTCTAGCTCTGCCTGGTCTTAAAAAGACTGGTAAAGAAAAGGGGCCTGACTAGATAAGCCAGATGACACCCCAGACCTGGGAAGTGAGCCAGGGTCCAGAGCAACATCTGCTGTGGCCAGGCTGCCAGCCCAAAGCATCCATCCATGACTGACCAGTCACCCCGGATCCTGAGAACATCAACAAGTGCTTTATTTCCCCTACCTTTATTATTCCCTCATTTTTTCTCTGCTGCTGTCTAGTGTTTTGACAAAGGCAAGGGAAATGACCATAGTTCACAAATGTGAAAACCAACCCTTTCCTCTTCACCACGAAAGAGTTCTTGACAAAATAAGAGAGTCTAATGTCACCCTTTGTTCTAAATAATGTGGCACATTTTGAGTGTGTACATTTTTCATATCCACTCAATTTTGGTATAAAATTTGTTTTCATTCTTTGAGTGTTTGTGGTTAATTCTTCCTATTCAGGGACAGATGTAGCATGGATTCAAATAAGGAGGTTGTCTTGATGTGGCTTTGAAAACAGTGTTGCACTATAGCAAGCAGAACCACCATAGAAGATCTAAGGCCCCATTTTCCAACTGGTAAATAAACACTTGCTATTCAGACTGTATCTAAAAATTGGGATGAATTTTTGTAACGTATTTTCCATCAGCTGAAATCCATAAGTCATGCTTGACTGTTTCTGTGACAGAAGCATCTTAAGATATTTTTCTGTCTGGAGCTAATTTATTCTATCTAAACTAGAAAAATATAAGAAGCCACCGCAAACTTCTCTCTTCTGTCATTTGTTCTCATGACAAAAATGCATAAACTGGGTTTTATTCCTGGGGGAATGCATGCAGAGCATATGGGGGGGGGGGGGGAAGGAAGATGTGATGTGAGTAGAGGTGGAATAACTTAGTTACAACTGTGATCCACTGAGGATTTCTCTATACAATGGATTTGTTTTGGAATCCTGCTCTTCATGTGCATTTTATTTAAACTTGAATCTGTGCTGGGAGGACATCTAGTTGTGCACTGTTCCTTTCCCTGCCCAGTTTTTTACAAGGAGGAGGATAAGTCATGACTGAAGCCACACCGCTCTTCATTGTGGACAAGGAGGGGACAGGACTGTGGGACAAACCACAGAGTGCTGGTACCAACATGGGAATCAAGCTGTCTGCTCAGGCTGCCTGCCAAGACAAGGACTAGGGAGGGAAAACTGTCACTGAAGTACAATCCAGTCAAGAGGTACCTTGGGGAGAACCCAGGTAAGGTGTGGATCCATTCCTGATAGCACTTGAAAGCTTGATCCAAGATTCCCTAAAGCCAATATAAATACAGAAATTGTTTTCAGGGGGTGCTTGAAGCAGTGTGAACTCACCACGCTGAAATAAATGGGATAGAATCAGTTACAGGAACTTGAGGGGTGAGAGAAGTGACTCCTAAGGGCCTGAAAAGTATTAAGAATAATCAAAAAGGAGGGGACAGGAGAGCAGGAGCTGGGTTGCAGATGTTTGCTTGCTCTGAAGAATAAAAGTAGCAATCTCAAAAATCGATAGTCAGCCTTATTAAAGGTGAGCTAGGTGCTTTCACTCTGAGGTTTTATTTAGTTGTATTAGGCTTAGATACTTCACAGGTCAGGTATTTCAGACCCAGCATCTCTAGAGACCCTCTTCTTGTATTGCAAAGTGTTCTTTATAGAAATCTGCCATTGTTTAAAATGTACTTTCTAGGTCTGAGTTGGAGGTGAGAAAGTGAGAGGAGGGGGAAATAAAAGAAAGATATCAAAGATGAAGAGAGGCAGGGAGGGAGGCAGGGAGGGAAGGAAGAGGGGAAATGGAGGAAGGCAAGGGTCTCCTTGTTCCAGGACAATGTATGTCTTCTCATTTTTGATTTTCAGACTCATTCAATTTTTCTCTCAGACCATGTGCTCCTGAAGAACCTTTACAATTTCCCTAAGGTGAAAACCTCCTCTTAGAAAGCTGCAGTGAATATTATCCCAGAGTCTCAAAAATGCCAATAAGAGAACAAATAATATTTGTTCATAATAGTGCTCAGTGCAAACCATGACTGATTAGTGTTATGTGTGACATCAACAGAGACAGTAATCAAGGTTACTTTAGCATTGATTTTTTACAGAGGTGAAGCCTCTTTGATGCATTACTCCATCAACACCTTCAGAGCCAAACTTTGCACATGAAATTAATCCCAATTAATTAGAACATTTGTAGATAGTACTGGGCTCTTTTATGTTGCAAAATAAATATTAATTCAGTGGCATTTTTTTCACCTTGTGTACCTTGTGTGGCTAGGAAGGAAAAAGAACCCTATTGATCAGTGCACTAAAATACGTTAGAAAGATTCAGCACCTGAGGTGGTCTGAGAGGCAGCTCGCCTGGAATCAGCTCAAGGACTAGCAGAGAAATCTGGGAAACTGGAACTGAATTGTATTGACTTCACTGGTACACGTAGTCATGGAAAAAGTATTGTTTCTGATATATGAAAGGAGGTAAAGTTACCCTTGATATTTTCACAAAATTTATGTAACACTGCACTGTGATGCTGCCCTACAGGGAAGACATGCCCTGAGGGCACTGGATCAGAGGTATCCTTGCAGTTCAGAGGAACATAAGTTCAGGAACTTCTGCTAGTATTATTGACTGTTTTACTAGCCACCATGATGAGTAAATTCCTGTGACTTATGTTGGACTGTCTTCGACTCATCTCCTCTGGAAAGGGAAGAAGCCATGTGGAACACCACTGCCTCTTCAGAAATTGACCCCAAATCCTGCTTGCTTGTGTGGTACCATTTTCTTCTGATTCCTGGAGCCTGGGACTCTGATTCTGATTCCCAGAAGAATGTGGTATGGGACAGGGAGGAAAGACAGACAAGGCAGAAAGGATTCCCTCTATTTGCTTCTTTAGATGTTTAATACCCAATGTAATCCTCCCCTGCTGGCACATGCTTCATCATACTGAATATATAGGGAACTTTGACCATGAACTTCTATTCTCAACTTGGACTTTTGAACCCACTGCACTCAGTCAATATAAATCCCAGTCTTAGCCTCAGATGCAGTCTTCCATCTTGATTACTTAGGTGTGAAAAGGGTGTAAGAAAACTACACCGTTTTTTCAGCATGTGTTGCAAATCAGAATTGTGTGGCTATAGTCAGTCTCATTTTTCACTGTGTCAAAAAACAAAACAAAACAAAAAACAAATTAACAGTTAGAAACATTCAGCTTTAAACATCAAATAAGTTGTCAAAATCCTGCCTAGGAAAAGTAACATTAAAGACTCTGTAACTTGATTAGGCTTTTTGGAACCTCATCAAAGGATAAATAATTGAGTGCTTGCATTATTACAGTAAAGCTTGGATGGCCATTTCCTCACCAAATTTACTCATCACACAGCAGTATCCCAGGAACAATAAACCCTTTTCTACAGCCCATTATGCTCTGAAAGGAAGAACCTGAGACCATTCCATGCTCACATCCCAGGCTATGCTATCTGAGTGGCACCAGAGAGGTGAGCCAGTGGTCCCATCCTGCGGGAGAAATGCAGAAATGCAAAGTGGTGTAGAACAGGCTGCAAGAAAAGGTAACTTCAATGAGTCAGTGCTTCCTTCTAAAACAACTGAGAGGAAAATCAAGGGGAGTAGATTCCCAGTGACTTCAGAGAGTATAGGAACCTGAGCATAGGCGCCTGAGGTCCCTGCTGCTGTGTGGTGACAGCTGTGGCAGGGGCTCTGCAGGAGCCTGTGCTGCCTCAGGCACATAGTCAGCACTATTAGCATTAGCCTGAAGCAGCAGTAACTCCTGCTGGGATATCTGTCCCTGTATGCCAAGGATCATCATGATGGCAGGGATCCTGGCTGCTCCAAACTCCAATTCAATCCCTCGATGTTACCCTTAATGGGGACCCAGATAAAACTGAAGGGTAGAACAGCCTGGAAGCAACTCTAACACACACTGGTACCCAGAACATCAACTAAATTTCTTATTGTCAGCCTGCTTCCTTAATCAGCAGAGTGAGCCAACAGGTTTAGTGTAAAGGGGAAGAAAGGACCTGATCCTGCTTCTTCTATAATGGCTATTCATTCCTGAGCACACAACGAATCTCCCCTGGAGATTCTGGATTTGGATTCCTGTCCTTTACCAGTATGTAGCACAATAGGAATGGAGCTTATTGCATAAACTATTGAAAACTACAGTGGAGTCACACTGATATAGAATGAAAATTAAACTGGATAAGTAGAAAGATGATGGGTAGTTGACTACCTACCTGTTTGTATTGGTGACTGAATTCTTCTGGTGAAACATTCTGAATCTGGTTATATGTTCATGTAATATCCAAAACAATGAGGATCTGTACATGGCAAAAATGTTACTGCTGATAATAAGGATGATGAAAGACAAAGAGAGATGGTCTGGATGTCCTTAGTATCACAGCAGTTTTATACTGTGGACCTCTTGTTAATTTACCTCTGATTTGTAGCGGTGTAAACAAGAGGAGAAACAGTCTATGCATATATACGGCATTAGTATTGTGAGTGCATCCATGTCTTTGGATTTGCATGTGAATATGAAATAATTCTATGCAAGTATGGGATGGAATTTAATTGTTTTCTTAAACAATGTATCCTTATCTTTCTGGAAGCATTTCAGAGTTGCTGCTGATGAACTCACTAATTAGTTTCCAATACTTAACCTTGTATTTCGCTTCATTACTGGTGCTCTGTTCCTTCTAGTTTTACATTTGGTATCAGAAAGTTCATTTAGAATCTAGCCAATCTTCCAATGCCAGCTCTGCACTTTAAATTTTTCATTCAGTAAGGACACAATGGGAATGTTTGTATCTGTCAAGGATATGCATGAAAACTTTTGAGTTGCATTGTCTAGAGAAAAAACACCCAACAAAACAAACAACCAAAAAAGAAAACCCAAGAAGATGGGACTCAAAAAAAGAGTAAAATAGAATTAAGTCACCAAGGACTGACCGGCTATTATGATAAAATAAGTTATAGGCAACCAACAGGTTTATAAAAGCAGAAAGCTGAAATCCTTAGGTTAAGATTTTATTTTAAAATGACACCATCAAGTAATTGTTTTTAATATAATTTATTTCCTTTAATGTTTCATTGTTTGCATTATTATCTTAGAAGCTAGGAGATAAATGTCTCCAAAAAGGAGAGAAGTGGCAATCCAGTGTTTAATGTCAGTATTGCATCTGACGATCTGCCCATGCATAAGGTGCAGGACATCTCGGTCTCCTTTCAAGCTGGGGAGGGCGCAGGGGCTTCCATCCTGCTCTGTAAAAAAGAACAGTATTGAGGAAGTGAAAACGTTTCATTCTGGTCAGTCCTCTGCTGTCTAGTTTGTGTAACTTCAGTTTTTGAAACCAATTCACATAAGAAATAGGGTCTAAAAGCACACATGAGAATAATTAATTGACAGAGCAGCTGAAGGTTCTGGTGGACTCTCGTTCAGTGGAGATCTTTAAATGAAGGTTAGAAGTTTTCTGTTTTGTCTACAGAGAGATGTGCTCTCAGACTTGGAACAGGATGAAAGTCAGGAAGTTCCCTAGCCAGCATTATTCCAGACATTGTAATATACCCTGCTGGCCTTTTACAAATCCTTATTTTTGCAGTGTGTGTCCATACATTGTAGTTCTTCATGTACATGGTTCACAAGGACTATTGTCAGTGACGTTAAGCCTTCTCATGTGAACAGCACATTTGATACAAAGAGGCTCTGCCTCTGCAAGGTGGCCTAGGAACACTTCTGGGCTCTGGGTAAGGTTGTACATCTTGGCTGTGGTTTGCCTCTCTGTTGGAACAAGACCTGAATTTGTACTGGTGCTTTCAGTCTCTTCCTTCCCTTCTGTGCGCTGATTTTCACAGAAGGAAAACAGGCTATCCAGTAGGACCAAAGTCATGATGGGTCTGGCCAGCTTCCCAGCCTGGATGATTTGGGAAATCAGGACCTGGAGATGTAACACTGGTTATGCCACAGGTCATTTTAGTTTGGTCTCCATCCAATTACAATATATTTTTCTGTCTTAAATATGTATCCATCACCCTGCTCGGCTCTTTTTAGGCTCAGCCATTATTTCCTTTTCTAGGAGACAGAGAGCACCACAGACTTCCCAGATCTGACTTTGTAGGGTTTAATGCAAATGTGCAAGGAATGCCACAAAAGTATTTCCAGTATTCTGTGATGCCTAGACAGCTCGGCAAAGAAGTGAGGTGACAGGTGAGTGGGAAGGAATAGAAGAGGGATGAGAAGGTATGTGATGCAGCAGTATGATTCTAAGCAATAGCCTGAAGAAGTCATGATAAGACTCTTTCCAACTTTGGTATTGAATAAGACAGTTTAGGTACAGTCAGCAGGTTTGCACTCAATTTTTTTCAGTATAGAGGTATCAATAAGAGATTGTTGTGACATCAAGAATCCCTGTTAGATCCATTCTTTTATGTGAGAAAAATGTACCATCATCATGTTAATGATTCCCTGGTCAGTTCCTCTGGGTATTTTTCACAATTTACTAAAACCACTAGTTGGACACGGCTTCCTTTGGGACTTTATTAACTGATGATACTTTTCTGCTTTCAGGAAATTTTGCCATGGAATTTATTCCATCTTTTCAACCACACATAAAGTATTTCAGTTGCTTAAATTGTATGTCTCAATATTGGTATGTTCTAAGAAAAGATGCATCTTGTAACTAAATAAATAACATATTGACTCATGAACTTGATACATTGCACACTACATTTTTACTGCTTAGCAGCAATCATGGAAGGTTCCACTACACCCCAGATCTCCTAACATCTCACTGGGTAGAGTGAAAAGGGGAAGGAATAGGAATAATTTCTTGCTAGGACAGAAATAATGGCTGATTTCATCAGTGGTGCTTAGGACATTCCCTTCCTGTGCTGGATTTGAAGACAAAACTCCTATTGATTTTTATGTATATATGAAAGGAGATTAAAAATATGTAGATTGAATTCTAATTTAATTTTTTTTTTCATTTTTTCCTTCAATTTTAAGTTTTTAAATGGGTCAGAATAGAAAATTCTTGACTTTATCTTCCAATTCATAGAATTCTAGAGCTTGCCTTAATCAGACTGGGAGGACTGGAATAACACCTTTGCTAGTCTCAAACTCCTCAACAAGGGAAATCCTGTTACAGCCATAAAACCTGGGGCAAGTTCAGACACAGCTGTCACTGAGGATCAAAAAGAAAGGCTCTGATCAGATGGAAGAATTGAAAAAATATCCTCTTCACTTTTTTGAGCATTCAGATTTGATCTTCATTGACATGAATGCAAAAGCATATTATAAACTTGGATGCTTGAAATTGCACAAAGTGAATTTCAAATTGTGTATTCGTTGGGAATCATCTTAATTTCTAAATCATGCTGTATTAGTAAGTCCCATAGTTTAGAAAAGGGAATGGTATGGAAGGAGGGATGTAATTATCCAAAGCAAACAACCAAATGAACAAGCACACATTCAAAGTAAGAACAAATTACCGTGGACTCTGCAAGATCCTCATATATGAAAGCAAGTTTCACAAAAATAAGGAAATATAAATGCTAGCCATTTGAAATAATAAAGAGAAAGAGGCCAAATCAGCAAATTGGTTCTTTGGAATTAGATAAATTTAATTCTATTCTTTTATAGTTTCCAACCACATGGTGACTATAGTCATCAGCTAGGACTGTTTATCACTGCCTAATGAACCACTGATGTCTGTGAATCACAGATTTACTAATCCTAAGATAACTTACTAATTTCTTTCCCAGTCAAAGGTTTTACAGTTTACATTTTTGGGAACTACTTCTTTAACTTTAAAATTGTCCAAGGATAACAATTCAAGAGGTCTTATTCCAGTGCTTAATTGTATTTGGAACAGATTGGCTAGGAAGGTTTTGTAATTGCTATTATAACAAAGCAACTTCTTGCCTGCTATGAATGCCCAAGTTAACCATGAAAAAGTGTGCTATGTATACACACACACACGTATATACACATGTACTCTACTTACCTACTTGTGCAGTACACATTATCCAGTTAACTCTAGATTTATGAGTTCACTGTCACTGTACTCACTGGAGAAAAGGAAGAGAAACCCCTTTTGGTTTAGTTAGTATGTACACTGCTTAGCGTATTGATAAATGGTTTGTAAGAGGAACTTAAGAATGAAAAATATTTGGAATAATACCTAAAAAATTCCTAGTCAGGAGTGTCAGATTTGAAACTGCCTCTGAGGAACCGCAGGAAGGTCTCACAGTGCTCACTGGATAGGCAACCAACTGGTAGATAAAATCCAATAGTAATTAGTGCTCATGGGTAGGACCAGGCGCTTGGGGTCAGTCATGCACAAGCACTCGGGCATCTCATTCCCACAGACTCCAAAGACTGTTATATCATCAAATCCTTTGAGAATCCAGGCTAAAGTAAATCACTCAAGGTCACACAGCAAGCCTGTTGCAAAGTGAGAAACTCAACCCAGTTTTGCTGAGGCCTCCTGCAACAACTTTCAGCAAAGGCCATCTTTTTTTTGTCCTTCAGCATGCTTAAGGTTGGGGTCCCTTTGCAATTATTTGTAGACACCAATAAAATTCCATGACACACAGCATTAAAGAAAATCTGCTTCTATTTATCCTCACTCCAAATAAAGTAAAATATCTTCCAGAGTTTTATTCTTGCTGGCAGGGTTCTCCCAAAACCCTCTCAGCTGCACGTTTTAGACGCAGTATTTAATACTAGTGATGCAGTTGCATTTCCATAATTCAGCTGTTCAGTCAAGGTCCTCCACCTTTTAAAATGTGTAAGTCATAAATATGAAAAAAAACCAACCCAAAAACCCACAACTGTGTGCAGTCTCTGCTGACTGAATTAAAAGTCTTGAAGAAACTTTCCATGCTATGAGGACTGTGAAGGATTTGGCAGAAATGGTGCTAACAATTAAATCAGCCAGAGACAGATTAAATTTTCTGATGACAGCTCATTTCTGAGATGGTTACAGCAAAAGTCTGATAAAAGCTTATCTGAAATTCACAGTTTTGATGAGGCTTCTGCTTGTACCAGGAGAAAATGAAACACTTTAAATAGCATGTGATCCTAGGGAAAGGTCTGCTTGGTATTGCAGAGGGAAGCTAGGCATTCCTGCCTGCAGTTAAGATTGTGAAGTATTATAACCCTTTGTTTTCACAGAAGGAATAATAAGTCTAAACTGTGTCTTGTTACCGAAACCAAGGGAAATTTCAATCTCTACAAAAGATTTAAATGTTTAAAAAAAAAGGGGGGTGGGAGTGGGGCAGGGGCAGGAAGTGATATATGTTTGAACTAACAAAAAAATAAATGCTTTTTCCCCCATACATTTATTGGGAGAAAGAATCACCCATCTCAGTGCATTGTGAATTCCTTGAAGCCAGACAAAATAACATATTGAGTGTAACATCCCTGGTACTGCTGTGGTGTGAAGTACATTCGCACACGTGGAACATCACAGGAGACCCAGATGAACCTAATATAGACCACAACAGGTCTGCGTGGTTCCTGCACCAGAGCCCTGTACCACCAGCTCTGTAGATCTCTGTAAGACTTTACGCTGGAAAGTTTAGCAGGAAAATGAAAATGCTGTGTCTGGTCCCTTGGGCTGAGCATAAATATGAGGTTTTAATCACTCCATTTGTTTATTATGCTGCTTTTCATAGGTGAAATGCTAGCACAGTGCAAAGCAGAATCATTTCATAGAAGACAGAAATAGGTAGGCAGATGTTATTCCAGACAGTAATCAAGACCATGGAGACATTAAATGAAACAGAACTAACTAAAAATGAACTGATGAAGAAAAACACTTTTGCACACACGGTAGAAATAGACAGTGGGATTCATTGTCATGGGACCAAGGATTTAGGCACAGTTCTTAAAGTTATTAGATACTAAATGGCTAACATATCCTCCAGAGAGTGTTTTTAAAGGCCTGTCAGAATAATATTAAAAATCTGCAAGATAAATTAGGAAGGCTATTAAAGAGCATTTTTTCAAATCAGAGCAATGTCTATCTTAGAGACAATAGGTAGAGAACATCCCTAGGAAAAAAACCAAACCGAACCAAACCAAACCATGCTCAGCTTTGTCCACAAAGGGTTTTTTTGGCACCTTTCTCTGCATCGCCTGTTTGACTCTTGTCAGACTAATCCTGTTTCCAATCTGGGAAGGCAAAGCTTGTGCTTATTAAGTTCTGCCCAAAAGGATTTTAGAAAAAGGGGGAAGAGGCAAGAAGAAAAAGGAGAAGAAGAAGAAGAAAAAGAAGAAGAAAAGGAGGCAGTAATCTTTTTGCATTGAAAACACAAAGTTGGTTAAAGCTGTAGCGTACAGACACCACTTTCTTGTACTGCATTTTATGTATTAGATTACTCACACAGGGATTTAACTAGAAACATATCTTTTATTAAAATTGTATAAATAAAAACATGTCCTTCTGCCCTCCAGCATGTTTATAGATGCATTTATTTATTTTACAGCATTCTATTTAATTAAAGATCTGCTGTTAGAGGAATAAAACTTTCTGAGATGCTTATACCTCCAAGATAAAACTGGGCCGGCTTGCAGCAGCGCAACTGACAGCTAAACCCAAGGTCTGCACATGTGATTTGTACAGAACTGTTGCATGGTTGTGTTATCAACTAAACGGGGGCTTACAAAGTCAGCGTTCAGTAATTTTGAATATCTCAGTGGCTGTATCTTGATAGCTCCTTCCCTGTGGAAACAGAGGGGTTTTATTTGTTGGGAAGCACTTCATTTTATTCGATGCAACTCAGCCAGAAATGCAAGAGGAAAATGTGAACATTGGCTTATTTGGCCCTACAGAGAAAACACGAGGAGGAAAATTTGAATAAGCCAAACTTTGTCAGAGCTCAAGACGTTCAGCTTCTTTGGCTTTGGTCTAGAACTGCCTTCAGTTCATGAGTTAACCCATCCATGGGAAAAAGCTTTTACCCACATCCCAGTGGCCATTCACTGCTCTGCAGTTCTGACTTGTCTGCATCAGTGTTTCACACCAGATAGCTCCCAAGGACTTCACATGCTTTTCAAGTATACAAAATGTGCCACATTTTCTATATAGTTATTTTATAATCAGTTCTGACTTTCCTCTGGATGAAATACGTTTTTTCTCCTGTAACATTCTGGTTAGATATTTGTTGTTGTTGTTGTTATAAACAATTTTTTCTTGCAAATGCATCTAAGTTTCTGATTTCTATTTGGAGCTGGTACATTCATGATGACTTTGAAACCAAAACTTTTCTTTGGGACATTTTTTGGTTACGAAAGTGAATGAGGAATACAGGGATTTAGTCTTCTGTGTAACAAACTAACCTCTTACTACATATATAGGCACTATCTTAAAAAATAATTTTCTTCATAATTCTTCCACAAATTGAAATTCAACTTTGAAATTCTCAGTTATCTGTCCTTCTGTAATGGAATATCAAGATTACAATTCAAGCACTAGAAAAGTAGAAAATAAAATGAATGTTCCCTATGTAATGCTAGTATAAAGCCTTACTGCATAGTCAATATAATATAACATTTAATTGCATTACTTTTTTTTTTTCCCCCAGAATTCTGTGTGAAGCATGGAGATCTAAATTTCTCCACTTTTTTCCCCTCAAAGTAGATAAAACATTTCTGAAAAAGTTATGGAAAGTTATAAGAAACACAAAATTCATTAGCCTAAGAAAAAATCAGACTAAAACAGGTTTATAGAATTCTAAAACCAGAAAAAAAGGCAGAATTTAAAAATTCAATATACAGCTATCCATTCAATTATAATTATAATGTTACATTATAATGTTTAATATGTATGTTGAAAAATATGGCAAGGCTTGTCCAGGAAATTTCCCATAGAAACATAAATTACTAATCTAGCTTTCCCATATATTTTCTATTGTACATCAGAAAACCACAAATAATAAATTATGTTTGCAAGCTGGATTTGTTTCCAGAAAAGTTCAGACATAGATTAATTTCCCTTTTTACTTTATTTAACTTTTGATATTATTTTTTTTACTGGGAAAGGGAAACCAAAAAACAAAACAGAAACCAAAATTACAAACTGAAATTTCTGAGAAGTACATTTGTACTTCAATAAAAAGCAAAAACAACAAAAAAACCCACCCAAACTCAAACCTGCTTGCAAAGAACAGCATTATTATATCTCAGAATGTGAAATTATAATTTCATTTCACTACACCTATACATGAATACACGTGAACAGAGACACATAAAGGCAGAGTAGTCACAGAAGGAAAATGCCATACTCATTACATGGTGGGCATGCTCCTCATTGTAGTTTCTTGTGCATCAACAATAACCTGTTTTTATAAGCAGGGTAGTCAAACAAATCCATACATCTGCGAACAAATGCAAGAACTTAGTATTTTTATAAAAAACATTGACTTTGTTGCATCACAATGTTTTGAGTCTCTTCATTTGCTGTTATTTATGAATGGGCAGACACCAGCTCAACAGCCAAGTGATCAGACAAATATATATGAATGAAATAACAGTAATCAGTGTTAGCTGCTGAAATAAATATTTGCATCAAGTGACTGACAGGCAAGTACTATAAAAAACAAATTACAGCTAAAATTATATTTTTCACTCAGGTTTTCAATTTAGAGATCGTTACCACACTACATTCAGTAGCATTAATAACATCACAAAATTTTAGAGTTAAATTTTGCCCTCAGTGTATGATGCTGTGATTGGAATAGTCATCTTGCTATGAATTAGTATGAATTAGTATGATAGCAGTGGAAGTCTACTGATACTGAGGTAAAAAGAAAAATATAAATAAAGCCTCCTGGTAGGGGTCCTGGTCCAGCTCTCATCCAACTAATTAGAAATACTCTGTTTACCCACTTCCATGGAATTTAATGGAAGTAAAAAGATTTTCTTCTGAAAATTGAAATGAAAGTGTCATTTTCTTTTTATTTTTTTCTCCTGAAAGTCATAGAGACAGCATATCTGCACCCCATGCATTTTAATATCATTAATGTATCTTTGAAAATACACATATATTTCTTATCTTTTTTTATGCTTTCCAAAAGTTATTGATGAACACATTGAGTTCAACTTGTTTTACACTAATTTCTCATACTGAAAAATAGATTTCTTAAATACTTGCAAAATGTTATTCTATGTAATTTTATTAAACCTTATTTTAAAAGTTAATATTTATCTTTTAGCTATAGCAGCTAGGATATAACTTTTTTTATTTTTCCACCCCTGTTTCGCAAACATTATATTTGGCTGAACCTTTATTTTCCCATATATATTTTCACTTTGCTTTTCTTCTTTTTTAAAATCTGTTCGTCTTTTGCATTTTCATACTTTATCAATTTCTCATTTCTCTCTAGTTTTAAAAGGGCAAATATAAAAAAATAAGGATTTTGAATGCTTCATGACTTTCTGGACACAGAAGAGATTTTGAACAACTAAAGGTATCAAGATACTGTATTTTAGGTTGGGATTGCTACTGTATCATTTTTCTGAACTGAAGAAATTTTGAAAAGGTAGAAGTAGTAAAGACGAGGAAAATAGGCAGAAAATCACAAAATATGAAAAAGCAGCAACTTTATCCAATTTTTTATTTTAAAAGTTTTTTAATAGAAAGAAACATTAAATAATTACCTGATATTTTTATTTCTGTTAAGCATAAAAAACCCCCAAGTATTTGTTTTAAATAGAAACATAAAAACGTCATTTAGCATCTAATCTATGTCTCCAAGGTAACAGAACAAACAGCTGAGTGCAATAATCGGAAGGGTTCTTGGGGAGGACAAGTTGAGTTGTGCACTCACTCTGTCCACACAGGGAATGGCAGAGATATTTGTGTTTGGTGCAGTGAGAAGGGAAAGAGTTACAGGATTTTTTAACCCATTATATGATACATCTGCAAATGAATAACAAAACTGCACTGAACTTTATGTTACCTTACATTGTAAATTCACATCTCGTTTACTGCTCTTACAAAATCTCTTTCAGAACTTTCTGCTGTTCAAGGGTATCATTGACTGACATATTATTATATACCTTCATTGAATTGTTATTATTCTTCCCTGATAATTTAGTGTGTGGAGTTTGGTTTAGTATTACTTTTTTTTTCCCCAACCTCAAACTCATGTAATTTATATTCTTCCCATATATTCCTACTCTCGATTTCTTTGGTCTCCTCTACACTGTAATATTCTAAAATACTGTTGACGAGTAAAGAATATATACAGATTTCTACCAACAATGCTGACTGGACAGTGAAAACAACTATACATGTGTAGGTAGTTAGGGCTTGACGGCCGGAAGATGTCGCGCTGTACGGAAATATAGGGCCCCTCTCCGGATAGCCAACAGCTTTTAGCTTATGACGTAAGCAGACGGAAGTGACGTTGTAAACCCAAGCTATATAAGGCCACGCCACTTATCAATAAACGCCGACCAGCCCGGCGGGGAGGATGCTCCCGGACCAACAAGGAGGGTAGAAGCCCTTGTGATGCTTGTATCATAATTACATAAGCAATGGGGTATTGATTGTAAACCCAAAGATTTTACTCTTGACGTTGCGAGGCTTTTAGAAATTGGGGTCATTGACCAACCGGTGGATGTTCTCCACCCTGAAGTGTGGGATAAGTGTACTAAAGCGTTAGCCAAGGAGACGATGTCCTCGGGTTGTGGGCAAAACCTTAAGTTGTGGGGGAAAGTTGTACAGGCCCTGCAGAAGGCTTTACAAGAGCAGGAGACCTGGATGGCAGCAAAGGACTGTTTGTTGGTCACCCTGAAAGTAGGAGTCGGGGCAGCCACACAGACTTTGCACCCCCTGGACGATGACGGTTCTGCTGAGCCTAAAGATCTGCGAGAGGGCGATACGTCCCCTCAATCCCCGAACCCCGTCCCGCTTACGGAGGGACAGAAATGAGCAAAATCCTTCTGGGGTGGGTTGGTTGAGGAGGCCAGGGGCACCGCGGGGAAATCAGAGTCTGGAAAAGACTGGGCCAAACCACCGCCATACGCGTCCCAAGATGGCGCCGAGCGGAGAGCGGAGAGCGGAGAGCGGAAGGGCGGGGTGAGGATGCCCTAGACGGGAAAAGGGAGGAAGTGCTAGAACTAACAAGTGCGTGCGAACGGGAGGAGAATGAGAAGGAAAAGAGCGATTGGGACGACCAAAAAAGGGAAAAGATCGTGAGCGAGGGGCCGAGAACCAATCAGAACGCCCATTTCAATAATTGCCCTTATAGGGCAAACAGCCCGCCGAGCGGAAGGTGGGGCGAGCCATGAGGGAGGGAACAGCCCGCCCGCAAGGGAAGTCTCCGGATCAGACACCAGCTGGGACGAGTGGCTTGCAACTGATTCAAACTTAGAGGAGGAGGAAGTGAAGGCAAACAGAGCCAAGAACCGAAATATCCCCATCCAAATTAAAGAGAAACCGAGAGGGGAAGGAATCCCTCTCACGGATTGGAGGAAAATAAAGAACGTGTGTGCCGACTGGGCCCCATCAGCCGCGCTAGCATTCCCGGTCCAGGTGACGGACGGGGGACAGAGGGTCCACTCGCCAATAAACCCTAAAGATGTACAAGCGATTGTTAAAGCAATTGCGGATAAAGGACTTAATTCTGCCTCATAGATGGTATTGTCGGGGGAGACTATATGCTCCCATTCGATATAAAACGAACCTGTCGACTGATCTTTGATGGGGCAGGGATGATTGTTTTTAAACAAGAATGGGAGGACAACTGTGCAAAGCTACGGGCCCAAGTAACTGGGGCGGATCATCCACTACACGGCTCCAGCCTACAGCGGTTAATGGATAGACCCAACAATGATTACCCCCCAAGCACAAGCCCAGGGCCTGCGGGCCCATGAAGTTATGGCAACTACTCGTTCGGCCAGAGAAGCTATTTGCACAGCCTCTAGAGTTAAAGCAAAGTGAAAGTGAGAGCTTTACACAATTTGTAGATCGACTCCAGGCAGCGGTTGATTCTTCGACCCTGCCCGAGGAAGCAAAAGGCCCGGTTGTAGCAGAATGCTTACATCAGCAGTGTAATTCAGCAACCAAAGAAATCCTGCGATCGCTGCCGGCGGGGTCAAGCATCGCGAGTATGATTAAGCATGTCGCGAATGAAGAACATCTAGCCCCGATCCAGGTGGGGTTCGTAACGCCATCTAGTGGCTCGTATGAACATCGACCATGGGAATGGGTACTGGCGAGATGGGAGGATCAGAAGATACTACAAAAGATTGTTACCCCGGGGACCCCTAACTTTCGGGCATACCTCTGTGACCTAATCCTCTCAACCCCCTGTTTGAATACTGCAATGTATTATATGTGTCCCAGCTCTAACCCTGGCAAATCTTATTGTAACGTCCCTTATCAGTATTACTGTTCCTATTGGGGCTGTGAAACCATCGCGTCTGGCTGGAAGGTAGCGAAATCAGACCCGTTTCTTAAGACCCGTTGGGGGCCAACAGGCTGCACCCCTTGGACAGTAGATGGGTTGGCAGGGCCAGTATGCCACAGCAGGGGGTTCAATAGAATATATGACTGCCAATATATTTTCTTAAACGTAACCAATGAAAACGACCTGGGATGGACTATCGGCAAAATTTGGGGCATTAGATACTGGCTACCTGGCACAGATGGGGGGGACTGTATTTTATTAAAAAACAGGAAGTAAAAAGCAGTACAGCAATTGGTCCCAATGTCGTAATCAAAAGCGATAACCAGCAAAGAAAAGAAAGCTTGCTGACTTCCACCCCCGTTCCAACCGATCCCTTACCAACCAAGCAAATAGTTCCCTCAAGCCAACCAAATGTGAACTCTCACCATTTGCCCGACAAGCCATTTTTTTAACGTGTTAGATGCCACCTTCCGGTCGCTGAATCAGTCAAACCCAGATCTCACGAGTTCTTGTTGGTTATGTTATGACATGTATTTTCCCTTCTATGAGGGCATTGCCCTCAATGCTTCTTTTGACTATTCATCAGACAGCAGTCCAACCCAGTGTAGGTGGGACACACCACAGAAAGGAATCACCTTGAACCAAGTCAGGGGCCTGGGCGTATGTTTTGGTAATACCACCCTAGCAAGCTGGGATAGTGCTGTTTGCGCAAAAACCGTTGTTGTTGACAAAACCCATAAATGGGCGATCCCATCCGCACCCGGAATGTGGATTTGCCACCAATCAGGAGTAACCCCCTGTGAGTCCCTTGAACTTTTTGATGACTCTGACTTTTGTGTACAAACTCTGGTTGTTCCTAGAGTTCTATACCATCCAGAAGAAGAAATGTACCATTATTGGGGAGAAGCTAATAGCAGACTTCAAAAAAGAGAAGTACTGACAGCTGTAACGATAGTGACGCTGCTTGGTTTGGGAGCAGCCAGCACAGCCACGGGAGTGACCTCCCTGGTGACCCAGCAACGAGGCCTGTCTCAACTACAAGCCACCATCGATGAAGACCTACAAAAAATCAAGAAATCCATAACCTTTTTGGAGCAATCCCTCTCCTCGCTTTCAGAGGTTGTTTTGCAGAATAGACGGGGATTAGACCTCCTGTTTATGCAACAAGGAGGCCTTTGTGCTGCCCTGAAAGAGGAATGTTGCTTCTATGCTGACCACACCGGAGTGGTTAGAGACTCGATGGCCAAATTGAGAGAGAGATTGGCTCAAAGAAAAAGAGAGAAGCCCAACGAGGGTGGTTTTGAATCATGGTTTAACTATTCACCGTGGCTAACCACCCTGATATCCACCTTGATAGGACCGATTGCAATGATCATGATGACATTGATCTTCGGACCCTGTATATTAAATAGGCTTTGTCAAGAGTCCTTTGTCAAGAGCCGGCTAGAAAAGGTTAACATCATGTTTGTAGAACACCAACAACTGCTTTAAAAATGTACTTGGTCAGTATTTCCCCCAGTTTTTTCCCCGGTTATCCCCAGTTATCCCAAGTTACAGTCCGTTACCCCCAGTTACCCCCCAATTACCACTTCCCAGTGTGCCTTATATTTGTTATCGTGAAATCGTTATTTGTACTATTTTTTAGAAATATTTTTATTATTACTATTTTAGCCTGTTTAGTTAAGCATAGGGAGAGGGGAAATGTAGGTAGTTAGGGCTTGGCGGCCAGAAGATGTCGCGCTGTATGGAAATATAGGGCCCCTCTCCGGATAGCCAACAGCTTTTAGCTTATGACGTAAGCAGACGGAAGTGACGTTGTAAACCCAAGATATATAAGGCCGCACCACTTATCAATAAATGCCATTTGCCATCCACCACATTGGTGTCTGTGAGCTGATGGCCTGAGCGGCCTGGGGTTGGTCGCTGTGCCGTTCCTGAACCAGGTCGCCACGCCTCCGAAGGCAACATACATGCAAAATTTTAATTTTATTTTCTTTATGTATTTTAATGGGCTAATTTATTCCACCTGTGAAGCCACCTCTGTAGCTTTTCTGTACTACTACAAAATACAGCTTTGCAGTTGTTCTTTTATCTGCATTAGCAACACTTTCCTGGCATAACAGCATTTCTGTGCTAATAAACTAATTTTCAAAACCCATTGAGTTAATAGGTTTTTTTTTTCTCAATTGCCTATGGTTTTTTGGCATTGGGTTTTTTTCGGGTTTTTTTATTTGCTTGTTTGTTTGTTTGTTTTTTTGTATGGCTAATGCATATAAAAGTATGGAGAGTCAATAGTATATATATAAAATAATAAATAATGTCCAATGCTCAGAAGCTTTACAAGGCTTTGATCTGTCAGTGGGTTGTACCTCATTTAGGGGATCGACAGAAACTATTACCCTTCTCTTGATTTTCACAGCTGATACAATAGAAGACCCAAGCTCATATAATACCTGATTTCCCAAGCTCCTGACTTTATGGATAATTGTTGCCCAGAGGGGAAATTTCTTCCCAGCCTACATCAGCAAAAGGTAGGTTTATATCACAAAACATAAGGATTTATGCTCCAATCTATTCCATAGCACTATCAGACTCGCAAAACTTCATTTGAGGAGCACGGTTAATATGCAGTTAGCATTTTTACTGTATCTCACCTATTTGTCCAGAATTTAGTGAGATCTCCTAAAATTATAAGTAGGACTGTAGCAAACAGGTATTCAACCTTACTGAATACTAGCAAAGGAGGAGTTACAACAACAGTATAAGATCTTATCATAGTGCTTCTCATATCCTCAGAGGATCTATCTGTCAGTTACTGGTCATCTTAAGTGTGGATCAATATATATTAAAAATAAACAAGCAAAAAACCCATGAACTTTATTTCCCTTTTTGCTGACATGAGGACTGTGAAAAAGAAGACATTCAGAGGAACATAAGTACTAAATTAGCTTAACCACTATGACTGGCATGGGGGCACACATGGTTGTGTGGGGTCAGTGGAGGGATACACCTGCTTATTCAGGCTGAGTAAGAAGAGCAGTACAGATGCATTTGTGAGCCTGAAACAAATGCTGCTTTGCATCCCTAGAAGCCTTTTGACTGCTGCAGCAGTGACTTCAGAGACCAGTCTGATGCACTGGAGAGTGGTCTGCAGTGACTGTAACAATTGATAGTTACATGAGAGTCACCTCTTCTGTGTTTAGCAACCTAAAAGCAGTGTCTGTTCTGAACCAGCCGTGTGTACTACCTGTAGAATCAATTAAAAGACACAGGCAATTCATCCCATCTCTATAGCAGTGAATGGGATGACTGATACTTTTAGGGAGGCGCCTATGTCTTTCCATTCGCTACAGGGGGACCAGGTAAGAATAGATTGGTAACTTTTAGTTACTGAAATTTAGATGAATCTTTACACATCAAATACGTTCTGCTGCACTAATTAGCTGAAAATATTTAGTTAGATACCAGATATTTCCTGAATCCTATTGTAGTCAGCAATACATCTTGTAAAGTGCTACCTAACAGAATTGGAAATACAGGAGTCTAACCTCTGATGAACACAACAGCTTTAAGCTTAATCTTCCTTGGTATCTGCCTTTAATAATAGCAAAGCCAATCTGATTTTGTTAACTTTCTTCATTTCACCCCTGCTGAGGATGGCACCCAGCCATCTGTGATATTAACCGAGTTGGAAAGCAACCAATTCAAGGCTAACTGAACCAGATGGATCTTGTAAGAAGCCATCACAGAAGGATTTTTGTCACCTTTTGAGCTTTTCTGACCTCACAGTCTCTGATTTTATGATACAACATAGAAGGGAAGGAATCTTACTAAAATAAGATGAGAAGTAACATCAGGTTTGTGTGGAAAGACTAGGCTACTTGTAAGACATTGACTGATTTATATTGGCCCATGTGTCTGAAAGTTAGAAGAATCCAGAAGGTGAACTATGACCTTCTCTGCTAGGACAAAAAGCAGTTGCCAGAAAGGTTCAACATTTTAAAAATCTGGTTATTATTTTGAAAGCAGAGTGAAAGTTAAAGCAAGAAGATGCTCAATCTTTCAGTGCAGAAAGTTCTCTCTCAAGAAAACCACCTCCTACAGGAGATGGAGTCCCAGTCCATTCACAGCTTTTCTCATTATGGGTCCTTCAGTGTGATCACTTTTGACAGACTGTGATTGAACTATTTTTTTCATTTAAATTCCACTTCAAATCAGCATGCCACGCCTGTAAAGACCCTTTAGACATTTGCAGTGATGCTGGTTTCCTTGGAACACCAGTTCATTTCCCCACCCCTAATCCAAGGAGGTCATCTTCATTTAAGAAAACCATGTTGAAGTGCAAGACTTGTATCCCAGAAAACATTCCCCTTCTATTCATAACACCCTCTTACCCACTCTGTAAATCTTTATTCAAATGACATGCATGCCAATTTACCTTACCTTTTCCCCTTGGCAGCTCTGCTTGCCTCACAAATTGCTGGCATATCCAAACAAACCAAAGTGATCAGTGATTGCTGCTTGATTGCCACCAGTGGTGCCATGCAGAAGAATCTCTGTCGGATCCAGTGTAGCACTCAAGACATCAGGTTTGTTTTCCATAACATATGAATCCTCATTTTAAAAAGAAAAAAAAGTGGGAAAAGAAAATCAATAACCTTCTGTGTCTTCACACATAAATGCTGTTGAGTTTTCAAAACTAATGGCTACCACTACACCTGTTGCAAAGACAGGATATCATAGTCTAGAGGGAGGCTTTTTAACTTCAGTTTCCAGCATACTGTGGTCTTCAGATTACTAAGTGCAGCAGCATCCAGAGACATCACTGTACTTGCCGCTGCCCTGAAGAACTTGCACTTTATGCAAAGGAAGATTGTTCATATCTTTATGTCACAGAGATCCAGTGAGGTGATGAATGAAGTGACCATCCCATGGTCAATATCTGTGGCAGAGGCGGCTTTTCTATTTCCATCCACCCCTGTTCTCATATGCTCTGATAAGTGTGAGTGAAGGAAGCTAACAAACACTGTCTTATATCTAATCTATTATTAACTATTGTAAACTAAACATTGGCAGGGTTGTGGGAACCAGCCATCAGAAAGGTTCATATCCTCCTTTTAAAATATGTTAATTACTTCAGAAGAAGTGTCTTAATATCCAGATCTAGCTTGAAACTAACAACTTTCTTCCAATCTTTCTGAAATTTTTCCTTTCCCTGAAGAAATTATGACATTTTCCCACGTATGGTGCTGTGCTGGAAGCTCTCCGTCATTCTTCTTTCGTTGATTGTCTGCTTGGCATCAGAAGAAAGAAAAAAATTTTTTTTACAAAAGGGAAGAAAATGGAAGTAGGTTCTTTAAACAAGAATGCTCGTTTTGTACATAACCCTTTGGCACCCACAGCCATTATTTGCACAGAACACTAATATTTTGAAGGCAGGTGCAGAGAAGAAAGACATATTCTTGATTCCTTTTCCAGTACACTGTGGCTGCTGAAGAGGCTTTTGTACTAAGACTAGGGGCAGTCTCTGTCAAGAAAATTTATTCCCTAGAGGCTCATTTATGCTGGATAATTATGCTTACAGTTATATTAAGATAAAGTTCATCATGGAATACTATCTTCTTGTAAATCTACAGTGACACCTTTGTTATCTCAAACCTTACAAAGGCACTGATGGGGGTTTAGTGTTAGACTCTCAATACAAATGCCTAATTTCCATCTATATCTATTGGAATTTTTGTCCACATGGATTACAGATTTGTTAAAAAAAAAAAGAAAAAAAAGAAAAAAAAGAAAAAAAAGAAAAAAAAGAAAAAATAAGTTTACAGAGATATGAAGGCAGAAATAAGGGAAGCAATGTCTTTGCTTTCAGGTATGACGTGGGTTGTCCTTTCTATTACTTTGTTAGAGATTTAACATGGTGAGCTGTTACTTTTATAATTAAGTAATCAGTAAATGTGTAACTTGCTTATAATATCCCAGTTGTACTGCACTTAAATGATAAATACAACAGGATATGATATTATTAAATTAAATGATTAATACAATGGTGATTTAATGATAAATACAAAAACAGGAACAACGGCTTTTGTGTTTAGCATACAGTTTGGAGATTCGGAGCATAGGAATTTTTTTTATTATTGCTTCTGCCAGACCTCCTAAATGACTTTGAACAAATCACTTCACCTCTTGTGCCTCAGTTTCCATCATGCTAAATGAAGAGGACAAGTACAAAAGGAAGGAATTATGAGGATAAATGTGTGCAGACGTGTAAACTGTGTACAAACTGGGGCACTGAGGACTGCACAGAGAGAAACGGCATCCAATGGCAAAGGCATAGTTAGCTGCTGTTTCTGTGGTAGAGAGGGAAGAATCTGGTGACTACCACTTCTTTCAGAGTATGTATACACTTCGTATGCAGTGGCAATGCACCTTGTTTGTTTTGTTTTGTTTGGAGATAGTACAGCTGCATTACTTAGGAGGAGTCTACTATTGCTTGGATAAAGTTGAATCTCTTTGTTATTACACAGCTGAGGCCATGTAAATCATGCCATCATGAAAAGATGTTTCCATTATGTAGCATTTCCTTGTTATGATCTGTGACAGGAAAAACAAAGGAGAAAAAACTAATGTGAAACAATGAACTTGCCCTATTGGCTTAGTTTGGAGAAAAAACCAAAAACAAACCACATCTGAATTCAGCAAGGCCAGAGCTTGCTCCCACTGGGACCTGTCAGGCTTATGTACCAGTTCAGACAGAGCTGAGGAGTAAAGGGATGGGGGGGCGGGGGTTGGGGGATAATCACTGGTATGCAAGAAATGGGATGAAATTATGAATAGAGTTTAAATGCTTCTGGTAAACGCTTGGAAGTAGACTGATTTAAGTAATACAATTCACCTCGCTACACCTCATTTCACCTCACCTCGCCAAGCCTGAGTCCTCCCCATGGTGCTCCTCACTTCTCAAGAGTGTGGTGCCTGATCCACAGCCTTTGCATTAATCAGGAACATTTCTGACATGACCATATGGACTCTTATCTATAAAACATGCCATTATTAATATTATTATTTTGATTATTGCTATTTGCTGTTTTAGCTCTTATCTTTTAGCACCCAAAGCCTCTCACGTGCCTGAGGTCCAAATGTGTTCTATGAACATGAATAAGATGTATGAACACTTAAAAATATAGCAAACCCTCCTCTCCACCCCTGCTGAAAATACTGGCAAGAGCTGCCTTTTTATTAGATTTCTGATCCTCCTGGTTGACATAAAAATACCACAATAAGAGCCTTTCTCAGGATACCTCAGCAATTTCTTTTTTGTCCTGGCTAAAACCAAGGGATGCAATAAAATAGAAAACAACTGAGAAAAATAAAAGGTAACAATATTTCACAACCCTTAAAGGTGTTCGTTCAAAGTTAGGTACTTCAGAACACATAAAGGCTCCAGGGAGAAGGGATGCTGTTTGTATACTTGCTTCCTATATATTAGTAAAAACTACCTTGGAAATGGCTGACTTTACTAATGTTTCTATTGCTTGTTCTACATGACTGTCACTTGCATTGCGAGGTCACTAATGCAGCTAACAGATGGTGCAGCAAGACTAGCAGCCATGAGGGATAGTTTACTAACAAAAGAGGAAATGATTTTTAGGATTTCCCTTGCATATTGCAGGCGCTTTTTTTCTTATTTTTTTCTTTTTTTTTTTCCCCACCCTACTTCTTCCTTTTGGACAGACCTCATCTCCTTGGCCTCAGCTTTATGGCATTTTTTGACTGAGGATAGGTCCAACACTAGTAAGAAATCTGTTTTACTTTCTCCCCTCGGATTGTGTTAGGGTTATAGCTTTGGAAAAGCAAGTAACACCAGCTGGGTTATCTCCGTTGCCTGTACCTTGAGTGGCTGAGGGTGTTGTTATGGGAAGACGTTTATGGATCTCTGAATCGTTGTCAGTCTTAGTTCCTGATCAAACACCACCGTGTTGTGTTATTTAGCAGGTATAGCACTGGAACACAACAAAAGCTCTCTAACAGGAGATATTGCTAATGACCTTAAAATTTAATGGGCTAAATGGAATACTGGATCTTAGGCAAAGTATCACAGCAAGCTTCCAAAAGCCGTGATGCTGGTAGCATAAGGACACAGCACAGCCGGCTGCCAGAGCATCCATTTTGCATCTCACATTAGTTTGCAGGCTGCTTTGACTGCAAGGAGATGTTGCAGGATGAGGAGACTATTCTCTAAAAGATGTCTGTTGAGACTTTATGGCTTCCTCTTACATTGCAACCATAGAAACTCATCCAGGTCGAAATCTGTAGCCCATATCAAATGGGTAAGGACTTACGCATATGCCTGACTTGAGCTTATAAAATCAACAAAGCACTGAGCAACATACCACAAAACAGTGAAGTTGGTAACTAGTTAAATGAGAGGAGATTTATGCATATAGGGAAATTCATAACTGAAGCGAGGTGTCAGAGTCATTAACTGTGCTCTTTCCTAAGGTTTTTACATTCAGTTCATTTCTTAAAAAACTTTCCTGCAGTTGAACCTGAGCCTTGCCGGACTATACTGATGTCAAGTATGAGATGTACTCATCACTGAACATGCTATGCAGCTTTATATTACATCTGCATTAGCATAGAAATAACTGCATGACTTCATTAATTATGCAGATTAATCACTGACTCGCTCTAGTAGGCTTCTGTAGGGGACTTCATAACTCACCTGTTCATAAAGCAGCAAAAAAATTTCCAATGTACACTTCTAGATGTCATTTGTAGGAAGGAATCCACTTTGTATGGAAGACTCCATCTGAATATCATTTGATACATCCAGCCTCAATACTCATGGTCATGTTATTTCTTATACCAAGTTCAGCCTCTATTGTAGGTGGTGTCTAACCCTATCACAGGTCCTCAGAGATGACAGTATACTGTTTCATATAGCTATAACTATAAAGAAATATAAAAGAAAGGGTTATAAAAAGTGCTTCCTCAGAAGGAAGTGTCTGTTTTGCCTGACGGCACTGTCAAAATAACTAAGGTAATATTAAGTGACCCGAAAAGCGGGAGCAGATTCTCAGGATTTAGAACATTTGATTTTAACAATATGTTTTTGCGGGGCCTTGGGTAGGTAAATACATTTGATTGCATGTCTGTCTAATAAAGGAAGAATTAAATACTGCATTTCATAAAGGACTGGGAGACCTAGCTCAGGAGCTTCCCTCTCAGCCTTTACCCAAACAGGATGATGACAGGGGAATAAAAATATATATCACACCTTTTCTTTCTGGATAAAAGGGTTTATTTCTTAGTTCGAAGTATCATTATGCTGAATACCCCCCAGGCAAGGCTTTCATAAAATATGTGCATGTGTAGAACTTGCAATGATATGAGTAGTGTCTGAACATGTTCCAAATTGCGTTCCAATTAAATTTGGTGCCAGGAGCCTAGTGCTTCAGAGCATGAGTACTCTCAGCATCACCCACAAAAGCCAGCAAATACCTACTCACTTTTTGACTTACCTAGCTGCCATTTTGTTATCGATTTGTTAATAAGTTAAGATTGATTGATTATATTAGATTGATTGATTGATTTTATAAAATCATTTAATAGAATTAAAATATAGAAGAATAAGAAAAATTTTTATAGAAAACTTACAGCTATATAGTAGAAGTAGTTATGAGATCTTTTGTACGTCCTGTACCAAGGCTAGAAGAAGGGCCTGGAACTATTGTGAAAACTTAGGTAATAACTTTAGGGTTGAAAGGTTCCTTTGTACTTAACCAGTCTTCTGTATGTAGAGGTGTATTGAAATTGTCAGAGTATGAGATTAATGGGAACTGGGGAGAGTCGACTGGAACAGCTTGTAGGTGCCTGCCAAGAAACCGTGAACTTTAGTAAAAGGTAATTCCGGCAGGGGGAGATCGCGACCACCGACTCATATACCACCTACCCAAATCGTACCCTAGACCCATTTCTAGACCTTTCTAAGCTTTACTGCGCAGAATCGGATATAGGAGGAGAGTATGTAAATGATTTATGGGAAATGTTATGATTATGCATGAGTAATTAATGAATATGTATGAATAAGTTCTATATATGGAATCTGTTTTTGGGACCTGGCGTGCGTTGATCGTGAGAGGACTCGCTCACGCACCTGGCCGTCAATAAAGAAGTGTCTGCTTATCTACATCACATTGGTGTCGATAAGTTCTTCATTCCGAGATTTCGGTAACAGTTTTGGCGACCCAGATGGGACCTCGCTGAAGGAGACCGGAGGAGTCGGGGACCTGATCGGTTCCAGCCGGCACCGAGGATTTCTCGGGGACACCCATCGATCCCCAATCCATAAGGCTCTTCGCGACGTTCTCTGGATTTTTTTGGGTAAGACACTTCTTCTTTTTAATTGTAGTAAGTAAGTGCACTAGAGGAAGTGGGCAGGAGTCCCACTATAATAAGTGTATTGGAAAGAGTGGGATGGAGTCCCACCAGTGGGTTGGAGTCCCACTGAATAAGTCTACCTGTCAGACGCAGTGAAAGACCTGCGCAGGGTAGGACTAGGAGTCTGCCCGTAAGACATAAGCGAAAGCTATTGCAGGGTTGGACTAAAAGGATCCTTGTGGAAGTGGAAGCCTAGGCGTCTGCCCGTAAGACATAAGCGAAAGCTATTGCAGGGTTGGACAAAAGTGTAGACAAGAGAAACTATATGCTATAGTGTTCTCTAAGGTAGTGCCTCTAACAGGAAGTTAGAAGTTTTAATGTTTTGTTGTTTTGTGAGTCTGTGTATTAAGAAGAAAATTAAGAGGTATAATATTGTGTTATATGTTTGTCTTTTTTGTTGTTTTGTGAGTTTGTGTATTAAGAAGAAAATTAAGAGGTATAAAATTGTGTTATATGCTTGTTTAAAGCAACTGTGGGAAAGTGTGAGTGTGGTTGTAAGGGTGAGACGTATAATTGAGAACGAAAGCGAGTGTGGAGTGTGGATCCGCGGATCGGAGTGACAGAGTTGAATAATTGTGTATTGTACTGTGGGTAATTACACCATGGCAACTAAGTTAACTCGGTTGTTTAAAAGTAGAAGCTTGGGTAATCTTGTGTTAAATGATAAAATCCCGAAAAATTCTCCATTGGGATGTTTGTTGGCACATTGGGGAGATTTATATGAGGATTTGCCAAAAAGCCAGATGATTGAGTATTGTAATAATTGGTGGCCACTATATATACTAGAAGATCAGGAAAAGTGGCCCATGAACGGGACACTGAATTATAACACTATTTTGCAGTTAAAGTTGTATTGTAAAAGAGAAGGGAAATGGAGTGAAATGCCATATGTGGATTTGTTCTTTTACTTGAGACAAAGAAAGGATTGGCAGGAGGAATGTAAGTTAACTACTGGAGATAATTTAGTAATGGCTGTAACCGCTGATAATAAGAAAGTGAAAAAGTGTTGTACAACTTGTGAGATTGGGAAAGGTTGTTTGAAGAAAAGGACTGCTATTGAGAATGACGATGGACCAGAGTTAGATATATCCCCTCCTAGGAGAGAAATGAATCAGGGTCGAGAATTAAGGATACAAGAACCGGCGACTGAACCAGATAGCAGTGGAACAGGAGATGTGGGAGAGAGATTATCGGAGATTGTAATTCATACTCCTGTTTCACGGAGAACTCGGCAACAGACACAGACAATAGCTCCCCTGCGACAGGGAGTTGGCAGCGACGGACCAGTCTATGTGAAAATACCTTTTACAGCTACGGATTTGATGACTTGGAAACAGGCAGCAGGAAACTATAGAGAAGATCCTGAAAAAGTGGGCAAGGTGGTAGATACTATAATTAGAACACAGAATCCAGACTGGAGTGATTTACAGGTGATTTTGGATAATTTGTTAGATGATACAGAGAAACAAATGGTATTAAAAGCTGGGAAAACACAGGCAGAGTTGGATGTGATGAGTGGAATAACAGGTGGAACAATAGAACAGAATTTTCCATCTGGGGATCCGCAGTGTGATCCAAATAATGTGGCACACAGAGAAAAACTGAAGCGGTATCAAAAGTGGGTTTTATATGGGATTAGACATGCCATGCCTAAATCTTTGAATTGGTCTAAATTATATGAAGTAAGACAAGATAAAAATTAATCTCCCTCAGCATTTTTGGAAAGATTAAAGGAAGCTGCTAGAAAATACACTGATTTGAGAGTGGAAACAGAGGCAGCACAGATACAATTGGCTTTGATTTTTATGGGGCAATCGGCACCAGATATAAGAAAAAAACTCCAGAAACTGGAGGGAGAGAATTCAAGAAGTTTAAATGCAATGTTGGAAGTGGCATGGAGGGTATATAATAACAGAGAAAAAGAAGAAAGAAGAACAAGGAGAATAGATTTATTGGCAGTAATGGCAGGAACAGTAGATAGAGGAAGGGGCAGAGGAAGAGGACGAGGATTTAATGGACGAGGAGGGTATATGAATTGTGGTGATCGGAAATTTAATACCCTCTTAGGAATAAATCAGTGTGCCTTGTGTAAAGAGGAAGGACACTGGAAAAAGGACTGCCCCAGAAACAGGAGTGCTTCTCACGACCTTGCCAAAATAATGGTTTTAGATGACTGAAGGGGACCGGAGGGGAGCCCAGCTGAACCTCTGGTTAAAATTAAGCTGGGAGATAAAGAAATTAAATTTTTAGTAGATACGGGAGCGACATTTTCAGTATTAAATACTTGTAAAGGAAAAATTGGAACAAAGACAGCCAATATAAAAGGAGCAACAGGGAAAGAAGAAAACAGGCCATTCCTACAACCCATAGATTTGAAATTTGGAAATAAAATAATTACACATGAATTTTTATATGTACCAGAATGTCCGGTACCTTTGTTAGGGAGAGATTTGTTATCTAATTTAAATGCACAAATTGTATTTGATGAAGGAGAATTCTTTTTGAAAATACCCGAGTCAAAAACGGGAGAAATTTTGATGATACAAGAAAAGGTAAAGGAACAAGAAATTCCACCGGAGGTGGATTTGGCAGTGATCCCTACTGTATGGGAGACAGATATTCCTGGCAAATCGAAACTAGCAGAACCGGTTAAAATAGATTTGAAGGAAGGCGCAGGAACAGTGAGAATTAAACAATATCCAATCAAACCGGAAGTGAGACAGGAATTGAAGAAATTGATTGATAAATTTTTGAAGTATAAAATTTTGGAAGAATGTGAATCTGAGTATAATACTCCTATTTTACCAGTCAGAAAACCTTCGGGTGAATATAGACTGGTACAAGACTTGAGAGCAGTATATCAAATAGTTAAGGATATTTATCCTGTGGTAGCAAACCCTTATACACTGTTAACAGCATTAAGGTAGACTTATCAGTGGTTTACAGTGCTTGATTTAAAAGATGCTTTCTTTTGTATACCTTTGGAAAAGGGAAGCAGAAAACTGTTTGCTTTTGAATGGGAAAATCCTCAAACCGGGCGAAAGATGCAGCTGACATGGACTAGATTACCCCAAGGATTTAAAAACAGTCCAACTATTTTTGGAAATCAATTAGCAAAGGAACTTGAAATCTGGAAACAGGATAAATCAAGGCCTGGACATTTACTCCTACAGTATGTGGATGACATACTGATTGCTACAGAAGAAAGACTTACCTGTATACAGGTGACTATTGACCTCTTAAATTTTCTGGGACTAAATGGATACAAAGTGTCCAGGAAGAAAGCCCAGATAGCCTGCCAGACTGTGATATATCTAGGCTTTGAGATTTCAAAAGGACAACGACAATTAGGAAGAAATTGCAAAGAAGCTATTTGCGGTATACCTGAGCCGAGAAATATTCATGAACTCAGAGCATTTCTGGGAATGACTGGGTGGTGTCGTCTTTGGATTATGAACTATGGGCTAATAGCTAAACCGCTGTACGAGGCCCAAAAGAACTCTCCCTTTGTCTGGGGCCCACAACAACAAAAGGCTTTTGTAGAGTTGAAACGTGCCTTAATGTCTGCACCTGCCTTGGGACTGCCGGATCTAACCAAAGATTTCCAGTTGTTCGTACATGAAAGACAACACCTTGCACTGGGCGTGTTAACCCAGAGGATGGGAAGCTGGAAACGACCAGTCGGATATTTCTCTAAACAACTGGACACAGTGAGTAAAGGGTGGCCAAACTGCCTTCGAGCAGTGGCCGCAACAGTGATGCTCATACAAGAAGCTCGGAAATTGACTTTGGGAAGAACAATAACAGTCTATGTTCCACACATGGTGATAACTGTCCTAGAACAGAAGGGGGGACACTGGCTGTCCCCCAGCCGGATGATGAAATACCAGGTGGTATTGACTGAACAAGATGATGTGATTCTAAAGACAACTAACCTGGTAAATCCTGCAGTGTTTTTAAGTTCCATACAGGAAGAAGGACGACTGGAACATGATTGCTTGGCTACTATCGAGTATGTTTATTCCAGTCGTGAAGATCTGAAAGATGTGCTGTTGGAGAGACCAGATTGGGAACTGTATACTGATGGAAGCAGTTTTATGGAACAAGGAGTTCGATACGCCGGATATGTGGTAACAACAGAGACTACAGTTATAGAAGCAGAAGCATTGGCGAGTACCACATCAGCCCAAAAAGCAGAACTCATCGCTTTAATTCGAGCCTTAGAACTAAGCAAGGACAAGAGAGTAAATATCTGGACTGATTCAAAATATGCCTTTGGGGTAGTGCATGCCCATGGAGCTTTGTGGAAAGAGAGGGGGCTATTGTCCTCTCAAGGATCAAACATTAAGCATCAAACAGAAATATTACGATTATTACAAGCAGTTCAAAAGCCAGATCAAGTAGCAATCATGCACTGTAAGGCACATCAGATTGGGAATACAAAAATAATAGCTGGAAATAATTTAGCTGATAGAACTGCAAAAAGGGTAGCAAAGAAACAAGCATTGCACATGGCAATAATTCCTTCTAAAACAGTAACCCTTCCCAGAGAAAAACCGAGATATTCGGAGGAAGATGACAAATTGGGTCAGTTATTAAATGCTAAGAAAAACTTAGCGGGATGGTGGGTAACTCCTAATGGGCAAGTAGTTATTCCACCTCTTTTGATGAGAGAGATAATTCAAATGAGACACCAAGAATGTCATTGGGGGGCAGAAGCCTTAGTAACATTTTTACGAAAGCAAGTAATATCAGTTAAGATGTTAGGAATAGCTAAAATGGTAACTGCAAAGTGTGAAGTATGTTTGAAAAATAATCCAGTGATTAAGAAAAAGGTTCAAATGGGAAGGCTGAAGTCTGGTACAGAACCTGGAGATTATTGGCAAGTAGATTTTTCAGAGTTGCCTAGATACAATGGGTACCGGTACATCTTGGTAGGGGTTGATACTTTTACAGGATGGCCAGAAGCCCTTCCCTGTCGCACCACACAAGCAAAAGAGGTTGTAAAGTGGTTATTACAAGAAATAATTCCAAGATTTGGAGTTCCTATTGGAATTTCCTCTGACAGAGGTCCACACTTTGTGGCTGAAGTAGTACAAAGTGTTAGCAAAGCATTGGGTATTAATTGGGATTTACATTCATCTTGGAGGCCACAATCTAGTGGGAAAGTGGAAAGGATGAATCAAACGTTAAAACGACAAATAAGTAAAATTTGTCAAGAAACTAGTTTAAAGTGGCCTCAGGCACTTCCATTGGCATTATTACGAATCAGAGTACAACCAAAGAGTGGAACCTCAGTCAGTCCATATGAATTATTATATGGAAAACCATATGAGTCTCCAGAACCAAATCCAAACATACACGTGAAAGGAAAGCAGGATGTATATAACTATTTGCTTTCTCTAGGAAAAACTTTGACTGCAATTCGGAGTGCAGTAATTTGGAATAGACCTTTATCCCTGGAAAATTCAGTGCATGATTTCCAGCCAGGAGACTATGTTTATGTGAAGACTTGGACCTCCGAACCTTTGCAGGAGCACTGGAGAGGACCCTTCCAGATACTGCTAACCACTTTTACAGCTATCAAAATTGCAGAATCGGATGCTTGGATACATTATACTAGAGTGAAGAAAGCACCGTGAAGAAAGCATCTACTCCGTGGAGGACTGTGAAACGTGACCCAGAGACTTAAAAATTGACTTTGGAACATGTCTAATTTTGCAGATCAAGTTATGATTGGTTTTTGGATTTTCTTTTGGTTGGTAGTGTTGGTGGGATCATGGGATGACTTGGTGAATAGGAACAAAAGACAAATAGAAACAGAACAAGTGATTGACATTCCCAAACAAATGGCTGAGGAAAATTTGATGGTAGGATTGATAAAAGAATTTGCCAATTTACAAAACATCACGCAGATCACTGCTTGTTTACCTATACCAAGAGCAGTAGGTGAATCTATTCCATGAGGAATTTTAACCATGAATTTGACTAACCTGGAACATAAAAATGAAACCAATTATTGTGAACAGAGGCCAGTGACTCAATGGTATGAACAAGTGAAAGTCACTAGAAAACAATGGAAAACTCCAGGTAGTCTGGCAGATTGTGAAAAATTGTTAAATCATGTTTTTACCAAAATAGGGAGATTTAAGAATGTAGGATGGTGTTCTTATAATGAACAATTTAAAACCAATGTGAGCAAAAGTGTTATGGAATGGAAGTGTAACGAAACTGGCCAAAGCACCCAATTAGTAGACCAGTGGGACTCTATATGGTCTATGTCCATATTTTCCCATTTTCAATATATAGCAAGAACTCCTTGGTGTTTTACCTGGGATGGAAAGGTTTTTTCAGTATTACCCTGGGTAGATGATAGGTCAACTACATCGGGAGAGAAGGAAAATAAAATAGTGCCATGGTGGAAATGTGAAAAACTGTATGATTGTAGTAATGCAGACTTAGTAATCCAAAGAATTCCTCCGTTGGCTGCTGCTTTGAAATATGGTTGTTTTTGTCGAGGTCTTAAGAACACTCTAAATTTAACCAACGCTTTTACAGTCAGAAGAGGAACTTTGTTTAGTTGTAGAAAATCTACTATTCGAAGTCCAGGACATTTAGTTTGGGCATTAAGTGATGGAACCTGGACAACACACTTACCATTAGATGGTAAGGTGAAACAAATCACTTTAGGCATGCCAACATTGTGTCCAATCTGGAAGAAATCACCATTTAAAGGATCTCTAGAGAATTTAGAATTGAAACTAATAAAGACATCAGGGATAAATGATGATGCTTGGAATGAACCATCTACAGGAGTGAAAATTGGCTGGGCACTGGAATCACTTTTAAATCCTATAGCTTCATACAGAAACAGAGCATGGCTCTATCATTTAACTGGTCAAGTGGAAAAATTAGCAAACGTTACCAAAAAAGGGTTTAAGGAATTGAATATACAATTACAGGCGACCTCCAGAATGACTTTACAAAATAGAATGGCACTAGATATGCTCCTGCTTAAAGAACATGGAGTGTGTGGATATCTCAAAGATAAACTGGACCACTGTTGTATCCACATTCCAAATGTCACTCAGGATGTGGAACATGATCTAGATTTATTGGGAAAAAATGAAGAAGAAACTGAAACAATTCAAAAGGATATGTCAGAAGATTGGTTTGGAAAAATTTTTAACAAACTGGGATGGAATTTGAGCTCTTGGATACAATCTATAATTAAAACTTTGTTTCTGTTACTAGTTGTCTTTTTGATGAGCATGCTAGTATATGCATGTCTGAAGAAACAGTTTACCAATAGAATTGCAGTGAATCGTATGATTATGAGAGAAGTACCAACTATTTCACCAAGATATGATCCATCACCAAAATATGTTGAAACAAAAGATATATGAATAATGTGAAAGTATTGAAATAATGATTTTCAACACTTTCAAAGGGGGGAAATGTTATCGATTTGTTAATAAGTTAAGATTGATTGATTATATTAGATTGATTGATTGATTTTATAAAATCATTTAATAGAATTAAAATATAGAAGAATAAGAAAAATTTTTATAGAAAACTTACAGCTATATAGTAGAAGTAGTTATGAGATCTTTTGTACGTCCTGTACCAAGGCTAGAAGAAGGGCCTGGAACTATTGTTAAAACATAGGTAATAACTTTAGGGTTGAAAGGTTCCTTTGTATCTAACTAGTCTTTTGTATATAGAAAGTATATTGAGATGTCAGAATGTAGGATTAATGGGAACTGGGGAGAGTCGACTGGAACAGCTTGTAGGTGCCTGCCAAGAAACCGTGAACTTTAGTAAAAGGTAATTCCGGCAGGGGGAGATCGCGACCACCGACTCATATACCACCTACCCAAATCGTACCCCAGACCCATTTCTAGACCTTTCTAAGCTTTACTGCACAGAATCGGATATAGGAGGAGAGTATGTAAATGATTTATGGGAAATGTTATGATTATGCATGAGTAATTAATGAATATGTATGAATAAGTTCTATATATGGAATCTGTTTTTGGGACCTGGCATGCGTTGATCGTGAGAGGACTCGCTCACGCACCTGGCCGTCAATAAAGAAGTGTCTGCTTATCTACATCACATTGGTGTCGATAAGTTCTTCATTCCGAGATTTCGGTAACAATTTCACTCTCAGGTGTATTTTACCTAGGAAACAATATGCCAGCAATTCAGCAGTTTTAGCATGGAAGATGTCATAAGTTGCCACTTAAAATGGAGACAAAGAATCCTCAGATCATTCCGAGTACAATAAGAGTGCTGCTACACCATGGAGCGAAATATCAGTCTGAAGGAGAGAAAAATAAATGTTTTAAAAAAATACTTTGTCTTTTTTATATTTTCTTTTGCCCTAGCCAGCAGTAATATTCAGGAACACCACAAATATCCAACAACTTGGATAACCTAAACCCCCTGATTAAGCAGTCCACACGCAGAGGGAAAGGCTATAGTTTAAGGAAATGTTTACAACATTTGTTTAATTTTAAATTATGGTGATATTATGACTGTTCTTTTTGCTTTTCTAGAAAGTAAGAACAGAACAGAAAAGTACATTAGAGTTAAAATTAAGATTTTTAGAAGCAGTTATGATAACTGCATATATTTTTATTTTGTTTGGTTTGGTTTCACTGACACATGAAAAAAGCAGAGAAGTGTTGCCTATCAATAATCAGAGAGCTCAGATGTTTAAAAATGTTTTGATGAAAAATCTCTAAGCAGATGAAGAGCCTACACTTTTAGTGATATATTTAGTACTTTCAGATCTCCTCCCTAAAAAGATATTTTTCTATTCCAATCTGTATGCGGAGGTATGCGTTGGAGAATGAAATGTTACTGCATGGTATATATGAAATCAATGAAATAGCGTGTCCATATTTAATACATATTTGAAGGAAGTACAATTCAGGCACTAAAGACTACACCGATACTGATAAACTAAACAGAGTCAAAAGATAGGCTTAAGCGCTGGCATGCAGTCATCTATAGTATTTAACTATTATGGTACAGGTTTATCTTGTGCTGAGTAGCACTCTCCCAGGCAGTGCCTAGACAGGGGTTCAAAGGCAGAAAGTGAAAAAAAGATTGTTCCCAGGAGGCAGCATGAGCGAGGCCACCCTGTGTTAGGGTGGCCACAGAGGAGCAAGATTATTTAGTGGTAAATCCTCAATATGAGGCAATTGGTCTGGATCCTGCCCCTTTCTCATTTATATTTGCCATAGGGACAATAATCTGAAATTCAGCCACACCATGGCCAAGAATTGTGCCACATCTTATAGGGATGAGACAACAGCTGTCAGGAGGCAACATATCCGTCCTGGTGTGAGTCTGAGATCCTAAATACCTGCAGTGTCAAACGACAGCAAGACAGCCAGCCCCTAGTACTGTGATATGATTGCTATGAACCCATCCTGTTCTGCCACCATGTGTGACCTGGACTGACCTCACACAGCCCCTCCGTGCTGCTTCTTCCCTTTGCAATGCTGCCATCCCCGCCAGGATTCAACTAGTGACTGCACTCCTGCTTGCATTCATTTAGTCAAAACACTGCATATTATCTTGTAGATACTCCTCTTTGCTGCTGCTGATTACTCATTTGTTCAGTGAGTGTAAACCCCAATCTTTGGTGAAGTTTCACATTGGCTTATTTCAGAAGGAATCTATCTCTGACTGATTTCAGAAGAAATTTTCATTAAAATTAATAAATTTGACTTTGCAGCCTTTTGCATTAGTTCAACCAATTTATGTTCAACTGAAACCTGAAATTAAAGCATAATAATGTTAAAAGTGCTTATCAACATGGGTATAAATACCAGTATTTGGTCCTGGATAGGACTCTGAACATCCCTCTGAGCTGTGATCAATATTCAGGACAGGACTGAACACTAGAATGTTCAATTGTAGAAAACTTTTCAAACTTAATGATAAATCAACTTCAGAAAACTGGTAAAGGCAGGTCATACTGTGTCGCGACGGAGGGAAGACACAGTCACTCAATATGAGTGATCAGCAGACTTCATTTATTGTCTCTTACAGTCACCTTTTATGCCTTCTTATAATTAGCTCATACATATTACAAAAGTTAAGCTCATTATTGGTTAGTTGCCTAAATACCAAGCCCGCCCCTAGTTTCTCTTCTGTAGTTATCTGTTCCCACCTGCAACATTCTTTTCCCACTGAAATCTTCCTGTTATTGTGTAACAAGAACAGCCAAAGACAGTGTATTTTTGCTTTACTTCAGATAAGCTGAGAGCGATGTGCATTTTTGTCCAGCCAGCTGGACTATGTCTATGTGACCCTTTTCAGCTAGCCAGTTATCCACAATTCCCCCGTTTTTATTTTGGGCGACATAGGCCTGGTTGACCATTTTCAATAACAGCGTTTTAACACAGGAAAATACACAGCCAACTTATAAAATCTCAGTTCAGAAGGATAATTCCAGAAATACTTGAAAAATAAAGTTAGCTTGAAGCTTTAATTTAGATGCCTTTTCTGTTCCAGTGATATAAAAAGTTTAAAAAATTCAAAGGTAATTTTAAAGTTCTGAACATGGACTAATGCAAGCTCAAAACCCAAAAAGAAACCAAACTGATGTTTGACTAGGAATATTTGCAAATATTTTAGTGGAAAATCCCTGACCATTAACAATTTTCTGTCCAAATAACTGCCCTTATGCAACCAACCAGTCCATACATTTTCTGAAGAATACCTCATTGATATCAAAGAATTAACAAAGGGAAAAAAATTAGTTCTAAGCTATATACATTCATAAGTGGATTTTTCAATAGTTACATACAGATTTACACACTAAGCCATAATGGCTTGTAGGTGATACACACAAGAAGAGTACGTTGCTTATCTGTCTGAATGTCTATGCTAAATTTGACAACTATGCCACAAGCCAAGCCTACATGGGTGCTGTATGTTATGCACGTTCCTTAACAAACAGAAGTATAATAGACAAATTCCCAAGACCTAGTCCCCAACCTAATTATATTATTTTGTAGCCAATTAAGGAAAATAACACAAATGTGCATATCTACATGTGCACACACCTTTTAGTTCAGAACCAATCTGTGATAAAAGGCCTTAGCCTTATGGCATCATCAAATCTTAACGAGTACAGGATTTAAAAATGCAGTCTTACTGTAAGTGCGATTTATGCTGACATTCCCTCAAATGCTACACGTGAGTATTTCTCACTCAACCGCCTCAAGTGAAAATAGTAGTATTTGTTAATATGTATTAAAAAATCATTAATTGTCTACAATAGCAGTTGACTTCCATAACACTATGTAAGCAAAAGAGGCTTAAGATGGGTTTTCTGAATACTAACAATTTTTTTAGACTGTCTAAACTCAGGTCTTGAAAGATTTCACTCTGCCAGACATAGAAACACTGTTGCACTCCAGTTGTGATATCCCTTTTCCCAAGTTGTCACATGCACATCTCGCTCAAGCAACGTTATTGTTAAAGTTTCTCTCTGCTACATAAAAGCATATTGCACTTGTAGACATAAAAGACAGCACCCTTACTTAGATTATTACCTTATTACCTCATAACTCTTAGTATACCTTGTATCTCTGATTTCATCACTTCAAAAATTCACCAGGAGCAGATAAAACCACAGCATCAGACTAAACTACACCTTAACTGCTGATTCAAATAAAGGCATTCTCTTCAGATATGCCTAATGCTTACAAATAATTTTGGCTGGTTTTGATCAAAAAACTATTATTACAATAATGATCAAAAATAATAATCCCGTTTGCAAAATGCCTTTAAGCCAGCCTCCTAGTCCCAACCAATTTCCACATTCAGAATACAGCATAAATACAGAATACAGAATAAATTATCTCCATCAAGGCAAAAAGGCTTCTTTTTAAACACAGAGATGTTTGCTAGTTCAAAGCAGAAACCCATTTCTTGTAGGTGACATCTGAAGCACTTTTTTGTTTGTTTGGTTGGTTTTTTTGGTGGGTTTGTAATCAAGTCCGTATTTTTCCTTGAGAAGCTTAAGCTGTTCCTCTTGTTTCAGGAGTGTTTCCAACTCTGATTTGTCGAATAGGCCCGTATTTCCCAAATATATCATACATTTCCTCCGCTGTGATTTTTATACGGCAGGTTCCGAATATAGAGGATCCGATTGACCTCTGGGGGCAGCCAGATGTTAGCTCGCTTGGCCGCTTGCATCGCCATGGCGCCGATCGGAGGGGGGTGGGGGTGCTGCCTTGGAGAGAAACCGCGGCCGGGAAGGGGCCTGCCGGGCCGCGCCGCCGCTCGCCGCTGCCGCGGGGGACCCAGATGCTATCCCATACGCTAATAACCCGGGTAATGCCTTGTTACAATCTATGTCCTGAACGCTCCGCTTTTCTAAAAAGCAAATGAGCGACTCGTACGTCGCTTGTCTCTCCATACCGTCGTCAGCGCTGTTGCAGCCTTTGCGAGACTTCGGCGACGCGTGGCCGGCGGGACCCTCTGTAGGTGCTCCCGGGCGCGGGGACTGTGCCCTTCCGCCTCCTGCGCTGCTTTCAGGACCGGTACCCGAATCTCCGTCGAACCGTGGCTCGCAGGTTCAGCCCTCTCTAGGGTCCCTGTTCGGGCGCCATTTGTCGCGACGGAGGGAAGACACAGTCACTCAATATGAGTGATCAGCAGACTTCGTTTATTGTCCCTTACAGTCACCTTTTATGCCTTCTTATAATTAGCTCATACATATTACAAAAGTTAAGTTCATTATTGGTTAGTTGCCTAAATACCAAGCCAGCCCCTAGTTTCTCTTCTGTAGCTATCTGTTCCCACCTGCAACATTCTTTTCCCACTGAAATCTTCCTGTTATTGTGTAACAAGAACAGCCAAGGATAGTGTATTTTTGCTTTACTTCAGATAAGCTGAGAGCGATGTGCATTTTTGTCCAGCCAGCTGGACTATGTCTATGTGACCCTTTTCAGCTAGCCAGTTATCCACAATATTGTTACATCAGTAAACTAGCAAAGTTCAGTCTGTACGGTCTCTCTAAGCCAAAACTATACAAAATCTCTGAAAAAATAACCTATTAAAAGTCAAAAGCAGAGTTTAAAATTAAAGGTTATATTTTAATTGCCCATTTTTCTGTGGACTTTTAGTATCTGATCCTCGATATAAAATGGGTGGTCAAACACTGGAACATGCTATCTAGAGAGGTGGTCAATGCCTCAAGCCTGACGGTGTTTAAAAGTCATCTGGACACTGCCCTTAACTTTTGATCAGCCCTGAGCTGGTCAGGCAGTTGGACTAGATGTTCATTGTAGGTTCCTTCCAACTGAAATAGACTATTCCTATTCTATTCTATTCTATTCTATTCTATTCTATTCTATTCTATTCTATTCTGTTCTGTTCTGTTCTGTTCTGTTCTGTTCTGTTCTGTTCTGTTCTGTTCTGTTCTATTCCAATAATAAAATTTCGGTACTTTCTAGTTGTGTACTAAGTGTCTAGACTTGCAGTTTTGTTGAGTTGTTCTCTATCATCTCTGATCTTGCTTCTCACTCCCAGCTCCAAAATGTGACCACATTCCTTTCCAATTGTTTCTGCTGTTGTTACTGTTAACATTTGTTTTCGTCAAACAATATCAAGGAATGTCTGGAAAATCAATGTTTAATAAGTTACAGTAATGTTTTCAATTTCCTGTCATCTGTTTTAATGTACATGTGTACCCTGTCATTTCTCATCACTTTCTAAATCCATCTTGTTATCAGCAAGGTGTAACTTAATGTACAGCTAACTCTTTCCTAGGTGACCTTAAAGCATACATTACTGGTGATGCTTCGCAGAAAGAGTCATTCTTTCTTTGCAGTAAAGGTGACAGAGGTAACAGCTTGGAAGCAGCAGCACAAAACTTCAGCAAGGATTTTCAAGCTTGGGTAAATGTCCTGGGGGAAAAAAAAAGAGAAATAGAGAAAAAAAGGAAAAAAAAAAAAAAAAAAAGGAAAACCAAAGACTTAACATTTATTATCATTACTTTACTATACCTTTTTCTCTGCAGTGACTTAACTGATTGACAGAAAATATGAAGAAATGAGGCTGTGGTGATTTACGTCAGTGCTTCTTCTCCCACAAAGACTGTGCTTTAAGAAGCTGCTCAATGTAACTAAAGCTAGAGCAGGGATACGAAAGCAGAGGGTGCAAGACTGCATTGCTATGGTTGGAAGGGAAAGAAGTGAGAAGAATAGCAGGAGGGAAAACAAATTAAGAGTTATTTCACTGTCTTGAGGAGATTAATCCAGTCATCTGTCCACATCCAAATAGTTCAGTTAGTCCTAATTGGATATCGCTATGCTGTCAATTCCCTTAGACCAGTGCAAGTTTGCTGCGGAGAGTAACTAAAAATAGAACAAGTAATATAGGGCTGCAGATCTTCTGAACAAAAGTCCTTGGCTCAAGCCTCCACCGTTTGAATGCTTCATAGTTCGGTCACTGCAAGTCATTAAATCTCACCAGACCCAACAGGATGGCCTATAAAAAAGGATGGGGGCACCTAAATTGTGGTGCTGGCACTCGGCCCATAGTCTTATTTTTCTAGTGATTCTGCCAGACACTTGTTACTCTTGGTTGCACTTCCCTTTTTTTCTTCTTTTTAATAGCTTTAAATATAATTGCTGGAGCATGCAAATGTCTCCCTACCCAGATGCGTTAAAGTCGTAGGTCAGCCTTTTTACATGCATAACACTCTCCAGACCCAGATTTAGTGAAGACTTGGGAGATGGAAGAGGCAGAGAAGTAGTGAATCTGGGAACAAGGGCCAACCCACTCATCCTGATCCTGAAGACACTGAAAAGACTGAACTCTCACATAGATTTCTGCATTCAATTCATTACCAGTTGGTACTTAGAGATAACATTATGGAAGTTTTTGTTTCTCCACTTGGCCTTAATTGCCTTCCTTATTAGGATTTATCTTTCTGATATGGCAAAATATTATTTCAATAGATGCTGCAATGTTATGCAAAAGGAGTCGAAAATTATTTCCCATAGAACATTACTAATGAATGTTTATGAATTTCAATGCAAGCAATTTAAAGGGCTTGGAAGATACCTTTATCTTGAGAGCTCAATTCAACACAATAGATGTTTGGTTTAAAATAAACTAAGCTTGATGTTTAGAGGGTTCTCCTCCCCACCACCACTTCCTCCTCCCCCCCCACCCCGAATAGATGAAACTGTTCTTCACATACTAACTAATCTAACCAATTTTGTATTGAATCATGAATGCATTTTAATTCACTATTCAAACTCTTGTAGCAATGAATATTTCTGCATCCCTAGAAATATGTTAAAAGAGGGCTTTTTCTGCTTTAAAAAAAAAAAGACTGTCTTTATACAGTCTGTTTAAAATCCAATTAATTACAAACACAATTAAACTGTTCTACCACAGTATGCAGTGCAGAAGTGGGCTGATGGAAGTAAAGTTGTCAGTCAAAGATCCAACAGGGAGTAGTAACTTGTCGACTCCATAACTTTCAGCCAGTAAAAATGTGAAACTAAAAAATGACATTAACAGTGTATTGCCATATGCAAGTTTATTAGGAAATATCTCACTTCTTTGATTGTTGTTCTGCTTATCATCAGATCAATACAATTTTTTTTATATGGCACCTTTCTTGACAAAGTCATCCCAAGGCATTTCACAATAATAAATATACATATAATAAAAAGGAAGTTAAAAATACAATAAAAGGATATTAAACATTAATGTACAATCTAATCATATTGCAAAAACAGTGCTGCCAAAGAAAAAATTGATGACACCCAAACTTTCTTAAAATTCTGGTTTTATTGGTATTTTGAAATTTTATAAAATCAATAAAATGCGTAACCATAATAAATAAATAGAGAATATCTACAATATACATCAGAATTTCCCCCAGTACATATTGTCAATTGGCATAAATCAGCACTGCCTTGCTGACTTCCATGAAACTATAACAAATAATCTGGAGATTGGGTCCATTACACATTGGCTTAAAACTTAAAAAATGGATTATACTCCCTATGATATGGGGGTTTGGTGTTGACATTTATTGCAAGGAGGTTATGCCTTTGTTTCTTTATTAACACAACTGAATGTTCCCTGGAGGGTGTATGTGGAACTTCTCCACAGTGCAAGAAGTAGGAGTAAACTTCACTTCTATGGGATAAGCCAGTGCTTACAGCATTTCTGCATGCTCAGTTCTCTTTTCCATCTAAAAGCAAACACGTCTGAGCAAACTCATATTTTTGTCTCATAACATAGTAGTCTATATTAGCTATAGACTGTGAAGGCACAAGTGGCATAAGGCAGGGAAAAGAAGGTGAAGGGAAGCAGCTCTCTCTATTGGAGGTGTGCTGGGCACAAAAGGGATAGCAGGAAGTAACTCGGTCTGAGGTACCACAGAAAATACCATCACCAAAGTAATGCATGCACCATCTCAAATGATGAAAGAGCATCAGCTTACTGTCTTGACCAGCCTTGCATGCATGTAGCATCAGACCCCCTCTGAATGCCCCAATTTAAGAAATAATAAGCATAAAGCAGGCAAAATTAGGCAAAAAATAAACTTACACTGGTGCCCAGTGGACTGCTATAATGAGAACAGCAGGGAACCATGGAGCTTGAATGTCCACAGGCTGCTGTGGCAGGAGTCTTCAGGATAACTGTTCAGTTCTGCCTGTGACCCAGCGCAGTGCCCAGACTGTTTTGGTGCTGTCTCTAACCCTGCCTCAAGCTTGCCAAAGTGTTGTTGGCATCTCAGATATACCACAGGTGGAGCCCAGGTGATTCTGCAGACTTAATCCTATTAGAATAGTTGAAGAGTAACATCAATAAAGTAGCTGGGCTAGATACTGTTATCTCCAAAGACAAATATGTTTGGACAAGACAGGTTGAATAAATTACACCTGTGATCTGAATCTAAATAACTTTGACTGGCAAGGAACACACACCAAGGCCTTAGAACTTAGATGAGGTGGTCAGCTCCAGTGCAGGCATGTTCTGCAACAAAGCGGGGGATTGAGGTGTATAGGAGGGTTCCTGAGCTGGGGAGAACCCAGGGGAGTGCCAAGACCTGCCAGGAGCCAGCAGCTCACAGGAGAGCAGCTGATGAGGTGTGAGCGGGGCCAGGAGTAATGGCAGCCACCCCCTGCTCCCAAAAAGGGCAGCCCTGGGAGCGCTGCAACCGGGAGCAATGTAAGCAGGGCAGGCAAACAGGGCCTGGCATGGCATCCAAGGCATGGCACAGCAGTTTTGGTGGCAGTTTGCGCAGGAGGGTGTCTCTTAAAAAGAGGGATATTCCACTAGCTGAGTGGAGAAGTGAAGAGATGAAGTACAGATAACCCAGCAATCAGGCACCATTCTGTGAGCATCTGCACAGGTCAAGAGCACTCACCCAACTTACCACCATCACCCAGAATGGTGGGCACTTGTCTGAGAACAAAGCTGCAGCTCTGTCTGTGGGCATCTGCACCATCTACTGTGGTGGTGGCAAATGCCTCCACCCACCCAGAGCTCCTGAAGGGAGAAGCTGAAGTGCACACCTTAGGCTGCAGGACTTGCCTAGACCTTTCTCCTGGGGCAGCGACAGGCAGCGGAACCTGCCTGCAAAGGTTGTGCCCATGTAGAGGACCTCCTGCAGCAGGTGGCTGGGCTGCAGGAGGTGGTGAGAAGGCTGCATAACATCAGGGAGTCTGATAAGGAGTTTAACAGCTGTTTCCAAGTGCAGTATGTAGTGGAGCAAGAGCCACAGCCAAACTGCCAAAAACTCCCCCACTGGACAGGCAGAAGGTAGGGGGACCTATAATGCAGAATGGAAGCTTCCAACAGCAAAAGCCTGGAGGAAGACACTTCTCCTGAAGCCTCAGGTGCCCTTGCAGAAACACTTCACTGCTCTGCAGACTGAAGAGCAAAGCCCCGTCACACCAGGAGAGATGCGGGTCCTGAGGCAGCCCAACCCGCTGCCCACAGAACAACCATCACAGCTAAGAACAGACAACGGTGACAGCAGCAGGCAACGCTCCCCTGAGAGCTACGGCTTTCTGGAGAGGGGTGCTGCTTCCCGGGGGCTCAAACCAGGGGTGCCACCGAGAGACCACCAAACCTCACCCAGACCGCTGGCTGTCACTCGCTGCTGCTGTCTCACATGGGCACCAGCGATACAGCCAGGAGCAGTCTGGGGAGTACCCAGAAGGATTACAGAGCCTGGGAGCGGTGGTAGGGGTCTCTGGAGTGCAGGTAGTTTTTACATCAGTCCTCTCAGTTCAAGGGAAGGGCTTTGAATGGGCCAGTCGAATCTGGTGAACCAACAAATGGCACGGGACTGGTGCCACAGCCAGGGGTTTGGCTACGGAGACCAGAGGACTCTCTTGGAGAAGCCTGGTGCACTGGGGGCTGACGGGGTCCATCTGCCAGAGAAGGGGAAGAGCATCTTTGGTCATAGGCTTGCCGAGCTGGTGAAGAGGGTTTTAAACTAAAGTTGCTGGGGGAGGGGAACCTCAGCCTCCCCACTCCTACCAGTTTGATGCCAGTGCCAGCAACAGATGCCCAGAGCCTGGGGAGGGATGGCAGGGTGGCAGGAGAGCACCTGAAGGGTAGCACAAAGGAATTCCAGCCACTCCAGCCAGTAAGGCAGCTCCATCGGGGGCCCAGCTTAAGTGCCCCTGTGCAAATGGGGAATAAATGAGAGGAGTTAGAGACACGTGTCCACCTGCAGGGCTGTGGTCTTGCTGAGGACATGGTGGGGTTGCTCCTATGACTGCAGTGTTGGAATGGAAGGATAGAGGCTCTTGAGGAAGGACAGGCAGGAGACACGAGGAGGGGGTATTACCCTCTATGTCAGTGACCAGCTGGAGTGCATGGTGCTCTGCCTGGGGATGGATGAGGAGTTGGCCAAGAGCTTATGGGTCAGGACTGAAGGGAGGGCAGGGACAGATGACATTATAGCAGGGGTCTGCTACATTCCACCCAAGCAGGAAGACCAAGTGGATGTGTCCCTCTATAGACAGATAGGGGCAGCCTCACATTCACAAGTCCTGGTCCTCACGGGGGACTTCAACCACCCTAATACCTGTTGGACGGACAGCGCAGCAGGGCATAAGCAGTCCAGGAGGTTCCTGCAATGCATTGGAAATAACTTCCTTCTCCAAGTGATGGAGGAGCCAACAAAGAGCGCTGCTATGCTGGACCTTGCTGTCATCAACAAGGAGGGTGTGATGGGGAATGTGAAGCTCAAGGGCAGCTGACGCTGCAGTGACCATGAAATAGTGGAGTTCAAGATCCTTATGTCAGTGAGGAGGGCGCACAGCAATCTCACTACCCTGGCCTTCAGGAGAGCAGTCTCTGGCCTCTTCAGGGATCTGCTTGGTAGAGTACCACAGGAAAAAGCCCTGGAGGGAAGAAGGGTCCAAGGAAGCTGGTTAATATTCAAGGATCACCTCCTCCAAGCTCAGGAGCATCCTAAGAAAGAGGAATTCAGGCAAAAACACCAGAAGGCCTGCATGGATGGACAAGAAGATCCTGGGCCACCTCCAACACAAAAAGGAAGGATACAGAGTGTGGAAGCAAGGACAGGTAGCCTGGGAGGAATATGGAGAAACTGTCCGAGCAGCCAGGGATCAGGATAGGAAAGCTGAAGCACTGATAGAATTCAGTCTGGCTGGGGACACCAAGGGCTACAAGAAAAGCTTCTATAGATATATCAGTGATAAAAAGAAATCTAGGAAAAATGAAGGCCCTCTCCGGAAAGAAACAGGAGATCTGGTTGCCCAGGATATGGAGAAGACTGAGATACTCAACAAATTTTTTGCCGTGCTCTTCATCAGCAAGTGCTCCAGCCACACCACCAAAATTGTAGAAGGTAAAGGCAGGAACTGGGAAAATGAAGAGCTGCCCAGTGTAGGAGAAGGTCAGGTTCAAGACCATCTAGGGAACCTAAAGGTGCACAAGTCTATGAGACCTGATGAGAGGAATCTGAAGGTCCTGGGAAACTGGCAGATGAAGGGGCTAAGACACTAGCCATCATATCTGAGAAGTCATAGCAGTCCGGTGAAGTTCCCACTGACTGGAAAAGGAGAGATCTAACACCTATATTTGAAAAGAGAAAAAAAGGAAGACCTGGGGAACTACAGGTCAGTCAGTCTCACCTCTGTGCCTGGCAAGATTATAGAGCAGATCCTCCTGGAAACTGTGCTAAGAATACATGGAAAATAAGGAGGTGATGGGTGACAACCAGCATGGCTTCACTGAGGGCAAATTGTGCCTGATGAATTTAGTGACCTTCTATGACAGGGTTACGGTGTTGGTGGGTAAGGGAAGAGCAACTGACAAATCTACCTGGAGCTGTGCAAAGCAACTGACATTATTCCACACAACATCCTTGTCCCTAAATTGGAGAGACATGGATTTGATGGGTGGACCACTCAGTGGATAAGGAATTGGCTGGATGCAGTGAACTCAAAAAGATGCTGTGAATGGCTCAATGTCTAAGTGGAGACCAGTGACGAGTGTCATTCCTCAGAGATCCATACTGGGACTGCTGTTGTTTAAAATCTTTGTTGGTCGTATGGACAGTGGGATTTGAGTGCACCCTCAGCAAGCTCGCTAATGACACCAAGCTGGTCGAAACACTGGAAGGAAGGGATGACATCCAGAAGGACCTGGACAGTCTTGTGATGTGGGTGTGTCTGAACTTCATGAAGTTCAAGAAAGCCAAGTTCAAGGTCCTGTACATGGGTTGGGGCAATCCTAAGCACAGATACAGGCTGGGTAGAGAATAGATTGAGAGCAGCCCCGAGGATAAAGACTTGGGGCTGTTGGTTGACTAGGAGCTCAACATGATCTGGCAATGTGCGCTTGCAGCCCAGAAAGCCAACCGTATGCTGGGATGCATCAAAAGAAGCGTGGCCAGCAGGGCAAGGGAGGTGATTCTCCCCCTCTACTCAACTCTCGTGAGACCCTGCCTGCAGTTCTGCATTCAGCTTTGTGGCCTCTGACATAAGAAGGTCATGGACCTGCTGGAGTAAGTCCGGAGGAGGGCCACAAAGATGATCAGAGGGCTGGCCTATGAAGACAAGCTGAGAGAGTTGGGGTTGTTCAGCCTGGAGAAGAGAAGGCTCCAGGGAGACCTTATAGCAGCCTCCCAGCACCTAAAGGGGCTTACAAGAAAGTTGGAGAGGAATTTTTTACAAGGGCATGTAGTGATGTAGTAATAGGGCAAGGGGTAACAGTCTTAAACTGAAAAATGGTACATTTCTATTAGATATAAGGAAGAAATTCTTTACTATGAGAGTAGTGAGGCACTGGAAGAGATTGCCCAGAGGAGCAGTGGGTGCCCCATTCCTGGAAGTGTTCAAGACCAGATTAGATGGTGTGGTGGTGCATTTCCTCCCCTCCTCTGGGCCACTCTACAAACTCAGGAACCCCTGTTAGGCCTTGGCCTTTGTTTAATGTGTTGGGGAGTCAAGCATCCCTTGACCATACCAGCAACTCTTGCATGGCTGAAGCGAAGAATGGCACTGACCATACCAGGAACCCCTGTTGTCTGACCAAGGTGGGGAATAAAACTGGGAATAATTGGTCATCCTGACTGATCATTCCTGACACAGCTGGTGAGTGAACCAGCCGGGGAGATGCCCCGCTGAACCTGCTGTTAACAAACAGGGTCTGGTGGATGTGGTGGTGGGAGGACATCTTGGGTATAGCAATCATGAGATGAGGAGTTTTCAATTCTCAGAGAAGTAGTGGGGTAAACAGAAATGCCACCTTGGACTTCAACCCAGTTTGTGGTCAGTCAACAAGTGGCATTCCCCAGGGCTCAGCATTGGAACCAGTCCTGTTTAATATCTTTATCAATGGACAAGGGGATCAAGTGCACCCTCAGTAAGTTTCTGGATGACACTAGGTTGGGGGAGAGCGTTTATCTGTTTGAGGGTAGGACGTACCTACTGAGGGATCTGGACAGGCTGCATTGATGGGCTGAGGCCAAGGTTCAGTGCTGGGTCACAACAACTCCACACAGCACTACAGGCTTGGGGAAGAGTGGCTGGAAAGCTGCCTGATGTTAAAGGACCTGGGGGTGCTGGTTGATAACTAGCTGAACACGAGCCAGCAGTGTGCCCAGGTGGCCAAGGCAGCCAGCAGCATCCTGACATGTACCTGAAATAGTGCAGCCAGCAGGACTAGGGCAGTGATGGTCCTCATGTGCTAGGTACTGGTGAGGTTGCACCTCGAATGCTGAGTTCAGTTTTAAGCCCTTCACTGCAAGAAAGACATTAAGGTCCTGAATCATGTCCAGAGAAGGGCAACAAAGCTGGGGAAGGGTCTGGAGCACAAGTCTTATAAGGAGCAACCGAGGGAACTGGGGTTGTCTAGTCTGGAGAGGAGGACACTCGGGGGGACTTTATTGCTCTCTACAGTTACCTGGAATGAGGTTGTAGCAAGGTGGGTGTCCATCTCTTTGCTCAGATAAGTGATAGGACATGAGAAAATGGCCTTAAGTTATGCCAGAGGCGGTATAGATAGAATGTTAGGAAAAAAATTCTTCGCTGAAAGGGTGGTCAAGCATTGGAACAGGCTGCCCAGGGAGGTGGTGGAGTCACCATCCCTGGAGGTGTTTAAGGAACGCATGGATGCAGTGCACAGGGACATGGTTTTGTGATGGACTTAGCAGTCCTGAGTTAATGGTTGTACTTGATGATCTCCAAGGTCTTTTGCAGTCTAAATGATTCTATGAATCTATCCACTGAGAAACTTGGCACATTTCTTATCTGCATCATACCCTGAGTGATACAGTACCACTGTTGCTGGAAGTTTGAAAATTTGCTTTGAGCAACCTGGTCTGGTAGAAAGTGTTCCTACCTTTTGAATATTGAATTTTGAAATATTGAAAATTGGTTAGTTTTGTGATTAGTAGGCATCTGAGCCCCCCACAGCCACTCACTTCCCCTCAGTGGGATGAGGGAGTGGATCAGAAGGGCAAAAGTGAGAAAACACATGGGTTGGCATAAAGACAATTTAGCAGATAAAGCAGATGTGTGTATAAACAAAGCAAAATAAGGAATTCATTTGCCACTTCCCATTAGCAGGCAGGTGTTTAGCCATCTCCAGGAAAGCAGGGCTTCAACACAGCTAACAGTCACTTGGGAAGACAAATGCTGTAACTCTGAACATGTCCTGTTCCTCCTTCTCCCAGCTTTTATTGCTGAGCATGATGGCATACGCTATCGGACATTTTTTTGGTCAGCTGGGGTCAGCTATCCCAGGTGTGTCCCCTCCCAACTTCTTGTGTGCCCCCAGCCTACTCACTGGCAGGGTAGAGTGAGCAACAGAAGCCCTTGATGCTGTGTAAGCACTGGTCAGCTGTAGCTGAAACATGGGTGTGTTATCAACACTGTTTTGGTCGCAAATCCAAAACATAGCACCATATGAGATACTGTGATTATAATTAACTCTATTCTGGCCAAACCCAGTACATGTAGGAACCTAGCAAAGTCAATAGAAGATTACTGATGGGTTGAAAATGGCATGAGAGAAAGGCTGGGCAGAGGAAGAAGGAATGGCCATAGCAATATCGCATCCCAGATGGGTGATCCATAGGCAGCAGGTGGTTCCCCTGGGCATCTCTGCTCTGCCCTTACAGCAACAGCAATTCAGCTGGAAGATAAACTGTTTATGAATCCCATCTACCCTTACAACAGCAATTTGGAGATAATTCAAGGAAAGAAGCCCAGTCACTACATCTATTTTAAACTGGTCATACAATATTCAGCTGGAAGAGGCAGAGCCTGTCAAGTCTGCTGCACAGCAGTATACACTCCAAGGACTTTAAAAGGAAAGACTCAGCTGGGGATTTTCCTGGGCATCCAAGCTAGGTTTCTGTAGATTGACCTCAAGATGTCTCAGGTTGAAATTCTGTCCTCAAGCTTTGCCTCTGGCCTGCTTTTACTGAAGAATTTAGCAGAGACAAATTCACCAGCACCCCCCCTGCTCTTATTTCTCATGCTGACCTCAAAGTCACTACTGCAAGCTGTCCTCTTCTGCCTCTGAAATTGCTTACTCTTCTGCGTGCTTTATTTTGTCCTTGTCCCTACTCCACCTGTCTGTCTTTTTGGAGGATGGGACTACAGCAAAAGCAACATGACTAAACCCAGTTCATCCCACAGAAGACTATAACTTATGTCATCTGCTCTGGGGCCATCAGGAAGAAGCTCATCACAATAGTTAGAGTAATGACAGTCTTGGGCAATCTCTGCTGCATGAGAACTCTGCAGGCTGCCAGCACCTACAAGACTTGATTGCTTAAATGTATTATGGTGGCTTTTTATACTGGTTACAGACAAGAGACAGGGACACATAGCTTATGTTTGAGAAAATATGAAACTCATAGCCTAAAAACTGGTTTAAGAAAGAAAAATCAGGTTTGAATGTCTTTTAACACATTCATGTGCTTATCTCTGATTGAAGTCAAGTGCACCTTAGTGGTAAGTATACCTCTGAATATTTTTCTTAATACTGACAATCTTAAGCACATATTTACATATATTTTTTTTTCCTAAATATCTGGCCCTAGCCACTTGTAGTCATATCCAAAGCCAACAGTGAGATTCACTTTATGAAATTTTAGTCTTCAACATCTGTTTAGTCCTTGAGACACCCTGTGCAGTCAGCAGAGAGAACCAGGGCATGATTTATTTGATTTGTCTCAGAGAGATGTTTTAGGGTGAGGTGAAGCTTATCTTTATGAGTTCCTAGTTTTTTCCCCACTATAAAGGGAACCTGTAAGGACTATAAAGGGAATCTAGTGCAACTGACTTATATTTAAATGTTTACATTTAGTCAGTATCTTCCACTTGTACTGTGTAAAGGTGGGAAGGAGCCAATATTCTAGACAAAGATATAATGTTTTTTTTATCTAGAAATTCCTCTGCCCCAACCCTTAGGCCGTCTCTCTTCCCCATGCTTTTTAAACAAAAGGATGTCACTTTTCACTAGTGGCTAATTCAGTTGTGAGGCAAAGCAAATGTCTGGGAAGGGTGTAATAATTACAGCACAATGTGATGATCCTCCCTGAAGAAGTATGATCTCAGAGAATTTCTGCTAGGCCCTCTTCAAGTAATTACTGTCAATTCATGCTTATCTGCCAGTTCTCTCACCAGGTTTTCTTTTCCTTCCCTTCCTTAGTGAAGATACTGATTTTGACAAAAGGAGCCATTTGTCAAGGAGATGGCACGCCAATTTTTCTTTCCCTTTCTTTGCTGAAATTATGCAAGAGATTACACTCCAGCCTGAACCAATATGTACCTTATCATCTAAATAATAGAGCACATAATAATCAATGTCAAATGGACATTGGTGGTAGCAGATGCAGCTATGTCATTCAGCAGAGGGCTGCTTGCCACAACTGCTTCTGGACATCTTCATTTTAAACGTGAAATCATAGAGGGCTTTTTAATAGATCACCAAGGCTTATTAAGTAATTGCAAAGCCTGTAGTTGGAACAAACGTCAAAGAGGTTTTTGAATATAGATTCTTCTCCTTAGGGACCATACTGGAAGTGAGGAGTCCCTTCAAGGTATCTCTGAAAACATGAACATTGCTTACCCATAAGACAGCAAGGGATAGGTTTCCTTCAGCTTCCACAGTGACGATCCTGAGTTCAGCCTGACCTGGGATGGAGTGATAATTAAAGCATATGTCTTTGTTTACTCTCCCAGGATTTAGTCAGGGGACCTTTTACTTATAGCTTGTGCATAAGCCTGGTTTAGGCAGTAACAAATTCAAATCCTCTAATGACTTAGTACAGATGGATTCTTAATCTAATCACTACATTAGTTAATTTTAAGTTCTTCAATGGAAAATGGAATTGGCTAAGACCTCCTGTGAAGGTAGCAAAAGGGACTGCTATTCAGAAGGTTTTACCATCTAGTACTGCAAACAATAAATCCACAGGAGTCAGGAAAAAACATCTTGGGTATCCACACACTTTCAATACAATCACAAGGGTTGTATAACAACAATTTACATGAACAAAAATTCCCATCTTCATTTCTTAGACTGCAGAGCAATCATGAAACTGTTAAATACTCTGAAAGTCTACATGATCCGTGATCCTGTACACAAATTCTTTTCCTCTGTCGTTTCTGATTTCAGTGTGAGCACACCCTAAGAATCAAGTGAACTTCAGAGTCCATATGTATAATTTTGGTAATCCTGCAGCTGATATGGTGCAGAGCACAAGACCAGATGTAGGACTCACATGTCCCACTACTAAGCCAGACTCTCACACACATCTGTGCCACTAGACAGGGTTGCATTTTGGCATTTGTATGTCATTGTTCAAGAGACTGCTTCTCCTGCCTTTCACTTTCTGTTGTCAGGTCAGTCTTCACTGCACAGGAGAAACAAAGGTAGTCATCTGAAGAAATAGGTAGCATGGAAATTTTACCTTTCTTATGTTTTAAGCATACATTTTAGTTTCAAGGCTATCCATATAACATGTGAGGGGTAGAATAAGAATGAAATAGGAGAAAGGTAGAGCTCTTTACCCTGACAATTAAAAAGGGTGCTTCAGCTTTCTCAGATGCTAGCATTTGCCTCAGGATTTGGGTTTATTATGAGCTTGATTTGGCTGTCAATGAACTGGTCTGAAACAACTGTCTTCCCCATAGTAGTTCCTACAAGCTGCATAGCCTCTCTGGAGGATAGGTCCTTTTTTTGTTTGGATTTTTCCCCCCCTTTTCCCCCCGGCACTGTCAGTAGTTTACCCAATAACTTACTTGCTACCACATTTTTTAATTTCCTAGTCTTTTGGTGGCTGAAGAAATTCAGCAATGCCCTCTAAGGACTTAAACAAGCATGTCACTTCTTTGCAAAACATCCCCTGATTTTATCAGTTGCATGAGCTAATGCCTGTGAAACTCCAATGCTTTGGAAGAAAATCCAGGGGCACCTTGAGGGTTTTATTTTTTATTTTTTGTAAAGTTCAAGATGATTAATTATATGGGACTCAGATATGTAAAAGTTATCCAAGTTTTCACCATTAATCACATAAATGAACAGAAAATAATTAGTTCATAGTGACTTTCTGGCTTATTATAATCAGCCCAACTCAAATCGACTTAGCCCAGAGAGCCAAATATAGCAAGGAAAAAACCTTGAGGCATTTTTTCGCTATGTGTCGCCTGTTATCACACAGTGAGGTTTCTGTTCAAATTATGTGCCTTATTAAGGCATGCGAAACCCATTTAAGCAATGTATCAGAAATGCAGACAAGCTGCAGAAAAATACATGTATAAAGGGTATATTTTTCTTGAAATTTATTGATGGCTAAGCCTGCTAAAACTTTAGAAAATGTATTTTCTAAAGCACAAACATTATGTTTTTCTAGTAATACAATTGGATATTTTTTTTTAATTTTATTGTGCAGTCAGTCCTTTCTCCTTTCTTACTTTCCCTTGTAATGGAATTGAAGAATGGCAATTATTCCCTTTCATTTTACTGGCTTAAACCATGTGTTCATTACCCTTTTTATGATTTTTTTTTTTATTTGATTGCCAATACTTTTACTGTAGGCTTAAAGTCTTGAATATTACATGTGATGGAACAATAATAAAATGGAAAGGCTTGCATATGATTCTTTCTTTCTTTTTCGTAATAAATACAATTTTAATTCTTAGCAATGTATTCTAAAGGTAGGCAACCCAAATTAGGTTAAATTCTTAATTGTACTGTCACCTACATGAATTTGAGACCTCACTATCTTTGGCATTTTGACTGCATGATACAGAACCACAGAATGATTTAGGTTGCAAAAGACCTTTAAGATCATCAAGTTCACCTGTAAACCCAGCACTACCAAGTCCACCGCTAAACCATGTCCCTAAGTACAACAGCTACATGTCCTTTAAGTGCTTCCTGGGATGGTAACTCCACCACCTCCCTGGGCACCCTGTTCCAATGCTTCACTACCCTTTCAGTGAAGAAGTTTTTCCTAATATCCAACCTAAACCTCCCCTGGCATAACGTGGGGCTATTTCTGCTTGTTCTATCTCTTGTTACTTGGGAGAAGAGACCAATGCCCACCTCAATACAACGCCATTCCAGGTAGTTGTAGAAGGCAATAAGGTCTCCCCTGAGCCTCCTCTTCTCCAGACTAAACAACCCCAGTTCCCTCAGATGCATTTCATAAGACTTGTTCTGTACACCCTTCCCAAGCTCCATTGCCTGTCTCTGGACAGGCTACAGCCCCTCTGCATCACTCGTGGAGTGAGGGGCCCAAAACTGAACACAGGATTTGAGGTTCAGCCTCACCAGTGCCCAGTGCAGGGGGACTATCACTGCCCTAGTCCTGCTGGCCACACTGCTTTGGATACAAGCCAGGATGCTGCAGGCCTCCTTGGCCACCTGGGCACACGGGGGGCTCATGCCCAGCCAGCTGCCGACCAGCCCCCCCAGGCCCTTTCCCCCCAGGCAGTTCCCAGCCGCTCTGCCCCCAGCCCGTAGCGCTGTGGGGGGCTGGTGTGACCCACGGGCAGGACCCTGCACTGAGCCTGGTTGAACCTCATACAATTGGCCTCAGCCCACCGATCCAGGCTGCCCAGATCCCTCTGCAGAGTCTCCTGCCCTCCAGCAGATCAACGCTCTCCCCCAGCTTGGTGTCATCTGCAGACTGACTGAGGGTGCCCTCGATCCCCTTGTTCAGATCATTGATAAAGACATTAAACAGGACTGGCCCCAGTACTGAGCCCTGAGGAACACCATTTGTGACAGGCTACCAGCTGGATGTAACTCCATTTACTACCACTCTTTGGGCCTGAACATCCAGACAGTTTTTACCCGACAAGGAGTACACTCTTCCAAGCCATGAGCAGCCAGTTTCTCCAGGAGAATGCTGCAGGAGGTGGTGTCAAAAGCTTTACTAAAGCCCAGGTAGACAATATTCACAAGCCTTCATCCATTAATTGGGTCACCTTGTCATAGAAGGAGATCAAGTTTGTCAAGGAGGACCTGCCCTTCATAAACACATGGTGGCTGGACCTGATCCCCTGGTTGTTCTGCATGTGCCATGTGATGGTATTTGGGATGGTCTGCTCCATCACCTTCCCTGGCACCAAGGTCAGGCTGACAGGCCTGTAGCTTTCTGGATCCTCCTTCCTGCCTTTCTTGTAGACAGGCATCACACTGGCTAACTTCCAGTCACCTGGGACCTCTAGTTTGCCAGGACTCCTGATAAATGATTGAAAGAGGCTCAGTGAGCACTGCCACCAGCTCCTTCAGTACCCTTGGGTGGATCCCACCCAGCCCCATAGACCTGTGTGTGTCTAAGTGGTGTATATTTCCCCATGGATTATGGAGGCTTCCTTCTGCTCCCCATCCCTGTCTTCCATATCAGGTGGCTGGGTAACCCAAAACCAACTGGTCTTACTATTAAAGACTGAGGCAAAGAAGGCATTAGGTATATCAGCCTTTTCTCACTTTTTTTCACTGTTTCTACCCTCCCACCCCACCCTACTAGAAGTTTGTGTCTGGAAATCTGAACATCACAGTGTCGGCACACTGCTGAGACAGACATTCTGTCAGGTGAGTTTCACAGCCAACACACTTAAGTGAAGTGATAAACTTGGGAATTCATAGGACAGTTGTCTGTGTCACATGTCACCAGAACTGTGATGTTGAGTCAGGAAAGGTGTATAATCTGGTACAGCTAAGACAGGATCCCATGACTTTCTCTGGCATCAATAATTAAAAGGTAAGACTCATGAGAATATCTGTAACTTCACTCTGGTGATGCAGCAAACAAAATTTCTCTGTTTTGAAAGCACCCTGGAACTACAGCATACAGCTTGGACAATTGACATTAAAAATTTTCTCTAAAGGTAACATAGCTCAAAGGCAGAGATGAAGCCTGGTCACAGTCATCTTCTAAGAAAAAGAAGCAAGGTCAGTGCATGTAGGCTCCAGACATACAGGATGATGACACAGTGGAGGAAGGGAGGTGGTCAGAAGCTTCACCTTCACCCTGTACATAAAATTTGCAAATATGAACTTCACAGCTACTGCTTAACCTGTGCATTATTACAGAAACAAGTCTGCAAATGAGATCATTAGATGATTCAGCCTCCCTAAAGTTATCTGCCTCTGTTTGAAAAGTCTTTTTTTTTTTTCCTGTTCTGTGTAGAAAAGGTGTCAGTTGTTTCAGCATGGGGTTAAAAACAAAGAGCAAGGAGGTACCTAAAGACAGTGAGATAGTAGATAGCACCTTTGCAGCTACCTAAGAAATGCTGAACACAGAATATTCAGTCTTACCCTTCCTTACCTTGATTTTGGTACTTTCATCCTTTCAGCCTCAGAGTACTTTCCTTCAAAAATTAAAATCAGTGCTTAATGCTTTTAAATTATCAATGGTAGGAAAATGTCATCATGTGCATAAAAGCCCAATTTTACTGTGGTCAAGAAAATAAAAACATGCAGTTTGGTTCCCTCTTTATTTGGGTGATATTTTCCCATTTTAGAGAGTTGGATTCAGATGACTGCACAAACTTTTGAGAACAAATATACAAACACCCCAGGAAATGGAAACAGCATCCAAGTTACAGTATATTAAGAACTGACAATATGTGTCTGAGAAAGTAGATGCTTAGAAGAAAACAGTATGTGGAATGAAGAATAGCAACTCTGGAGACACACAGTGCCATTCTAACAATTATGAGATTTAGAGATCTCTAGAAATGGAAGTTGCATCTAGGCTTTGATAGACACTCATTAATGAAAGAGTCATGACTGAATGCAGAGCTCTCACTGACTTTGTATTCCCACCCGGAAACATGTATAAGAAAACATTAAGATTTTTTTTCTTTTTTCTTCTTTCTTAATTCTTTGGTAAACCAGGTACCAATGAGAATCACGTTCAAGCCAAGAATGATTCCTCAAAACAGTGAAGTGCAACCATTTCTGGGAGAGACATTCCAATCAGAAATCTGTAATTCAGTTCATGTTCATTCATCAATCCATGTCGTGACATCTCGGAAAGTTTTGCAGTTCTCTGGGTATGGGAGCAGACTGAGAATTACAGGATGCAAATGAAGATTCTGAGCTCTGTTACCCACCTGTGTAACCCTGACTTGGTCATTTTTCCTTTCTGCTTTTCTACCCATGTTTTGTCTGTTGAGACTAAACTCTCCTTGGCAGTGCCAGCCTTTATTACATTTGCACAATCCCTTGTACAACAGTGACTAGAAAACAGCTGGACCCTCTAGCCACCAATAATGTAAATAATAATACATTTCTTTTTTCTCTAAACAGCAACATACATGCATCAAACAGGGTCATAACATAAAGACTTGTAATAAAATAATAATAAAAAATTGAAATACTGTTGCTAATAAAATATCTCTTCAAGTTTTCTCTTTTACAGTACATGTATATGTGTGTTGGTGAATGTGTGTATGTGTCTCAAACATAACACAGCCAAAATAAATTTTGCATATTATATCAAAACAAGTGTAATCACAGTAACCATTTATTTCTCGACATTTTCATTTCTTTTTTTAATGAACTTTCCCTGAGGACATTCTTACAATTGAGCATTTATTTATTATAAGTAACAAAAGGAATTTTGATTGCTCCAGCTGTGGCAAAAAAATACACTTTGATAAGGATACAGTACCACAGATGAAAATAACAACACAAGTAAGTAATTAAAAGCTTTGGAATTTAAGGATGAAATTCTCCTCTGACATTTCTCTGTACAATTTAATGTAGTTATGGTAGAGAATTGGGGCCTCAGAAAAATTGAGCTCAGGAATGTTTGACCTTATTTCCCCATTTCTCTAGAAGAATTTAATTTCTTCCATCTCAGACAAAAAATAATTCTTACTAATATGAAAGCTCAGCCTACCCGGTTTGGAAGTCTGAAAATATAGGTTTATAAATTACATTAAAAAAATTAAATAGATGTTTTGTTTGTTTTCATATCTATACACATAGTGGGAAGTGAAGGAACAGCATCATGCAGCATTGTCCCACAGAGACAGTCTACGTTAGGTACAAGACCATCAGTTTTTTCTGGATGAGGACACACAAGCAAGTCACCCTGGAGAAAAAAGTTCCTATCCAGCAGTTTAATACTAATTATTTTATTTATGATTTCACCTCATTGTGATTTCAAGGTTTTTGTACCTTTTCAACCTGTGGTAGAAAAAGATAAACTATTTCGCATATAGAAGTGGGATAAAAAGAAAGTATTGTAGCACATTGTGCTTTGAAGTTTTTTAAGTATTTTAATGTATGTTAAAAAATTGCAAAAAAGTTCTTCATAGTATTGGTAAAAATAGGTACAGTTTAAGAAAAACTTCAAAATTTTATGGATTTTAAAAAAATGTGATTATTCTGTATATGAAGATTCATGTCTTAAGATTTTATAGACCATTAATAGTTAAGAGCTTACCTCTCATAAATGTCTCTGCAGCTGTTTTTTATTCTCCTTTGTAAGAATCACAGATACTTTTCACACACACACTCACACACACACATGCCCACCCTCCCATGGAACTCAAATGATATGGAATGGAAGACTGCAGTGGAAAACTTGTTATCCATTCCAGCATGGCAAGACCTAAAAGACCTCATGAAGAATGATGCAAATTTCTCCCTGCCCTGATTATCTTCTCTGGATCACAGCAGAGCAACTATTACTTTTCTGAAGTAAAATTTGGGGTTTGGATGCAAATGTTTTGGGGTTTGTTTTTGCTGTTTGGTGGTTTGTTTTTTGGGGGGGGTTGTTGTGTTTTTTTCCTCCTTTCTTCAAAAATATGCCAGCTTTAAGCTGAAAATCCTTTCTGTTCAGCTAATAGAAGCCAAACAGATTCGCCTTTGCACACACTGGGGAAATGTTCTGGTATCAGTATCAAATTTGGCAGAACATTGCTGCAGTTTCAGAAAGAGGATGATTCTGGTGTTGATTGGGAAATATTTCCCCCCCTCAGCAAAGCGTAAGGGAAAGCAAAAAAAAAATACTTTTGGTAAGAAAACTTAGGTGTATCGAGGCTGGCATTTCTAGCAAATAAAGTGCAAGTAATATAAAAGCTCCATCAGCAAAATGGAGTAGGTGGCAGAAGGCCTGGGTGTTTGAGGCAATGAATTTGGGTTCAAAATGACAAAAGTGCTAGTAAGGCTTATTTGCAGTACTTTGTTGTGAAGGGAGCAGCAGCAGTCGATGTGAAATTATATGAAAATGTATGTGAGAATTTTTAGTATATTCTTTGGGGCATTTGCCTGAGTTTAGTCACAGCTCAAAATCTTTACTCCTGACTTATTAGTTTAAAGCTGTGATGGAAACTCAAAGTGACAGTGCTGTCAACACACTGAGACATAATGCCGCAGAGCACTGTGCTTCCGGGCCAGCAAACAAAACATCAGCTTCCAAATGAAAAGGCATTGAAATAGAGGAAAAAACCCCAATTGTATGTACCATCACCATATAATGCTATAAAGTAGAACAGCACATTTACTAAGGAATGCAGGGGCAGGATTCTCTTCATAGTAGTGCCATAATCAGAAGCCTAATTTATTTATCTCTAAATTTGCATGATGATGGGGTTGAGTAGTGTTAGTAGCCTGCTATTAGTCTGAATGTTTGATTAAAAAGGAAAAAAGAACTTCCTCCCCTCTTTCATACACACATACACAAAACAAAGTGAGAAAACCATAAAGAAAAGACCTAGTGTATAGTTCTTACATGCAAAAGTAAGCAAGGCAAGATGAAAAGGCTTTGAAATTATATTTAATGCCATAGCATCTTTGTTCCCTTATAATAACTCCATTAAACTCAGCAACTGAAGGGGTACAAAGAAGCTTTGTCTCTTTATTTTCTGCTCAAATTCAGACCTCTCACACCTTCTCAGGGCTGCTAGCAGGCTTTAGCGTGTAGATTTACTTGCAGAGGAAGCAGCACCTTCTGCTGCACTGCTTCATGTGAAAGCTCAGGACAAAACTGCAAAAAGAACAAACAGGACCATGGAAAACATCACATTTCCTCCTTCCACCTGCTCCTGTGAAGTCTCCACAGCAGCTTCCATCCTTAGGTTTGGAAGTGTTTATGGGAAGGAGGATGGGCACCAGCAAAGTAATGACACAGAATAAGCACAGCTCATTTGATTTCATGGCTCTGGTCAAATGCTGTGGCCTTTAGACCTTACACAGGTGCATTTCCCATGGATGATGACAGTAAGGTTGCATGAGCCAAGTCAGAGAGGACTGGGGCTTTATATACAGAATATATAATTTGGTTAGAGTTAGAGAATTACAGCAAGTCGAGATAATCTTAGTGACACAAGTATATAAAGAGATAACAGCATTACTTCAAGATCTACATGGGTTCTACAAAATCTTCCCAGTGTCTCTTGATACAGGAAGTCTTGTTAGCTTGGATGATGCAAGGCAGGATGTCTAGGGGTCAATTCTCTAAAAACAGAAACAATGAAATACTAACTTGAAATTTTTCCATGAATTTTACAAATGACCAAATCTAGTCCCATCAAAAACCCCAAACCAGTTTTACACTCACTCAAACACACATGGATACAAAATCTTGATTGGCAATTTGTAATCATAAAGTTTCCTTGGTCCTGCCATTAATATGTGACTAATTGTAATTCCTGTGAATAGGTACTGTTATTTTTAATAATTGTGCAACAAGGGGCTTTAAAAAAGACCAGCATATTGAAGTACCAAGAGTTAAAAAAAAAACAAAAACAAAAAACAAAACCAAAAACAAAATAAAAAAAACCCAAAACAACACAGAGGAGACTCCAATTAAAGAGTTTTAAGTCTAAAAGGAAGTGCTGATCTGGGTATATTGGGAGAAATGCAGCCACAAAATAAGTTGTTATAGATAGCACTAAACATGCCAAGTCTCTGGTGTAACAGCAACACTAGTATGTGATATCTGCAGTCTCCTGGGGAGACACCAAAAGGAAAAGGAGAGCATTTTCTTTGTTTCCTGCACCATCTCCCTCAACGGCATAAGCTAAGGCAACAAAAACATTTCATTGGTGTCATTGCATCTGCCACAAGCATCTTTCTGCATAGTAGTGTCAACAAGGTGATGTGATCTTTTCCTATGCTCCTCTGACACAAATACATTAGCCAACAGTGGAGATTAAGCTTTAGAGACTTGGTGATGACCACTTTCCAAAGAACCCTAACTTTTTCTTCCTGTAAAGAAAGAGAAAGAAGCAACACACCATGAAGGTGAATAACACTAAAATCCTACTGAGAAAGCCTCACAAAGTTTTGCTTCCAACCCTCTTTCCTCCTCACTAGTAAATGAAGGATGAAAAATTCTACAGATGTAGCTTAGATACACAAACAGAATAGCCTGAGGCTTTATTAAAAAAAAAAATAAATATCTGCTGTGTGCTTTCTAAAAGAAAACATAACTAAATAGCATCTTCTCAGATAGTTTTCCACAACTGAACCAATTCTTTTTGGCTCTGAGGCAGTTACAAAGAGTTTGCATGAGGCTCTGTAGACCATCAACAACTCCATTGCTACAGTATCAAGGACTATTTGCATAGTTTGTGATCAGAACAGTCAGCTATGTTACATAACACAAGACTTTCAGTTGTAATAGCACTTTACACTTTTCCTGCTTCCATGTTTTATGTTCTTTCTGCAGTTTTCCACAGCTGACTGGCTAAACATAAAGGAAACAGCTTTAGGACTAAAATGCACTGTGCAACCAAAGTCTGAAAAAGTTGAATTTCATTCAAATGAAATTGTTCCTTGAGAAACAAACTTCTCTGCAGATTCTACCACCTCCCTTATTCTAAATGTCAGCTTAAACCTGGCCTATAGATCTTTATGATAGACATTCACATAGCGTCAATTATCAAAGATAAGATATCCTCAGAGTTTCACTGGTTTGCACAAATAGAGGATATAGTTCTACAATTTTTGAAGTAAGGTATTTGCAGATTAATTTAACAAGAGTTATGACTAAATAATGTCATGGAGCATCCAGCATTTTAATAGGAGCACTTAATGACACTTTAAGACTTGATTCTCACTGTTTAACTTAGAATTTTTGGGAGTATACAACACTGCTGTTTTTCATCTGGCATCTGTATGTCCATAATAATAACTAAATAAGCATGATTTAACATTAACAGAAACTTTCAAAACCACATAAAATTTAAAACACTTTGAAAGGTTTTAGGGCTTCTGCTGATTCCATACTTACACTCTTCATATCCTCTCTGAGGATTTATCAATATTTTAGGATGGAATTCACCTCACTAAAGCACAAAAATCCAAAAACCTGATGTTTGAAATAGTAACCTAGGCTCCCTTCATGGAGACACTGCCACTTTCAAAAAGAATTAAGACATTTTACAGTTGTTTGCCATTAGGAAGTGGACCTACCCCTCGTTGTTGGCTGAGAAGGAAAACTAGCCTACCAGCTTAGACTCAGCACTGGATTTTCATGATGATATACTGTGCTTAATAAATCCCATTAATTCCATTTAGAAGGATTCACAGAAGTATAAATGTTTTCCTTTTTATTCTCTCCCACATTCAGCACAAGACATGTTAGCACCTCCAGTGCTTTAGAAGAAAATATACCTTTGACACAAAAGATGCAAAGCCTTTGAACTTCCGTGCCATAGGAAGAGAGAAGTTGAGCTCAAAAGCCCTGCTGATGTCCTACAATCTTGCAACAGTGCAGTGTTTGTTAGCTGATGTTAAGAAGTGGACTTCATCCCACTGTAAAAGAAGAGACTCGAACTCTTATGGGTTACTCTAGGTTTGCAGTTTTAATCAGTCCAGCAGCGTTGGGTCACCTCCGCAGAGAGTGACAAGCTTACAAGATTTTCAGCTCTACATTTATAGTCTCTACAAAGCATTACCTAATCTATTGGTTTCAAACAAGTCTTTTATTAGTCATTATCTTGACAGTCGGTTTCACAAGTTTGCTATTACCTTGTTTGCTGTCATGTTTGCAAGGGCCCTGCAGAACATGGCAAACCTGGTACTAGCTGTTCAAAAACAAAAAGGGGAAATTGTAAAATTGTATGGAACAGAGACAGTGGGTTATTTTGACATTGATAATATGTCTTAGTTGCTTTTTTATTTGTTCTATTACTTATACCTTGTTTTTACTCGTTTGGTTTCAAAGGTTCTTTTTGTGCAACAGGAAGGGGGAGATGCAGGAGCGGGCTGGAAACTAGGACCATGCATGGCAATCAGTTAGCTGAGGGGAATTTGCTCGAGCTTGTCTAGACAACAATTAACATGATGAGGCATGTTTGCAGAGCACAGGGGGGTGGGAGACGGATGGCGCCAAGGATGGCGCCAAGGAAAGATAACACCTTGCTGTTAATTGATGGTAGTTAACCACCAATCAGGGATTGCCTAGTATGCAAGGCTTAGCTTCAAGAACCAATTAGTTTGGAACGCGCAGCTTCTGAAAGTCTATAAAACCTCGTGCTTCTGTAGAATAAATTGACATTTGCTTGCATCAAGCTGCGTCCCGTCTCTTCATTCGCCGCAAATTGGTGACCCCGACGTGATGCGTTTAAGGATCTGACGTGAAGGGCTCTCGAATTGCCTATCTGAGCGACATGCAGCGAATCCCACAGAACTTTGAATGATCTGCTGAAAGGAAGCAGGAGCCGGCCTGAAATCCCTCCGGAGTTGAGAGGTGAGCTGTGGGAAATCCGTAATGGGGAATCAGGCTTCGTCCCCAGAAAGAGACGTATATGGACTCATGAAGGGTCTTCTAGTCAGATCAGGGAGTCCGCGCCTCAGTTTCCTCAAATGATGACCCCTATGGTGGTGTTCCGAAGCCTTGGAAGAATAAGGACGGAAAAAAGACAGCTCGTGGAAGAGGGCTGTGTTGGGGCTCTTGCTGTATTGAATGATTATACTGAACTTTGAAGCAAGTGGAAAAATACTGAAGAAATAAGACGAGGGCACGATCAGAGCAGTGGAATGAAGAGGGAGGAACAGGTTGCAGGTGCTTGCACAAAACCAAGGCCAGCAGGACGCGATAAGAGGAGCTGGGAAACAACAGAAAAGAGCCTACGTGCCTGAAGAAGTAGAAACAGAGATCTTGCCAATAAACAATTGTTAACCAATCATATTATTATACGCTTGTAGAATAGCCAATCATATTATCACACGCTTATAGAGTGCCTTATAAAAGTGTACCTGGTTTGTACAATAAACGGATCAGATCTTGAACTCCATGAGTATTTGAATCTGACTCCCGCTCGCCCAGAATGCCCGCAGCATCTGGTGACCCCGACGTGTGGATCGGTCGAAGAGTCAGGAAGATTCATTAAGGATCGTGTTACAAGCTGCGGAGCCGGCGAGGATCCTGCTGCCAGCGGAGAGAGAGCTGGGCGCCCGAAGAAACGTGCACGGCTGACTGGTGAGTCAGGAAACTTAAGCAGGATGGGGATCACTGCATCAGCGGTGGAGAAAGCAATCATAGACAGTTTAATGAAATTAGCAGAGAAAACTGAAACGTCAGTCTCACGGCAGGCAGTAATTTATCTGCTATGTTGGAGTCGCCGCCGTGGTTTCCTTGCTTCTACGCAAGATGTATATAATAATGAAACATGGAAGAAAGTGGGAGAGGACTTGCGGGAATCTGTGCAAGTCGGGACTAAGGGGGTAAAGACTTTGGCTCGCACGTATCGGGCTGTACGGGGTATGGCCGCGCAGTTACACGGCGAGGTGCAAGTCGCTGCAGCTGTTAAAGCTGCAGTGCGGCCTCCCGGCGATCCTACTGCTCAGTCGGAGGAAGAGCCAGAGGGGCAACCTCCGTGTGAAAATCCCCCCGATTATACATCTAAAGCTTATCCAGTAATGACTACTGCTGAACGAATAGCGTGGGGATTAGATGATGAATTACCACCCTGGTGTCCTGATAAGGAACAAACGGCAAGCGGCAGACAGACATTAATACCGGCACTTGCGAGTACTGGATGTAAAACTGCTGGGGTGGGAACGGCACAGCTCCACCAGCTCCTAAATAACAGACTGCATTTTTTTTGAAGCATGTTTGTCTTTGCAAAGGTGAAAGTTGAGATCTGACTTCCTGACCAGTGTTAAAATGCACCATGGCCTCTGGCTACTTTAAGATGATTGTGTGACTTTGGACAAACCTGGTAGGAGCAATGCTGAAATCAAGTTGTAAGTTATATTTCATCCTGAGACTGATGTTTCTGGCATTACATAAAGTAATTTTGATATGGAGAAATAGTGTGAAATGGGGACAATGGACATTGATTGTGATTGTATATGTCTGCTCAAGGAATGTGGGTATGGTGACTAGTCATGGGTGCAGTGTCTGGTCACATAGGCACACAGCTTTGAGGAGACAACTACAGTTTTGGGGAGACGCCTGCCCTTCTTTCTCTAACAAAAGGGGCTATTTAAGAAAAAAAAAAAAAAAATAATAATAATAATAATATGAGAAAAGGATGAGAGATATTCCAATGCTATCTAGAGGGAGGGAGTGCTAAGTTTCCTTGCTGGAGAAGATCGGATGGTCAAAAGAACATGAATCACCTACAAACCTGCAAGACCACCACATTCCAGGAAACGAACTGATAAGCTAATTAACATACGAAGCGGGGTTTAGGTAACGAATATGTATAGGCGTTAATTGAATATTCATTTGTTTCATTGTATAAATGTGGGATGGTTTGTCACTTCGGGTATGCACGCTTGTGGAGGAGCGATCCCCCGTGCATCTGCGCGCAATAAACATGACTACTTTATAACTTTCGAGTTATAGAGTCTAATTCTGCACGTCAGTTTTGACGAGCCAGGCAGGAGGATTTCTGCTCGGCTGAGGGACCAGCTGCGGAGCGGACGCTCCTAGGCGCGCCCCGGGAGATTTTCTCGGAGGAGCCTCCTCTTCTCAGCTGTTCACCCGGGGGCAGAAGAGAAACCCCTGGATCCGCGGATAAAACGGTATGTTTAGTAACGGGGCGGCTGGTGAGACGCACGGAGACGTCCGGCGTGCAGCGCAGTCCCCAGGAGGGAAAAGAAAAAAAAAAAAAAAAAAAAAAAAAAAAAGGGGGGGGGGGAAGCTAAAAACTTCCTTTAGGTTGTCTTAAGAATTGGGGAATTCCTAGAATGTAACAACTGAAATAGCGCTCTGTGTCTTGTTTGTTCTATGTGTTGTCTTGTTACATGTTCAAAACTTGGAGTTATGAAATGTATGTTGAAAAATAATAATATTCTGGTAATTCATGGCAAATAGCGGAAAACTTAACACTCTGCTTAAGACCAGGAAAAATGTGGGGTTTTTTTTTTGTTTGTTGTTTGTTTTTTGGCAATTGCTCATTGAAATGCATACTTTGTGAACTGTCAGTGTTCCTAAAAGTTGTACATAAGTGCACGGTACCGTATAACATACTGCTTGTGTGACTGAGGGCTGCCCGGAGAGTGTGAATGGTGTGATTGAGATGCGCATTTTGATTTTCAGTGTATAGCTTAATTATTTTTGACTGAGTGTGAGTGCAAGAGTGCTTGAGACATGCGTTTGAGTGCAATATGAGCAAGGAGCTCTATCCGTGTTTCCGACCTTGGGTGGCTAAGGCGACCGGAGAAAAAGTAATTAAAATTGTAAAATGGGAAATGGAAGGAGTAAGCCCTGTGAAAAATCGCCCTTGGGTTGTATATTAAAACATTGGAGTGATATCGTAGGACATGGTGGTACCGAAAATAGAAGGAAATGGATTAAATATTGTAATCAGTGGTGGCCTTTGTATAAATTGGGGAGTGATGCAAAATGGCCTCAGGAGGGAGGAACGTTACATTATAACACTCTCCTGCAATTAATGTTGTTTCTATGTCACTTGTAAGCAACTTATAGCATCCTTACCCCCTGGGGCATCCATCGCTCAAATGATAGAGGCATGCACAAGGGCTCCTTTGGTTGAGGAAGAGGAAAAGGCAAAAATACATGCCAATGCTCTAGCAGTAGCTCTAAACAACAACAAGGTACAAGGCCAAGGGGACCGGGGTCTTAAGCCAAAATGTTATCAATGTGGACAGGAAGGTCACTTTAAATGTGACTGCAAAAAGAATCTAGGAGGAAAGTCTCTGTTGAATGGAAATTGTTTGTGTTGTCAAAAATTTGGTCATAAAGCGGCCGATTGTCGCTCAAAATTTAGAAAAGATGGTACACCCCTCTTTGTTCCGGGAAACGGGAACAGCCGCGTTCTGAGGGACGCGGCCAAGAAATATCCCCAGAACCCAACAAAATTCATGGCTGCCTCGGCGAGCTGTATTCAGCCACCAGAGGAAGCGCAGGAGTCGATTTGGCCATGGCAGAACCTGTAAATATCACTGATGAAAAGGTACATGTACTTCCTTCTACAGTTAGTGGTCCTTTGGGTTATGGTTTATCTGCACTCCTTATAGGACGCTCTTCTGCGTCAAAAAAGGGGATTTTTGTTCTTCCTGGTTGTATTGATGCCGATTATACCGGACCTATTGGAATTATGGTAAAAGTTTTTTCTCCACCTGTTCATATTCCAGCAGGAAGCACTATTGCACAGCTCATTCCATTCCAAGCTACTGTCCCTCAAAAAGGAGAAAAGGACAGGGGTCAAGGTGCATTTGGCTCAACGGGTATGCCTAACATTGCCTTTTGTCAACTTATTGGTGCCGAGCGGCCAAAATGTAATGTTAAGATATCTGGTCCACAAGGTGTTAATCTTCCTAATGTTTCAATGATGATTGATACTGGTGCTGATGTTACTGTTCTTCCCTTTTCAGTTTGGCCTACCATGTGGGAATTAGATAGTGCGGGTTCAACCATTTCAGGCATTGGGGGAAGTCGTCTGACACAGGTCAGTAAAAACTTCATTCTTTTCACGGATCAAGAAGGACATCAAGCATGGGTAAAACCTTATGTCCTATACACATCCTTGTCCTTGTTAGGTAGAGATGTACTTTCCCAATGGGGAATGAGAATCTCTACAGATTTTTGATTGGGGCCATTGATAGCAGCTCTCGCCCAACCTTAAAATTAAAATGGAAATCAGAAACTCCCGTATGGGTTGATCAATGGCCCTTACCTCAAGAGAAGCTGCAACACATTCAAGAATTAGTCCAAGAACAATTGGATTTAGGCCACATCAGACCTTCTGTTAGCCCATGGGATACACCCATTCTTACAATTCAAAAGAAATCAGGAAAATGGAGATTATTACATGATTTAAGAGCAATAAATGAAAAAATGGTTGACATGGGTGCCCTTCAGCCTGGGCTGCCTTCTCCCACTATGTTACCACAAAATTGGGACCTATTAATTATTGATTTAAAAGATTGTTTTTTCACTATTCCTCTGCATGAGGATGATTGTGAAAAATTTGCATTTACAGTGCCAGCTATAAACCGTGCCGCTCCAGCAAAAAGGTATGAGTGGGTTGTACTACCTCAGGGTATGAAAAACTCCCCAACAATATGTCAGTGGTTTGTGGATTTAGCTCTACAATCTTGGAGAGAGAATAATCCTAACCTTATTACCTATCATTATATGGATGATCTCTTAATAGCCAGCCCTCACACACTAGCCCCTGAAAAAGAACAGGATGCTTATATAGACACTCAGGTGGCATCCCCAGTATTACAAAATTCTCCTCTAAAACAAGCAACAGAGTCACATGCCTTTTTTCACCAATCTGCCCGGTCTCTCCAAAAACAGTTTGGTCTGTCTCGTCAAGACGCTAGGACTGTCATAGCAGCCTGTCCTGATTGTGCCAGGTTAACACCTCTTCAACAGGAAGGTACAAATCCTAGAGGGTTACAACCTCGACAAATCTGGCAAGCTGATGTTACAGAATTCACCCCATTTGAATATGTCCATGTCACAATTGATACCTGCTCGAAAGCTATTTGGGCGACTGCTCATAAATCTACCAATGCTGTTGCCTGTATTCAGCATTGGACGTCAGCCATGGCTGTGCTGGGCCGCCCAGATATGGTAAAAACAGATAATGCCCCTGCATATCTTAGTGCCAAAATAAAGACCTTTTTGCTGCAATGGCAGGTGAAGCACGTTACCGGAATTCCGAATAATTCTGGTGGTCAGGCAATTATTGAACGTGCCAACCAATCATTGAAACATTACCTGTCTGTTTTTTGAAAAGAGGGGGAGAGGAGTCCTCATGTAATAGTGGCAAAAGCATGCTATGTACTGAACTGGTTGAATCCCAGAACGGAACGTACTGAACAGCCGATTTTCTGTCACTTTTCTAACAATCCCAACGATTTTTCGAATCGTGACATAGCTGTCCAGGTATTTGACCCTGTCTCAAATTGTTGGTTAGGGCCTCATAATTTATTAACGTGGGGTCGGGGTTATGCATGTATCTCCACAGGGGCAGTGACCAAGTGGATTCCGGCAAAATGGGTTCGCCCGTGGATTGAAAACCGACCCACTGAAAAGAAACAGCAGGGTGACTACGACAGGATTGACTCCTAAATGAACAGGAGGGATCAGTGGGCTCAGTGGGCACAGCATCGAGAAAGGTTATTCCGACCGCCACGACCAAATGAAGAAAAGCGGCTTGTAGATAAGTTAACATACATTATTCTGCCCATCTTGCAGCAGTTACCTCGGGAGATACAATGTCAATTACCCTCCGGTGAATTGTCTTTGTTACACTGTGACCGTATCGTGCGTGCGTTGCAGGATCTTTTTGGGCAAGGACCGATAGAAACAGAAAATTCTTGTCCTATATTTGCTACTTCTTGTAATTCAACAGTTACTCTATATTGTGGATATTGTAAAAAGGTTGGAGCATATAGGCGGAAGGTTTTCCTACGTTTTGGTTCCGGCGTTTTTTCCCTTCTTACTGGGACACATGCCCCTACTTTTTCAGGTATAAACGAGGCCTTACAATCTTATGAAGCCTTCGAACAGATATTTTTAGCAGAACATCGAAACGAACTCATCTTCTGGGTTCGCATTATCAGAAAAAGTTTTGAATATCATATAATACAACATCATTGTAAATGTGAACGATGGCATTATTTTTAGGAATAGGCCTAATGAATATTGCTTTTGCTTCTGCTTTGCATAGTATATTGTTGTTTGTTATTCTTTTGTTACTTTTAGTGCCTTGTCTTTTACAATGTTTCCAAAGCTGTATGGAACGCAGTATTAATGCTGTATTTAAAAAGAAAGGGGGAGGTGTTGGGGCTCTTGCTGTATTGAATGATTATACTGAACTTTGAAGCAAGTGGAAAAATACTGAAGAAATAAGACGAGGGCACGATCAGAGCAGTGGAATGAAGAGGGAGGAACAGGTTGCAGGTGCTTGCACAAAACCAAGGCCAACAGGACGCGATAAGAGGAGCTGGGAAACAACAGAAAAGAGCCTACGTGCCTGAAGAAGTAGAAACAGAGATCTTGCCAATAAACAATTGTTAACCAATCATATTATTATACGCTTGTAGAATAGCCAATCATATTATCACACGCTTATAGAGTGCCTTATAAAAGTGTACCTGGTTTGTACAATAAACGGATCAGATCTTGAACTCCATGAGTATTTGAATCTGACTCCCGCTCGCCCAGAATGCCCACAGCAGGGCTGCGTTCCGGAGGAGACGGCTTGGCTGAACTTGCTGTCTGGACCAGGCGGACAACCTAAACCCCGAAGATAACACCTGTATTCATCGAGACAGGTGAGCAGCCAAGAAACTTTAGAGACTTTGAAAGAATGAAAGTGTGCACATACAGCAGCCAATTGTATGATGCTGCCGCGGAGGGGAACTCAGTGTCAGGAATGCATTTAGCATCTTGGTGGCAAATTCTGACTACTCTTTGCCAAGTGTGGACTAATTCTACTAACGGTGCTAAACCAGGGGAAGCTATAAATTCCACCGACAGCGCGACTCTTCTCAAGACACCATCAGCGATGGCGATTCTGTCCACACCTCCTCTGCCCCCAAAGCTTCTGTCACTGATTGCAGCGACCCTCACAACACAGGACCAAGCACGGGAACAGGGCAACTCGGACAATGATTTTATTGACACTGATAAACCTTTTGATCCAGGTCCTATAGATCTGGAAAAGGAGCTAGACCTTTCCCCCACCCCCTTGTCTCTCCCGATGCACTGATTGTATTTTTGGGGAGGGTGAAAGGGAGTCTGAGGGATTGGTGGCAGGAATGCAAGTGGGAAACACTTCAGTGATGGGTTTTGGGAGTCGCTATGGCATGTTCAGTATTTTGTCAGACAGATCAACCTCGAGAGTGGCAGCCTGTGCAATACGAGGCTGTTAAAGAGTTAAGCAAAGCAGTGGGGGAAGGGAGGATTCATAATGAGAGAACAACTAGGTATTGTGAAGAAGAACAGGAAAGATAAACATGGTTATCTAGTGTTTAATAGGTGTCTGCATGCTTGTAGAGATATATAGCTACGTAACTACATGAGTGATTTCTGCCCTGAGCCTGGTGGAGCATACAGCTGCGATTTGTGTCCGGGCTCAGAGATGTAAATAGGGGCTTCTCTGTTATGGTAAAAGTGTTTCTCTTTGCATAAAAAAAGAGAGGGAATGAAGGGAATGACCCCAGAGGTATGTTCAGAGAAGGCATGCTATGTTTTGAACTTTTTGACTGAACCAGTTCTTGTTTGGTATGCCCTTCCACCTATGTATAATGTTAATCCAAAAGAAGATGATATTGTTTACACTTTGAATGTCGATAATTGTCTTTCTGTAGATGCTAATGTAGTAGGAGGCTATGATGGGAACGTGTCGCAGCGGTTCTTCTCTTATCCAGAGTAACAGCAGGGAAAGCATTAAAGAGTTAAATCACCTTGTTTGGTAGGCAGTTAAGAATGTGAGTCAAAATTGCCACTGCTTTTTGTTGTTGGTTCAAGGACATGGCTGTGAGGATTTTGATGGTATGCGCTGCGTGGATTTTAGGCGCCCCATTGCAGCAACATGTTATCAAAATCTGAGAAAATTTCAGCCTTTTTGGCATCCATTCATTCAATTGGCAGTATTGTTTGTTTGCTATTACCTTGTTTGCTGTCATGTTTGCAAGGGCCCTGCAGAACATGGCAAACCTGGTACTAGCTGTTCAAAAACAAAAAGGGGAAATTGTAAAATTGTATGGAACAGAGACAGTGGGTTATTTTGACATTGATAATATGTCTTAGTTGCTTTTTTATTTGTTCTATTACTTATACCTTGTTTTTACTCGTTTGGTTTCAAAGGTTCTTTTTGTGCAACAGGAAGGGGGAGATGCAGGAGCGGGCTGGAAACTAGGACCATGCATGGCAATCAGTTAGCTGAGGGGAATTTGCTCGAGCTTGTCTAGACAACAATTAACATGATGAGGCATGTTTGCAGAGCACAGGGGGGTGGGAGACGGATGGCGCCAAGGATGGCGCCAAGGAAAGATAACACCTTGCTGTTAATTGATGGTAGTTAACCACCAATCAGGGATTGCCTAGTATGCAAGGCTTAGCTTCAAGAACCAATTAGTTTGGAACGCGCAGCTTCTGAAAGTCTATAAAACCTCGTGCTTCTGTAGAATAAATTGACATTTGCTTGCATCAAGCTGCTTCCCGTCTCTTCATTCGCCGCAGTTGTTCTATATCTTGACCACTTTGCTATTTTACTTTTTCTTTCAAGGATGATCGCTTCAGGTTCTGCACGTCTCAGTTCTGAGTAATCACAATAGACAATCTCCACTGTCTCAGCCTCCTAGAGGTCAGGGTCTTCTGTTCTTAGAAACTTCTTTGAACTGTCAGGTACAGTCTTACTAATATTAAACTTTCATTGTCTAGCATCTATTTACCGACCGCGCTTGCAGTCCTGGTCTGGGGCTATACAGGGGACAAAAGCTGAGGTACACAGCCTACAGTAGCACTGATCTGGCATTTTCCTCCAACACCCACATTAGAGAGAAGCAGAGAAATAACTCTAAAGTATGTGCTGAACTGACCTGAGGGAAAATTCCTATTAGCAGGATATAAACTCAGGAAGTCTAGTTGTATTATAAAACCAGAGCAATGCAACTTGTTCCAGGGCACTGTTTGTGCATACAGCATACAGGGCAGTGGGGCCTTATTCTTCATTGTGGCATCCTTGCTGTAATGCAAATAAGAAATAAATGCAATAAAAACACCACAAAAGGCAGAATAATAACTCCTGTCTTAAAACTCATCAGATTAATAATGCAAGGAGTAATTTCAGGAAAGGAAATTAAGCTGTTAAAGCAACACACAGCAAGCTCTGATGCAGAAAATACTCCCTATGATCCCTATGGTAGTTTTGCCTTAGTAGGGATTGTTGGGCTCAGACTGTGAGTGAATACTGACAGTCTGTGCTGTATGGCTGGCAAGGTTTCAAATGCAAACCAGCCACCCATGGGGAGGAGGGGTAGAGGGAAAGAAGACTCTTACTCTGGTTCCTGTATCCTCAGTTCAAACCTGGATCTCTTGTAGTTAAAAAATGGGAGATGACAGATGAAGGACAAACAGACAGGAATAACATGGGATCTGTGACAATATATGAGAGAGTTGCAGACTACATGCTCCTATAGTGTGCTATAAAGGATATGTACAGTAATAGTCAATGTGTACAAATGGTACCATCCATCTCAAAGCAGTTTTAAAGATACGTTTGTGAGTCCTGGGTAGCTTCTGGTGTTTTACTCGCTACCTCATCTAGGACAGCAGCATTACTCTGTGGCAGCACCAGTTCTACACTAGCAGAACTTCAGAATGCTTAGCAAATTCTGTAGCAAAAAAAAGACTTGCTTCATATGGCCATCTAGACTCTGAAGGTAATTACGCTTGCACTGCAGAACTGAGAGCTCATATTCCTAGTGAAAGCCCTTTGTTAAATGCTGCACATAGTTCATCCTGCTTCTTAGTAAGGTTTACTGGCTTGGGCTCAGCATTTTATTAACATAGCTCTGTGGCCTGCTGACTGGAGCAATGTTGTGTCTGGACAGTTCAGTATGTGCCTTGCTCCATGACCAGGAATGTTTCTAAATGTCTAAATCACTTTAGTTGCATATTGGGTACAAATATGCTGGTTTATATCTGGCTGTAAATAGATAGCTCAAGGTTGCATGCTAAGCCAAAGCTGAGAATTGTCTTCCCCTTCTCCATGTCCAGCCCTAGGCTATACTCAGATCTGTTAGGGGGTTATGCATATTCATGTTTTCATAGCCTCAGAAACCAGGACTTGTGCAAGGCCTCAGACATAGACAGGAGTTTTCTCTTGGTGGAGCACAACATAAAGCAATAGAGCAGAAAGGCAGGCCATATGGTAAAAAGAGGGTGAAGCCAAGGAAGGCACTGAGACATCTCGTAAGGACCTCCAGTGAGTTTGAAAGCTGTTTCTTCTGCAGATCTTCTTGCCTGCAGATATGCTGTTTGCCCTTTGAAGGATGAGTTTTCCCTCCAGCGCAGAAAGCCTGGTGGTATGGGGAAAGTATGACTTTCCTTTCTCCTTGCAACACCTTTGTTCAATCTGTAATCTAGTGGGGATATACAGCTTCATCAGCCTATGAAATCGCCATACTAGGAAATTGTGCAAGGATCCTGGAAAGGCCCTATTTCTGTTAAAATCATCTCCCTTGAGCATATGTTTGAGTACCATGTACAAAGATTAAGCTCTACATATGTGTAGCCCCATAGTTTTAATGTAATTTGCAATTCAGTTTTCCAACTGGATTTCCCTCCCTTCTCTTCTTCTTCACAGAGATTTGTTCTTTCCTTTGGATTTTTCATGCTAATGCAACAGCATAAAGCACAACATGGTGGATTCATTATCTGAGCCACCAATACAAATTTCATCCATCAAAACAACAGGTACAGGCTACAGGTCCTATCTTCATAAATTACATTGGAAACATTAATGGAGATGTCATTCATCCCTGCTATTATTATGATGATACAACCGGAGATATGTATGCTTTAAAAATTAAAGTATATATTCCTAGCCATAGTAAAGCCTCCCACTATATAAGCTATAATATGCACATAGGGAATTATTAATCAAACCTTTCAAAAGCAAGGCGAAAAGAGTTCTCCTTTTCTTGCAATACATTGCTTTGACAAAACACAACTTTCAGTACACCTGGTTTTGATTTTAAAAACTTTCCAAGCATATGTGTACAGATACAAGCAGGCCACACATACATTTGACTGTCTAAACTGAGCTTCTCAGTTTAATATCTGCACCAAAAGGAGAGTAAAATCCTAAATGTCTTCTGCAGAGCCTGGCTGGGTCTTCATGAAGCTTGTCAAGTCTTGGTATACAGCCTTTCAGCCAGAGCTGCCTAATTTGGAGTCAGTTTGCTAAATCTTTTAAAATAGGACTGATCCTCTGCTGGAAGAAGTTATGGATGTGATGATGATGTATGACGGAACAATTATCTTCAGCTACTTTGTATCATTCTCATTAAAGAGCAGCCAAAACCTACAGATAACAGAGCCAACTTTTAAACTAACATCAGTTTTATTGTTCCTGTACCACAAAGACACTGGCAGCTCTTGTGCAATGTTAGGATCTGGCAGAGCAAATACTGAAGAAAGCTGCTTTAAAACAGAAACAATCTCCTGCTTTTCATCTTAAGCCTGCAGTTTTTCTAGCAGATTATTCACACAATTATCCGGTATTGTCACACTGAGTGTAATTCACTCATCCTGTTGACTATAAAGAAAGTGCAACTGAGGAAAATCGACTAATATTGATTCATTTAAGGAAACCAATGTCTATGATACAAAAGTATTTGATGGGTATCCACTCAGTTATCTTTGTTGACTTCACTTCCCTTTTTCCCTTGAACAGTCCTCCAGGCAGATGTTCTTTCTACTCTTTTTTTCATATAAGACCTAAACCTATCCATTCAAAATCTTGAGTATTTTGCACACTGAACCAACATCAGCAAGTTGCATATTGCAATTGGACATAGGCAAATCCATGCTAAGTAAAACAGTCACACTCCTCTCTTGAAATAACTAGAGAGTCAGAGGAGAAGTGATTTTGGGGCAGGAGAGACTGAAATTAGCCAGATACCGAGAAAAAGGAGACTTGCACAATTACTTTTTGTTACAGAGACTTGTTGTTACCTATAGAAAGAAAAAAACCCATCCAGAATAGGTAAAGGAAGTCCATTAATTGCTTTTATTCATATTATGGAACAGAGGACTTGAGAACTAGGGAATTCTCTATTCTCTCTTGAGTGCTGCCATCCCCCTGGGCCCTGGGGGTGCTGCTCACCAGGAGAAACAAAGTCTGTATTGTATCAAGTGCGTAGGAGAACACATCCCATTTACATGCTCCTGATCACGAAAACTCAGCACCATAATTTCCTTCCTCCAAGTGTCATGATGCTATGACTGCAGAATGGTACTCACTGCTAGATGTGGAAAGAGTTAACACTGATTCCCGAAGGAAATAGGTAGCTATGTTACTAACACCAGAAGAATAAAACAGGCTTTATTCTCCCTGTGACCCCCCATGCGCAGCTGCAAGCCTTGTTCAGGCACAGGTTATTACCTGGCACTTGAGGAATGCTGTAGTTCCCCTCCATTATTCTGATGAGGTTTTTTGTATTTTCTTTCTTTCCCAGAGCACTGTATCTTTTCCAGGGAACAAGTCACCAGGAGGGAGCTTTTTAATCTGTCACTCAGGGACTTATATAAGCAAGTACCTGTATAACAGGGTTTCTGGGATCTGGGGAAGATTGAGTTCTTCAGTCAAGACATGAAGGTGTGACCTCCTGATTTAGAAGACAGAGTACTACTGGAGTTTACCACTTCCACCATCCTCCCCATCTGTTTTTGTCAAGCTCAAGAATTGTGCTGCCAGTGGAAAAGGCTGCAGTTCTTAATGAAATCAGAAGTGCCAGGAATTAAATTTGTGGTTTCTGAAAGATCATCAGCGCTCTGTTTTAACCCCTTTTTCTTTCCTTTTTCAGATTCAGATCTTTCACTGTTAAAAACTTCCACACACTTGTTTTTTTTTTTATTATTTTGCAATTAATTTGTAGTATTTGTTTACAAGGAGGATCATTAGCATTCCAAGATATTTTTTCTATTACTGTTCTTTGTTATAATGTCAAACAGAAGCATAAAACAGACAGACAGATGTATAACTCAGGAAAAACCTCAGTAAGCCACCGGAGAGAACTATGGGACAAAGATACAAATACTGACTTTGCTGGACTAAATCTGAAAACAAATCTAGGTCAGTGAATGGATCAAATTTTCAGCTGATGAAGACTGGTTTCATTCCACAACAAAGTATTCACCACTCAATTTACCTCCAGGTTTACATCCAGCTGTCTGGTGCAGTGACCCTGACTGGACGCCAGGTGCCCACTGTCCTGGTTTCAGCTGGGATAGAGTTAATTTTCTTCCCAGTAGCTGGTGCAGGGCTGTGTTTTGGGTTTAAGTATGAGAATATATTGATAACACACGGATGTTTTAATTGTTGCTCAGTGGTACCTACCCTGAGTCAAGGGTTTTTTGGTTTCCCGTGCTCTGCCCGTGAGAAAGGGCACAAGGGGCCAGGAGGGGACACAGCCAGGACAGCTGACCCAAACTAGCCAAAGGGATATTCCATAGCACAGAACATCATGCTCAGTGTATAAACTGGGGAGTTGGCTGGGGGGGTGATCACTGCTGGGGGACTGACTGGTCAGCAGGAGGTGAGCAGTTGTACTGTGCATCGCTTGTTGGTATTAGGGGTTATTCCTTTCTCTCTTTTCCCTTTTTATTATTGGTGGTAGTGTTATCGATTTGTTAATAAGTTAAGATTGATTGATTATATTAGATTGATTAATTGATTTTATAAAATCATTTAATAGAATTAAAATATAGAAGAATAAGAAATTTTTTTATAGGAAACTTATAGTTGCACAGTAAAAGCTGCTATGAGATCTTTTGTACGTCTTGTACCAAGGCTAGAAGAAGGGCCTGGAACTATTGTGAAAACTTAGGTAATAACTCTAGGGTTGAAAGGTTCCTTTGTACGTAACCAGTCTTCTGTATGCAGAGGTGTATTGAAATGTTAGAATATGAGATTAATGGGAACTGGGGAGAGTTGACTGGAACAGCTTGTAGGTGCCTGCCAAGAAACTGTGAACTTTAGTAAAAGGTAATTCCGGCAGGGGGAGATCGCGACCACCGACTCATATACCACCTACCCAAATCGTACCCTAGACCCATTTCCGGACCTTTCTACGCTTTACTGCGCAGAATCGGATATAGGAGGAGAATATGTTAATGATTTTTGGGAAATGTTATGATTATGCATGAATAATTAATGAATATGTATGAATAAGCTCTATATATGGAATCTGCTTTTGAGACCTGGCGTGCGTTGATCGCGAGAGGACTCGCTCACGCACCCGGCCGTTAATAAAGAAGTGTCTGCTTATCTACATCACATTGGTGTCGATAAGTTCTTCATTCCGAGATTTCGGTAACAGTTTTGGCGACCCAGATGGGACCTCGCTGAAGGAGACCGGAGGAGTCGGGGACCTGATCGGTTCCAGCCGGCACCGAGGATTTCTCGGGGATACCCATCGATCCCCGATCCGTAAGGCTCTTCGCAACGTTCCCTGGATATTTGGTAAGACACTTCTTTTTTTCTAATTGTAGTAAGTGGGTGAGAGTCCCACTAAAGTAAGTAAGTAAGTGCACTAGAGAAAGTGGGGGGGAGTCCCACTATAATAAGTGTATGGTAAGGAGTGGGTTAGAGTCCCACCAGTGGGTTAGAGTCCCACTGAGTAAGTCTACCTGTCAGACGCAGTGAAAGACCTGCGCAGGGTAGGACTAGGAGTCTGCCTGTCAGACGCGGCGAAAGCTGCGCAGGGTTGGACTAAAAGGATCCTTGTGTAAGTGGAAGCCTAGGCGTCTGCCCGTAAGACATAAGCGAAAGCTATTGCAGGGTTGGACAAAAGTGGAAACAAGAGAAACTATATGCTATAGTGTTCTCTAAGGTAGTGCCTCTAACAAAAAGTTAGAAGTTTTTGTGTTTGTGGTTCTGTGTTTGTGTATTAAGAAGAAAATTAAGAGGTATAATATTGTGTTATATGTTTGTTTAAAGTAACTGTGGGAAAGTGTGAGTGTGGCTGTAAGGGTGAGACGTGCAATTGAGCACGAAAGCGAGTGTGGAGTGTGGATCCGCGGATCGGAGTGACAGAGTTGAATAATTGTGTATTGTACTGTGAGTAATTATACCATGGCAACTAAGTTAACTCAGTTGTTTAAAAGTAAAAGCATGGGTAATCTTGTTGTAAATGACAAAATCCTGAAAAATTCTCCATTAGGATGTTTGTTGACACACTGGGGAGATTTGTATGAGGATTTGTCGAAAAGCCAGATGATTGAGTATTGTAATAATTTGAGTATTGTAATAATTGGTGGTCTTTGTATATATTGGATGATCAGGAAAAGTGGCCCATGAAGGGGACACTGAATTATAACACTATTTTGCAGTTAATGCTGTATTGTAAAAGAGAAGGGAAATGGAATAAAATGTCAGATGTGGATTTTTTTTTTTTATTTAAGACAAAGAAAGGATTGGCAGGATGAATGTAAGCTAACTATTAGAGATAATTTTGTAATGGCTATAACTTTTGATAATAAGAAAGTGGAAAAAAAATGTTGTTTAAATTGTAAGGTTGGGAGTGGATATAGGAGCGACATTTTTTTTTTAATACCTGTAAAGGAAAAAACTGGAACAAAACCAGGCCACTTCTGTAACCCCTGGATTTGAAATTTGGAAATAAGATAATTACACATGAATTTTTGTATGTACCAGAATGTCCAATACCCTTTTTAGGAAGAGATTTGTTGTCTAAATTAAATGCACAGATTGTTTTTGACGAAGGAGAACTTTTTTTTGAAAATACCTGAGTCAAAAACGGGAGAAATCTTGATGATACAAGAAAAGGTAAAGGAACAAGAAATTCCACCGGAGGTGGATTTGGCAGTGATCTCTACTGTATGGGAAACAAATATTCCTGGTAAATCGAAACTAGCAGAACCTGTTAAAATAGATTTGAAGGAAGGCGCAGGAACAGTGAGAATTAAACAATATCCAATTAAACTGGAAGTGAGACAGGAATTGAAGAAATTGATTGATAAATTTTTGGAGTATAAAATTTTGGAAGAATGTGAATCTGAGTATAATACTCCTATTTTACCAGCCAGAAAACCCTCGGGTGAATACAGGCTGGTGCAAGACTTGAGAGCAGTATATCAAGTAGTTAAGGATATTTATCTTGTAGTAGCAAACCCTTATACACTGTTAACAGCGTTAAGGGAGACTTATCAGTGGTTTACAGTGCTTGATTTAAAAGATGCTTTCTTTTGTATACCTTTGGAAAAGGAAACCAAAAAACTGTTTGCTTTTGAATGGGAAAATCCTCAAACCGGGTGAAAGATGCAGTTGACATGGACTAGATTACCCCAAGGATTTAAAAACAGTCCAACTATTTTTGGAAATCAATTAGCTAAAGAACTTGAAATCTGGAAACAGGATAAATCAAGACCTGGGCATTTACTATTACAATATGTGGATGACATATTGATTGCTGCAGAAGAAAGACTTACCTGTATACAGGTGACTATTGATCTCTTGAATTTCCTGGGACTAAATGGATACAAAGTATCCAGGAAGAAAGCCCAGATAGCCTGCCAGACTGTGCTATATCTGGGTTTTGAGATTTCAAAAGGACAACGGCAATTAGGAAAAGATCGCAAAGAAGCTATTTGTGGTATACCTGAGCCGAGAAATATTCATGAACTCAGAGCATTTTTGGGAATGACTGGGTGGTGTCGCCTTTGGATTATGAACTATGGGCTAATAGCTAAACCGCTGTACGAGGCCCAAAAGAACTCTCCCTTTGTATGGGGCCTATAACAACAAAAGGCTTTTGTAGAATTGAAACGTGCCTTAATGTCTGCATCTGCTTTGGGACTGCCGGATCTAACCAAAGATTTCCAGTTGTTTGTTCATGAAAGGCAACACCTGGCACTGGGAGTACTAACCCAGAAGATGGGAAGCTGGAAACGACCAGTCGGATACTTCTCTAAACAACTGGACACAGTGAGTAAAGGGTGGCCAAACTGCCTTCGAGCAGTAGCCGCAACAGTGATGCTCATACAAGAAGCTCGGAAATTGACTTTGGGAAGAACAATAACAGTCTATGTCCCACACATGGTGATAACTGTTTTAGAACAGAAGGGGGGACATTGGCTGTCCCCCAGCCGAATGATCAAGTACCAGGTGGTATTGACTGAACAAGATGATGTGATTCTAAAAACGACTAACCTGGTAAATCCTGCAGTGTTTTTAAGTTCCATACAGGAAAAAGGACGACTGGAACATGATTGCTTGGCTACTATCGAGTATGTTTATTCCAGTCGTGAAGATCTGAAGGATGTGCCATTGGAGCGACCAGACTGGGAACTGTATACTGATGGAAGCAGCTTTATGGAACAAGGAGTCCGATATGCCGGATATGCGGTAACAACAGAGACTACAGCTATAGAAGCAGGAGCATCGGCGAGTACCACATCAGCCCAAAAGGCAGAACTCATCGCCTTAATTCGAGCCTTAGAATTAAGCAAAGACAAGAGAGTAAATATCTGGACTGATTCTGAATATGCCTTTGGGGTAGTGCATGTCCATGGAGCCTTGTGGAAAGAGAGAGGGTTATTGTCCTCTCAAGGATCAAACATTAAGCATCAAACAGAAATTTTACAATTATTGCAAGCAGTTCAAAAACCAGATCAAGTAGCAATCATGCACTGTAAAGCACATCAGATTGGAAATACAAAAATAATAATTGGAAATAATTTAGCTGATAAAACAGCAAAGAAGGTAGCAAAGAGACAAACATCGCAAATGGCAATAATTTCTTCTAAAACAGTAACCCTTCCTAGGGAAAAACTGAGATATTCAGAGGAAGATGACAAATTGGGTCAGTTATTAAGTGCTAAGAAAAACTTAGCTGGATGGTGGAAAACTCCTAATGGACAAGTAGTAATTCCCCCTCTTTTAATGAGAGAGATAATTCAAGTAAAACACCAAGAATGTCATTGGGGGGCAGAAGCTTTAGTAACATCTTTACGAAAACAAGTGGTATCAGTTAAAATGTTGGGAATAGCTAAAATGATAACTGTAAAGTGTGAGGTATGTTTGAAAAATAATCCAATGATTAAGAAAAAGGTTCAAATGGGTAGACTGAAATCTGGTGTAGAACCTGAAGATTATTGGCAAGTAGATTTTTCAGAATTACCCAGACAAAATGGGTATCGGTACATTCTGGTAGGGGTTGATACTTTTACAGGGTGGCCAGAAGCCCTTCCCTGTCGCACTACACAAGCAAAAGAAGTGGTGAAGTGGTTATTACAGGAAATAATTCCGAGATTTGGAGTTCCTATTGGAATTTCTTCTGACAGAGGTCCACACTTTGTTGCTGAAGTAGTTCAAAGTGTTAGCAAAGCATTAGGTATTAATTGGGATTTACATGCCTCTTGGAGACCACGGTCTAGTGGGAAAGTGGAAAGAATGAATCAAACTTTGAAACGACAAATAAGCAAAATTTGTCAAGAAACCAGTCTAAAGTGGCCTCAGGCACTTTCATTGGCATTATTATAAAACAGGGTACAGCCAAAGAGTGGAACCTCAGTCAGTCTTTATGAATTATTATATGGAAAACCATATGAGTCTCTAGAACCAAATCTAAACATATATGTAAAAGGAAAACAAGATGTGTATAACTATTTGCTTTTTTAAAGGAAAATTTTGGCTGTGATTTGGAGTGTAGTAATTTAGAATAGACCTTTACCCCTGAAAAATTTAGTGCATGATTTCCAACTAGGAGACTATGTCTATGTGAAGACTTGGACCTCTGAACCTTTGCAGGAGCACTGGAGAGGACCTTTCCAGATACTGCTAACCACTTTTACAGCTATCAAAATTGCAGAATCGGATGCTTGGATACATTATACTCAAGTGAAGAAAGCACCGTGAAGAAAGCATCTACTCCGTGGAAGATTGCTAATCGTGACCCAGAGACTTAAAAATTGACTTTGAAACATGTTTAATTTTTTATATCAGATTATGATTGGTTTTTGGATTTTTTTGGTTGGTAATGTTGGTGGGATCATGGGCTGGCTTGGTGGACAGGAACAAAAGACAAATAGAAACAGAACAAGTGATTGACATTCCCAAACAAATGGCAGAGGAAAATTTGTTGGTAGGATTGACTAAAGAATTTACCAATTTATAAAATGTCACGCAGATCACTGCTTGTTTGCCAATACCGAGGGCAGTAGGTGAATCTATTCCATGGGGAATTTTAGCTATGAATTTGACTAACCTGGAACATAAAAATGAAACCAATTATTGTGAACAGAGGCCAGTGACTCAATGGTATGAGCAAGTGAAAGTCACTAGAAAACAGTGGAAAACTCCAGGTAGTCTGGTGAATTGTGAAATATTGTTAAATCATGTTTTTACCAAAATAGGGAGATTTAAGACTGTGGGATGGTGTTCTTATGATGAACAACTTAAAACCAATGTGAGCAGAAGTATCATGAAATGGAAGTGTAATAAAACTGGCCAAGATACCCAATTAGTAGAACAATTGGACTCTATATGGTCTATGTCCATATTTTCCCATTTTCAGTATATAGCAAGAACTTTTTGGTGGTTTACCTGGGATGGAAAAGTTTTTTTTAGTATTACCCTGGGTCAACGATAGGTCAACTTCATTGGGAGAAAAGGAAGATAAAATAGTGCCATGGTGGAAATGTGAAAAAGTGTATGATTGCAGTAATGCAGACTTAGTAATCTAAAGAATTTCTCCATAGGACACTGTTTTAAAATATGGTTGTTTTTGTCGAGGTCTTAAGAACACTCTCAATTTAATCAGCACTTTTATAGTTAGGAAAGGAACTTTGTTTAGTTGTAGTAAAACTACTATTTGAAGTCCAGGACATTTAGTTTGGGCATTGAGTGATGGAACCTGGACAACTCATTTACCATTAGATGGTAAAGTGAAACAAATTATCTTAGGCATGCCAACATTGTATCCGATTTGGAAGAAATCACCATTTAGAGGATCCCTAGAAAATTTAGAACTAAACCGAACAAAGAGATCCGAGACAAATGATGATAATTGGAATGAACCCTCTACAGGAGTGAAAATCGGTTGGGCACTTGAATCACTTTTAAATCTTATAGATTCATATAGAAACAGAGCATGGCTCTATTAGTTAGCTGGTCAAGTGGAAAAAAATTAGCAAACGTTACTAAAAAAGGGTTTAAGGAATTGAACATGCAATTATAGGCGACTTCCAGAATGACTTTATAAAATAGAATGGCACTAGATATGCTCCTATTTAAAGAACATGGAGTGTGTGGATATCTCAAAGATAAACTGGACCATTGTTGTATCCACATTCCAAATGTTACTCAGGATGTGGAACATAATCTGGACCTATTGGGAAAAATTGAAAAAGAAACTGAAAATATTCAAAAGGATATGTCAGAAGATTGGCTTGGAAAAATTTTTAATAAATTAGAATGGAACTTGAGCTCTTGGATACAATCCATAATCAAAACTTTGTTTTTGTTATTGATTGTCTTTTTGATGATCATGTTAGTATATGCATGTTTGAAAAAACAGTTTATCAATAGGATTGCTGTCAATCGTATGATTATGAGAGAAGTGCCTACTAGTCCACCAAGACACAGCCCACCACCACCAAAATATGTTGAAACAAAAAATATATGAATAATGTGAAAGTATTGAAATAATGATTTTCAACACTTTCAAAGGGGGGAAATGTTATCGATTTGTTAATAAGTTAAGATTGATTGATTATATTAGATTGATTAATTGATTTTATAAAATCATTTAATAGAATTAAAATATAGAAGAATAAGAAATTTTTTTATAGGAAACTTATAGTTGCACAGTAAAAGCTGCTATGAGATCTTTTGTACGTCTTGTACCAAGGCTAGAAGAAGGGCCTGGAACTATTGTGAAAACTTAGGTAATAACTCTAGGGTTGAAAGGTTCCTTTGTACGTAACCAGTCTTCTGTATGCAGAGGTGTATTGAAATGTTAGAATATGAGATTAATGGGAACTGGGGAGAGTTGACTGGAACAGCTTGTAGGTGCCTGCCAAGAAACTGTGAACTTTAGTAAAAGGTAATTCCGGCAGGGGGAGATCGCGACCACCGACTCATATACCACCTACCCAAATCGTACCCTAGACCCATTTCCGGACCTTTCTACGCTTTACTGCGCAGAATCGGATATAGGAGGAGAATATGTTAATGATTTTTGGGAAATGTTATGATTATGCATGAATAATTAATGAATATGTATGAATAAGCTCTATATATGGAATCTGCTTTTGAGACCTGGCGTGCGTTGATCGCGAGAGGACTCGCTCACGCACCCGGCCGTTAATAAAGAAGTGTCTGCTTATCTACATCACATTGGTGTCGATAAGTTCTTCATTCCGAGATTTCGGTAACAGTAGTAGTAGTAATAATAGTAGTAGTATATTTTACTTTAATTATTAAACTGTTCTTATGTCAATCCATGGGTTCTACCTGTTCCCGATTCTCCTCCCCATCCTGCCAGGGGTAGGAGGGGTGAGGTACAAGCAAGCTGCTGCACAGTGCTTAGTTGCCAGCTAGGGTTAAACCACAGCACCCACCAAAGCAGCTCTGCCACTGCCCCTCAGCTGAGCAGTGAAGGGAAGGTAACAACAGGCTCATGATTTAAAGAACGGAAGTCAAAATTTCTTAGTGACTAAGTAGCCTTTATTGGCAGCGCTGGATGCACAGGGGATCCTAACGTGCATACCCGAAGTGACGAACCATCTAACATTTATACAATAAAACAAATTAATATTCAATTAACGCCTATACATATTCGTCACCTAAACCTGCTTACTCTTGCTTCGTATGTTAATTAGCTTATAAGTCCTTTGCCTGGAATGTGGTGGTCTTGCAGGTTTGTAGGTGATTCATGTCCTTGTGACCATCTGATCTTCTCCAGCAAGAAGACTTAGCACTCCCTCCCTCTAGATAACATTGGAATGTCTCTCATCCTTTTCTCATCTTTATAAATAGCCCCTTTGTTAGAGGAAGAAGGGTAGTTGTCTCCTCAAAGCTGTGTGGCTATGTGACCAGGCACCACACCCATGACCAGTCACCATACCCACATTCCTTGAGCAGACATATACAATCACAATCGATGTCCATTGTCCCCATTTCACACTATTTCTCCATATCACTCAGAAGGCTGTGGGTCGAAATAAGAGCAGAGAAATCACTCAGCAATTACCATCACAGGCAAAACAGCCTCGACTTCGGGAAATTAGCTTAATTTATTACCAATCAAATCAGAATAAGATAATTAGAATTAAACTCAAATCTTTAAACACCCTCGCCCCCACCCCCCCGGCTTCTTCCCAGCCCTGCTCTCCCCCCCAGTGCTCCCCCCTTCCCCCAGCAGCGCCGGGCCGGGCCGGGCTCAGCCCCGCACACGCTGTTCCCGCCGCTGCTGCCCCTCAAGGCCGGGGCTCCTCACCCCCTGCCCGGCTCAGCCCGGCTCCCCGCGGGGCGCAGCTCCTCGGGCCTGTGATAAACGCTGTCATGATTTATGTCAAAAATAGAATGTACTGTGATAAGTGTAATTGTACCCTGTGTAAATCTGGGACCTGTATCGCAGTTGTGGTGAGGGGGCGCCTGTCCTAACGGCCCAATGGGGAAATCGCAGGACGAACATCCGGCCAGAAGAGATTGGTCAAGATCCGGGGATAAAAGACGCTGCTTTTAGGACTCAGGTGTGCGTGTGGTGGAGCTAATTGAGTTCTCCGCGCACTCAGCGCTGTTTTTGCTTATTGTTTCTCAACCTAAATTGATTGAACCCAAAAGAAATTTGTTTTAATTGTTATCGTTTATAACAGGCCCAGCCCGCCCCGGCCCGGCCCCGCCTCAGTCTGGGCTCCTCTCTCCGCGGGGTTACAGGCCCCGCCCGGAGCTGCTCCAGCGCCGCTGCCCGCGGGTCACAGCCCCCTGCAGGCACCCCCTGCCCCGGGGGGGCCCTGCCCGGGCTGCGGGGGAGGAGCTGCTCCCCCGGGAGCTCCGCGGGCTGGGGGCACGGCCCGCCCCGCCCCGCCGGGGGCCGCCCCGCGGGCTGGGGGAGCAGCTGCTGCGGCGCCTGGAGCCCCCCGGCCTCCCCCTGCCCTGGCCCGGGGGCTGCGGCGCTGCTGCTCTCACGCAGCCCAGCTCCTCTCTCCCGCTGCAGGCGCTGCTGGGCAGCAACTTTCCCCCCTGACGAAACGCGTCACCCCAGAGGCGCCACCACCGTCGCTGACGGGCTCGGCCTTGGCCAGCGGTGGGTCCCTCTCGGAGCCGCTGGACTTGGCTCCATCGGACACGGGGAAGCTTCTGGCAGCTTCTCACAGAAACCACCCCTGCAGCACCCCACTACCAAAACCTCGCCATGCAATCCCAGTACAAGCTGAAATAAGAATCTGAAATACAGAGGCTCCAGACTCTGGAAGTGAGAATAGGAAGAGCCATACCCTTAACAGACATCACCTGGTATGGAAGTACACCTGTCCACAGAATCTGAGACTTTTAGTGCTGATGTTCACTGAGGCAGCTAAAAATCCTTTCTAAAGATGTTTGGCTTTCTGATAATTTTCTTGTTGGGTTTGGTGGTTTTTTTGGTTTTGTTTTGTTGTTTTTTGTTTTGTTGTTGTTTTTAAAAAAATAATAATCAAGAAAATGCAGATAGTAACAGAATATTGAGGAGACAGAGCTGTTGTCCTGTGAATGAACACAGGACAGGAGATTAACTTTCCCATTTTTCATAATCGTTCTCTGGGTGTCTTAAGACAGCTAACTTCTATATCATTGAATTTCTCCATCTCCAAAATAATAAGTGATCCTGAGCATCTTTGTGAGATTTATTGCCATTAAGATTTATTGTGAATCAGCTGTTTGGGTGTTATTATTGCCCTCATTATTGTTAATAATTATTACTATTATTATTGTTGTTATTATTATGCTTCTGCCCTGGTGAGAACAGCTTAAAGTATATACCACTGTGCTGGGATCTACAACTTGCAATGGAAAAACTAGCCTGAAAGATAACCTTGCCACTAACAAGGTAAAAATGAGAGCACCAAGCAACTCAATAGCCTGCTTCACTGATAACAAGGCTTTCAAATACCCTGAGCCAGATTCTGTTCTCAGCGAGATGAGCGTAAATCTGAGAGGTCCTGCTGAGGTCTGCAGTACTATAGGGAAATTACTGAAAATCAGAATTTGGCCTGGTGGTACTGAAACGTGCTCACTCTAAAGAGCCTGATACGCATTGGTGCTCAGTGTGCTACACAGAAGGAAAAACGATAGATACGCATGCTATTTAAAACTGCAGATGTGACTTGGTGGCTAGATTAAATAACACCTTTGGAAAGAGGGGGAGCTGCCAGATGTAAAAGCAGAAAGTTTCTCAATTAAATTGCTCAGAGGGCTGCTGTTGATCTAATTTCTCCTAATTTCTAGAATCAGAACCGATAGCCCTCTCTTTCTGGGTGATGTCTGTCAGGTAAATGCTGACCCATACCTACTCCCAAGTGCAGTTTGATTTTTTCTCCATACGGTTTACCCAGGAACTCAGGTGGATATTTAGAGAGCTCTCTTAAGCACTCCTATTTTATCTTATTTGTGTGAAAATAGAGCAGACAGGGCACATGTGGGACTAAAGCTACCAGAACAGCTCATTTTCAGCCCTTTTTAAGTTGCAGAGTGAGTATGGAAAGCCTAAGTTACAGACAGGACAACAGTCAGCAATGCAGATGGAAAATACATGGGTCAAGGCTATGCATGCTAAAGCCGGTTCTTGACAGTGCTTTTAATCTCACAGGCAAAATCAGTCCTATTTCTACCAGACCTGGGTAGTAGGCTTGCAAGAGAATTACGCTGCCACAAAACATGCGAAAAACTTTTATTTTGGGTTATTTGAGTCACGGAGAATTTAAAAAAATCACATCAATCCAAGGAAGAAAACAAACAACATGCAAAAATCCCCACAAACCGAAAACTGAAAATAAAATAAAGCTAAACCTCTCAGCCTGGCTTATCATTGCTGAAGACAATGTCTCCTGTGGCTGCTATTCCTACAACAGCTGCTGTGTGGCATTGCTCCCCTTCAGATGAAAAGAAGCAATGTGCAACGCCAGTGAGTCAACAGCGCTCCTTGTAGTGCATTTCTTGAAGACAGTCCTATTCCCTGTACTCCTAACAAACAGTACTAATTATGTTGACTATTATGGCTAAAATTGCAATGCTCTGCTGTTCAAGAATTTTTGTCTATATTTCTGTAAAGCTACAGGGAGCAAAAAAGTGCCTTTTACAAATTATTATTTAAGAAAAAAAGAAATGCCTTGAAAAATAATCTGCTGGCTATGAAATCTATTACGAAATATATTTCAATTAAAAGGCTACATAATTTATATGAATAAGCTTTTCTTCTGTCAAGTTTATATTTTTGTTGTCTTGTCATAATGCCCTGAAGTAAGCACTTCTGAATTTTAAACTTTAGCATTTATCTTAGCAATCATGCTGTGAAGATAAATATCCCTTGAGGAAGATACACAATTGTATCTTGTATACTAGTAAGTTAGGCTTTGTACAGGTTATTACTGCACTAGGAAGCATGGGGGTTCAATAACAGGAATTAGCATTTAGAGATACACAGTTTATGTTCAGTGTATTGTACATGCACCGATTAATTAAAGCTGTGCAAATGGTTGCGATTCTGAAGCTCAGTGCTGGGATCCTTGGAAACATTTGGGTGGCATAAAAGGGTCATAAACAAGTTGCAAAATCTTCATTAAAAAATTCTCCTGGTGCTAAACTTTCTGTAGGGGTCTTTTGCTCAGGTTTCTTGTAACACAGGGGACATGGGAGCAGTATGGCTGAGAACTGCTATAGTAAAGCAATACTTCTAGCCACAGGAGCAACTCCTGAAGTGAAAAGCACAGTTCAGCTTTTCATCATTTTGAACAGTTCCTGCACACCTTTGCATGGTCAGCGTGAACCAGAAGGATGAACTGGAAAATTGCCATCTTTTTGTGAACAGGCTACTTTTTAGCTGGCTCAGTTCTTTGATCCGGTTTATTGAGAGGCCATGTAAAAATGCCTGGGGCCAGCAGAACCTAGGGAACAGCCTAGGAAGAACATTCTCTTGGGACAACAAGAGAACTGTGAGAGCAGTCATGTGAGTGAGCGTTCAGCTGTCCTATACCTTCGTTTCAGGATGCTAATTAGGTTAGGTGGTTAACTAAAATCAGGGTGTGGTCACCTTTAAGCCCATCTGAGACTACACTGTTATGAAAGGGGACAGCTACCTTCTGTGTCACAGCACTAGCACTCAGATGGACTTGTAGTTGGCCAGACCTCATGGAAAAAAGTCCAGAAAAAATAATTCGTAAAAGTGATAGTACCAACATGGAGAGAAGGTATTAATGCATGGTTGAGAATAGAGTAAAATACATATTCACCCCTTCTTGATACCTGTGTAGGCTTAGATCACCTGAAACTGATGGTGAAACTGCACCCACAGACTTGCTCTGAACTGGCATTTGAAGGAGTTTCTTTCACTTTGCTGACCACAGAAAAGATGTATGTCCACTAAACCACCTAAGCAGGCATTAAATTAGCTTTTGAATAAAAATTAGAAGCAATAAAGGCCTCTGAGCCAGTGCACTGGGTCCTAGAAATAAAACTGGCTTTCCAGCATGTACTTCCTGCAGGAAGGTCTCTGTGAGAATGGTCCTGATGTTTCTCTGACTTAATGGGAACAATCCATCCCCCTGATGTGGACAGAAAACCTATGACAAATGAGAAGATGACCACTCAACCAAGGAGCAGAAGAGCCAGGAGCTGGTCCTAGTCTCTCCTTGCTGGCTGCCCTCCCTCCCAAGTTGTCTGCCAGCCTGCAAGAAGGCACTGCGGTGGTTATTTATCTCTACAGTGAGGACTTGCTCTCAGGCATAGTCTTATCGATTTCAGTGCTGGCTATAGTGCTTGTTTTGTAACCTGAACAACCTATACTCTTCCCTGCCAAGTAGCATGAAAGCTGAGCAGATATTAGGACCCCATAACATTTCAGAGAGTATTACAGCCTTTGTCCTATGCTGTTATTGCCTTTAGGCTTCATAAGAGGTGAGGATCCACATCTATGATTCTTATGTTTTCAATGTAAGTTGAAGAGCCTTTTTTTTTTCCCAACTTGTTTCCTGATTTCCTACAGAAACAAAACCTTTGTGATCATGATCATTCTGTCTGACTCTTAATTCTCCTCTCCCTGCCAAACTTTTGGAGCTCTTAGCCAGTTTCAACTAGCTATGGGACATGAAAAACACTGAAGTTCCTAGGGGTTTTTAGTAAAAATGACAATTGGGGCGGGGTGGGGGGGTGGTGTGGGTGGTGGTGGGGTGGTGTGGGTGGGGGGTGTGTGTGTCTGTCTGTGTGTGTCTGTGTGTGTGTATTCCCAAAGCAGCATGTCCATGAAAGGATGTTCTGCCTGGAAGGATGCCTGATCCATTGCCATCATGTGTCACAGCCCAGCAGTCACCAAGCATATAGCTCAGGACCCATTTCCACATACAGTGATCTTGCACTGTCTTGTGGAGACACTTAGGGGCATAGAGGGCAGCAGGAATATTCTGGGAGAGTATGGGGACTTGTAGGGTGATGGGTTAGTTGTTAAACAACAGGCTTCTGTAGTTTTGTGTCTAATAGATGTTGGATTTATTTCCTTTCTTATCCCTGTTGACTGCTGTCCTGATTGTGACAATCTTGGTTTTATATAATGAATCTAGAGATAGGGCCCCAGTCAACTGTTCAATGCACTGGGAGCAACCGTCTGTCTTCAGCATTTGATACATTCTTTTCCTCTCTCCATGCAAGTATGACAAAACAGAAAAAGACAGTAAGACTTGCCAGAACTGTGGTTTCTCTCCCTCCAGTGCTCAGATAAGCTAGTGGGTAGGAGTATTACGTACTAAGACCCTGTTTGCAAGTAACCAAATGCTCAACTCGGACTATTTAAAGGAAATTTCTTGAAACCATATAGGCAACTAGAAAACAACCTGCCAGTAAAGTGTATATATACACACTTATTTGGGTGCAGTAGCTTTGAGATTCCCTTTCTGAAGGTAAGAAAATGCTGCCCTGATTAGTTTAGATTGAGAGTTCAGGGCAGTCTTACTTGCTGGTGTTATCTTTCCATGTATATTTAATTACAAGCATCAGTGGGAATTCTTACAGAAATTTACAGAAAGTACAGTTCTTGAGAGCTTTTCTGTGCCAGTCCAGTTTTTCTTCTAGTTCTCTCTTTGTGAGATCCCCCAAACAGACTGCCTTTAACAATCCTAGGGCTGAATTTCAGGGCAGTGTGCTTTCTGTAGTATCTCACCACTGGATAATCCCTCTGGGTATGATGCACAGAGCAGATTCCTCCTCCTCCCAGGACAGTAGGGTACACATTGTACTACCACCCCGCTGTTCCCTATCAGGAGATCTGTCTTGCTATGAGCTCATTTATGCACTGGAGCAGAAAATAAGAACTAAAAACACCCCCCAAACCCCATAAAAATAAAATAATAAAAAAATAGACATATATAGTGTAGATCAAAGTTAATTCTACTTGTCAATACAGCTATGCTGATATTTACTAGGTGAGGGTTCAGCTTGAAATTGTAGAAGCAGCTGTGTTTCTGCATTACCTGCAGCTTTTTCAGGGCACCAGTATTTTAAGCTTGCAACAAAACAGCAAACCACAGTGTAGCCATTGCTTCCTTGTAGCTGGTTGCTTATTTTAGACAGGAAGAAATCTGTTCCTTTCAAAATATAATGGAAAAGATTACTAACCACCAAATATATAGCAGCTGGAGATGCCAGTTTGAATGCAACACACACATCAAAACACAAACACTTTTAACAGGTTCTAGTGCACAACCGAAAAATAAAATTAAGAAACTGTGTATATATATATATATATATATATAGGAATGCACTTGTTCTATCCATACTCTCTCTGTTTGCATGTATTTTGATAATTTGAGGATATTTAAAAAATATAGAATCTGATGAATGCATAAAAAGAAAAAGATTCAGTTTGCAATTGTAACCTAATCGGCTCCAAATCTCTGCAGGTTATAGGGCATACCACTGAGCTGAAGTCATGTTGAAGAAACAGCTTAAAATGACTCACAGTCCCTTGCTTCTGGAAAGATTATGCATTTGGAGGGAGAGGGAGAAAGGGGAGGCGTTTGGGAGGTTTTGTCATTCTTTCCCCCAAACAGAAAGGAACAGATTCAAATGCTACAAGCATCCTGTTTGAAAAGGTGACTTCAGAGTGCAGGACTACCTGGATTTATTTTCCCAGACATGGAAGGTGGCACTAGGTGGGCTGCATGATCTCCAGACAGTTGTGCTCTTTCTTTGTGAAATGCTTTGAGATTTATGATTTCAAGCCACTGGTGCGAACAAAGTCTTAGCAAAATTAAGATAGAGAAATAAGTTTTCTATAGGATTTTTAAACCAATGTGAACAAATCTATTTGCAGGGATATTATTCTCCCTTCAGATTTATCATATGATGTGAGAATTATACAGAAGGGGTAGCATCCTTTATTAAATTAAGTGGCTATTTAGAGTAATTTCTATAGAATCCAATTTAATTCCTATAAACCCCTATAGGTTTCAGACCTTTTCCATTCTGTAGGATTTCTCCATAGGGACAGTTATTAGTGGCTGCAGGATTTGATTCACAGCAAAGTTGTTTTGTAGAAAGGAAAAATGGCTTCACTATGAAAGATTTCAGTAAAGCAGGGTCTGCTTTTGCAGGCAACAGCTCTTGGCTGATGCAACCCCTTCAGCCAAACTCAGGCTGGATATACCTATGGTGGTGATATATAGCTATATAGGGGTATAGGGGTTCACTGACACTTTACCCAAGTGGCATTTTGAGGATTCAGCCCTCAGGCAGTCCACTTTTTTTATTTCCCCCCTCTTTTTCTTTATTTTTGAGGTAGACTCTCACAGCCACCAGCTGAATGGGAAATCAGACTGCTTGTAGTGAGTAACTCAGGTGTAAAAGCAACTTCTTTCAAGGGGGAAATGGCTCCTTAATCTGCCATTTGGTAGAAGCTGGTAGTTTCTCAGCACTGAGTTACATCCTATCGATCTACCTGTGATCGTGCAGTTCTTATTGCTCTCCCCATTACCCAACTGCTCGCAAACTATTTGAGACTGCATTTTATGAGGCAGCAATACACATGGTCTCTGCCAAAGCTGGTTCAGGACAACATGAAGAGGAGAAGCAACACAGCCAGAAGCGATAGTTCCTCTACCCCAGCTCAAATTATTAGCTAGATAGAAAAATCAGAATCACAATCTCTTTTAAACACTCTTGTGCCTAAAGTACTTTGCAAACACATGTTCCCAGTTGCCTTCCCAACACACTGTGGCCTCTTGAATCAACAGCAACAAGAAGCCGCGCAGACCAAGGGTTTCATTTTGCCAACAGCCTGCAGCATTAAAAGTGTGCAAGTCGTACACACCTTAAGTTTTAACGGTTGCCATGGCAATGAAAGGAGGCATTACAAAATGCACAAGCTGTTGAACATGTTGCCAGAGCTGAGAGGAAGAGCTAAGAATAAACTTTCAGCTAATTCTCCGTAATGGCACGCTCCAAGCAGCTGCTGCTCGGCCAGCATCACATCCCAGTCAAACAGCTTGTTAATACGATAAGGCAGATTGGAGCGGGAGGGTGTCGCCCCACTGAGTGCTCCCGGGTCCTGGTACCCCATGGCCATGCCACCAATTCCAGCGCAACAGCTGCAATTGGAGGTTTCTAAAGAAAGAAAGAGCCAATTTTATGATAATGATTATTATTACTATTTAATTCCTCATTTCCGTGGGGTGGACACATAAGATCATGCCAGCTGTCTGTGTACGAATAACCCTTCTTTATATTAATACTAACTGCAAAAGTCCCCTTGTGATGAAGTCTTTAGTGATCAGCTGGAACAACAGAAAAGGTGTTTGCCTGGCCCTGCTGCTGAGAAAGGAGCAGGAGTTTTGGAGCTGGGGGGAGGATGACTGTCACCCTCCATCGTTTTGGTAGCTGTGTGTGTGCACTCCTGCCCAGACATACCCACGGGGAAATGTGTCAGGGGTCCTGGCCCCTAACATAGGGGGCAAAGAAGGCTTCAGGGCTTTTTTCTTGCAGATAGAGTATCCTTACCTCCCAAAGCATCCTGTCACACAGACATAGGATCTGAATGAGGCTGAATGAGCAGCTCCAGGTGCTCCCCCCGAAAGCTGGCTTGGGAGACAGTTATTCTTTTTCCATTTCCCTCAAATGCGTGTCTCCACACTTGCTGATTTGAGGCAGAATTTTCTTTTCGGCTGTGGGTAGGAAGTTTGTTTTTCTGCCTGACAAATACCCACTAGATAGCAACATCCCTTGTTCCCTCACCGAGCGCTGCACGAGCTGGATCCCTCTTGGCGCAGGGGTGTGTGTGGATGGGGGGTAGCAGATAAGACACGGGGATCTTGGATGCTACCGTGCACAGATTTCCTAAGTGCAAAGAAAAACAGATCAGCAGAATATTCATTAGCAAACTCATCCTAGCTTTAAAAAGAAATTTAACCATCAACGACAAAATGTGCATTACCTGTATCTGTTGAGGACACAGAGGGGTATTTCTGAGCACCTGTTTAGAAGCAATTTTAGGCCTTGTAACTCAATAAGTGCCTCCATTAAGGATATAATGAGCTATAGTCCCCAGTACAATTTGATTTCCGTATTTCTTGTCCTCTGTTCTCCCAGACTTTTTCTGCTGCCTTGTCTTTCTCCCAAGCATCGTCTTAAACTAGTTTTGATTTGATTAGAAGCTTTTTGTGTATGTATCTGTTTACATATCTGTAAAGCACTCATCACTCTGAATATAACATGCAAAAATAACAGTAAACCCTCCAGGTTTCTTTGTGCACAGAACATACACAGGGCCCACCTCCTCAGTCTTAAATCTACTACGTATGTATACATACATGTATGCATACATACATGTAACTGGAGGCACTAGAAATGCACCTAAAAATGTGCAGGGAAATAAAACTTGTTGCAGAAGCAGCAGACAGAAGAAAGGATGGGAAGGAACTTAACAGAAAAAAAAAAAAAAACAAACCAAAAAAGGGATATGCACTTCCACAGAGTGCTCTAGTGATTCAGCATTAAAGGGGATAGTGGGATAATATCACCATTTGATGTGACAGCTTATAATGAAGTAGAAATGGTCAAGTTTTGAGTCTCCCGTGTAGGTCAATATATGGCACGTTTCTCAGAGATATCACCCCAGCCTTGCCACAGGCATCTGGTAATGATGTCCAGGGTGATGAGGCACCTATGATTTGATGCAGAGAACCAAACACTCAACCCTACGGCACCCCCAGAGTGGTTGCTGCTTGACAAAATTATAACCTTCAATCTTCGGGTTTTATCCACCTTCCCAGTTTCAAAGGCAGGGCAGATATATCTCTCATGAGAAAATTAGCCTATCAGCATGTGTGAATTTCGTTTGCTTGTTTCTGTTCCCTTTTCCTTTAAAATACCTAGCACAGACTGGTTTTAATATTACAGTTATAGAACCTTCCTCCCATTTGTTCCTGCAACATGAGAAAACACGAGGTTCAAACCAAACTCAGCTGTTTACAATGGGGTAAAGGGAGCTTGGTGAAGGAATGTCACAACCACGTCCACAGAAATTGTGGCTGTGAATGAAAAAGATGTGAAAAGCTATGAGATTTGACCTTCTGACTTTTGCCTTCAAGTATGGTCCTACTAGAAAGCATGACATCCCCCGTTGCCACCCCATCCCACCACCCCACCACCCAGAAAAAAAGAAAAAAAAACAAAAAAAAAAAAAAAAAAACAAAAAAAAAAAAAAAAAAACAAAAAAAAAAGAAAAAAAAAGAAAAAAAAGAAAAAAAAGAAAAAAAAAGAAAAAAAAGAAAAAAAAAGAAAAAAAAAGGCAAGGAAGGTAATGAAAGAAGGTTCTTAAACACGGTGAATTAGAGTGTGACTGTTAAAGAAAGGTTTGTAGATAGATGAGCTGGAGCACTGTAGTGTGAGGAAGACACAACAGATAACACCCAGAGGGAATATCCACAGGGCAACAAATACTGGAACCCTGCTTTTGTAATGGTTAAAACTAATGTAATAAGAAGGCCCTCAGCTTCAGTAACTCATCCATAACCCTCTAGTGTAGCTCACTGAAGGTCTTACAAGAAGCAAGAGACTGATGATGTCTTATTTTATGCTGACCACTCCCATCTTTAATCAGCAGATTAAATCTGTGCCATGGCAAATCATAGACTTACAGGAGGCACAGGACGCTTTGGCAATGGATTGAGATCACTTTCCTCAAGCTATTTAAGAATGGTCACTTAGGACATACGTACACTGAATGGCGAGGGAAATTAACACTGCCACATATTGGTTATCCACACCTATGCCTGAAACAAACATGTTTCCAATTAAAAGTGAAAGAGACAATTGTTGAAGTCACTTTGGCAGTGAGAACTCTCCAGCTTCCTCTAGATTCCTGAATAAGTGAATTGTTTGACACAGAAGCATATGTTTTTGGCAATGTTGTTTAATCCATGTTTTAAAGGGAAAATTGAAATTCTACAAGGTGTGAAAAAAAAAGATCACTGGAACATTTCCTGTTTGGAGTGACAGACCATGTCACCCTTCTATTCCTGTTGTCTGTAGACTTTCATTTTGCAAGAACTGCCTTACAAATGAACAGATAGGGAACACGCAGGGCAGGCAAACAGCAAGAGAAAGCAAAGGTAGCTGCAGCCTCACATAATAAAGTCCCACTCTGCAAAGAATTGGAAAGAGCCTTGGAAGAAGCAACGTAACACAAATTTAAAAGATCAGTGGAATTTCTCACAAGACTAATCCACATCTTTAAAAATTTGGTCTTTCTATCTGTTGTTAAAACTGAAGAGGTGGGGTGCGGAGGGGAAACATACCTCATAAATATGAGCTGGTGAAATGTTATGGTTTACAGGCATCACACAGCTCTGCCAAGGTTCTTAACCTAGCACCCACACCTAGACTGTCTCTCACTTTAGCAAATCAGAAACTTGGATAGGACCATCTGAGTCATGTAACACTGTCTACTGCTATCAATAGGTAGACTCTAACTGGAAAAGGACGTGCAACATTGTGGCTCCTGCACATGTCCATAGTACGTTATCACAGGATTTGGTTCCAGAAACCAACTTCCTTTTTAAAATTTACATTTACTTTGTTGAAATGTAAGCATTTTTCCATCTCTCAAATATAACATTAATGGATAATTTAAATGTCATGACACAAAAAATTCAACAAAGTATTTTCTCAATTAGCGACCAATAATAACAAGACAAAAGAAAGAAAAAAAAAACCCCAAACAAACAAAAGCACACCAAAACTGTAAAAACAGAGCACATATAAAGTGTTCCTGCCACGTCCTGCTTAAAATGAAGCATTTATTCCCCTTTGCATTCTGTTTCTTAGCCAGTCTTTGCCCCAATATAATGTGTTTTCCTTCGTATTCCATGACGGCTTAGTTTACTTACCAGCTTTTTGTGAGAGAATTTCTCAAAAGCTTCTTGAAAATCCTAATAGATTATGTCAGCCAGTTCTCCTTTATCCAATATTTATTTGACACTTTCATTTCAAAGAATTCTAGTAAATTAAAGAAGCTTGATTTTCCTTTACACAACACACATTTCTTTGTCTGTAACATATCATGCTTATCTAGGATTTTTTATAATCCTACTTTTAATTTTCATTGCAGTCCATTTGCTGAAGTAAGGCTCACTGGTGTGTAATTCCCAGGATCATCCCTAATGACTTTTAAAAAGACAGATAAAACATCTCCAGTGGATGATGTTAATGAGAGATTGTACATTTCTGTTAGCAGCCCAACCACTTTGTCCTTAAGTTCCCTCAGCATCTGGTCCAGGTGGCTTGTTACCCAGATTGGAATCTAGCCAGGACAGAGGGGTTAACACCTCTACCCATGAGAAAAGTGCTTTGAAATCTTTAATGGCCAGATGCATCGAGAACATCAACCTCTATGAATCTGCTGATGTTCCGCTTTTCCAGGATCATGGAGCCCCATGCTGGGAAAATATCATGGCTTTTGTCTATGGACTTAAAGGGCAGGATTTTCTTGCAGTTTTATAGACTGCAAAACTGATAGAACCATTTCAGCCATTTGTATACAAATATGCAGCAATTAGAGTGAATGAATGAAGCTCATTCCATAATTCCACTGAGCACTATAGTATCATGTAATCAGTTTATTCTACCTGCAACATAAAATTCTACTTAGTTACACAAGAGTACGTTTTATCAATTATTGATTTATGAACATCTAAGGCTTTCTTCAGTCACCATTTATGCTCTTGGTTTTAACATCTCTGCTGTGCTGAGAGTAGTGTCATACAGTGGCATAGTCGATACTACTTAAAATTCCACATACTTCAGTAGATTACCCCATTAACCATTATGTTTTCCAGGCTGTGTAGATTAAAGTAATTAAACTTGTCCTCAAAGACCTAGCTCTTTGATTATGGGATCATTCTACCACCTGCAGCCCATTTGAGGTGATTTGCAGTAATATTGTCTTTGGGAATTTAGTGACCATATTACACTGACAGCAGTGAGAGCTGGTGGCCTTCGCAAAAAACAAATTTCATCTGTGCCCCTTCGAAAATATCTCACAGAGGCGTGTTGGGCAAGGCAGCAGTGTTATGGATGGCTGGATGGCTTTGGGTGACTGGCACTGGCTTGTGTAGCCCCCTAAATCAGGGTTTACTGTTTCAGGCTGTAATGAACTGTGTTCTGGTTGGAAGTGACTGAAAGAGGTTTTCAGAAGTCTGTACATTGGCCCATGTGAAATGAGTTGGATAGCATCAGCAGAGAGAACAGGTGCCCATATCATACTTAAACCAAAGTATCCCACTCAACTCTCAGGATAATAGTTTCAGCATCACGGTCAAGGATAAAATGAGAATGGCGACTAAACTGCTTTTCCCTCCCATAGAGGTGTCCCTTCAGGACAAAAGAAGGCATGTTGGCCTGAAAATCTGAGGAAACCTGCATATTTTCTGACTACACTTTATCTTTTCTATGGATAAAAGGGAGATTTAAGAATGTCAATCCTGCATCTTTCACTGGCATGAAATTTGCTAAAAAATGTGTAAAGGAGGCAAAAAAAAAAAATAATGTTTGCAGACAGGTTGCTGATGCATTGTGGAGAAATTTTCAAAACCATTCCCTTCAGAAATGATTCATCTTATGTGTCATATATTTTCTCTTTTCCTCTGTACTTTTTTCTTCTTACAAAGGACTGGAAAACAGGATCCTCGCTGCTTAAGAGTTAATCTGCTTTGGCTACCTATTCCTCACCTGCAGTCTATTCTCCCTCTGTGACAACCATAACTATGAATTTATTTATACAGCAGCAGTGCCCAGGGGCCCAATAGGGATCAGCATTTTATTTATAGGATGCAGCAAAACATAGCACTGTCCTGTGTGACTTTTTTTCTTGAAAGAATGGAAGAATATAAGTAGTTATTCCCATTTTACAGATGGAGAACTGAAAACCAAAGAAATTAAAAGGCAAATGCAGAAAAGGATTTAGCTGATGTACTGACAGCCACTTAGCCTGCATCCCATATACTCATTATCCTTATCGTGGCCATTTGCTCTTGGAACGATCTATATATTTCATGGATTCTTAGGTTTTTGACTAAATTTCCCTTGATAGATGTATTTCTGCCATAATATAACCTAAATCTGGAGCTGCCCAGCATCTATTTCAAGCCAAAATTCCCAATGGGGTTCAAAACCCAGATTTTCTTTGCTTAGCTCATTAGTGTACCTACTGGATTGAGTTTCTCATAAAATAATGATGGTAGACCTCATTTACACATGAACCTAACAGAAACAAGAACCTGGATGACTAATTCAAGGCAATGCTTGGTTTTCCTTTTTTTATTTTTATTTTTTCCCCACCCCCCAATGATTTTGCATTAAATCCAGAATCTGGATGTAGGCATGTGTCCATTTTCACCACTTTAGATGCAAGGTGTAAAGGACTGATGTTAAATATATTGTTTTCCATGTAAGTCATGAGGCATAACAGTGAAGGCTGTTTGCTTACATCCCTGAATATAGCAGTTGGACACAATTCCCATGGTCCAAAGACTTATTTTATTTGAATACTACCTTGAGTAATACACCTCTGAAATGGAGTTGGAATTGGGTAAGATACTGTTTTAAAAACCTCTGTTCATTTAGCACTTCTGATCCAACACTGTGGTCTAAGCTTACCTGAAACAGGACACAGGGGCTTTGAAGTAGCATGAACACTACTTTGGCAAGACCATTAGAAATGAATTCTACCAGCTTCAGCCAGAAGTTCCTGGAAAGGACAGTGCAAGGAGATACATCTCACTGCTGCATCTCCTTTTGCCTTTCTAGCTTTTGTCCTGTGCAGCTGGGTTTACAAATTCTGCCAGCTTTAGCAAGTTCCTGAATTTCACCCTGGTTGCAGCTCTGAACCTCTTGTCTTGCTGTACACCCTTTGCAAAGAGGTGACAAATAAAACAATTGTTCTTAGCAATTCTACAGTTCATACCAGTGAAGATTATTCCAGTCTAGTCTGAGATATAGCTTTAATTTCTGACTTTCTTTTCTCAGCAGTTATCTGACTGTTGTCTTCAGTGTACAAAACAGTCTAAGGTGTTACCTAAGATAATAAATTCACCTGTGTTCAGGAATGTTTCCAGATATCAGAGCTCAAATACTGTGAAAGAGTTATGCTATGGTTAATTCAGGGAAAAAATACTATTTCCTAGAATTCCTGGGGCTCTTCAGGACTATTTAAGTACTAGTGCCCAGATACCAGCTTAGTTGTTATCCATTTTTGGAGGCTAAAATAATTTAACATTATGGAGACAAGCCATTTTGTGTCACTTGGCCTCAGTGCCAGAAAATAGTTCCAATACTAATGTTAATATATTAGTATTAACTAATGATGTGTCTCTGTGAGTCAGATTAGGGGTGAGACTTTTATTTTCCTGTTTCTAGAAGTTCTTGTTTTTGCATAGCTGTGCATTGTAATGAGGAACAAGATTTATATTGTTTTCATGTATAAAGAATACCAGTCTCTAAGCTACAGTAAATTTGCATGCTTTCACTGAAATCCACAGGACCGTGATTAAATTTGAACTACCGATTAAATCTTTTGCTCAGTTATCACCCAGGTTCTTAGTGCTTTGCAAGATCAAGCTGTAAAGGTCTAATCCAATTATCTTTGCCAAAGGAAGGTTGACTTTGACTGTGTGTTGCAGGATGAGCAACTGTGTATCATGATTTCAGTCATTATAATGAAACCCACCTTGCACTGCAATTATGCTGAGAACTTTCACAAAGACATTTGATAAATGTTGCACTCCAGAGAGGTGTCAGAGTGATGGTCCTGAAGGTTGAAATGTTTCATTTCACCCCACAACAGACAAAGAGCAAACAGCTGCAACACATGCTTTCTCTGAGCTACACCAAATTGGCAACCCCTGCTTCTGGAACTCAGATTTGTTATGACATTGCTATATTTTCCTTGAGAGAAAATATCTCCAAACTGGGTCAGGAAAAAAGGCTCAGAGAATGGTTCAACATCAGTCTCAGCTGAGTCCCAAATGTGTGAAATATCCAAGTTGATTTTCTGCTTTCACTCCTTAATTTCTTTGTTCTACTCCTTTCCTCCCTTACTTTTCCTGTCTTTTATGAGAGTGAGCTTTAGTCTTTTGTTTAATAACAGTCTGGGTTAGCCAGACATGATAATTTATTTCACAAAACTACTGTGATCTGGTGACCAAAAAGGCAGCTAATGCAACATCTTAAACAGCCTAACATGAGTACAAGGTCTTGGAGAGCTGTGTGCTGTAATTGTTTTTCTCCTAGTTGGAAAGTGGTGTTGACATCAGAAAGTAAAGCTAAATTTTGTAGGGTTGCTGTGTTTTTCTGCTTATGCCCCTTTTCTGTCTTTTCTCACTCCCCTGTTTTACATGTTTGCCTGGCTTTCCCTGAAAGGAAGCAAATTAGCAACAATAGTTATCCTGGTCTTTCTCAGCTCACATCTGTAGGGATGTTTTTTTGCTTTTCTGTTCCAAAGAACATTTACTGCTATCTTTAACACAGTGTTTCAGTGTGTTAAAGTACGATATTCTCTCTAGAGGTTGGTGTTTTGTTTTTGTTTTGTTTTGTTGGTTTTTTTTTCCCTACAGCTAAAGGGGTAATAAGGATCTAGTTAAAGCCTCACTTAATAGTTTACATCTTCATGTTTCCACTTCTCTTCTTCATTCCCAAATGACTAAGCAGATCAACTCAGTGGTGCTAGACTGGGAGAAGCAGACACTAAACATCATTCAGAAAAAAAGTCTGAAATTGCTGCTAGAGCAGGAACCAGACTGCAAGTCTCTTCCCTGGCTGACAAGTCCTCAGTCACTAGGGTGCATTAACCAAAGTCCATCGGTGCTGCCGCCTGCACACTTTATGGCAATGAGCAGATCATATACTGTTGTGCACATTCCTGGGAGTGGTGTGAGACTGAAACACCTCTGTCAAAGACCGGATTCACTACACCCTGGACTGAAGATGGCCATCCCAGGGGACTGCGCTAATCTGTAGGCTACTGAATGCATGAAGCAAAAAAGAAGAAAGCTGCAGCTTCTAAAATGTGTTTTGAAGCTTGCCTAATTCAATTCATTTTTCCTGAAAGCTTCTTCTGTCTTCTGCCAGAATAAGACCATAGAACATTTGAGATGAGGACAGCTACAACTCTGCAGTCCTGTAGACATAAGAGAGAGCTGGAATGCTTTACACAATTATGCATGGTACATCACACCTAACACGGTTACTATGTATGGGACAGCTAGTGTCCTACTCAAAGTTATGACTCCGAGTTCTTGTTGAGTGGAAAGAAAAATGTGAAGAGACCTATAGGACAAGCCAGGATCCAAGCAGAGGTGTGCAGAGCTGTACTTATATGTACCAAATTTTGCACTTTGGATGAAGGAAACAAGGCTTGCCATTTCCAGAAAGAGTATTACTTGTGTTCTTCGGAGGGGTATTTTGCTCACACTAATCAAAACCACACATACATTAGTAACACCAGAGTGTACATGTCAAACAATGGAAATCTTTGTGCACTTCAATCATACACTTGCAGTTTGTGGCCAAGCAGCTGAACACGCATCTTCTATGATCCTTGGATTCCTTTTTAACTCTATGAGCTGGAATCCATCACTTCCCACCATTTTCAAGTATCAGAATTTGAAAGGTTTATTCTGATCATTAATCAGCTCCTCCAATTAAGCACAATTATACCCTATAATGATAGTTATAATTATTGATTGATTAATCTTTCAACTATTAAGAATCTTAATTAAAGGAGTTTTTTCATGTTATTTAAACTGAAACATGACTAATTATTTTATAATTTACCCAGTATGTGCAAAAACTGCATTAGTCCTGTTATGTTTTCTCCATTTCACTGCTATTTTGAAAAAGCTGGATTTAGATTTTCAAAAATTGCTAATGCCTCCATCTTTGCATGACCGAGCTGAGATATCTTTGTCCATCTGGACTTTCAGAAAGGGCTGAATCTGAAATAGCCTTTTACTATCTACAATAGCAGCTACAAATGGATCTCATAAGATTAAGTAGTTTATTTGAAAATCTTGGACTTTACCTGCAAACTGTCATGGATACTTGAATTATTCTTTAGCTTACAAGGTATCTCACAATATGTAAACTGAAGGAGTCTTTTAGACTCCTGGCATGAATGTAAGCACAACTGAAGTTGTATTACATGAAGTATGATGCAAAGTTCTAGTCTCTAAAAATTTCAAATCTCTAGTGTATTTATTTTGGCTATCACAGAACTGAAGTACAGCTGCAGAGAATGGATTGATAATGACAACAGAGAAAGTTTTATCTTCAACAAGATGATGAGGCATTTCGATATACCCATAGGCTAACTCTTCTTATTTGGAAGAAAATGTGTCAACTACATGGCAAACTTACGTAGAGAATAATTTTGAGGACTGCTTATCATTGTTTAATTCAGCCCTTCACCTGTATTTCAGTAGACTGAATTATGTATTCAGTGCCTCAAAAATCGTTTGGGGGAGTCTTTTAGTTTGAAATAACATCTTTTTTTCTAACACAGCCTATCTGTTTTATACTGTAGACATGGTAATGCTTAATTCCATTAAAAGTGATGGATACAAGGACAAGTTTTAAAAAACCTATCTTCAAAATTTTACGTGTCTACAACTAAATTAGCCACTCCCTGTATAGTTACTGGATAGAAATAAATATTTCTAGGCCATGATTCATTTCACACTTAAATAGATCCTTAAAATGTCAGGCAAATGGTTCTCCCATACAGCTTATTTTTCTCTGTTGACTATAAAGGGAGGCAAAGTTGACTTGTTCAGCTATATAACTAAAATTAAGCAAGATCAACCTCTCCCTTTGTGTCCAACTCTTGCACATGTTATTTAAAATTTTAACTTCAGTCTGTGTCAAAAACTTTCTTTGCTGGAATACAAATTCTGAGAGTATTCACTTTAACAGTTGTTATGTTGAACATATAGTGGGGTTATTTGTGTGAACATAAATAAGGGTGGAAGAATCATGTTGTTTAGTCCAATAATACAACTGAACTCGGTAGAACAGAGCGTAAAGACATATGCACTTTTTATTAGGAAATTAATCAACAGGGGATATTGATTTACAAACTAATAGATTCTGTTAGAATAGATTCTTCTAACTATAAAACTTTCAGTCTGGAGAATGTTATTTTACTTTAAAAGCTTCAAAATTAATTGTCCTCTGATTATATTTTTTAAAGCTTTACCAGTAGAGAGTAAAAGAAAGTTATGTCATTTCAAGTTAATCCCCTGCTATTTCAAAAAAAGAAGCCTAAAAGAAGCTCAAAAGAATCAGTCAATTACGTGTATGGCAGATGCAGTGGATGTACCTCAGTCTATGAGTAATGGATTTTGTTGATAGTATACACAAGCAAATTGGAAATTCTCTAAAGCTCACGACATATTTTGAACAATACATGAACTTGACTGCCAGACAAGGCTAAAAAATTATGGAACTGTCTGCTTCATAAATTTACTTGTATCAGACTCTGGTGCACCTGCCCCAAAAGTGGCAGAGATCAATAAAGGCAGAAACTAAGAAGATGCTGATCTCTGAGGACGGGCCTGTTTTTTCAGATTGTGAGAAATCCTGCTTTTGTTTGTGGGTTTTGTTGTTGTTTTTGTTTTGTTTTTACTCTGTCCTTACACCTACAGATGACTAAAGCAGCACCTTGTTAAGGGAATCTGTCCAACTTACATCAGCCTTTGCTTTGTATCAGCAGTAGGATGAAAACACCGCTTGAATGGAACTTAAAGGCCTGAGATTTTCACTCAAGTTGTGATGATGTCTGTACAAGACAGATATTCAGGAATGAATACAATTTGTATTGTATGAAGTGCTGGAAATGGCTTTGGACAGCTTTTCACTGCAAGTTCTTCTAAGTCCTCATCAGAAGTCCATTGTAGCCAACTAAAAGACTCCCTTTTGAAGTTTAGCTGGCCTTATACTTGTCCAAAATGTCTGGTATGAGATTTATATTCTGAAACTGCAGTTAAGTTCAGTCTGCAACAAAGCAAGGACTAAAACTTGATATATTTTTTCAGTATTATTTGACCAACTTTATTTGACTTTCTTTGAGGCATCTAACCTTTACATCTCAGGTTAGATGTTAGTTTTTACCTAAAAACTCAGCAGTAGCCTTTACAGTCTCCTTTACATTTTGAATATTGGTGACCTCTTCTCATCAATAACTATACGGATACCAATGCCTACAAGTTCAGAAAACATCTATGAACATAAATTTGCCTAACCTCTAAATAATCTGGTTCCAAGGAATATGTGTATAAATCAAGAAATTGAAAAGATATCTCTTGCATTTTTTTTCTTGTTTACCTTCCCTGATTTTAAGCATATCAAAATACGCTGTCCATGCTAATCTGTCAACTGATTATTATTAATAGAGAGGTTTAAACACTCAAAGAATATATTACTAGAACAGGCATTTATTTTAAAATCATTACTGGTTCACCTATAGCCTTGTTAGTCCAAGGCTTAAATTATCTATTCATTTCATATCACTGGGGACAATAAATATGGGTAATCACTAGTTTGGGTGCTTTTTCTATCTCATTCAAATTGTACCACAAGGTGAGTTCTCAGCGATGAACTGAATTTCCCTGAAGTTCACAGAGCTTTCGTTATTAGAATCTCTCCCTAGCACACAGGGCCTTATGTTGCTCACATAGACAGCACCAAAATGCACTGCAGAGCTTTTAATGCATTCTGAATAGCTCTTGTCATTCAGGATCCTTCATTTCATGTTTCAGATTTTCCCAGGGGGGTTTGATGTTAATCCATTTCACACTTCTAACACATCTGTTCTTCTGGCTTTCTTATCTCTTCTGAGCATTCAAATAAAAAAAAAGTAAAAAAAAAAAAAAGAAAAGAAAAAGTTTTAGCTGTCATTGTGCAGTTTCTGAAGCAAGACTTTAATGATGAAGCACATTCTAGCTAACTTCATTGATACTTGGTTTTAGCCACACAAGGAGTTATGTATGCACAATATATCCAGGGCTAACTGTTTCACCATTATTTTGAATTTCTCTTGACTCTTTATGCAATTAAGAAACAACTGCTCATCATAGTTCCTAGAAATAAGACAGTGTGGTCTAGTGATTAATTTTTTAACATCAACGGTTCAGTTTTATAAGAAGAAGCCATCCCTCTCCAACAACATTAATTAACTAGTGACCAAGAAAACTCACATGTGCAGATGTCAATATGAAACAAAATTCTGAGCAAACACCTTGCTGTGGTCATTTCTGGTTATAACAGGAGTTGCCAAAATTCAGTGTTCTGATCCTTGTTCTAAGGTCTCAGACAAGGTACCTTTTCTTTCATCAGAAGGCCAAGATTTAAATTGGAAATGGGTAATATTAGTAAGCAACTCAGATAATTATTGTTTTCCATCACACTAGAAGTGGGATTTATCTCACATACATATAACAGCCTTATACATCTAGTCAAAACTAGATGCTCAGTCTTAGTCTATAATCAGTGGTGAAATGCTGGAGTCTCTGGGTGTGACTCATTCCATCCTCAGATTGCTGTCTAGATAGGTGGAATGAATCACCATCTTTAGGTGTCACTTCCCATTGACACACAAAGTTTCTGGATGGTAGCTTAAACTAAAAGTTTAACATTCAGGTAGCTAGAGCCAAGTAAAAATAATCCTAACTTGTTATTTTACTTTAGAGAATAAAAAAAAAACTATTATAAATGTCCTTAAGAGTTTCCTTTTTATCCTTTCCCCCCCCCCATGCCTGGGTAAAGCATTAAGGCTATTAATGATTGTCCCCATTTAAAATATGAAAATGCACTATTTCATGGTTAAACTTTACAGGAAATGGTCTATTATATAGTCGCACCTTATTTGAGGCGTGTTTTGTGGGACTGACCAAAACTGGTTGCTTAACAAAAGCAGTAACTTAATAATGCTGGGAAAGAATTGTATTCAAAGCATCTCTATAGACAGGAGGTTACCTAATAACATTCTATTGTAGGCCTGTCACTGTCTAAGAAAGACATGTATTATCATATAAATGAAAAGACTGCTTTTTTCAATCATCCATATCCTCACTCCCCCCTAAAAAAAATAAAAAATAAAAAATCTGTTCAGACAAAATTCTAGCAGCACAAAGTTCTTTGCAAATTCCTACCGACTCTTGACAGTAGTCAAATATTTTTAAGCCATATCACAATGTAACTAAAAGTGAGGCGACTGTGACATCTTATTACTTGATGGTCAACTAATATTAAAAAGCAGAGTGATCCAAAGAACAGCCTGTGGACCAGCTTTCCCATGGGATGGATGATTGCTTCTGGCTTACTTCCTTGTCTGCTGCTGTCCCAGTATTCCTGCTCAGCACAGGGAGGCACATAGTCCCAGAATTGCTTGCCTTGCCGTATGAAAAAAGCAGAATGTTCTCATTTGGCCATTGAAGATGGTGGTCTGCAAAGATATTTGAGGCATTAAAGATGATTTAAGCACTAAAGATGATTTAAGTATTAAAAAGTTTGTCATAAACAGTGCAGTCTCTAGTGAACAGGAAAGTCAAAGGATGTGTACAAACAAGGAGGTAATGGATCTGCCTGGAAAATCTGATTAATGTAACGAAATGATATTCACATAATCAGTCCCATTTTGTTCAAAGGAAATCAGCTTCTGAGCAGTAATTACATTAAAGCAAAGAGAACTTTTTTATGATGGAACAATTTTCTGTCAAAAATGCTGATTTTCCAAATGAAACACTACATCAACAGCGGTTTCACTGCTATTTTCACCAAAATCCCGGTTAAGACAATTTCTATGAAGTTTCATGCCATTAGAATTAAAACATATGGTCGGAATGAAGGATCTAGTTTTATCAGAATTAAATGCTTTATTAAGGTCATGCTGATTTCTTTTTCTTATAACTTTAATTTTGTAGATAATGTAGATTTTGGACAGTTAATTCTGACTTAGGAAAAAAGAGACATCTCAAAACAAGTGAATTTTCTGGAGAAGAGAAATTACAAGTTTTAGTGATGATTGGATTACTGTCTTGAAACGAGGTTACAGACTTAGGCCTAGGACTCTTAACTTCCCAATGCTTAGGAAATTCTGGACAGTGGCCCCAAAACATTTTAAAGCCCATGTTGAAAGATACTGAATAGGTAGAAAAATTGAATGTTTTTCTCAAAGTGAGTTTTCATCACCCGATTTTTTATTTCACCTCAAACTAACACAGAAAAGATTAAAAGGCATTTTATATGTGTGTGTGTATATATATTAAAAATGTTAATACTTGCAGAAAAAAGAAAGTAAATAGGAAAACATGTTGCAAATACAGTAGACTCTAACAGGAAGATAGCCTTTAATTTGTCATATGCAGTCAAAATCCCCCCCTAGATTTTTATCAGATACTGAAGTAGTTTGGGAGTTATGATTTAGATGGTTTGCCCTGTCCTTCACGATACCAGTTATAATTTTGTAACCAATGCAATTTTTTATATCCATTCATAATTTAATTCCTAGTTAGAATATAGTTCTTATCATACATAACATACACACAGTGGTAAATTCAGGCAATGGGGAAACTGCGAGATGGAGTCCATCAGAGAAGCCTGACTAGAAAGGAAAGGAGGGTAGCAGGTAGACAGCCGTAACAGGCAAGGTGGCAAAAATTAGAGTTTCTGACTTCAGTTTGATTATGCAAACTGATTTGATATGAATGTTTCTGTACTAAAAAGAAATAGTCTGTGCTGATTTTTCCATGGAAACATAGTTCGGCATGGCAGGCAAACATGTATGGACTTTGTCAGTCTCACACACTGCTTCTTTTTTGGCAGCTAGGCCTACAACACCTTCATTTATGGTCATTTTTCATCTGCTCTGTGAGTCCATGGGTCCAGTGCAAAGAGGTCAGACTAAACTACAATCCTCTGATTATTTTTGTTTACCACAAATGGAATTGGAGAAACAGGTTCTGGCACTAGCTGACACCTGAGCATGGCTAACTAAAAGAGTCCTAAAGGGAACTCTGTTTGAGGACCCCCATCTACAGCCACAGCTTATCTTTGCTCCTCTGTGTCATGTCTCTAGCTTTATGGCCACCTACAACTTGACAGAGGGATTAAAAAATACAAAGGTTTTCTTTTTTTGTCAGAAATAGGTGCAGGGAATAGCTAGTTGCCAAATTGTCCAGACGGCACCTCTACTTAGGTTTAGAGGACTGCCATTTTCATTTCAAGCATCTCAGTTTTACGTAGGTGCTAAATTAGGAGCTACCTTTCAAAGCCAAACCTACTACATTTTTTTAACCAGGAGAACTTGCCAGTATAAATTATTTAAGTTGATATTGGTAAATGCATCTAGATGTCATTTCATATCCAAAATAATATTGCTCACGTTCCTGACCCCTTGTGCCTTTTGGTTAATGTCAATGGAGGAAAGCATCACCCAGAAAAGCTGTGTGAAGCTGACTTCTACAGTCAAACAGCCTGCTCTTGCAAACATCTGAGAGCCTTCCAGTCTCCTTAGTTGTGATTAATGGGACTATCCATGTGTGTAAAGTTATTAACAGAAATATTCATAGAACCCGATACTAAACCAATGAGGAATGAATTAACAGGTTAACATGGGTGTACAGAGCTGATCAGGTTATGCTCCAGCTTAACTTCTTTGTACTGACCTAAATTATTTCTTTATAGCCTATAAAGGAAAATCAAGCCCATGCAGAAAACTTTACAGCTGAGAATCCTGCCTGGCTGATTGCTGTTTGTTTTTTTTTCTTCTTTTTTTTTCCTTGTCATGAGTTTACCTTAGCTAACAGGCAAACTCCCACCTAGCTGCTCACTTCCCCCTACCTATGAGGAAGACAGGGGTAGCAAATAGGAAAAACAAACAAAAAGGTTTGTGGGCTGAGGTAAAGAGAGGGAGATTACTTACCAGTTACTGTCATGGACAGGAAAATGAACTTAATTTATTGCCAATTAAAATAGATTTGGGTAGTGACAAACAGGAAAAGGCAAACCTTAAAGCAGCATCTTTCCTCTTGCTTTTGCAGTCTCCAGACTTGCCTACCCACCCTGAGTTGCCCAGGGAGGTAGAGAGTACAGTCAGAACCCAGCAGTTTCTCTCTGCTGCTCTTTCCCTCTCATACATTTCCCCTGCTGCGTTGTGGGCTCTCCACAGGCCTCAGCTCCCTCAGGAATATCCACCTGCGGTGGTGCGGGGTGCTCCAGGGGTGGTGGGGTGCCTGGCTGCTCCAGAGCGACCCTCTCCACAGGCTGCGGGGGGGTCTCTGCTGCCGGCTGGGCACACCTCCCCTCCTTCCTCCCTCCTCCCTCGCCAGTGTCGGCATGGCCGTTTCCCCCTTCCTTTCTGTCCAGTGTTTTTTGCCATTTCTTAAACGTGTTTTCACAGAGGCACCATCAGCCTTCCTGACAGGCTCAGCTGTGCCCTGTGGTGCAGCTGTTGCAGAGCGAGCTGGAACCAGATGCCACTGGCTGTGTCCGTGTCCTGGTTTTGGCTGGGATCAGGTTAATTTTATTCTTGGTGGCTAGTGCAGGGCTGTGTTTGGGATTTGGTGTGGGAACAGTGTTGATAACACGCTGATGGTTTTGGTTGTTGCTGGGTAGGGCTTGTACTGGGTTGGGGGGTTTTTGGTTTCCTGGGTCCTGCCAGCGAGAGGGCTGGAGGGCCACGAGGAATTGGGGTGGGGGGTACATCTAAGACAGGTGACCTGAACTAGCCAAAGGGATATTCCATACCATGGGACATCATGCTTGGTATATAAACTGGGGGGGGTGGGGGGGTGGCGATCACTGCTCAGGAATGGGCTGGGCATTGGTCAGCAGGTGGTGAGCAGCTGCATTGTACATCACTTGTTTTCTTTCCTCCCTTCCCTTTCGACTTCATTCCTCTACCTTTCTCCCTCCTTTCCATTTTAACTGTTACTGTTGTTATTATCATTCCCTTGTTTTCATTTTATTTCAATTATTAAATTGTTCTTATCTCAACCCTCAAGTTGCACATTCCTTTCCGATCCTCCTCCCCACCCCCTGGGTGAGGCGGGGGGTGGTGCGAGGGAGCAGCTGCATGGCCAGGGCACTTAGTTACCACCTGGGTTTAAACCCCAACAGTCCCACATGGGGCATCCCTGGCTTCTCCTCATGGAGGTGACCCCTGCAGCCCACCTGGTTGCCAGCACCCAACACAGGCACCCAATGCATTTCTGAACGCTTATGCTGACTGATGTTGTGAGGAAATGGCGTAGAAATCCAAGGCCGCCCATCACGAAGGGTGAGGGTGTTAAGATAACACCCACTCAGGAAACATGGTCGTGGCAGGCTGCCTTCATGCTTCTGGGATAGGACCCCAGGGGCGGTGGGAATGTGTGCCTCCTGCCATAACACCCTCACACGCACATACACAAAAATAGACTCTTGCTTCAGGGTAGATGTTTCAGGTGGAGGTAAGCCATCAGTGCACAACAACCGAGGGTTTGACAGCGTGGCCTGACAGTTTGAAACCAGACATCACACTTGGGCTCTGGCTGAGGTACCAAACAGACTCCAGAAGAAGCTGTCTCTCTGAGGGATACAATTTTCCACTGCTTCTTCTGAAGGAGCTGGCAGTCTCGGACAGAAATTACCACTAGAGGGACCATTGTTCTGATCTCTCTGAAGAAATCCGGAGTTTCTGTGCTCCCAAATGTCAGCTGAAGTCTTAAATATGTGGGATCTCATCAAATATATAGGTGTCACTAGTGCAGCTGCCTCCTGTGCAGTTAGGTAGCCCCATCTCATCTTCATCTACCAGTCCCCACTTCACAGCTTGGCGATGGGAAACACAAAGCATACTACATCTTTCTGAAGGGATATATGAAAAGATAGAGCAACGTTTCCCCTGTTTCTCAAGGACAGAAGAGGACACTGTACGCTACACTTCAGCAGGTTAAATATGAAGAAAAGCTTTAACCAGCCTCAGAGGAACAGTTCAGGCATTGGAATAAAATGCCAGAAGACCTTGTGTAAACAAGGAAATAATATTCAAGGCAGAATGTGATACTCAATTATTCAGGATGGAAAAAGTCTATGAAATCAATCCTGCCACTATGCACGGGGATGGGGTAGCGAGGCAGAAACTTCAGTTCCAGCCTTAATAAATGTGTATAGGAGAAGACTGCATTAACAGTTAAAGGAGACACCAAGGGTGCAAGCAAAGAGCCATGATATTAAAGGGCAGAGACAACACTATTTACAATAAAATAAACATCATTTACACATGTGTTACCCATTTAAGTGAGAAGATGGGAAATGGAAGCAGGTGCTGTCAGTCTACATTTAGAAGAGACGTGTTTGATGGAACATTTCAACGTGCTTCGATTGAGACCCCTGCTACTTTCCTTTTGAAAATCGTAGAGTAAAATGTGGTGGTGAATTGTAAAGGTTTCATCCCCCTTGATGTATTTTTTTTGAACACGACTTGAAGGCTTCAAATTTTAATATTCTGTCCCTAGACTGCTGTCACTCACCATATCATACTTCTGAATTCACAGGGGTTAGGGGTTTGGGGAAAATGGCCCAGACATAATCATTAGGACACTTTGTTTATCACAGGACTATACTGTCAAAATGTAAATTTATGTTTTATAATTCCCATGGGAAATAAAAAGATGGCATATAAAAGCAAAAACATTTAAAAGAAAGTGTTTTCTTCTCACTAACTGCCATGTTCTATCAAAAAACCAAAGTACTTTCTGATTATATTCCATGTATTTCCCAGGTGCTTGCTTCTCCTTCTTACGAACTTTTTCATCAGGGTTTCAGAATAATGTCATGCCTTTCTTTCCCCCTTAAGCCATCCAATGTGTAAACTTACAGATGGCAGCGTCCTTCTCAGACATCATTTTCATTGCTACTAACTTCTGTGCCTCTGGAGGAGGCCAGCTTATGGTTCTGTTATGCCACTAATGAGTCTCCCATCTCTTCAGCAGTAAACAGTCTTTTTACTAGTCAATATTTGTGCTGCATTGTGCACACAACGCCCTATGAATCTCACCCCTGCTAGCGAGTACATTTTATGAATCTAAATAGGGGGTTTTGTTGTCTTCCAGAGACTCAGGATTACTGGCCTTTTTTTTTTTTTGTATATCCACAACATCTTGTGTACTTAGACCATAAATTTTCCATGAAAAATGCATGTTTGTGGCAGTGGGCAATCTAACTATCCATATTATTTATCCAGTCTCTCTGGAGCAAAAGCTAAATAGATTGGCTTTTGACTGGTTAGGCGTGCTTTGTCCCTGTGATTCTACTTGGAATAAAACACAGAGCTTTTCCAGGAAAAGCTCAAATTTGACATCACTTAGTACACCCACTGGGCTTCACTGTAAAAGATGAATGAAATGGGTTAAAGGAAGCACTAATTAACCATATTAGTACTCTGAATGTGAGAGTGTAATACAGACACAATAAAGTAGAAAAGGCTTTTAATTTATATTTGTTTCTAAACAACATATAACCTGGAATATAAGTTATAATTAATAGCAGCAAGGGATACTGAGCTACATAAAATTGCTGTCACTTCTGTCTATGACCGTTCCTGAGGTGGAGTTTTCAGAGAGCTGCCAGAATGGGTCTGCTGAGCTGCACTGAGATGTCTGGTTGCACTGGAGCTAGTCTAGATTTATTATGATGTACCTCAGATGAGAATTGAACTGTGATGAGCTGAGTCAAAACCCCTAAAAGAAACCGTGGGTTCAGAGTATCTCAGACTAGAAGATTTGAAACTGTGTTTCAATCACAGTTGAAATAGAAGGAGCACATTATATCCACCACCAAAATTATTCTTGCAAAAACTCAAAAATCCTCTAGCAGTATCATTAACCACTGGATGAGCTGCAGTTTTCTGGGAAGGACCTATAATGATTATGCCAGCCAGGAATTTTGATTAAGTGACTTTGGTCACCCCTCACAACCTCACTTCCCAACATATGATACATCCACAGTTCTGCCAGATCTTGGGACATTTGAACCCTTTCTGTTGTTCTGTTGCTGACTGTTCAGAAACTGTGATATGCTGAAATCACTTTAACACAGAAAGCATCCAAAATCCTAGGGAAATAGAATTTCCCCAGCTTCCCTTTGGTGCTTGTTGCATTCTTTATCCTAGATATTTTGATAGGCAGCAAATATTTTAATGACCCCCAAACTAGTATGAAAACCTACAGGGCTGGAGGCCATTTAATCAACCTCTCACTTGAATTCACTGTCTGCATCGTGTGGAAGGAACTTTAAAATAGGAATTAAAACTCAACAAACTCACATTCAATTAATATTATTAATACTTGCCATTGAGGGACTTATCAGGAGATAATTGACCTTGTCAGTGTTATGCGCCCTCTGCATTACTGTTAGATCCTTCCGCTCCCCCCATGCTTAATTATAACTTGAAAAACCCAAAAGGAAGTTTATTTCACCCTTCTCTTCCTTAAACATAGAATGTCAAAGGAAAGGAGGGTGGGGGTGGGGGGTGGATCTTCTAAAGCATGCAATCTGCTCAATTAATAAAATGAATCTAACGGAGTTGCTCCCCAGGGCCTGACAAATGCACCTGTCGCCATCACCAGACAATCACCAGACAACTGATATAAAGCACATGTCCATATGCTTTCCCTCTCCACCACTCTCTGTATATGTATTTTAAGAAAATAAATCTCTAAGTGGAGCTAATGAGGGAGTGAGCTGACCTTTTTTTTAATGTAAAACTCTAATTTGCTGCAGCACTCATGCTGCTCAGCCAGCAAAAGTTAGCACAGCAAATGCAGGACTTTTTACAAATGTATTAAATGGAAGAAGCAATTTATATATATATATATATACTTAAAGAACAGACAATGTCTCCCCCATCTGCTGGCTTTTTAACTATGATTTCATACATCAGCCTTGAGCTGTCATTCCAGCAGATTTAAGACTCACGTGATTGGAACATTGATAAGGAAGTGATGCAGGTACTCCTGTGTGTGCAAACTGGTGGCTGTGCCCTGGTGATTAGAGAGATGAAAACATTCAGTCCTCCTACTGTCATTGATGTATTCATACCTAGATGCAGTGGCTAACTTCATCTCACTGAAGATTCCTTTAAACATTCAACACAAGGGTTGAGTGGTACATACAGGATGAAGAAAGCCTTCTGCTGTCTGGATTTCACCTTGTGTGACCTTCAGTGCAGCCATTTAACCCCTCGGGTGGGTCCATTTTCCTGACTGTAAAAGGGGTAGAGTAATCCCACAAGGAACTGACTTGCCTGTGTCTTTGTATGACTGTCTCCCTGCACAGGAATCAGAGCTGTAAGGGGAGGATTTTGCAAATGAGGTGTTAGTATCTAGCTACCTATTTAATCAACAAGGTATCCATGGGGAGGAAAAATGTTTACTGTAAATCTTAAGTTTTGTGTTCTTGGGCCCTACAAAATAGCTTCTTCTCTGAAATTGTTACCATGGGTTTAGATTTACCTCATGCAGCTGGCCAGGAATGCTTTGTTGGTGGTGTGATATTTGACTCACTGTGCCAGTTCTCAGTGATGGCTGCATTTTCAGTGAAGCCAACTATTCCTTCTGTTTCTTATTTTTCCTTTGTGTTTTGCAGTGCAGTAGGAGTTGGAGATCAATGACAAGCTCATCCAATATTACTTTTTTTCTTCTTCTTTCTAGGGGTCTGGTTATTTTGCCCTTTGAAACAGCTGAGAGCTTTTGCCTTTGGACTGAGTGAATGGGGAACCTCCTGTACTCTCTGTATTGGGTGAGCTTCATGGCTGTAGCGTGCACTCTAGAGATGCTTTCAAAATGTCATAGTTGGTGTTTCCCTTTTTGCCACATGGGATGTGGGATGACAGCTACAGAAGGAATTTCCTGGGTAGACCTATGGGGTTTATCCTATTTTTTTTTTCTTAAATATGTCTTAGGTGGAGCACTTTACAGATTCATCACGTTGCTCAGACAGCAGAGCCTGTAATTTAACAGCAAATATTAGAAGAGGGCTCAGCTCACTTTAAAATGAGTTAGCTTCTTCCAATGGAGGTTTTCTATACCTTAGCTTATATGATCAAGTGGGTTAATAACTAGAAGAAACTCTGGAGAAGTGTATCTCAAAACATCTGTCTGCAAATAGGACAGTTCCATAATGAAATTTTTTTATACAAGAAATTAGAAATCAGAAACAATTATAGAACTTCTTAATTATCCCAAAAATTTGATACAGAATTCATGATTTCTGTAGAATTCTATAAGGAAAAAAAAAACAACCCCAAAACTGGAGGTATGAGGCCATCATTCTAGTCAAACATACTCCACTGATTTTAATACAACTGCCCTCATGCTGAAATTAGACATGCTCGCACAGACTTTCCTGAATCCAAACTTACAAAGTAGATAGATGCCTTTTTGGTTTTACTTTGACATTTTCTCTTAAAATTAGGCAACTATATAACATGTATACTGCCTATTTTATGCAAGTAAACCCAGAAGTCCTAGTACTTCTACTGCTTTAAGGTAGCAAGATACATTTGCCTATATTAACATGAGATCATAGGTTAGACACAATGAACAGACCCCCAACTTTTTTCTATCTGAAGCCAATGAAAGCAGAATAAGTCCCAGATACAACAAGCTTAACTTGAAGTAAAGGAAAATCCAGTGCAAGATCCCTGCTGCTCTTCTACTTCAAGGGTGTCATTACCTATTTCTACTCACACTCTTCCACACAGGAACATATAAGTTTCTGTGTTTCCATATTCTAATTTTGGACTTGTTTTCTTTGCAGTGATGAGCCAGTCTGAGCACCCAGACTGAGAAGACTGGATAAATAAAGAGCACAAATGCTTTCATCTTCTTAAGCTTCAAGCTGGTTCTGCAATCTCACAGTACCATAACATGTATCCTTTCAGTATCTGGCTCATACCTTTAATATGTCCACATAACTGGACCAAGGAAGAATGAAATAACATTCAAAGCAGAAGTCCTTTGGTCACATTCCCAGCATAAGCCATCCTGAATGTCATCACATAGGACCTTGCTCCTGAGCTGAGACTGCTGAAGATCCTGTCCTAAACCAGGTCTATCTGATCTGAACAGCAACGGAACCTTCATGGTTTTGGAGGTGGAACTGAATTTTGTAACACTGTCATACCCCAGAATGATGGCTGCTTCAGGCTCTACCCAGAGCATATGAAAGCCCATATGTATAACATTTTTTGATGAAAAAGGCCCAAATTCAGATTTAAGTTATAGATAGAATATATCTACAATTACTTCACTGGCAAATGGGCAGGAAACTATGGGAACTATCAGTCAGAAAGTTAACATGTAATCTGGGTTCAACACAAACTTTTTATATGCCTTTGCCTCCATTTTCCTTCCCAGTGACAGTAATCTTTAAAAAATAAATCTATGCCTTAAGGGTGTGAAGCAGCTTGAGATATCACAAAATCCAGAGTACTGCAGTAGGGTAAGCTCTTCTATGCGTTGTGAAGACAAGGGATCTAATGCTTAAATCTATGCTGGCATAGATTACAAGACACTTTGGGTTTTTTTCCCTTTCTTTGCTACTAGATTTCCTTCCTGTCCAATTTTGGCCAAGTCACTTGAACTTGTGGGTTAAATTTGAAACGGAAAGAGTGACACTGCCCCACCTCATGGTGATGGTAGGGATGATATTTAGGTTTTTTATTATAAGAGTGGCAAAGGCACCCTAGACAACTGAATGGTAAATTGAAGAAATATCATTAATAAGCCCCAACAAATTAACAACTAGCCCATACACCAGTACCTTTGTGTCCTCTGTATCAAATTCACCGTGCATAATCCTTTCTTGTGCTGAGCTCTGCTGATAATGGAAGGCATCACTAAAAACTATTTAGCATTATTCATTATGGAAGCCATACAGGGCTCCTGCTTGTCAGCAGATGTTTCAAGAACCAGTCTTAAGACTTCAGAAAAAGTATTTTAAATCCCTGACTTTAAAATGAAAAAAGGGGGGGGGGGGAGAACATTTTTCTACACTTCAGTAGGAGCTTTAAGAAATCAGTTTGGTTTCCAATAGTGTTCCTGTGAATAGAAGCCAGATGGTCTTTAAACTGACATCTCCCCCACCATTTTAGGTATGAAAGCCACTACTATGATGGAGTTGCAAGGAGGAAAGATAGGGATGGCAGGATGCAGGCAGCACACAAAGGAAAAATAAGAAATCCTTTAAACGGGGAACGAAACACACTGTTTGACAGCTAGAAAAGGAGGGAGTGTCAAGAAGGTAAAAGGGCAGGTTCCATAGGGGTAAGCAGAAATAATGGAGTGCAGAGTAACGGGTTGTGAAGGGGTTATAATGATCATGGTAGCCAAGTGTGTAATTTACAGTGAACAATTGATCCAGTGTCTTTAATTTTTTAATTTTTTTTTTAATATTTTTTTTACTGTTTCTCATCAAGAAGATCACAATTTTCTTGCATCTGTTCCATCCTGATGATTCAGTGAGTGATTTCTGCAACTGAAGCTTGGTCTGTATACTGAACACAAGGAAACACATTGTGAATATACAATATCAGAAATCCTAGATCAGCTTTGATGGAACACATAAATCAAATGGTATTTTGTATTTTCTCTAATTAGTGAGTGTAACTCTAACAATTGCTGTGACATTTCTCTCAATTATGTATTCCGAATATGTTTTTCATGAATATTATTTTGAAATGGACTTTATCTCCAAATGCTTATGACAGTAAACTCATTGGCAAGAATATTACTGCAGTTTTTGACAGTCTAGGGACTTAAAATTCCATGGTACTTTCTTGTTAAATGGGAAGAGATGACATGAGAGACCAATCCAAATTCCAGCATATATAGTTACTCTCCCCACATGAAAATATCTGATATGGTCTTCATTAAATAAAATAGGTCTCCAAGCCTCTGCTTGCCTCTCACTGTGGAGAAACTGGTGTATGTGTGACTGAAAGTAAATGTGCAGATTTCTCAGATATGAAATGGGTTGATGATACCCTCAAATCAATAAGTCCCAAATGCCTATCATGGAAGCTAGACAGAAAATTACATGCTTAATAAGTAAGTAAATGTTTGCTTGGAATGCTGGGAAGACCATCTCAATGCATTATGCTGGAACAATAAATATATATATAAATTACATGTGTAGTCTCATTTAATGAAAAAAACCATGAAATTCCAGAGGGTAGAGTTCAGTCTAGTGAGACCTACAGAAAGGATAGTAAAGTAATTAACACACAAGCAACATCATTCAGAGACAGAAACAACAGAGAGTGAGGAGGAATGATGGTGACAGGAATCTGGAGCAAGGAAGCCTCACCCTTGATAGAAGAGGATCAGGTTAGAGAATACTTAAGCAAAGTAGACAAACATAAATCCATAGGCCCTGATACAATGCACCCACAAGTGCTGAGGGGCCTGTATTATATCATTGTGAGGTCTCTCGATTATCATTGAATGATCATGGCAATGGGCAGAGATGCCTGAGGGTTGGAGGAAAACAAATGTTACGCCTATCTATGAAAAGGGTAAGAAGGAGGGCCCACAGAATTGCAGTCTGGTCACCTTGTCCAACTTGTAAAGTGATGGATCAGTTAATCTTGGAAATGGTTTCCAGGCACGGGAAGGACAAGAAAGACAACAGTAGTCAGCATGGATTCACCAAGGGGGACACATGTTTGACCAATGTGATAATCTTTCTATGCGAAAAATAACATGCTTAGTAGATAAGGGAAGTGCAGTGGACATCATCTACCTTAACTTCCATAAGGTTTTGTAAATTGTGTCTTATAGGATCCTCTCAGAGAAGCTCATGAAATATGGGCTAGATGAACAGTCAATGAAGTCGATTGAAAACGGCCTAGAGGATAATACTCAGAGGAAAAAAGTCTAGTTAGAAGCCAGTCATGAGTGGTGTAAAACAGGGCTAGATCTTCATTATTTACCTAGATGATGGGGCAGACATGGCACAAATCTGGGAGAAGTATCTGATACACCACAGGGGCTTGCTGCCATCCATAGGGACCTGGATAGTATCCCCTCATAACATCTGGGCACCTCCAAGGGCTCTTGCCCTGCATCCCACAAGGACTTCCCCATCCCTGGAGGTGGTGAGCCCACACATACAGCCTGCAAGGCCCACACACAGCATTTCTGCAGTTGACCCTTTGCAGCTCTACAGAAAAGGTGTGGGGGTCATGGGGGACATCCAGGTGCAGCAATGTGCCCTTGGGCCACAGAAGGCTCATGGTCTCATGGGATGCATGGGGAGGGCTGTTGAGGTGTGTAATTCCCTCTACTAAGCACTGGTGAGACCACACCTGGAGTACTGTGGCCAGTGCTGCACTCCCTAGTACAAGAGACACATGGTCATATGGAAGAGATTCCAGTGAAGGTCCACAAAGATGGCAAAAGCCCTGGAGCATCTCCCATTAGAGGAAAGGCTTGAGAAAGCTATCACTCTTCAGATAAGCGAAATGAAAAGACAAAAGAAGGGAAGGGAAGGGAAGGGAAGGAAGGGAAGGGAAGGGAAGGGAAGGGAAGGGAAGGGAAGGGAAGGGAAGGGAAGGGAAGGGAAGGGAAGGGAAGGGAAGGGAAGGGAAGGGAAGGGAAGGGAAGGGAAGGGAAGGGAAGGGAAGGGAAGGGAAGGGAAGGGAAGGGAAGGGAAGGGAAGGGAAGGGAAGGGAAGGGAAGGGAAGGGAAGGGAAGGGAAGGGAAGGGAAGGGAAGGGAAGGGAAGGGAAGGGTTCAGCAGGAAGGCACCTACAAGGATCATCTAGTCCAGCTGCATGGCCACTTCAGGAAGATGAGAAGGCCCGGGGGGGAACTTGTTAATGTGCAGAAATGCTTGAAGGGAGAGTGCAAAGAAGATAGAGTCGGTCTCCTTTGCAGTGGTGCCCTGTAACAGAACAAGAGGCAATGGCCACAAACTGGAACACAGAAGGTTCCTCCCACAGCTCATGAAGCACTTCTTTCCTGGGATAGTGATTGGACACGGCCCTCCTTGAGCAGGGGTTTGCAGAAGGTGACCTCCAGAAGTCCCTTCAAACCTCAGCCATTCTGGGATCTCTGCGTGGGGCTTTCCCACAGTGCTGCAAGGGCCAAGTCCGTCTCTGGCAGCCTTTTGAGGAGCCAAGTCAGGACATGTTTTTTGCACCAGGGAGGTCACCAGTGTTCCCCAGCCTGTGTTGTGCTGCACTGGCCATTGTCAGGTCTTTGCACTCGGGGCCACCAGCCTCTCTCATCACAGCACCTGCCCAGCCTAAATTTAAACTGTGCCCACAAGACCATAAGAAGATGGCCAATGGACACTCTAAAAAGCAAGCTTTCCCCGCTTTGGGGTGTCTGCCTCCCTGGCTTGGCAGCACTTGGGGGGCAGCCCCAGAGAGCCCTGTGATATCATTGGGGAGCGTCTGTGACTGCCCTGACTTCACTGCTCTTCAGCAGCCATGCAGGCTCTTTCCCGTGCCATTTGGTTTGGACTCCTGTGAGTTCACATGTGTGCATGCAAGCTCCAGTAGGGCTCTGGTCTGCCATTGATGGGTACCTTTGAGGAGAGTCTTAGTTGGTGGTGGTGCTGCACTTCTGCACAGCAGCTGTCCCAGGGCTGTGGGCATGAGGAGGGTGCCAGGGCCCTTGGCACCACTGAAGCCTCCTGGCAGGTTCCTGTGCCTTCCCTGAGCACCTCCACGGGTACCCTGTGCTAGCTTGCTAGCTCAAGTGGTGGTGGTTGTCTGGGAGAGCACAGGGCTCTGGCGGGTCCTGGGCTGGCTGGCAGCATGCCTGGGGGAGCCGAGGCAGGTGCGGAGGGTAGCCCTTGAGGCTGGCTGGCCCACTCTGGTGAAGCTGCTGCTGACACTGCTTTCCAGCCCTCAAGGAGGCCCTGCTGAAGGCCCTTACCTCCATTCTGCCACCACTTTCTTCCGCTTGCTTTGCTCTCATGTTTCTAGTGTGACCAAAGATCAGCCATGTTGCGTGTCTTTCTTGGTGTCCTGGTTTCAGCTGGGATAGAGTTCATTTTCTTCTTAGTAGCTGGTGCAGTGCTGTGGTTTGGATTTGGTGTGAGAGCAACGTTGATAGGACACAGATTTTTTTAGTTGTTGCTGGGTGATGCTTATACAAAATCATGGACTTTTCAGTTCCTTGGGCCCTGCCAGTAGGAGGGCTGGAGGGGCACAGGGAACTGGGAGGGGACACAGCCAGGACAGGTGACCCAAACTAGCCAAAGAGGGATTCCATACCGTATGGCGTCATGCTAAGTATATAAACTGGGGGAAGAAGAAGGAAGGGGGGGGGGGGGGCATATGGCATTATGGCATTTGTCTTCTCGAGTAACCATTACATGTGATGGAGCCCGGCTTTCCTGGGGATGGCCGAACACCTGCTGCCCATGGGAAGGGGTGAATGAATTCCTTGCTTTGCTTTGCTTGTGTGCCCGGCTTTTGCTTTACCTATTAAATTGTTCTTATCTCAACCCCTGACTTTTACATTCCTTTCCGGTTCTCCTCCCCATCCCTCTGGGTGAGGGGGAGTGAGCGAGTGGCTGCGTGGTGCTTGGTTGCCAGCTGGGGTTAAACCACGACACTTGGCATGACATGGCATCAGGTGCCAAGGACACTCCAGAGCAGAGCAGCGCTGCAGTGATGACCATCCCCAGCCAGATGCAGGAGGCAGAGCAGTTGGAGTCAGCAGCAGATGCCCTCTGCCCCATCTGCCTGGGCACCATGCACAATACAGCCTGCACGCCTGGGGGCTTCCACAGCTTCTGCTTTGGCTGCAACCAGTGGTGGGCTAGCAGGACAGATATGTGCCCGCTCTGCGCGCAGCCTTTTGACTGTATCCTGCAAACTCTGAGAACAGACAGTGACTACCGGGAGTACGTGCAGGAGCGGGCTGGAAACTAGGACCATGCGTGGCAATCAGTTAGCTGAGGGGAATGTGCTCGAGCTTGTCTAGACAACAATTAACATGATGAGGCATGTTTACAGAGCACAGGGGAGTGGGAGACGGATGGCACCAAGGATGGTGCCAAGGAAAGGTAACACCTTGCTGTTAATTGATGGTAGTTAACCACCAATCAGGGATTGCCTAGTATGCAATGCTTAGCTTCAAGAACCAATCTGTTTAAAACGCGCAGCTTCTGAAAGTGTATATAAACTCGTGTTTCTATACAATAAATTGACATTTGCTTGCATCAAGCTGCGTCCCATCTCTTCATTCGCCACAAGTATGTCTTTGGTCCATCTGCTGGCTGGCAAAGGAACATGGCCAGGAACAGGTTGCGAAGCAGATCTTCACAGTGATGCTACTACGTGTGCCAAAGGCCCACCAACAGCAACCCTGCAGCAAGGAGAGGTGGCCTGAGGGGAGGGACTGAGCAGTGAGATGAGACACAGGTATAGGGCCCTCCAAAGCCCCTGACCAGCAGGCTGCAGAGGAGCATCCAGACAGCCCCGCCAGTGGACCCTACATCCTCATTGACCTGGTGGTGGTGGTGCGATCCCTGCCTCTTGGGCTGCCTGAAAGGAGAGAGCAGTAAACATAGGGAGCTCTCCTAGCACCAGAGTAGGCCAGCCCCAGCCCTTTGACCATCAGCTGGGCTGCAGGTACTGCACACCTGCTCATTCATGGGCCATGAGAGTCGTGTCCCTGCTGGGCTCTCCTGTCGGTGTCTCCACACCTCAGCTGGGCCTGGTCCATTGGTAGCCCAGCTCCTTTCCCTCCCAAGGCTGGTCATGTGCCAAAGCAGTTCTGCAGAAGTGGCCCCAGGGCCCTCGGGAACAGTGAGCTGTACAGCATCAGAAAGAATTTGTGGAGGCTCTGTCTTTGCCAACACTCGTAAACCTTCTTGGAATGGTCCTCAGCAACCTGCTCTGCGTCACCTATCCCAAGCAAATGGGTGGGACAAGAAGACACCCAGAGGACCCTTCCAACATCCCTTGTTCTGTGTTGCTTCTTCTTTATAAAACTGTAATAAAACTGTTTCTGACATGGGAAAAGAGGTTCCAGTGGTGCTAAAAAAGCCATTTCTTCAAGAGAATGAGACACTGGATCAAGCCTTCCCCATGAGCTAAATCTTTTCCAAGCTCCTCCTTTTAGCTTGGCTTCAACTGACCTGGAGTTCTGGTCCATGGCTGTTTTACTGCAGGGGATGACAGCCACCTAAGCACAAAAGGGATCCTATTCACAATGTGGGCAGTGCTCCACTGAGCCCTGTGGGACCCTTTGGCAGGTCTGACCAAGGCTTGTGCTCCCTCCTGCATGCTGCTGGAGCCATCCCATTCCCCCATGTTTGGACCTTCCTTGAGATGACCCATCATGAGCCTCACACTTTTCCACAAGCCTCAGGAGAGTATCCCCTCATAACATCTGGGCACCTCCAAGGGCTCTTGCCCTGCATCCCACAAGGACTTCCCCATCCCTGCAGGTGGTGATCCCACACATACAGCCTGCAAGGCCCCCATGCAGCATTTCTGCAGCTGATCCTTTGCAGCATTAGGCAGCTGAAAACAGTAACGTGACACTTTCTCTTCTTTTGCCTGAAAAAACTGTTCTCTCAACCTCCCCTCACCTATCAAGGACTCCTCCAATCATTTTATTGTATCTTTGCTACACTTTTGCTGCTCCTCTGTCCTCTACTAAGCAAGCAGCTTATACACATGAGCAATTTAGTCAGTTATATTTGACCTCAATGCTGGGTCTTCCCACCTGGCCTTCTCATGCCTGGAGAGGGCTTCCAGGTTTATGCGCTCCATACTCCTTGTGAACACTTAAGGAAATCTGGCTAGTATCCTAGAACAATCTAGGTTTTTACCTTTCTTCAAAGTGGTTTTTATGTTTGCCCTTTTTCAGTCCTCAAAAACCTGCCCTGAACACCATAACCTTTTGAAAATGCCATAAAATGACCTCTTCCAGCTTTCTCAGGACTTCCAGGTTTGTCCATCTGTTTCCATGGATCTGTTTATGTCAAATTTACCTAAGTGATTCCCAGCTTGATCCCTCTGTTTACTGTATAGTATTTCAGTCCTTTAAACTGCTCCTAGGCATGGGATCTGGAAAGGTGGTGAGCAGACTGTACCACTAAAGACTGAGCAAAGGAAGGCACCAACCTTCTCCATGTCCTTTGCCACTGGGTTGCTGATCTCTTTCAACAGTGGACACAAAGTTTCTTTAGTCTGTCTTTTGCTGTTAATGTGCAAATAGAAGTCTTGTTGCTTTTCATATCCATTACCAATTTCAACTCTAGCTGAACTTTTAATTCTCTAATGTTCTTACTGTGTGCTCAGGCAAAATTTCTATATTCCTTCTAGTGGCCCACAGTGGTTTCCACCTTCTATACAATAATTTTTTCTGTTTGAACTCAGTCAACCAAGACACCCTCTTACCAGAGCTGTTCAACATCCTTCACAATGGAATAGATTTTTCTTTTGCTTTAATTTTGTCCTTGATGAGCTATCCCACACCATTCTGCCCTTCAGGGCAACATCCCATGAGATCTCACAACCAGTTCCCTGAACAATCCTAAGTCTGCTCTCCTGAAGGCAAGAGTCATTCATTATTCTGCTAGTTGCTTTCCTCATTTCCCTCAGGATCTTTACCTCCACTATTTCATCTCAATGAAGTTATGCACAAACATGGAAATGAGATTTGAGGCTAGGTGCAGAGCTGGCCATATGACCTTGTCTGGAGGGAGGAAATTTTGGAAATGAAGTACACCCTTAACACTGGTAAAAAACGTACAACTTTGCTGACAGTTTGATGAATATTATTTTCCCCAACCAAATAAGGTCCTAGCACGAACTTATTGCTATTTTTAACTTGAACTAACAAATATGAAGATGAAACAAATATTTATCATACAGAGCTTAGAATTCAGGTACCCACAAGTAACTCCAGAAGTATTTAAGATTACCACATAAGATTAAAAAATATGTTATTTCTTCAATATAATTCAATCCTTTCAAAGATGGTGTGTGGAAAGAAATAGATCTAATCTTGGTGAAAGGCCTGCAGATAAGAAAAGGCAGATATGTACACCATAATGCAGATATATGAGGTCTCACCTGCAGAAAGAAGTGAGGCTCATCTAATTGTCTCCTGTCTCACTCCCTTTCCCTCCTACAGAGGCACGTATTTTACTCATTTGGAGCACAGCATCAGAACCTTCCTCTTGGTCCACGACCATCATGTGCCAGATGTGGCTGGACAGCAGCAGCCTCACCTGGGATCAGGTGATGCCCGTGTCTCTTTCCTGAAGTTGCAAAGGAGAGATAACAGAAATGGCAGTGCCATACAGTATGGCAATGCATCCTGTATGGCCAATCTCATTTATTAAGAGGCAATTTACCAGAGAGACAACTGTGGGATTTACAGAGCTTTCTTCTCTGTAGGTTCTCTATTGTTTACAAAGACATGAAGTTATATCCAGTGGCACTTCTATAGGGCTTTTATGTTTTCTATACAGACATTTAATTTCTGTGAAATTCTAGAGATTAATTTTTAGATCTAAATTTCCTTATCAAATTTACTTGAAAATGGCAAGCATATCAAAAGTTTTAGGGAGGGATGGGGGGGGGGGAGGGGAATCATATAAATATAGGAATCATATTTGCAAATACCTTCTTTCTTAAGGAAATAATTTAATCTATATCTAAAAAATAATAATAATAAAATGAAAACATAATACGACATGACAAAATCACCATAGGAGTGTAAGGTATCTGGAACTGTAGTATCACATCCAAAGCCTTTCAGACTTTACAAAGAAAAAAACTGTCAGACATATTTGCAAAAAAATGTGATTCTTCATAGTCTATGTATCCACCTGCTATGTAATCCTAGTAATATAGATAATTAGGCACAGTAGACTGGAACAATGTGGCCAAATGTTGCAAATACTATCATTCTGAGGCAATATTAAAATGCAGAAAGCTGTTAAAAATCATATCTAAGATATAGTTGACAGTCATTGATAAACCAGTGTACTGATTCTCCTGAGATACAGGGCAAGCCAAGTCAAGCCAGAGAACTGAAGCCTGTAGCACGTCATACTATATCTTGTGTAAGGAATGCAGTCACCATAACCTGTATACTTTATTCTCAGAGAATATAAGGCTAACTTTTCAGAGACAGAGACTTCTATAAGGGAAGCTAAAGTCTGAAATGGATCGGTATGTGCTGCCCATAAGATTATTGAAACAGAGAGCTCCATAATCCTGCAGAACCACTGTGGAAGAAATTGATGACCTGACATCAACTGATGACCCAGGACCAAATGGACCAACATTTTATCCAGGTGAAGCTTGCATCAGCATTTTAAATGGAGAGGCATTAAATGGAGAGACCTGTAATTATCCTAAACCAATTAAGACTGTGAAATATATTAATGGCTCTTTAATGTTTACAACATGGCACCTGTTTTTTTCCAAAACAAAAGAATTCAAAAATTTTGTATGCAAAGGAGACATACATAATCTATAAAACCATCTGGTAAATTTTGCCACAAGTTTAGAATTCTGGTCAAGAAGTGTTTCAAGATTTACTGGTATGTGCATGAAAGCAGGGCCTCCTAAAGTTAAGGACACTTCCTATATTGAATATTTGTCTACCAAGTTAATTGTTCTAGACATCAAGTAAGGACTCCAGTTTGACCCTGAAAAACTGAGACGATTAAAGTAATACAAAGATTCTGGGATATGATATACAAAGATTAAACAGTCTACTGTTTACTTACAGAGTTTACCTGCTGTCTTTTTAGAATTTGTGTACAGCTAGTAGAGGGATGCTATTTGGTGTAAGAAAAGGTAAGTTCAGATGAAGTCAAGAAGTTTGTCTTTTAGCTATTATGTAGACTGTTTCATAATTTCTTCAAAATATTCTTCAAATAGTCCTTACAACAAAGATTCATTCTACTGTAATAAACAGGGAATTAAATCATTTTATTACTCAGCATGTTGTAAAAGATATAATGTTTCTTCCCTTTACTCTGAGCTTGTCTAATTTACAAAACAAACAAACAAAAAACCCCAACAAAAATCAAAACAAACCCAACAAAAAACCAAAACAAAACAACCCAGACTTCAAAACTGGAACCAATCAGTGAAAATTAGTGGATTTGAACTTCTACTAGATATATTCTGCCTTTGCAAGCACACCTCTTTTGCCTTTATATCTGTGTTTCATTTGTTCTTGTACTAGGGCAGAAATCCATGCCACCCACGGGAGTACTAAATATTTTGAAGAAGTGTTGTGTAACTTAACTATATATTCAATTTGCTTACTACAGCAAACACAATTTTTAAAACACAGATGAATAAACAGACTGGTGAATTTTCCCCTCCTCTTTAAATAATGATAGAAATGGGAGGAGACGTGAAGTCCTAAAGTGCTCTGCTGTGGCAGATAGTATGTAGTATAGACTCTTTCACTTTCCATATCAAAATAGATCAGGATTTTTTGCTCCCAGTTCTCTGGCTGCTAGGTTTGTACAAAACATAGTTTCTCTAACGAGTGAGAATATTCTTCCACTTTCTCGTTTAAATTTATTTTCACCTCTTTATAACCATTTTGTCTTGTGCAAACATTGCTTGTTAGCTTAAACAGGCCTTTTCCTTCTCTCATGTTCCCATTAAAACTTCCCTGATGTTTCTTTAGACAGCATTCAAATCCTCTCTGGTATCCCTTTCATTTTGAAAGGCTCAACAAACCAAGCTTTCTAGACTGCTAAGAAAGCTTCTTCATTCCCTTGACCTTCTAAGTAGACATTTTCTGCATTTGTTCCACTTTACATTTTATATCTGGGATTTCATAGTTAATTTATATTAAAACTTTACGTGAAATTTACAAATATATTTATGAATTTCTTGTTCTGGCACTTAGAGGGAAGAACAATGTTGAAGGTTAGAAAATAGTCCGTTGGTAGTATTCTTGATCTTTCTGATATCTGCTTTTGTCAAGATGTAATTCTGGAGACAGGGGGTTAGATTTTTTTATTGTGGAAGTATTTTAATTTGCTTTAAAATATAGGGAAATGATATGCTAGTTATAAGATACACAGGAATGACCTCTACAGACTTAATTTCAAGTGCATATTTGCCTTAAAATTTGGAATGGAGATTTGATAATTGAGCAATGCCATTCCTCTCCCCTCCTCCCAATACAACTCTAGTATTAGTGGATTTTATCCTCTTATTTGAAAGTACTGTCAGGTGTAATGCTGTTCTTTTAAATAAGCATAAGACCTTTTGCCACATCCAATAATTGTGGCATGGACAATGCTATGACTTCTAAACCTCCCACATGCATGGGTAGCATAGGACTGTCAGTGAGACAGCACAAAGCAGGAGCCAGGTCGAGCAGTGTTATATCAAATGAGGAACATTTCTGTTGAGAAATTACAACCTCAGCATTGACATGAATGGTGACAGCACGATTTCCACTGATAGTGGTATCAGAGCAGATTATGATTCACACAGGACTGCCCAAAGAGTGATGATTTAGATGAAATGCTACCAAATAAGAAAAAATTCTGAAAGGAAAACTGCAGATGACAAGGGTTTTATCAGGCCACTGATGAGATGGAGGACACTTCTGTTATCAGAAGTATCGTGCCTGTAGAGCAGGGGTCCTCAAACTTTTTAAGCAGGGGGCCGGCACACGGATGCAGTGGCAGGCAGTCATCTGTGGCTGCTTGGTTTCCCCCCACAACCCCCGGTGGGGGAGGGGCAGGGGGGTTCTGTAAATACCAGGGGCCGGATTGAGGACCCTGAGGGGCCGTATCCAGCCCACGGGCCGTAGTTTGAGTACCCCTGCTGTAGAGAAAAACTAACCATAATGAAATCTTTCTCCACCCATTTCTTTCTTGATGGCAGCAAAAGGCACGATAGTAGGGCATGATAAATCCCAGGTGGTGACTGTGGGTGTGTGACTGCAGAAAATGTCATCTTTTAAACACATTTCTACAAAGCTTTAAAAAACTCGGGGCTAAATCTGTTAATATTGTGAGCAGAATGAAACCAGTAGAGGTTTCAGAAATCAGCATAGCCCATAATTTCTGAATGCAATATTTAGAGTTTTTCAGCCTAATACAGAGTAAACAGGTATGTCGAACATTCAGAATTTACTGCACTGTAGGATTTGCAAGGCGGGGGGGGGGGGGGTGGTTGGTGAGGGTTTTTTTTTTTTGTTTTTTTTTTGTTTTTTTTTTTTTTGTTGGTTGGTTTGGTTTGGTTTGTTGGGGTTTGTTTTGGGATTTCCCCACCACTTCTTTTCTATTTCATACACATTCACAGCTCTCACTATCTCACTTTCTCTCAACCCTAAAACAAAAAAGAAAAGAACATGTTCATACCTGGTGTATATAAGCAATAAATTAAACAGGGATCACTTCAGCCTATAAGCCCTGAGGACAAATGAAGTAAATGTTTAAGTGTATGCAGGAATGCTGCAGATGGGGTGAGAAGAAGAATATTGAGCTGAAACAGTGTAGGAGGATGTGGCAGTCATAATTATACTGCTATATCAGTGATAGTCTGATGATGTAAGTTAGTGAATTTTTGTAGGGAGAAGCAGTATCTCTTGAACTTTCTAAGATAATGGAAAGCAAACTACACTTTTTTGAGGATTGAAGCTGTTTGTTTTTTTTTTTCCCCTCCCCTCCTGAAAATGGGGATAGAAATGGTAATTTGAAAATCTAAATGGAATTTGACAGAAAAGGCAGTCGATATCTGGGAAAAAAGGGTGAGATTATTATAATCAAACTACAGTCTAGCCAGGGACACCAGATGCAGTGATTTTCCTGCTCTGAAAAATTTATGAACAGTTTATTTAAAACTACAAGTGGTGAAGAACTCTCTGAGTCATAGACTAGCAGATAGCTCCATTGAAAATAAACCTATCGCAAGACATTGGGTCTACACAGGTGTGCAGAAGTCAAATTTTGAGGATAGATTTACATGACAATCACTGCTTGATATTTGCACTGTGGTCACAACAGAAGGTTGTGATAATATGCTTGTATAATTGGTAAGAATGACATGTGGAATGTACAGTTGAAGAATTATGTTGTTATGTTCATTTTATGACATTTGGATCTATGTTGGGTGCCATAAATAGACTTGTTCTTGACACTGACCAATAGACTTCTTAATCTGGTGTTACCAGGAAGATTGACTACTGGCCCTATGGCTTATTATGTTGATGAATTTACATGTATATTTCACAGAAATTTAAAAAAAAATGCTGGAAAAATAAATTAAAGACTTCAATAAATTTTTTCAAAGTGAAACTACATCTGGGTTTGTTTAAAGGTGAGTATTTGGTAGTATTCCTTACTTCAGTTTTTAAGAAAAGTAGAATTGGCTTTTCATTGTGCTTGAGCTGAACAGAGGAACTCTAAAATATAGATAAAGGATCTAGAAATTGCAAGACAGTGACGCACAAATACAGGACTTTTCCCACTACAAATAAGTTTCAGCTGACCGCATTCCATAGTATGATCACCCTGAAGGCAATCTCTCTCTCATGCTAGTGTAGCTGGGAGTAAAATAAGAAAAACTTAGATGATTGATTTTAAAGGTAGAATTGAAATAGCTCGTAACAAGTAGTCTGCAAATTTATTCAATACAGTTTGGTATTACTTTCTACTTTCCAGTCCCTCTTCAAACTCTTAGCTTCCCTCGTTTGTGCTTCCAATTAATGCAGATGCTCAGTAGATTTACCTATAGCTAAAAATCAAAATTTTAGAGCTGATTATCAATATCACGCAGAACAATGCCTACATATATATTTAAAAAAAAAAACGTACACAAAACTCCAAGTCTGTTACATATAGCCTGGCCAAATATTTAATACTCATAATACTCAAAAATTTTAAAATTTAAATACTTATAAAGCTATCCTGAAATCATCAACAAGTATACTCTCTGGGAAATTTTCCTTTGATCTGTAAAGTGGAAGAACAACTCTGAGTCCAGAAGACAAGTTTGCATTTAAGTTATAACTAATTAAAAATTATGAGTATGTCACTGGTTTTATCATCAAACTTCAGATGTCCCTGCAACATTATTAAAAAATTGTCTGACACTTTCATCATGAAGATCTTTCTGTATATGTAACAGTGTGTGTACAACCAAATTTGATCTTTTCTATTTTGCAATATTTTATGAAATATAACTTCATTTTATTCAGTATCCTTCATTTCTACTTACACAAATTTTAACAGGTTTATGATCTCATCTTCTAGTCTGCCTACACCGTGTTCAGTGTTCAAAGGGCCTTAAATAGTTCCCTTCATGTTCTCTGGTCATGGCATGGACTAAGTCCTATCTTTACATAATTTTTAGGCTACTCAAAGTAATATTCCAAAAAAAAAAGCCGTGGGAGACTGATCAACTTTCCTGCAGATGTTCTTATTTATCCATAAAATCCATTCCCTATTGACCAGAGATAGGGTATTTGAGAAACTAGCCTGTATCCCAAGATTTGGCTTTCAATTTTTCTTAGAGAAACAGCATTTTTCACTGCAGGACTTTAAAAAGGTAGAGAACTATTTAGCAAATCTACTCACCTTTATTTCTTCTTTGATGTAAAAAAGAAAGGAAATGCCAATATAATACATGTTGATTCCTTGTGAATGTGTATCCTATATTTTAAACCCATTGCCTTTGTAGCAGGCTGCTTTTGGGAAGCTAGAGAGTGATATGGAGGTTTAAGAGCAGCACAGAAGATATGAGTAGAGCTTGCTGGAATGTAAATGTTACAGTACAGTAATTGGCTCTAAGACCCAGGCTTAGAGGTAAAGGAGAGGTAAATTCAAAAAGGGGAAATGTGGATAACTGGCTAGCTGAAAAGGGTCACATAGACATAATCCAGCTGGCTGGACAAAAATGCACATCGCTCTCAGCTTATCTGAAGTAAAGCAAAAATACACTGTCCTTGGCTGTTCTTGTTACACAATAACAAGAAGATTGCGGTGGGAAAAGAATGTTGCAGGTGGGAACAGATAACTACAGAAGAGAAACTAGGGGCGGGCTTGGTATTTAGGCAACTAACCAATAATGAGCTTCACTTTTGTAATATGTATGAGCTAATTATAAGAAGGCATAAAAGGTGACTGTAAGGCACAATAAAGGAAGTCTGCTGATCACTCATATTGAGTGACTGTGTCTTCCCTCCGTCGCGACAAATGGCGCCCGAACAGGGACCCTAGAGAGGGCTGAACCTGCGAGCCACGGTTCGACGGAGATTCGGGTACCGGTCCTGAAAGCAGCGCAGGAGGCGGAAGGGCACAGTCCCCGCGCCCGGGAGCACCTACAGAGGGTCCCGCCGGCCACGCGTCGCCGAAGTCTCGCAAAGGCTGCAACAGCTGCAACAGCGCTGACGACGGTATGGAGAGACAAGCGGCGTACGAGTCGCTCATTTGCTTTTTAGAAAAGCGGAGCGTTCGGGACATAGATTGTAACAAGGCATTACCCGGGTTATTAGCGTATGGGATAGCATCCGGGTCCCCCGCGGCAGCGGCGAGCGGCGGCGCGGCCCGGCAGGCCCCTTCCCGGCCGCGGTTTCTCTCCATGGCGGCACCCCCACCCCACCCCCCCCCCTCCGATCGGCGCCATGGCGATGCAAGCGGCCAAGCGAGCTAACATCTGGCTGCCCCCAGAGGTCAATCGGATCCTCTATATTCGGAACCTGCCGTATAAAATCACAGCGGAGGAAATGTATGATATATTGGGGAAATACGGACCTATTCGACAACTCAGAGTTGGAAACACTCCTGAAAAAAGTGGAACAGCTTAAGCTTCTCAAGGAAAAATACAGAATTGATTACAAACCCACCAAAAAAACAAACAAACAAACAAAAAAAGTGCTTCAGATGTCACCTACAAGAAATGGGTTTCTGCTTTGAACTAGCAAACATCTCTGTGTTTAAAAAGAAGCCTTTTTGCCTTGATGGAGATAATTTATTCTGTATTTATGCTGTATTCTGAATGTGGAAATTGGTTGGGACTAGGAGGCTGGCTTAAAGGCATTTTGCAAACGGGATTATTATTTTTGATCATTATTGTAATAATAGTTTTTTGATCAAAACCAGCCAAAATTATTTGTAAGCATTAGGCATATCTGAAGAGAATGCCTTTATTTGAATCGGCAGTTAAGGTGTAGTTTAGTCTGATGCTGTGGTTTTATCTGCTCCTGGTGAATTTTTGAAGTGATGAAATCAGAGATACAAGGTATACTAAGAGTTATGAGGTAATAAGGTAATAATCTAAGTAAGGGTGCTGTCTTTTATGTCTACAAGTGCAATATGCTTTTATGTAGCAGAGAGAAACTTTAACAATAATGTTGCTTGAGCGAGATGTGCATGTGACAACTTGGGAAAAGGGATATCACAACTGGAGTGCAACAGTGTTTCTGTGTCTGGCAGAGTGAAATCTTTCAAGACCTGAGTTTAGACAGTCTAAAATTAATTGTTAGTATTCAGAAAACCCATCTTAAGCCTCTTTTGCTTACATAGTGTTATGGAAGTCAACTGCTATTGTAGACAATTAATGATTTTTTAATACATATTAACAAATACTACTATTTTCACTTGAGGCGGTTGAGTGAGAAATACTCACGTGTAGCATTTGAGGGAATGTCAGCATAAATCGCACTTACAGTAAGACTGCATTTTTAATTACTGTACTCGTTAAGATTCGATGATGCCATAAGGCTAAGGCCTTTTATCACGGATTGGTTCTGAACTAAAAGGTGTGTTCACATGTAGATATGCACATTTGTGTTATTTTCCTTAATTGGCTACAAAATAATATAATTAGGTTGGGGACTAGATCTTGGGAATTTGTCTATTATACTTCTGTTTGTTAAGGAACGTGCATAACATACAGCACCCATGTAGGCTTGGCTTGTGGCATAGTTGTCAAATTTAGCATAGACATTCAGACAGATAAGCAACGTACTCTTCTTGTGTGTATCACCTACAAGCCATTATGGCTTAGTGTGTAAATCTGTATGTAACTATTGAAAAATCCACTTATGAATGTATATAGCTTAGAACTAATTTTTTCCCTTTGTTAATTCTTTGATATCAATGAGGTATTCTTCAGAAAATGTATGGACTGGTTGGTTGCATAAGGGCAGTTGTTATTTGGACAGAAAATTGTTAATGGTCAGGGATTTTCCACTAAAATATTTGCAAATATTCCTAGTCAAACATCAGTTTGGTTTCTTTTTGGGTTTTGAGCTTGCATTAGTCCATGTTCATGTTATAAATTGAGACCACAACGGATCATAATCCAATTAAAATTTTATTAATTATAGCAAGTAGAATATGAGCAAAAACAGCGGTGGACGGCAGGAGAGTTTGCGCACCACCAACTGCCGTACTGAGCAGTTCAAACAGTCCCTTTTTATACATCTTTACTTCTGTGTTCATGAAGTAGTGGAGGTATTGACCCTTCACTCATATATCCTTATGTGGGGTTGTCTGTCTTGTTTCTGTCGGTTCCTGGACATCTGGCAGTTATCTTTCACAAGAGGCATCCTGGACATCTGGCGGTTATCTTATCTTTCACAAGCGGTGTCTGGTAGCTGTTTGCATAAGCGTTTTCATATCTTTTGTTGCCTAAACTTTACATTGAGCTTAACATAAATCTTAATAAACAATACCCTAGTCCATAGTTTCTCACAATCCCCCCTTTTTCTTTTTATCCTATTATTGTTTATTAGACGCTACTTTCATTCTTGGCACTGCAAGCAAACCTTTTTCCACAATCCCAACATTTATCATAACACTCACAAGGTAATACGTCACATTACAATAGGCATAGTTGGGTAATACATATAATAATAATATACAAAACCAAAACTTAAAAATTTTAACACTTTTTCTTAACACATTCCCTTTTTTTTTTACATGCGTCACTATCATGGCTAGACCATAGGGATTTCGCATGCGCGGTCTTTCCAGATTTTTCCAACACATTCTGTGGGGCTTTAAAATCGCACATGCGCATGTTCAAAGGTATACACGGACCATTCGCGTGATAAACAATGGCTACTGCGTGCCCAGATGAAGTCCCAAACCCATTTCCCAAGCTTACCACTCCGGTAAGTCTGTTAATGGTAACATTTATGGCACTATGGCCAAATGACAGGTCCCTGTTTTCAATGTAAGGTTTTCTCACCACCAGACCACCACGTCACCTGCCAGGGAAGAAGGGTCTAGAGTGGACATTTCGCCTTTTGAACATTCTGTAAGGTGAGTGTTCTCAAAACGTTTAACCTATATGGTTCATTAGAAAGAAGATCAAAAATTTTTATTTTTTTTTTCTGTTGCTGTTTAGGCAGAGGGTGCGTTTTTCTGTTGTCTCACGTCAAGAACTTATGGCGGAGGTGAAAAAGTATAAAAGGCGTCACCATATCCTCGTCTTTGCGTTCCTGGCGCTTGTTTTTGTTGCTATTCTATTTTTTTTTTACTCAGCTTACATTGTTATCTGAATTGTTAAGAGTCAATTGTTTCCAAATTCTTGTTGGCTATTAAAATGTTAATAAATTGTCATGCTACTCACATTTGTTTAACGCCATCGGGTGAAACCATTATAACGTGTTGAATTAATCTTATAAAACATGGAACAGCACATGGCAAAAACAATAAGGTGGCTAATCCACATAACAAATAAAATAGGATTCGTTTTACCCAGGGGCTCCCGAGAAGCTAGGAAAACAAGTCAGTATTCTTCTCTCCAAGTTCCGACGGGAACATGGGCTAACTTCCCTATCTCTGATGTGATTTGTTTAACTACCTCACCATTGTCATCAATTTTCAAACAACAATTGGAAACATTTACTTTACCACAAACACCTCTTTCTTCGGCTAGCAGGTAATCGAGAACCATCCTGTGTTGATAAATTGCATTTCACGTCAAAAGCTTTAGCTGTTTGATTAGTAATAATTTCCAAGACAGCCTGTAGACGAATGATATGATTCAGATTGTAGATAGGTTCTCGAGCACCGTTAATAAGTTCATTAGGATTCCAAGTTGCAGGTTTATAATACTGTATGATGCGTTGGGGTGTCCATTCATTTAATAAATATTGGTACCCCCTCAATTCTTGGGAGTCTGGAAAAATCAACTTGCCACTGTTGCCATGGCTAATTTTCAAACACATTTCACATCGCTGAGTCACCTGTTATTACAGAATACAAGTTCTGCCCTATCAATTTCTGATTTAGACTTTTATATAAATTATCAGCTCCCCAATGCATCTTATTATGTTCTATTACGGCTGTGGTCCATATTAAATTGGATGGTACCACTATACGACCATCCCTCAAATAAGTCCACTTATTTATTTTATCATTCATGTCCTGAATGACCTTTAAGTTTACTTTAGAATAATTTTGGCTCCTGATCTGTACTTACAGTTTGGATTTTACCATCTGGTATTAAGGATAATTCCTCCTTTCCTACCTCTTCTGCTACTTGTGACGTGCGGAATTAGACTCTATAACTCGAAAGTTATAAAGTAGGTATGTTTATTGCGCGCAGATGCACGGGGGATCACTCCTCCACAAGCGTGCATGCCCAAAGTGACGAACCATCCCACATTTATACAATGAAACAAATGAATATTCAATTAACGCCTATACATATTCGTTACCTAAACCCCGCTTTGCTTTGTATGTTAATTAGCTTATCAGTCCGTTTCCTGGAATGTGGTGGTCTTGCAGGTTTGTAGGTGATTCATGTTCTTGTGACCATCCAATCTTCTCCAGCAAGGAGACTTAGCACTCCCTCCCTCTAGATAGCATTTGAATGTCTCTCATCTTTTCTCATTCTCTTTTAAATAGCCCCTTTGTTAGAGGAAGAAGGGCAGGCGTCTCCTCAAAACTGTAGTTGTCTCTTCAAAGCTGTGTGCCTATGTGACCAGACACTGCACCCATGACCAGTCACCATACCCACATTCCTTGAGCAGACATATACAATCACAATCGATGTCCATTGTCCCCATTTCACACTATTTCTCCATATCAATCCCCCCTTTTCTATCAAACTAAGTAAATTCTTTTACTTAAGCAGTCTTCCCGAATGATATAAAGCATCATACATAAGTGTTACCCTTTTAAACATTCTCCAAACCCACAAATATAACATAATGGTTAGTATTAAGGAAATTCCTAAACTGATCAATAAGATCACAATGGGGTGTACCATAGTGTTAAGAATTCCTGTTGCAGAAGGTGACCAGCCAAAGAGAGTATCCCACCAATTATGGTTTCCATCCTGTTCTACCTTTTTTAAAACTTTCTTGATCCCCTCTACATCATGATGGATCATAAGAAGAGTTTCATGTCCCTTTTCTTTGGTTTCTTTCAGTATACGTTGTAAAACTGCATGTTTTAATAGTTCTTTTATACTACTTATATTTAGTCCTATGGGGGTAGGAATTATCATCTGTGATAGGGTAAAGTTGGATTTTAAGAATTGATGAGACACTACTGGGGCTGAGTAACTAAAATCGCATCCTGTTATAGTAGTGAAATTACAAATACAATAATTTGAATATTGTGCAGTCTCCTTTACCTCCCCATCTACGGTTATTGTGTTACACTTAGTTCTCAAACACGCACATCCCTTCCCTGCATATATAATTACTGTTTTCAAGTTTGCATTTGGTCAGGCCTCGAAATGACATATTTTCTGATCTGTATCTAAACAAGTATCCTGGGCCATTATACTATTGCTTTCACAGAGGAAGCCCTGCTGTTCTCGCATAATACAAGATTCTAAATCTACTGTTTGCCACTTGTCGCCTGTGTTCAAAAGGATATTTTCCCAGGCATATTATAAAGATGGGCTCGGTTAAGGTAAAATTGTGCCAACATTCCCGTGAATTAAAGCACATGGCTGTATTTAGAAGGGTAAATTCCTTATCTACCTTTCTGACATTAATCAGGGTGTCTCCTGAAATCTTGGTGTTATCTTTTTCATTATACGTTTGACACCCTACTTTTATCCTATCTCCTAATTTTCCCCATAATCGGTCGACTTTGTGTACATCCTCCTAATCCCATTGATTCCTTTGGTACACCTCATTTTCAGATAAAACCACCATAGCTAGTTTCGTCTTTGAGTCCACCTTTCCCATTATTCCAGTGTGTTTTTTCTGGGCATGATTCCAAGGCCAGTTATCAGGCTCTTGGTTGTAGGCAAGAGAGAGGGAACAAAAAAACCACAAATGGTTTAAACCCACTATTGATCATTTTAAGAATCTAAACGTTCCTCATATATACATATAAAATCTGTTTTGATCAAAAATATCTTTGATTGAGTTGGGGCTTACCGATAACAAATTGGGCAAGACTGGCCACTGGCTCAGTCCCAGACTCTTTTGTTCTATATTGTTTGTTGTGGTGCCCTTCCCATATGGTGGATCCACAACCGCTCAGGTTCACTTACTTGCCACGCACATTGTTCCCATTTGTCCGAGTAAATTTGAGTTTCAGTTCTCGTTTATCTGGGGTTACTTTCCACGAAGTTGCAGGGGCTTTCTTGATCCGGGCATGGTGAATCCAAGAATTCTGTCCCTCAACCTTGATTGCAGTATAGGTGGTGAGTAGGACTTGAAAAGGTCCGGTCCACTGTGGTTCCAGGGTTTTATCTGTAAAACACTTAACGTATACATAGTCCCCTGGTCGTATATCGTGAACAGGTCCATCCAGACCCCTACTGCGTGTTCCCATCACATGCTTCTCAATTCTTATTGTTTGTTTAGTGCCACCATATAGGAAGTCATTGTTTCTTCACCAATCTGTGAAGATGTCCCCTTTTGTACCCCATAGGGTCGTCCATACAACATTTCAAATGGGCTAAGCCCCTCTTTTGCTCTTGGTCTAGTTCGAATTCGTGTAAGAGCTAATGGCAAAGACTGGGGCCAAGTTAGATTTGTTTCTTGACCTAGCTTGACAATCTGTTGTTTGACTAGATGATTCATCTTTTCCACCTGGCCACTTGATTGTGGTTGGTATGGGGTATGTAATTGCCAATCTATTCCTAGATGGTAGCTGATCTGTTGCACTATTCTGGACACAAAATGTGGTCCTCTATCCGAGGACATTACCGCTGGGACTCCAAATCTAGGTATTATCTCTTGGAGCAGTATTTTGGTCACTTCCCGGGCTTTAGCAGTTCTGCACGGGAAGGCTTCTGGCCAACCTGAAAAGGTATCTGTTAGTACCAATAAATATCGATACCCCCCTTTTCTAGGAAGTTCCGAGAAATCAATCTGCCAATGTTGCCCTGGAACATTTCCTTTCCCAATTTTTCCCAACTTTGGCCCCTTGGTAATCTTAGGATTAGTCTGGAGACAAAGATCACATTGTTGGGTTACTTGTCTAATAGTAGTATACAAATTTCGTGCTATTATGTTTTTAGTGAGATCCTTATATAGAGCTTCTGTCCCCCAGTGCCTTTTTCTATGTTCTTCCCGAACTACTGACCATACCATGTAGGAAGGAATCACTATTCTCCCATGTGAGATTACAGCCTACCCTTCCTCATTATATGATCCCTCTAGGTCAGAAATCAGTTTGCGATCTTCTTTAGTATAGTCTGGTTTACCTTCTAGAGATATTTGTTCATCGGGTATTAGCGCACCCTCTACCTTGATTGCTTTTCTGGCTGTCTGTTTCTCTTCCCTGTCCACCAGTTCGTTTCCTCTTTCCAATTCTGTGCTCACCTTCTGGTGTGCCTTAATGTGCATAATTGCCACCCTTTCAGGAAGCTGGACCGCATTTAGGAGTTTCAAAATTTCTTCCGCATGTTTGATGATTTTCCTTGGGAGTTTAACAGTCCCCTTTCTTTCCATATTGCTCCATGAGCATGTACCACTCCAAAGGCATATTTAGAATCAGTCCAAATATTTATAGGTTTTCCCTGAGCTCTCTCCAGAGCTTGAGTAAGGGTTATGATTTCAGCCTTCTGTGCCGAAGTGTCAGCTGGTAGCGGTCCCGATTCTATCACTTCTTCAGAAGTTGTAACAGCATATCCGGAATGTCGCTTTCCATTCAGCATATAGCTGCTCCCATCCGTGAACCAATGTTCAGCTCCATTAATAGGAACATCCTTGAGATCTGTCCTACTAGAATAAGTGGCTTCGATTGTTTCTAGACAGTCATGATCGACTGATTCGCCAACATTCCCATTAAGAAATGAGGCCGGATTGACGATGTCTGTAGTCACGATCTCAACATCATCTTGTTCCACCATTATGGCCTGGTATTTTAGGAATCTCTGTGGGGAGAGCCAATGCCCCCCTTTTGTTTCAAGGACTGCAGACACTGTGTGGGATACTAAGACAGTCATTTTCTGGCCCAAGGTAAACTTCCGGGCCTCCTGGATGTTTAGGATGACAGCTGCTACTGCTCTCAGGCAACCAGGCCACCCTTTTGCAGTGGCATCCAGCTGTTTAGAGAAGTATGCCACTGCCCGTCTGTATGGTCCCAAATCTTGTGCCAGTATTCCTAATGCCATTCCCTGTTTCTCATGGGAAAATAGGAAAAATGGCTTACTCACATCAGGAAGTCCTAGTGCTGGTGCCGACATTAAGGCTTTCTTCAGTTCATGGAAAGCTCTGTCTGATTCAGCATCCCACTGAAGATCCTTCTGATTAGCTGCTATCAGGGAATATAATGGTTTAACAAGCAAGCCATAATTACATATCCAAAGCCTGCACCATCCTGTCATTCCCAGAAATGTCTGCAGTTCCTTTACAGTTCGTGGTCGGGGGGGCTTGGCATATGGCTTCTTTTCGGGCCTTCCCTAGGACCCGTTGTCCGGCACTGATCTCGTACCCTAGGTATGTGACTTGTTGTAACACCACCTGTGCCTTCTTCTTAGAAACCCGATATCCTTGTAGTCCCAGAAAGTTCAGCAGGCTCACAGTCCAAATAATACAAGATTCTTCGGTTCTGGTTGCAATAAGAAGATCGTCTACATATTGTAACACTTTCCCTTCTCCTGACGGTGGTTCCCATAACTCCAAATCCTTTGCCAATTGGTTTCCAAAAATTGTGGGGCTATTTTTAAACCCCTGTGGCAACACCGTCCATGTGAGCTGGGTCTTTCGACCGCTTCTGGGATTTTCCCATTCAAAAGCAAAAATTCTTTGGCTGGCTTCATGGAGAGGGAGGCAAAAGAAGGCATCTTTTAAGTCTAAAACTGTGAACCAAGCTAGGTCAGGTGTCAGGGTGGTTAGTAAGGTATAGGGGTTAGCTACTACAGGATACAGATCCTCTGTTATTTTGTTAATGGCCCTTAAATCTTGAACTATCCTATAAGACCCATCAGGTTTTTTTAACTGGGAGGATAGGTGTGTTAAATTCTGACTCACGTTCTTTTAGTAGTTTTAATTCTATGAATCGCTCTATGTTTGGACGAATTCCTTCCCTATCTTCCCTTTTCAGTGGGTATTGTTTAATTCTTATCGCACTCCGTCCTTCCTTTAATTTTACTATAACAGGTGATGCATTCTTGGCACGTCCCGGCATGTCAATTGCCCATACTCCGGGATATACCTGATCAATAATTCTGGTATCAATTTCCCTTTTTATAGGAGTACTGGCCAAAGATAGGCTCATAACCTGTATGTATTGATGATCATTTACCTCCAGAGTAACTTCCCCTTTTTTAAACGTCTAGATGTTCTAATAAATCTCATCCCAACAAAGATTTTGGTGAATTTGGCATTCTTGTTTGTTTTCTTAGTTTGTACTTTAAAGGTTTCAGGATGTTTTCCTGGTGGCCAGCAGCTCCCACAACTGTAACATTTTTTATTATTATTTTTTTTTTTACTGAAGTTTAACAAATAAATTGGTTTTGTATTCACTAAAATTCCACCTCATACCCATTCCCTGCCCTAAAGGGGCCGTTACCGGTCCTGTTGTACTGCAAATGCTGCAGCAATTGGGGTGACATTGTCAGGTCCTTCTGCTCAATTGTCAGCAATAGCAACCCCCTCCTCCCCACCATCAGGAGAATTCGGGGCAGGAGATGCTGTTCCTGCTCTGCAGGTTACACAAGCCTGCCTCTGCAGCAGCACTTCTATTTTAACTCTTTCTTACCCTGAATGCAAATCTGCTACTTGTTGCTTTAAGTCTGTGTTATTACATATCAGCCTTCGCAGGCAAATTGCAAACACCCTGCCATGCATCCAGCGTGACTCAGCCGCACCTTCGAGGGGGGTACGGGGGTTTGTACAAACTCACCCCAGTACTTTTAACACTTTCACAAGGTCTTTGATTCTCCACCCCCCCCCCCGGTTTTACATACATTAGTACAAGTTTTTATCTTACAACGTGTTTCATTCTAGTTGCTCCACAGACGGAACCGCAACCTGAGCTTTTTAACACAAAAAATTCAACAAGAAACAAGAACATCTTTCTAGTTTAGGTTTAGGGTTTTTTCCTATCCTTTTCTAGAGCCATAATCAAAGATCAGGTGATGTTAATCCCGCACTCTTTCTAGTGCTAGTACCATAGGATCCCGAGGGAATACTAATCCACAGTCCTTTTGCCACTCGGGTTTGTCCTGGAGGACGAAGAACATGTCTGCATATGATACTTCGTCCCATTTTCCCTCTGTTTTCAGAAACAACATTAATCGCAGGAGAGTGTTATAATCTAACGTTCCTCCCTCCTGAGGCCATTTCGCATTCACTCCCCAATTTATACAAAGGCCACCACTGATTACAATATTTAATCCATTTCCTTCTATTTTCGGTACCACCATGTCCTACGATATCACTCCAATGTTTTAATATACAACCCAAGGGCGATTTTTCACAGGGCTTACTCCTTCCATTTCCCATTTTACAATTTTAATTTCTTTGTTTTTCTCCGGCCGCCTTAGCCACCCAAGGTCGGAAACGCGGATAGAGCTCCTTACTCGTATTGCACTCAAACGCGTGTCTCAAGCACTCTTGCACTCACACTCAGTCAAAATAATTAAGCTATACACGGAAAATCAAAATGCGCATCTCAATCACACCATTCACACTCTCCGGGCAGCCCTCAGTCACACAAGCAGTATGTTATACGGTACCGTGCACTTATGTACAACTTTTAGGAACACTGACAGTTCACAAAGTATGCATTTCAATGAACAATTGCCAAAAAACAAACAACAAACAAAAAACCACATTTTTCCTGGTCTTAAGCAGAGTGTTAAGTTTTCCGGTATTTGCCACGAATTACCAGAATATTATTATTTTTCAACATACATTTCATAACTCCGAGTTTTGAACATGTAACAAGACAACACATAGAACAAACAAGACACAGAGCGCTATTTCAGTTGTTACATTCTAGGAATTCCCCAATCCTTAAGACAACCCAATGGAAGTTTTTAGCTTCCCCCTTTTTCTTTTTCCTACGCAAAAGTTTCCCTTTTACTTTTGCTAAGAGGTCCCTCTTGTTCCTGTGAGATTCCGCCTTATTCCGTCCCGCCCCCCGCTTTCCGTCACGAGGCCTCCGGGCTTTTAGGAATGGCAGTAACCTCGGGTTTGCTCGATCTGCCCTCAAGATCGCTAGCGGCCACCCCTCGGTCAGCAAACCCCCTCCCAAGGTACCTTTCCTCCTGGGGACTACGCTGCGCGCCGGACGTCTCCGTGCGTCTCACCAGCCGCCCCGTTACTAAACATACCGTTTTATCCGCGGATCCAGGGGTTTCTCTTCTGCTCCCGGGGGAACAGCTGAGAAGAGGAGGCTCCTCCGAGGAAATCTCCCGGGGCGCGCCTAGGAGCGTCCGCTCCGCAGCTGGTCCCTCAGCCGAGCAGAAATCCTCCTGCCTGGCTCGCCAAACTGACGTGCGGAATTAGACTCTATAACTCGAAAGTTATAAAGTAGGTATGTTTATTGCGCGCAGATGCACGGGGGATCGCTCCTCCACAAGCGTGCATGCCCGAAGTGACGAACCATCCCACATTTATACAATGAAACAAATGAATATTCAATTAACGCCTATACATATTCGTTACCTAAACCCCGCTTCGTATGTTAATTAGCTTATCAGTCCGTTTCCTGGAATGTGGTGGTCTTGCAGGTTTGTAGGTGATTCATGTTCTTGTGACCATCCAATCTTCTCCAGCAAGGAGACTTAGCACTCCCTCCTTCTAGATAGCATTTGAATGTCTCTCATCTTTTCTCATTCTCTTTTAAATAGCCCCTTTGTTAGAGGAAGAAGGGCAGGCGTCTCCTCAAAACTATAGTTGTCTCTTCAAAGCTGTGTGCCTATGTGACCAGACACTGCACCCATGACTAGTCACCATACCCACATTCCTTGAGCAGACATATACAATCACAATCGATGTCCATTGTCCCCATTTCACACTATTTCTCCATATCACTTGTATGGCTTCATGGTCGGCCAGGCGGTTTCCAATTTCCAAATTAGTGCCTTAATGGGCCATCTTATGTTCTTCCTTCCTGGACGACCCTCTTATAACAGAGGGGGGCATTCCTCACATCAAGGTCTGGCATGGCATATGTCCCCACCGCTCAACGCCTACTGGGTTGCAGCCAGCAGCAGAGCTCAAGATCCTTCTTGGTGGCAAACACAGAGGCCAACCCAGTCTTGCCCTTGATTGTGGTAGGAGGCACTTGACCAACCTTATTCCTTGTACTTTGTTGTCAATGCAGAGTTTCATCTGCACATCCCATAACAAGTCACAGTCATGGTAAAACACAGATTTACATTAGTAGAACTACTACAGAGTGTATTTTATTTTAGTTTTTATGCAATATTCCCCACAGCCTTGCTGACCAAGGGATATTGTTTTACCTGAACTAGGCAGGCCTCCCGTTTATCATTTCTACTCTAACAGGGAAAGCATTTTTCCCCTTACCTGGAATTTACTTCCAGATATACCTGGTTAAAGATTTCTTTTACTTCAGGGAGGTCCTCTCTTCCACTTTTCTGTTGAATTAAAGATAAGCTCAACATTTACTTTTAAAGGTTTCAGGATTTTTTTCCTGGTGGCCAGCAGCTCCCACAACTGTAACAAATTCTTTTCACTGAAGTTTAACACCAAATAAGTTGGTTTTGTATTCACCAACTTTTCTACATCACGATTACCTTAGTAAAAATCAACTCGAACCTTTATCCAGTCCTATTCACAACTAATTTTCAAACATTTAAATTTCCCCATCAGAGATTCACCTTTACTCTCCTCAGACCCGCTGCCTGCCCTAGAGGGGCCGTTACCGGTCCTGTTGTGCTGCAAATGCTGCAGCAATCGGGGTGACATTGTCAGGTCCTTCTGCTCAATTGTCAGCAACAGCAACCCCCTCCTCCCCACCATCAGAAGGGTTCGGGGCAGGAGATGCTGTTCCTGCTCTGCAGGTTACACAAGCCTGCCTCTGCAGCAGCACTTCTATTTTAACTCTTTCTTACCCTGAATGCAAATCTGCTACTTGTTGCTTTAAGTTTGTGTTATTACATATCAGCCTTCGCAGGCAAATTGCAAACACCCGGCCATGCGTCCAGCGTGACTCAGCCGCACCTTCGAGGGGGTACGGGGGTTTGTACAAACTCACCCCAATACTTTAACACTTTCACAGGGTTTTTTGACTCTCCACCCCCCCGGCTTCAGATCTTACATACATTAGCACAAGTTTTTTATCTTACAACGTGTTTCATTCTGGTTGCTGCACAGAAAGAACCACAACCTGAGCTCTCTCTATTTTTTTACACAAATATTTCAACAAGAACATCCTTTTAGTTTAGGTCTCAGGTTTTTGTTTTTTTTTGTTTTGTGTTTTTTTTTTTTCCTATCCTTTTCTAGAGCCATAATCAAAGATCAGGTGGTGTTAATCCCACACTCCTTCTGTCACACAAACATATCAGCACACATTACTTCGTCCCATTCTCCTCTCCGTACTGCAGCAAAGTATTATAATTTATAGTTCCATTACAAGGCAACTTTTCCCCACCTTCCAGCTTATAAAGTGGCCACCATTGATTGCAGTACTTTATCAATGTTTTCTTATTCACATTTCCACCAGCAGACCCTCCAATATCCCTCCAGTGACTCAAAACACACCCTAGCGGATTTTTCTTTAAAATCCCACCACTCTGCTTTCCTCCCATTTTTCCCAGCTTACACTCACAGAACACACTTATCACTTACAGAATTACTACTTACAAAATGCAACACACAGGTATCTTTCTACAGCAACACCAAGAGCTCACTATTATTATCAAAAATATAGCCAAAATCACAGTAACAATTATCAAAGTCAAATTCCACATTCCATAAATCCGGTAACCAAAATAAGCAACACTGCAGCAAATAAGCTTGAAACAATGAATATTCCATTAACGCCTATACATATTCATTACCTGAATCGGCCTACCCTCGCTTTGTATGCTAATTAGCTTATCAGTCTTTCACGCTTGCGCAGATTCTTCCAAAAATTGTGGGCCTGGGTCTTTAGAATGTGGGCAGTGGTCTATGGGAGGAAGGCTGTAGGTCTTCCTCATGGTGTACTTTTCACCTTTTGCTCATTTGCAGTGTTCTTATCAGTCTAAGGTAATTTATGCCCTTGCTGGCCATCTGCTTTTCTTGCTTAATTATTTCTTTTACCCTTATCTGTCCTCTCCTGCTGAAGTGTTCCACTAAAGTTTTTCCCATGATTTTGCCACAAACTGAGTTTTGAGGAGCGCTTGCCCTAAAGGGTTGTCTGGATTTACCCCAGAGTACAGCTGAAGGGCTTTCCTCAGTCCTTCCAGCCACTCAGTGGGGCTCTCATCTTTCTTTTGCATTTCATTAAATGCTTTATTGATATTCTGGCCACGGGGTACTGCTTCTCTAATCCCCTGAATTACTATAGTTCTCAGGTCCTGCATATGAGTTCTATGCACCGGATCCTGATTATCCCAATTAGGTCTTTGGAGTGGCCATTTAATATCTGCTTGGGGTCCCTGGGTTTCCTAGGTAGTAAATAATTGACAAAGGATAGATTGCATCTCATCCCAAGTATAAAGGTTTGGTCCCAGAAATTGATCTAATCTTTCTGCCACTCCGAGTGGGTCCTCAATTAAGTGTCCCATCTCGGGCCTTTTAAAATCTCGTAGGTCAGCCGAATTTAGAGGCACAGAAATATATCCGATCACAGGTTGAGGTCCCCCCATGGGCATTTCTCTTAGGGGGTATATTTGAGCTGCCCCTTTTTGACTCCTAGTTACGCGTCTAGGAAGAGGGGGAGACCCTTGTTCCGACTCTGGTGGGGGAGTGGGAGCTCTGGGGACCTCTGCAGGAGCAGGAGGAGGAATGTAAGGAGGGGGGGTTAGAAGGGTTTCGTCTAACTCTCCCTTCTTTTTCTTTTGTTTAGTTTTTATTTCATTCAGCGGGTAAAGTCTAGCTCCCGGTTTTTTTAGCCACACCTCCGCATATTGACTCTCCTCCGGGTTAAGGGTTTTTTTTTATTATTAACCCAGAGGTTTAATTGCTGTCTTACCCAATCTTCTTCTGACCCATAGACTGGCCAAAAGACATTTTTAGAAATCTTCTTCCCTCCCCATATCTTAGTACAATATTCTATCATTTTCTGCTTATCTTTCCCTAGGGTTCCAGGGAAATATCTCCAATTGTCCAAGATATATGCCAGAGGGGTATTCTTAGGTACAGTGGGTACCCTTCCCATGGGAGTCGAAGGCTTGCTGCCCTTCGCCCCCATCTTCTGGAATATCCACAAACATACACTCACTCGCTCCCCTTGTTCCTGGCCCAGTCCCTCGCGGGAGATGGGAGACGCAGTACTTAAGAGTCCACACTCGCTTGGTTCAGTATATCGAACCTCTCACTCGTTATATTCCAGGAAACCCAATCCCGCCCTAACGGCAAACCTTGCGAACAAATTCGCAATATACTTACGCGTCCTGCGTCTTCGTCCGGACTCCCGTGCACAGAATTTTTATGGGATTTTACCGGTTTCTCCTTTGCTCATTATTCTAGAATTTAGGTTCGTCGGTAAGGTTGGAGTAAGCTGTTGGTCACGGGGCCGCGAAATGTCGCGGGGCGCCTCCCCGGAGGACCAAAGCCCACTGTTCCTTATCCGAGTCACGGCACCAGAAATTGTTATAAATTGAGACCACAACGGATCATAATCCAATTAAAATTTTATTAATTATAGCAAGTAGAATATGAGCAAAAACAGCGGTGGACGGCAGGGGAGTCTGCGCTCCACCAACTGCCGTACTGAGCAGTTCAAACAGTCCCTTTTTATACATCTTTACTTCTGTGTTCATGAAGTAGTGGAGGTATTGACCCTTCACTCATATATCCTTATGTGGGGTTGTCTGTCTTGTTTCTGTCGGTTCCTGGACATCTGGCGGTTATCTTATCTTTCACAAGAGGCATCCTGGACATCTGGCGGTTATCTTATCTTTCACAAGCGGTGTCTGGTAGCTGTTTGCATAAGCGTTTTCATATCTTTTGTTGCCTAAACTTTACATTGAGCTTAACATAAATCTTAATAAACAATACCCTAGTCCATAGTTTCTCACATTCAGAACTTTAAAATTACCTTTAAATTTTTTAAACTTTTTATATCACTGGAACAGAAAAGGCATCTAAATTAAAGCTTCAAGCTAACTTTATTTTTCAAGTATTTCTGGAATTATACTTCTGAACTGAGATTTTATAAGTTGGCTGTGCATTTTCCTGTGTTAAAACGCTGTTATTGAAAATGGTCAACCAGGCCTATGTCGCCCAAAATAAAAATGGGGGAATTGTGGATAATTGGCTAGCTGAAAAGGGTCACATAGACATAGTCCAGCTGGCTGGACAAAAATGCACATCGCTCTCAGTTTATCTGAAGTAAAGTAAAAATACACCGTCTTTGGCTGTTCTTGTTACACAATAACAGGAAGATTTTGGTGGGAAAAGAATGTTGCAGGTGGGAACAGATAACTACAGAAGAGAAACTAGGGGCGGGCTTGGTATTTAGGCAACTAACCAATAATGAGCTTAACTTTTGTAATATGTATGAGCTAATTATAAGAAGGCATAAAAGGTGACTGTAAGAGACAATAAACAAAGTCTGCTGATCACTCATATTGAGTGACTGTGTCTTCCCTCCGTCGCAACAGGGAAATGTAGAAGAAAGGGGGAAGGGAAACAAGAGGAAAGGAAATCCAACTGGAAGATACAGAGGACAGAAAGGGAATTATGAAGGAGGAGTAAGAATAAAAAAAAAATAGAAGAAGGGGTATTACTCTTTAACCCTTTAATATCCTCTGGCCATTGGTAATAGCAGGCCGTAGGCTCTGTTATGAGTTTACAAGGGCTCAGGTCTGTCTCTTGCCAGGATTGCACTGGCTGAATTTTACTTGACCTGCCTACAGCTTTGTGTCATCTGGTTTATCTGTAAATGCAATTTTTCTAATTACCAGGTGACTATGACTGGTTTGTTTTAATTTTGTTTATCTTTGTGTGGTAAAACCAGAGCTATATAGAAATGGCAGCAATAAGCTATTCTGCATAGAAATAGTTATTTGTGGCTCTAACACAATGACATAGTGCACAGAAATACAGACTTGGTGTCATAGCAGAAGCCTTGAGAAGTGGGAACATGAAATGCAGTGCAGAGGAGGGCAGGTACAGGATGATAATAGGTGTGTCACAGGCATAAACAACTCGTCCATGTTCAGTTAAAGAAACACAGACCTGAAGCTGGATGAAACTAGTTTTAGGAGTAACAAACAGGACAAAGAAATACTGTCTAACATTCATAAAAAAGATCATGTATATAGTACACTTGGGTGTAACATGGGAGTGCAAACCAATGAAGAAAGAGCAAGGTGCAAAAGCATGTTCAGAAACATGTAAAAATGACCCCAGGTGATCCTAGAGAGAGGAGGAAGAAACCATCAACATCTGCATGATCTTCCTAGCCAAGGACTCCAGATGCTGACAACTCACTTTAATCCCTTGGCACCACCACTACCACCACCAGAAAGAAGCCATCAACCTTGGGAAACAGAGGACTACGGGAAGGGCGCATGAAATAGCAAGGTGAGAAATTATGTGATGTTGACTAATGCTGATTCTTGGATTAGACTATTATAATTTCATATTTATGAATTATAGTAACAATAAATTTGTATCTTCATATATAAGTCGTGTTTCTTCTTTGCCCATAAAACAAGATTCTGATTTTAACAGGGAAAGGAGAAAAAAGGTGAAAGGGAAAGCAGAATTGGAAAGAGAAATCAGAAGGGGAAAGGAAAAGGGAAGAAAGCAAAGCAGTTTATAACATTAATTTCTAAGTAAAACAAATATGGTTTTATCAAAGATGAGCAAAAAAGGAAAAAAATATTAGCTGCAAACTGCTTTTAAATATATAACTACTTACATTGGAAAGAGCTTCAAGGAAGTGTTTGGCTTTATCTACCTAAATTATGTCCTACCACAAGATGAGCTTTGGAAATATTTGAAAAACCTTTCCTTTCTTTTTCCAACCAACTCTAGTGGCCTGGTTTTAGGCATATTACCTATACAGCAGAGAAATTAAAACTGCCCTCTCCCCTTTTTTTATTATTGATTTGCACAGCAGAAAATTTTGTTGGAATTCATGACTGATACAGAAAGAAGTACAAATGACCTGTAGTAGTGGGCTGTTGTTTCAGACCTCCAAAGGTGCTTGACATGCAGCTGCAAATAACACAGAAGCCTCTATAAGGTGACTCCTGCTGTTTCTCACCACTGGGCTCTGTAGGCAGCGACACCACAACACAAAGATAGATATAGCAAAATAAAGAAGGAAGAAGATTTCATTTAGTGTAAATTGACTTTGGTGGAGCTGTGTCAGTTTACACTGATGGGAGACATGTTCCAAGAAGTCTACAGAGCTGACCTTACGTTCTCTAAGCAAACATTGCTTTGACTTTGCTGAGAATTTGTTTCCAACTGTCAGCATTTTATTTCAAGTTTGCAATACTTGGAGGGTGGTGGGTTTGTTGTTGTGTTGGGGTTTTTTTTAGGTTTTTGGGTTGTTGGTTTGTTGGGTTTTTTTCATCGTTTGTTTGTATTTCTAAGCTCCAGCTCTTGGAATAAAGCAATTACACAAAATCTCATCAGTTTCATTTTTTGACTGAAGTATCACAGCACAGAAAAATGTTCTGTGATCATAATGAGCAAGCCATTACTTAAATTCTCCAAAACACAGAGAAAAAAAAAAAAGAAAAAAAGTCGACATCTTTAAATATATATTCAAATAATACAGAAAGACAAATGGAGGAGATTAGAGATTTTTTTAAGCCAACACCATTTTTGGGGACATAGCTGTATTTTATCAGAGATTTATCAAGTCATTACCAAAATTTAATGGTAGGAATGTTACTTGCTCTACAGTGTTACAGTGTCACTCATTTCAGCAGATTTATAGAGATAATGTGGAAGACACAAAAAGTAAAGCTGTGTCGTGAGTTTTTACTCTAAGAAGATGAACTACTACAGAATCATGCCTCCTCTTTAACAGTGACTGGCATTATGTGTGTGTATTCACATGCAAACGTATAGATGCTGTTTTCCTGATTCCTGTGTGTGACTGTCATTCATCAGCCTAGCTTTTCATTCATATTGCAGTATGTAAAATTCCTGAGGGGTGAGTCTTGCTGGCTTCAAATCATATCTTTCTCTCAAACCTGCACTGGTCTGAATTTTAAGTAAAAAAGAGAAGAAAGAGGTAGCTAATACGTACGTGTGGGGAAAACTACAGCACACCTCTCTCTTTCAAGCTGTAGAAGAAGCAGAGACAGTCCCATGCCTAACCACCTTGTTAGATTTTTAACTCCAAAAAAACATGCACTGTCTCATCATGAGAATGGAACAGCTATTTTGTTTGGATTTCAGTAAGAAGCTTGCTAGAATGATTCAATGGAGGGGAAATAAAGGAGAAAAAAATAAAGATTAAAAAGGAATAATCTAAATCTCATCTGCCTGAATTAAAAAAAAAAAGTACTGAAGTAACTTTTATCAATACAATATCAGAATTTAACAGTGAATTAAAAAAAAAAGCTAAATGAGACTTGAGGCTAGAATTAGTGTTAATTTGGATAGATGAACTAAGAGCACCCATTTGCTGTTTTCTGTCAGCCAGTAATCTTATCATTCATGATCTTTTTTCTTCCCCCTGAATATTTTCAAATTCAGACATTTTCCAGAAGTCATTCCTGTGGGCTATAACTCTCACAAGATGGAGTTCTCTTCAACTCACAGCCAATATGCAGTCATTTGTGAATTTCTGGGGCCCATTACAGGGTCTCTCACTCTGGCTCAATTTTTGGAACTAAACTTAGTTGTATCACAATTTAACTGTGCATAAAATAGTTGTAAATGTGTTTATTTCTCACAGGATTTGGAGAAGTTATCTCATATTTTCTCTCTCACTCGCTTTTATTGTTCTTTCACTCTTACTTTATGTTTCCCTATCTGTCTTATAATCAGCCATTAGAGTGTGTAGATAACTGGGTAGCTGAAAAAGTTCACATAGACATAGTCCAGCTGGCTGGACAAAAATGCACATCGCTCTCAGCTTATCTGAAGTAAAGCAAAAGTTACACAATAACAGGAAGATTGCTGTGGGAAAAGAATGTTGCAGGTGGGAACAGATAACTACAGAAGAGAAACTAGGGGCAGGCTTGGTATTTAGGCAACTAACCAATAATGAGCTTCACTTTTGTAATATGTATGAGCTAATTATAAGAAGGCATAAAAGGTGACTGTAAGGGACAATAAACGAAGTCTGCTGATCACTCATATTGAGTGACTGTGTCTTCCCTCCGTCGCGACAAATGGCGCCCGAACAGGGACCCTAGAGAGGGCTGAACCTGCGAGCCACGGTTCGACGGAGATTCGGGTACCGGTCCTGAAAGCAGCGCAGGAGGCGGAAGGGCACAGTCCCCGCGCCCGGGAGCACCTACAGAGGGTCCCGCCGGCCACGCGTCGCCGAAGTCTCGCAAAGGCTGCAACAGCGCTGACGACGGTATGGAGAGACAAGCGGCGTACGAGTCGCTCATTTGCTTTTTAGAAAAGCGGAGCGTTCGGGACATAGATTGTAACAAGGCATTACCCGGGTTATTAGCGTATGGGATAGCATCCGGGTCCCCCGCGGCAGCGGCGAGCGGCGGCGCGGCCCGGCAGGCCCCTTCCCGGCCGCGGTTTCTCTCCAAGGCGGCACCCCCACCCCCACCCCCCTCCGATCGGCGCCATGGCGATGCAAGCGGCCAAGCGAGCTAACATCTGGCTGCCCCCAGAGGTCAATCGGATCCTCTATATTCGGAACCTGCCGTATAAAAATCACAGCGGAGGAAATGTATGATATATTTGGGAAATACGGGCCTATTCGACAAATCAGAGTTGGAAACACTCCTGAAACAAGAGGAACAGCTTAAGCTTCTCAAGGGAAAATACGGACTTGATTACAAACCCACAAAAAAAAAAAAAAAAAAAAAAAAAAGTGCTTCAGATGTCACCTACAAGAAATGGGTTTCTGCTTTGAGCTAGCAAACATCTCTGTGTTTAAAAAGAAGCCTTTTTGCCTTGATGGAGATAATTTATTCTGTATTCTGTATTTATGCTGTATTCTGAATGTGGAAATTGGTTGGGACTAGGAGGCTGACTTAAAGGCATTTTGCAAACGGGATTATTATTTTTGATCGTTATTGTAATAATAGTTTTTTGATCAAAACCAGCCAAAATTATTTGTAAGCATTAGGCATATCTGAAGAGAATGCCTTTATTTGAATCAGCAGTTAAGGTGTAGTTTAATCTGATGCTGTGGTTTTATCTGCTCCTGGTGAATTTTTGAAGTGATGAAATCAGAGATACAAGGTATACTAAGAGTTATGAGGTAATAAGGTAATAATCTAAGTAAGGGTGCTGTCTTTTATGTCTACAAGTGCAATATGCTTTTATGTAGCAGAGAGAAACTTTAACAATAATGTTGCTTGAGCGAGATGTGCATGTGACAACTTGGGAAAAGGGATATCACAACTGGAGTGCAACAGTGTTTCTATGTCTGGCAGAGTGAAATCTTTCAAGACCTGAGTTTAGACAGTCTAAAATTAATTGTTAGTATTCAGAAAACCCATCTTAAGCCTCTTTTGCTTACATAGTGTTATGGAAGTCAACTGCTATTGTAGAGAATTAATGATTTTTTAATACATATTAACAAATACTACTATTTTCACTTGAGGCGGTTGAGTGAGAAATACTCACGTGTAGCATTTGAGGGAATGTCAGCATAAATCGCACTTACAGTAAGACTGCATTTTTAATTACTGTACTCGTTAAGATTTGATGATGCCATAAGGCTAAGGCCTTTTATCACAGATTGGTTCTGAACTAAAAGGTGTGTGCACATGTAGATATGCACATTTGTGTTATTTTCCTTAATTGGCTACAAAATAATATAATTAGGTTGGGGACTAGATCTTGGGAATTTGTCTATTATACTTCTGTTTGTTAAGGAACGTGCATAACATACAGCACCCATGTAGGCTTGGCTTGTGGCATAGTTGTCAAATTTAGCATAGACATTCAGACAGATAAGCAACGTACTCTTCTTGTGTGTATCACCTACAAGCCATTATGGCTTAGTGTGTAAATCTGTATGTAACTATTGAAAAATCCACTTATGAATGTATATAGCTTAGAACTAATTTTTTCCCTTTGTTAATTCTTTGATATCAATGAGGTATTCTTCAGAAAATGTATGGACTGGTTGGTTGCATAAGGGCAGTTGTTATTTGGACAGAAAATTGTTAATGGTCAGGGATTTTCCACTAAAATATTTGCAAATATTCCTAGTCAAACATCAGTTTGGTTTCTTTTTGGGTTTTGAGCTTGCATTAGTCCATGTTCAGAACTTTAAAATTACCTTTAAATTTTTTAAACTTTTCATATCACTGGAACAGAAAGAGCATCTAAATTAAAGCTTCAAGCTAACTTTATTTTTCAAGTATTTCTGGAATTATACTTCTGAACTGAGATTTTATAAGTTGGCTGTGTATTTTCCTGTGTTAAAACGCTGTTATTGAAAATGGTCAACCAGGCCTCTGTCGCCCAAAATAAAAACGGGGGAATTGTGGATAACTGGCTAGCTGAAAAGGGTCACATAGACATAGTCCAGCTGGCTGGACAAAAATGCACATCGCTCTCAGCTTATCTGAAGTAAAGCAAAATACACTGTCTTTGGCTGTTCTTGTTAAACAATAACAGGAAGATTTTGGTGGGAAAAGAATGTTGTAGGTGGGAACAGATAACTACAGAAGAGAAACTAGGGGCGGGCTTGGTATTTAGGCAACTAACCAATAATGAGCTTAACTTTTGTAATATGTATGAGCTAATTATAAGAAGGCATAAAAGGTGACTGTAAGGGACAATAAACAAGTCTGCTGATCACTCATATTGAGTGACTGTGTCTTCCCTCCGTCGCAACAAGAGTGAAATCCATTCTCTATTGAAGTCAACAGTAAATGTCCTCAACTTTATTATTTTGTATATATAATTACAATGTCTTTGGAAAAGACACTGTGCTTTCAGGAAGATTCTAATCTATGGCACCCACTTCACCCGAAAGTTAGAAGGCCCTTAGCCAGCCATCTTGGCTGCTTCTGTGGCTAGAAACACTTCTGAAGGAGGGCTCATGCTCTCAAAAGAAAGATGTTCAAGTAATGTGGAAAGAATTTCCCTCAGGAGGTGCTTATTTTTCTTCACTGGCTATGGAGGGAATTTAAGTAGCTAGCTTAGATGAGGTGCCTATTTTTCAGAGTGATAAACTTAGTTGAAAAGAATGGGAGGAATTAGTCTTACTTAGGTTAAGGCACCTAAGTTAGACATTTCACTATGAACTAGTCATTCCAAACCCCTTTTATAAGTAAAGGAGAGATATAAGCACTTTTGCTTATTCCTCAGGGCTGTTCATTTCATCCTAAAATGGCTTGTTAAAATAGGTCAGATGACTTCAGAGTTTCAAAACTGAGAGAGATGAATCTGACCTATATGCTCAAAAGTACTCAGCACAAAAAGACTTTCAGTCATATCCTATACCATCAGTATAATGAAAATTATAAATAATCACTCTAATATTTGGTGTGAGTTTTTACAGAAGCAGAAGAAATAATACCTCCAAATCATTCTCATTACCTGACTTACATGACAGTCTTTGATTTTCCTCTGTTGTTTCATTTTACTTCCATCCTTAGGGGTTGCTTGTTTAGAGATTCTTCATTGCTTTTTCTTCTGCCATATCTTCATCCAGCAGAAGAAGCCTTGAAGTGCCTGTGGATATAGTGCAGAAGGAAAACAGTTACATACCTGTCCTTTTGTGTCCATTTCCCAAAACCTAAACAGACAGGTTGTGATAATCTTGCACTAATATCTAGCTAGGCAGGAAGATGGGTGCCCAGACAAAATTGAGGTGCATTATTTGTTTTGATAGAACAAACTATGGAACCTGTGCTAACAATCTCACCAAGAGTTTTAGATACTTGTGAAGAAGCTGTTTTTTATTCTCCCTCCAACTGTTCATGTTGAACATAATTCTGAGTAATTGCATGGGGTTTATTTTTTGTTTCGGTAGGGAAAGCTAAAATGCTGAGCACAGAAAGAGCTTTCTTTTTGTGTCCCCAAAAGATGAAATTTCATGCTGTGTTCAGATCCCTTTGGCAACTGTCAAGGCGTTTTGGTCTCAAACTCTTGTCTAACCAGGATGGCTCCATCTCCTCTGATTTTATCATGTTATGCTTAGAGAGCTAAACAGGGTATCTGTATTAGTTTAGACCAATTCTATGGAGAATTATTAAAATCAGGCCCAAACTCTTGATCTAACCTTGGATTCATTTATTTGGATGCAGGAATGATATACTGTTTGCTGCAACCCATTGCTCCTTCAGAAGGCTGGTTTATTTGACACTCAATGGAGTTCATTTAACATATTTTGATTAATTCATTTTTATTACTATTTGAAGGTATGAAGCAGTTGTCTGACATCCATCAAGGAACTCAAACTTGGACTAAACCTGGACTCAAACTTTACTTTGGTAAGGCAAATGCTTCCTGCCCTAATCTTCTGTAGTCTAGTTGTTTACATCTTTCATCTAGAGAGTTGTTTTGTCAAGCCCTGGAATAGCCAAGAGATGTGTTTAGTTCTGCAAAGTAAGTGTATTATTGACTATTACTAATCTTGATAAGTATTACTGAAACTATCTTTGGCTTACCATCCACCATGGCAGCTTATCACAGTTGCTGAAAAAAAACCAGAAGACAAGATTTAGCCCTCATGGGCACTTTACATAAAAAGACGCTAAATAAAATCTTTGCGTTGAGTGTGAAAGTATTTATTACTATCCAACGTGTGCATGTACACCTGCAGCTCTTTTAAGATGAAACAGTCTTTGTGAACATTAGTGTAAAATTCTGTAAAGAAATCCAGCGTGAATATACAGCCATTGCATACTCAGCGCATATAGTAGATGGGTATAAGAAATTCTACAGAGTGGACTATCAGCTGGTTTTGCCTGCCTTTTTAATGCTGGTTCAGAACAGATAAAGACAATGCATGCATTATACTTGAGAACTACTTTTATAAGCTTTAGATCATGGATAACTTGCCACCTATCCTCAAGATACATTTCCCTTTTAGTGTTATTTCTGTATGTTGCAATACTCAAGTGTTACTTCCGCATTACTACTTCTACTTCTGAAAGATTGAAACTGTCATTCCCTATGAGATGGAGTTATGACTGTTCATACTGTGTAATCCCTTTCATAAAGTCATTGTTATGACACTGTAATGTTCTCTTATTTTAGTGGCTATTCAGATTGATTCTGAAGGGGAGGTTATGAACTTATCCCAGGCTGTCTTTCTAAAGTCTGTATAATATTGTCAAAGTATGATACAGTAACAGAGTTAATAGCAAATTTGTGGGGGTTTGTTTGTCTACTTCTGATTTTTTGGTTGTAAGAATTTCTATTGTTCTTTTTATGCCCTTAAGGAAAGGATAAATAGAAACAATGTCCTGGTTAGGAGAAAAAAAATGTTAGGCATCTCCTTTGCTGTTTGTTCATCAGCCATACTACCTCTACTTTCTGCTGTATGACTTTTCCTTCAACAATGTAATGAATATATCCTTCTTATTTCTGTCTTTTGGGAAAAAAACCTTTTCAGTCTCCCAGTGAAGAATGTCAGGGAGTTAACTTATTGTTTCCCTACATTAATGGCCTTGGCATTAGGATATATAGGATTTCCTTTGTTTTGTTTTGGTTTGGTTTGGTTGAATGTGCGCCCTTTGGATCAGTGAATTGTTTAAGCTGTCCTCTGTGTAGTCTATTTAGAAAATCCATTCCATATTTAATATTCTGTATGTTTTAGCATCTATGGATCACCATTGAGAAAAGCACCAGCCAGCACTTGGATTTTCCATTACTTCTATTAATTTATCAATCTGCAGGCAAAACTCTGACCTCATTTACATGGGGTACGGATCCAAAGAAATTCTGTTGGGTCTATTGGAGCAACACCCTGCTTGTGCTGGTATAAAATAACTGAAAATTAGCACATCCTTTAAAAAAAAATACAACACAAACCCACAGTTGTTTGTTTTTTTTCCTTATGCTTACTTTTTGTTTCACGTTATGTTCATTCATGAGGTAACCTGGTTTAATTTCAGTATGAAAAATCCTTATTGAAAGCAAGGCTCAGTAGAGTGATAGCTTGCAGACAGTCACCCTGAGGTCACTTGTTGAAATCTAGCACAGATCAGTAGCAATGAAGCCTCTCTGACAGATACAAAACCTCTTCAGTGGCCTTCAATCCATGCCAAAAGAGGCAAGTTCCTCTGGAGAAGTGTCGAGGAGTCTGAACTTGCCCTTCACTGAAGTAAATTGCTGAAGCAATGCTGATAGCTATGGCTACATTTCATAGGTGCTGACTAGAAAGAAACATATTTTGTGGATAAATGAAATAATTCACTGCTCTGAATGGTGCAATGCAGTGCTTTCTGCAATCACTAATTATAATTAAAATAGTATGTTACATTCAGTGCGGAATTCTCTGTATACAGTCACTTATATCAAGCAGCTGATTTAGTCTATTTTCTTATGGGCACAACATTTATAAATGCTTTTTCTTTTATAGAAGAGGTTTGTAAAATGAGACTGAGCCAGAAGGGTGAGAAACATAGAAAGTTGAAGTTCAGTAAATTTTACATTTTTCATAATTTTCCACTGCTTTCCTCCCAGTTACTCAATTTTCTCACTTTTTAATCAGATCTCCAAAGTTACACCGAAAGATGAAGTAAGAACATAAAAGCCAAGAAAAAAATTTACCCAGACAAAACCATATTTCTGTTTGAGAATTGGTGAACTTAGAGCAAAACAAAAAGTATTTCTTCTGGGAAAAAGAAAATAACACCCCCTCCAAACCCAAAACTTATAATGGGGGAAACGAATGGTGAGAACTACAAAAATGAAAATGCCCTCAGGTACGTGGAAAAAAAACCCAACACTTTTTAAAAAGTGACCCTCTCTGAATATGAAATACTTGCACATAGCTCTCTGCCCAGTCTCAATTCTGCTCCTTCTCTTCCATCCCTGACAGAAAAGTTTTTGTTTTACAGTCACCCTCCTCCCATATACAGCAATTGTACTAATATAACAGAACAAGCCTATGTATAAACATTATCTTATATATGTCTTTAAAAGCATCAGGTACATGTACTACCACGTAGTTGTAGGTTACAGTTGCAGTGTGAAAACACATGGAACATAACAGTTTCAAGATGGGTGGTTCTTTTGAAAAAAAAACAACAAAACAAACCACCAACCAACCAAAACAGATAATCAAACAAAAACTATGCCAGAAAGACTAGCACTCCAGATATCTTACCTGGCATAATTCTCAGGAATGTAAATATTTTTCTACATTTGCTTTGGGTGTATAAAGGTCTCTGGTGTCATGGCTACACCACTTCTAATAAATTAAAGTTACATGGAATATTTCTGGATACTAGAAGTCAATTGGCTGTAAAACTAAATTATAATAGTGGTCCCCAATACACTTTTGAACCATCTGACTTGAGATATCCCAATTTCCAGATATTCTTTGGGCTTAGCACAAGACAGGGAGCAGTTTTCATACATCCACCTTCTTTTGAAGGTGAAAAGCATTTAATAATATGGACATAGCCTTTTCCGTGCCAGTTGGCCTCAGTGCCAGAAAACAGTGCTGGGCACATGCAAACTGGCAATTTCTGTGTTCATTTTCAGCTCCATCTGCTTATGGATCCATAAATATTTATTTTCTGCCATTGCTAACAAATCAAAGAATCATGAGGCAGTTTAAGCTACAGAGATAGCTGGAAATCATCTTGTCCAACCTCTCACTCAAAGAAGAGCCAGCTTAAGCTGCTTAGGACTCTGTTTGGTAAACTTTGAATATCATTAAAGGACGGAGAGCCCACAAAACTTTTGGGAACCTTTTCAAGTGTTTGACCACTCTCATGACAGAAAGATTTTGCCCATATCCAATCAGAACTTCCATTCCATTATGGCTCCGAGATCATGTGTCCGTACTGTGAGTTTACCAGCAATGAAACTCATGCCAGGTCCAAGTAAAAGCCCCATTTACATGCTGCACAAGCCACAGACAGAGAACTGTTGGGGATCTAAACAACCATATTGCAAGAGGTGAACTCTGGACAGTGCTCTGGTGAGTACCTTGTTGACAACTTTGGTTCCCCTGGAGGGAATCAGCTCAGAGCACACTAGTAGCACTCTCAGCTTTCTACAGCAAGAATCCAAGTACTGACACAAAGTGCATTCATATCACTAGCTCACCAAATCCTTAAGGTAGACACACTTTACATTTCCCCTCAGTATTAATAGGAGAGCATCAAGCATTTCCAAGGGATTACCCAGAACTCAGACAGGCAACAGTGAGCTGATGACCAGCCTTGGCAATGAACTGTTCTTCAAATGCTCCTACTACCTTAGCTGTAAGCTTAATTTTCTTTGTTGACAACTGCAGGTATGGAGATCGCAGTGACTTTTGGTATTAGTGAAATAGTGGGAGTAGTCATATTAGAATCTTTGGTAAACTTTTGCCCTAAGCAATCATTTTGCTTATGCTTTGAGTCAGTCTTATGCTTCCTTCTTTAACAAATACATTTGCTTTTCTTAAATCTCTTTGGAAGTAAGTTATTTGCTGATGTTTCTGAATATATGTGTACCAAAACCCACTGAATAATGTAATGAGATAAAAAAAAAGTAAATAGGGCATTTGTAAGTCTTTGCAAATACAACAAAAGAAAAATAGAGTGTAGAAAGTATAGTCTGCTAAACATGACAAGGAAAAAAGCAGGCAATTAGAGTGAAGAGTTATATATTCTGTAATGTGTGTGCACCCATATGGAGACAAAGTATGTGTGTAAGTATGTTCACATACAGCAATAAACATATATGCAAACACATACATGAATGCACACATGATGAATTTCTAATTAAGATGAGAACAACATTCAAGCCTAGACTCCAAAGTTATCAGGGGCCTTGCAGAGATTCCCCCTGGAGTTTCCAAGAGCTAGGTTTAGTAGCCAGTAATTTCTAATTTCTTAGATAATGTGTAGGACCGTGGTGCTGATTAGCCCTTATATCATGGTCTCCCTGGAAAAGTCAAGTCTTTAATTTCTTTAATGGTTAAAACCATGTCTCTACTTTTCTTTTTTTCACCTTCTTCTGAAAAAAAGCTCTTGGTTAATTGCAATCTAGACTAAGTATTTATTTTTGGGTGCTGAGGATAAGCAAGGGTAGCCCTGTTGAAGGAGAATGCAAAGGGGTCTCATATTTGGGGAACTGGTTTCTCTGGTGGTGAAATGATACATCATTTTAATTCCTGCATTTTTAAAGTGATGCCTGGGGGTTTTAATCTTGAGTCTCCCTTTGACATTTATGGAAGTCATGTTTCTGAAATGAGCACGTGATGCTTTGATAATTGAAAGGGACCATGAGTGATAGAAATGTAGGCATTGGAGAGGTAAAATACCTGTTCCACTAGGAGATCGTGCCAGTTTTCCTTCTAACTCAGGAAATGAAGAGATTTACAACTATTTTATTAATATATTCTTAAGCCTATCTATAAATGAATCAGAATAGCTGCCTTCACTCTGTTCACTGGAAGATTGCTGCACATCATAAATAGACTTTATCAAGTGGAAATGTCCACTTCTTTAATCTCATCCCATCACTTTTTATTCTTTTTGTGACCCATGAGTAATCCCTCTCACTCAACGTATTTTACACCATTTTGGGTATTTTCAGAATATTACCCTGCTGTCCCCTAGACCCTGTTTAGTTCATGTGTACATATTTGGTTATTTTAATCTACTGACTTCATAAATCAAGCCTTAAAGTCCCTACAGGGATTTTGTCTATTTCCTTTTCCCTGAATACTCTACACTCTTGGGGTCTTTTACAGAGACAAGAAGAAAAACTTTTAGCTCTGCTACTGAGGAATCCATTAAAAATACCAGGTGGAATAAGACAGTGTGAAGGATCCTCAGCTATGATCTGAAGACCATACCAGGGTACAGAGGTATTTATTCTCTGTTTGTACACACCCTTTATCTAAAAATCTATTTATTTTTTCCAAGGAGCAGTTCAGAAAGTGACATCAAAGTGGTTTGGAGACAACAAGGTCCTTCACCCCTTCAGAGTCTGTTACTGTGTATACTCCAAGAAAGCAGGAACTGAGAATCAAGACCTTGTGGTTTAAATATTGCCTATATTGTCTGTTGTTTTATCAGTTTACTCTGTTCTCACCCTGTCTAATGTGAGGGCATGACCATTTCTCATCAGTAACACAAAACATCATTATATATATTTACTCTCCCTATTCATCCTCTGAAAAAAATCTTGTACGTATTTAAGTGGGGAGAAGGAAGACAAATTTGTACAAGGCAAAACAAAAGGAATTTACTGCAGCAACATTTCTGCAGTTCATAGTGTAGAAAACACAACAGGGACTTCAGAAAAGAAAATGAAAAACCAATCAAAATTTGAGCATGTATTTTTAAAGCATAGCAAAAATAAGAAAAAAGGAAATTAATTGGGTAAAATTTTCATTAAAGCACAGTTGAGGTTGCCACCACAAATCATTTAAACATCAAAAGCAAAACTTTCAGTCTTTTAATGTTCATTTTCTCCTGCACCCTGTGAAGAGTATTTTCTGGTTGGTGCTTTATCATATTTACATCAAAAGTCCATGAAAGTATCTAAAACATCCCAGCAATGGAAGCTGAAATAGAGACATTTTGCATGAAAAGAATGTGAGAATTTTCATGTGTTTATTCCAGTTAATTATTAAGCAGCCCAACAGTCTTGTGAGTGATGGGAATACATATTCTTGCTTTACAGTTAGGAGCATTCAGGTGTTAAGAGAATGTGCTATTGTGAGGGCAAAAGCAGGAATGAGTACAATTAACATGTCGAAGACTCATCACAGAAACACTGTTTCTGAATAACAGTATTCCTCTTAAGTACCAGCACTTCTTCTTCCACTGTGTTAATCAGTCATTGTCAGGAGCCAGTCCTTTATTACCTGTAAGGTGACTTAGGTCACCTTTGGAACACCTCTTTGCAGCCAGACAGACATATACAATGTTTATTATCGGGATATCCATAGTAAAACACTGGAGAAGTTTATGGAGCTTTAGCTTAAATAATTTGGTATAGTTAGATGGGAAGACAGAGGCAGAGCTGTGGATAAACATCAGCCATTGTGATTCCCAGTTCTCCCTGACATAAACATTAGTGAGAACAAAAACTGTTCTGGTAGCACAATGACAGAACATGTAATCCTTAGACTATATAATGCTTTTCTTTTATAGTGGTGTCAATGCAATTTTCTTTTGGTGATGTTTCAAAGCTTGCACATTAAATATGAGGCCCTGAACACCTCCAATATCGAAGTTTTAGCTCAGTAAAAATAATAGCATGAAAACATCAAGCCCATTCTCTTGAGTTTTCATGGTCTATTTCTTCACTTGCAGCAAAGTTGGATAAAAGTATTTACCTCCTAAATGTTTACCTAATACAGTATGAAGTGTTGACCTTAAATGGTCTTTGCAGCTCATAGACCATAAAAATAAAATTATGAATGAGCAATTTTTATTCCTACAGAGCCAATGACTGTAGCAAACTATGTATTTTCCTACTCTTATCCTAAGAATACAAGTAATATCATCTTGTACAATTACTGTCATTTGCAGATGTCAATGGTCACTTTTTGACTTGACTTTAAAGCCAAAGCATCAATACTGGTAGAAAGGAGGAAAGACTGAAGTTATTAGACAACGTCTTCTTGTATTCACTGCTAAAGTCAGTGATCAAAACCTAGATTCTTCTGATAAGGAAACACAGAACTTGCCTCGGCCAGTCAGACCAGGCTGTCTAGGCAGTGACCAAGAGACTATAAAGAAGCCCTGAAGTTAACAGTTCAGATCAAGCTGTTAAATGCAAGCTGATAACTCTCTCTTTTGAGTTCAAAAACTCATTTCTCAGCATAATCTCAGCTCTGAGTTTAACAGTGGCCATGCCAAATAAGCATTAAGAGAATTCATTTGTGGGGATCAAAGTTAGTACCTTGTTACTCCTGTAAGAAACTATGGACTAGGGTATTGTTTATTTAAATTTATGTTAAGTCCATATGTAAATGTAAAGATTAGACAACAAAAGATAAGATAACCGCCAGGTGTCCAGGATGCCGCTTGTGAAAAGATAAGATCACCGCCAGGTGTCCAGGATGCCACCAGGTGTCCAGGAACCGACAGAAACAGGGCAATGAGACAAAGGAGGAAGACCAGCAGGAGGCAGAAAACGACCCCCCTAACAACAAAAGCATGACTCCACTACCTCATGAACATGGAAGTAAAGATGTATAAAAAGGGACTGTTTGAACTGCTCAGTGCGGCAGTTGGTGGAGCGCAGACTCCCCTGCCGTCCACCGCTGTTTTGCTCATATTCTACTTGCTATAATTAATAAAATTTTAATTGGATTATGATCCGTTGTGGTCTCAATTTATAACAATTTCTGGTGCCGTGACTCGGATAAGGAACAGTGGGCTTTGGTCCTCCGGGGAGGCGCCCCGCGACATTTCGCGGCCCCGTGACCAACAGCTTACTCCAACCTTACCGACGAACCTAAATTCTAGAATAATGAGCAAAGGAGAAACCGGTAAAATCCCAAAAAAATTCTGTGCACGGGAGTCCGGACGAAGACGCAGGACGCGTAAGTATATTGCGAATTTGTTCGCAAGGTTTGCCGTTCGGGCGGGATTGGGTTTCCTGGAATATAACGAGTGAGAGGTTCGATATACTGAACCAAGCGAGTGTGGACTCTTAAGTACTGCGTTTCCCATCTCCCGCGAGGGACTGGGCCAGGAACAAGGGGAGCGAGTGAGTGTATGTTTGTGGATATTCCAGAAGATGGGGGCGAAGGGCAGCAAGCCTTCGACTCCCATGGGAAGGGTACCTACTGTACCCAAGAATACCCCTCTGGCATATATCTTAGACAATTGGAGATATTTCCCTGGAACCCTAGGGAAAGATAAGCAGAAAATGATAGAATATTGTACTAAGATATGGGGAGGGAAGAAGATTTCTAAAAATGTCTTTTGGCCAGTCTGTGGGTCAGAAGAAGATTGGGAGGAAACCCAGGGACCCCAAGCAGATATTAAATGGCCACTCCAAAGACCTAATTGGGATAATCAGGATCCGGTGCATAAAACTCATATGCAGGACCTGAGAACTATAGTAATTCAGGGGATTAGAGAAGCAGTACCCCGTGGCCAGAATATCAATAAAGCATTTAATGAAATGCAAAAGAAAGATGAGAGCCCCACTGAGTGGCTGGAAGGACTGAGGAAAGCCCTTCAGCTGTACTCTGGGGTAAATCCAGACAACCCTTTAGGGCAAGCGCTCCTCAAAACTCAGTTTGTGGCAAAATCATGGGAAAAACTTTAGTGGAACACTTCAGCAGGAGAGGACAGATAAGGGTAAAAGAAATAATTAAGCAAGAAAAGCAGATGGCCAGCAAGGGCATAAATTACCTCAGATTGATAAGAACACTGCAAATGAGCAAAAGGTGAAAAGTACACCATGAGGAAGACCTACAGCCTTCCTCCCATAGACCACTGCCCACATTCTAAAGACCCCGGCCCACAATTTTTGGAAGAATCTGCGCAAGGGTGAAAGACTGATAAGCTAATTAGCATATGAAGCGAGGGTATAGGCGTTAATGGAATATTCATTGTTTCATTATATAAATATAAGATAACCTGCCCCTCTGGGTGTGTACGATTGGTGGAAGGATCCCCTGTACGCCCGGCGCCGACAATAAAGAATACTTAATCACTAAGAAATTCTGAAGACGTTCTTTGAAACAATCTGGCACCCCAGATGGGACGGCTCTCTGCCTGACCGTAGGACCCGCTGGGAAGTGGACTCCCTTGGGTACCCCCGGGATTTTTCCGGAGGGACTCCCCAACTCATCGGATCACTGCGGAGGCAGACAAGAATCCCATCTCCTGTAAGTGATAGTATTCTTTATTGCTGTATTCTGGTATTACCGGTAATCTGGGGTTACCCGTAAGACGGGAAAATTGTTTTCCGCAGGGTAACATCTGGGTATGCTTGGGAACTAGTTTCTCAAGTATACGTCTGGGTGTGCTTGGGGACTAGTTTCTCAAGTATACGTCTGGTCTGGAAAACTCAGGTATACTTCTGTGGCTGACACCCTAAGTATACTTCTGGTTCTGTTTGGGCTTTATCGGCATTTAATTGCCATCTAGAATCTGGCAAGTTTGCTTATAAAGCTTATTTGCTGCAGTGTTGCTTATTTTGGTTACCGGATTTATGGAATGTGGAATTTGACTTTGATAATTGTTACTGTGATTTTGGCTATATTTTTGATAATAATAGTGAGCTCTTGGTGTTGCTGTAGAAAGATACCTGTGTGTTGCATTTTGTAAGTAGTAATTCTGTAAGTGATAAGTGTGTTCTGTGAGTGTAAGCTGGGAAAAATGGGAGGAAAGCAGAGTGGTGGGATTTTAAAGAAAAATCCGCTAGGGTGTGTTTTGAGTCATTGGAAGGATATTGGAGGATCTGCTGGTGGAAATGTGAATAGGAAAACATTGATAAAATATTGTAATCAATGGTGGCCGCTTTATAAGCTGGAATGTGGAGAAAAGTGGCCTTTTAATTAATAATTACAAGGTTATTAATAATTGTTATACTCATTTATTCTGGAAATGTGAGAACATTTCTGTATTCAGTATATTACAAATGTTGGTATGTGGTTATTGTCTTGAACATCCGAGGGGTGAATGTGAACCTCTGTATGTTTTAAAGTGTATATGGTGTAAAGAATTATTATATGTATGGTGGCGACAAGAAATTGAATGCCCTGACTGTAAGGTTTGGACGCCTTGGGATAAGAGAGAGAGCTGTAAGTGAATTTAGAGTCTCTGTGGCTGGGATAGCGATTGAGATAATAGTAAGAAAGGTCACTGGAAGGAAATGGGGGGGGCAGCTGGGGGAAGCGTGAATAAGAGAACTTTGGCTAAATACTGCAATCAGTGGTGGCCCCTGTATAAGTTAGGGGACAGAGAAAATGGCCCTTAAACGGCACACTGAATTATAATGTTTTGTTAAAATTAATGTTATTTTTAAGGCGAGAGGAAAAATGGGATGAAGTAATGTATGCTGGTATGTTTTTCACTCTGAGGAATCACCCAGAGTGGCAAAAGAGTGTGGTATTAACCTAGCTCCACAAGATCCCTTAATATTAGCAATGGAAAAGGATCAGAGGGGAGGTTGTGGTTCCTTCTATGGAGCAACCAGAATGAAACACGTTGTAAGATAAAAAAAAAACTTGTGCTAATGTATGTAAGATCTGAAGCCGGGGGGAGTGGAGAGTCAAAAAAAAAAAAAAAACAAAAACAAAAACCCTGTGAAAGTGTTAAAGTATTGGGGTGAGTTTGTACAAACCCCCGTACCCCCTCGAAGGTGCGGCTGAGTCACGCTGGATGCATGGCAGGGTGTTTGCAATTTGCCTGCAAAGGCTGATATGTAATAACACAGACTTAAAGCAACAAGTAGCAGATTTGCATTCAGGGTAAGAAAGAGTTAAAACAGAAGTGCTGCTGCAGAGGCAGGCCTGTGTAACCTGCAGAGCAGGAACAGCATCTCCTGCCCCGAACCCTTCTGATGGTGGGGAGGAGGGGGTTGCTGTTGCTGACAATAGAGCAGAAGGACCTGACAATGTCACCCCGATTGCTGCAGCATTTGCAGCACAACAGGACCGGTAACGGCCCCTCTAGGGCAGGCAGCGGGTCTGAGGAGAGTAAAGGTGAATCTCTGATGGGGAAATTTAAATGTTTGAAAATTAGTTGTGAATAGGACTGGATAAAGGTTCGAGTTGATTTTTACTAAGGTAATCGTGATGTAGAAAAGTTGGTGAATACAAAACCAACTTATTTGGTGTTAAACTTCAGTGAAAAGAATTTGTTACAGTTGTGGGAGCTGCTGGCCACCAGGAAAAAAATCCTGAAACCTTTAAAAGTAAATGTTGAGCTTATCTTTAATTCAACAGAAAAGTGGAAGAGAGGACCTCCCTGAAGTAAAAGAAATCTTTAACCAGGTATATCTGGAAGTAAATTCCAGGTAAGGGGAAAAATGCTTTCCCTGTTAGAGTAGAAATGATAAACGGGAGGCCTGCCTAGTTCAGGTAAAACAATATTGATATGGAGAAATAGTGTGAAATGGGGACGCTTAACACCGACTGTGATTGTATATGTCTGCTCAAGGAATGTGGGTATGGTGACTGGTCATGGGTGCGGTGTCTGGTCACATAGGCACACAGCTCTGAGGAGACAACTACAGTTTTTGAGGAGACGCCTGCCCCTCTTCCTCTAACAAAGGGGAGACGGGGAGACGCCTGCCCTTCTTTCTCTAACAAAGGGGCTATTTAAAAGAGAATGAGAAAAGATGAGAGACATTCAAATGCTATCTAGAGGAAGGGAGTGCTGTCTCCTTGCTGGAGAAGATTGAATGGTCACAAGAACATGAATCACCTTTCCTTGCTGAAGAAGATCGGATGGTCACAAGGACATGAATCACCTACAAACCTGCAAGACCACCACATTCCAGGAAACGGACTGATAAGCTAATTAACATACGAAGCGGGGTTTAGGTAACAAATATGTATAGGCGCTAATTGAATATTCATTTGTTTCATTGTATAAATGTGGGATGGTTCGTCACTTCGGGTATGCACGCTTGTGGAGGAGCGATCCCCCGTGCATCTGCGCGCAATAAACATACCTACTTTATAACTTTCGAGTTATAGAGTCTAATTCCGCACGTCAGTTTTGGCGAGCCAGGCAGGAGGATTTCTGCTCGGCTGAGGGACCAGCTGCGGAGCGGACGCTCCTAGGCGCGCCCCGGGAGATTTCCTCGGAGGAGCCTCCTCTTCTCAGCTGTTCCCCCGGGAGCAGAAGAGAAACCCCTGGATCCGCGGATAAAACGGTATGTTTAGTAACGGGGCGGCTGGTGAGACGCACGGAGACGTCCGGCGCGCAGCGTAGTCCCCAGGAGGAAAGGTACCTTGGGAGGGGGTTTGCTGACCAAGGGGTGGCCGCTAGCGATCTTGAGGGCAGATCGAGCAAACCCGAGGTTACTGCCATTCCTAAAAGCCCGGAGGCCTCGTGACGGAAAGCGGGGGGCGGGACGGAATAAGGCGGAATCTCACAGGAACAAGAGGGACCTCTTAGCAAAAGTAAAAGGGAAACTTTTGCGTAGGAAAAAGGGGGAAGCTAAAAACTTCCATTGGGTTGTCTTAAGAGTTGGGGAATTCCTAGAATATAACAACTGAAATAGCGCTCTGTGTTTTGTTTGTTCTATGTGTTGTCTTGTTACATGTTCAAAACTTGGAGTTATGAAATGTATGTTGAAAAATAATAATATTCTGGTAATTCGTGGCAAATAGCGGAAAACTTAACACTCTGCTTAAGACCAGGAAAAATGTGGGTTTTTGTTTGTTGTTTGTTTTTTGGCAATTGTTCATTGAAATGCATACTTTGTGAACTGGCAGTGTTCCTAAAAGTTGTACGTAAGTGCACGGTACCGTATAACATACTGCTTGTGTGACTGCGGGCTGCCCGGAGTGTGTGAATGGTGTGATTGCGATGCGCATTTTGATTTTCCGTGTATAGCTTAATTATTTTGACTGAGTGTGAGTGCAAGAGTGCTTGAGATGCGTGTTTGAGTGCAAAACAAGTAAGGAGCTCTATCTGTGTTTCCGACCTTAGGGTGGCTAAGGCGGCCGGAGAAAAAGTGATTAAAATTGCAAAATGGGAAATGGAAAGAGTAAGCCCTGTGAAAAATCGCCCTTGGGTTGTATATTAAAACATTGGAGTGATATCGTAGGACATGGTGGTACCGAAAATAGAAGGAAATTGATTAAATATTGTAATCAATGGTGGCCTTTGTATTGTATAAATTGGGGAGTGATGCGAAATGGCCTCAGGAGGGAGGAACGTTAGATTATAACACTCTCCTGCGATTAATGTTGTTTCTGAGGAGAGAGGGAAAATGGGACAAAGTATCATATGCAGACATGTTCTTTGTCCTCCAGGACAAACCCGAGTGGCAAAAGGACTGTGGATTAGTACCCCCTCGGGATCCTATGGTACTAGCACTAGAAAGAGTGCGGGATTAACATCACCTGATCTTTGATTATGGCTCTAGAAAAGGATGGAAAAAAAAAACTGAGACCTAAACTAGAAAGATGTTCTTGTTGAAATTTTTGTGTTAAAAAGCTCAGGTTGCAGTTCCTTCTGTGGAGCAACCAGAATGAAACACGTTGTAAGATATAAAAACTTGTACTAATGTATGTAAAACCTGAGGGGGGTGGAGAATCAAAGACCTTGTGAAAGTGTTAAAGTATTGGGGTGAGTTTGTACAAACCCCCGTACCCCCTCAAAGGTGCGGCTGAGTCACGCTGGACGCATGGCAGGGTGTTTGCTATTTGCCTGCAAAGGCTGATATTAATAACACAGACTTAAAGCAACAAGTAGCAGATTTGCATTCAGGGTAAGAAAGAGTTAAAACAGAAGTGCTGCTGCAGAGGCAGGCCTGTGTAACCTGCAGAGCAGGAACAGCATCTCCTGCTTCAATCCTCCTGATGGTGGGGAGGAGGGGTTGCTGTTGCTGACAATTGAGCAGAAAGACCTGACAATGTCACCCCAATTGCTGCAGCATTTGCAGTACAACAGGACCCATAACTGCCCTTTAGGGCAAGGAATGGGTATGAGGTGGAATTTTAGTGAATACAAACCAACTTATTTGTTGAACTTCAGTAAAAAATAATTATTTGTTACAGTTGTGGGAGCTGCTGGCCACCAGGAAAACATCCTGAAACCTTTAAAGTACAAACTAAGAAAACAAACAAGAATGCCAAATTCCCCAAAGGCCCTTCTTGGTAAGGACTTATTAGAACAATTGGAGGCAACAATCAAATTTAAAAAAGGGGAAGTTACTCTGGAGGTAAATGATCACCAATACATACAGGTTATGAGCCTATCTTTGGCCAGTACTCCTATAAAAAGGGAAATTGATACCAGAATTATTGATCAGGTATATCCTGGAGTATGGGCAATTGACATGCCGGGACGTGCCAAGAATGCATCACCTGTTATAGTAAAATTAAAGGAAGGACAGGGTGCGATAAGAATTAAACAATACCCACTGAAAAGGGAAGATAGGAAAGGAATTCGTCCAAATATAGAGCGATTCATAGAATTAAAACTACTAAAAAAATGTGAGTCAGAATTTAACACACCTATCCTCCCAGTTAAAAAACCTGATGGGTCTTATAGGATAGTTCAAGATTTAAGGGCCATTAACAAAATAACAGAGGATCTGTATCCTGTAGTAGCTAACACCTATACCTTACTAACCACCCTGACACCTGACCTAGCTTGGTTCACAGTTTTAGACTTAAAAGATGCCTTCTTTTGCCTCCCTCTCCATGAAGCCAGCCAAAGAATTTTTGCTTTTGAATGGGAAAATCCCAGAAGCGGTCGAAAGACCCAGCTCACATGGACGGTGTTGCCACAGAGGTTTAAAAATAGCCCCACAATTTTTGGAAACCAATTAGCAAAGGATTTGGAGTTATGGGAACCACCACCAGGAGAAGGGAAAGTGTTACAATATGTAGACGATCTTCTTATTGCAACCAGAACCGAAGAATCTTGTATTATTTGGACTGTGAGCCTGCTGAACTTTCTGGGACTACAAGGATATCGGGTTTCTAAGAAGAAGGCACAGGTGGTGTTACAACAAGTCACATACCTAGGGTACGAGATCAGTGCCGGACAACGGGTCCTAGGGAAGGCCCGAAAAGAAGCCATATGCCAAGCCCCCCGACCACGAACTGTAAAGGAACTGCAGACATTTCTGGGAATGACAGGATGGTGCAGGCTTTGGATATGTAATTATGGCTTGCTTGTTAAACCATTATATTCCCTGATAGCAGCTAATCAGAAGGATCTTCAGTGGGATGCTGAATCAGACAGAGCTTTCCATGAACTGAAGAAAGCCTTAATGTCGACACCAGCACTAGGACTTCCTGATGTGAGTAAGCCATTTTTCCTATTTTCCCATGAGAAACAGGGAATGGCATTAGGAATACTGGCACAAGATTTGGGACCATACAGACGGGCAGTGGCGTACTTCTCTAAACAGCTGGATGCCACTGCAAAAGGGTGGCCTGGTTGCCTGAGAGCAGTAGCAGCTGTCATCCTAAACATCCAGGAGGCCCGGAAGTTTACCTTGGGCCAGAAAATGACTGTCTTAGTATCCCACACAGGGTCTGCAGTCCTTGAAACAAAAGGGGGGCATTGGCTCTCCCCACAGAGATTCCTAAAATACCAGGCCATAATGGTGGAACAAGATGATGTTGAGATCGTGACTACAAACATCGTCAATCCGGCCTCATTTCTTAATGGGAATGTTGGCGAATCAGTCGATCATGACTGTCTAGAAACAATCGAAGCCACTTATTCTAGTAGGACAGATCTCAAGGATGTTCCTATTAATGGAGCTGAACATTGGTTCACGGATGGGAGCAGCTATATGCTGAATGGAAAGCGACATTCCGGATATGCTGTTACAACCTCTGAAGAAGTGATAGAATCGGGACCGCTACCAGCTGACACTTCGGCACAGAAGGCTGAAATCATAACCCTTACTCGAGCTCTGGAGAGAGCTCAGGGAAAACCTATAAATATTTGGACTGATTGTAAATATGCCTTTGGAGTGGTACATGCTCATGGAGCAATATGGAAAGAAAGGGGACTGTTAAACTCCCAAGGAAAAATCATCAAACATGCGGAAGAAATTTTGAAACTCCTAAATGCGGTCCAGCTTCCTGAAAGGGTGGCAATTATGCACATCAAGGCACACCAGAAAGTGAGCACAGAATTAGAAAGAGGAAATGAACTGGCGGACAGGGAAGCAAAACAGGCAGCCAGAAAAGCAATCAAGGTAGAGGGTGCGCTAATACCCGATGGACAAATATCTCTAGAAGGTAAACCAGACTATACTAAAGAAGATCGCAAACTGATTTCTGACCTAGAGGGATCATATAATGAGGAAGGGTGGGCTGTAATCTCACATGGGAGAATAGTGATTCCTTCCTACATGGTATGGTCAGTAGTTCGGGAAGAACATAGAAAAAGGCACTGGGGGGCAGAAGCTCTATATAAGGATCTCACTAAAAACATAATAGCATGAAATTTGTATACTACTATTAGACAAGTAACCCAACAATGTGATCTTTGTCTCCAGACTAATCCTAAGATTACTAAGGGGCCAAAGTTGGGAAAAATTGGGAAAGGAAATGTTCCAGGGCAACATTGGCAGATTGATTTCTCGGAACTTCCTAAAAAAGGGGGGTATCGATATTTATTGGTACTAACAGATACCTTTTCAGGTTGGCCAGAAGCCTTCCCGTGCAGAACTGCTAAAGCCCGGGAAGTGACCAAAATACTGCTCCAAGAGATAATACCTAGGTTTGGAGTCCCAGCGGTAATGTCCTCGGATAGAGGACCACATTTTGTGTCCAGAATAGTGCAACAGATCAGCCACCATCTAGGAATAGATTGGCAATTACATACCCCATACCGACCACAATCAAGTGGCCAGGTGGAAAAGATGAATCATCTAATCAAACAACAGATTGTCAAGTTAGGTCAAGAAACAAATCTAACTTGGCCCCAGTCTTTGCCATTAGCTCTTACACGAATTCGAACTAGACCAAGAGCAAAAGAGGGGCTTAGCCCATTTGAAATTTTATATGGACGACCCTATGGGGTACAAAAGGGGACGTCTTCACAGATTGGTGAAGAAACAATGACTTCCTATATGGTGGCACTAAACAAACAATTAATAAGAATTGAGAAGCATGTGATGGGAACACGCAGTAGGGGTCTGGATGGACCTGTTCACGATATACGACCAGGGGACTATGTGTACGTTAAGTGTTTTGCAGATAAAACCCTGGAACCACAGTGGACTGGACCTTTTCAAGTCCTACTCACCACCTACACCGCAATCAAGGTTGAGGGACAGAATTCTTGGATTCACCATACCCGGATCAAGAAAGCCCCTGCAACTTCGTGGAGAGTAACCCCAGATAAAAAAGAACTGAAACTCAAATTTACTCGGACAAATGGGAACAATGTGGGTGGCAAGTAAGTGAACCTGGGCAGTTGTGGATCCACCATATGGGAAGGGCACCACAACAAACAATATAGAACAACAGAGTCTGGGACTAAGCCAGTGGCCAGTCTTTCCCAACTTGTTATCGGTAAGCCCCAACTCAAACAAAGATATTTTTGATCAAAACAGATTTTATATGTATATATGAGGAACGTTTAGATTCTTAAAATGATCAATAGTGGGTTTAAACCATTTGTGGTTTTTTGTACCCTCTCTCTTGCCTACAACCAAGAGCCTGATAACTGGCCTTGGAATCATGCCCAGAAAAAACACACTGGAATAATGGGAAAGGTGGACTCAAAGACGAAACTAGCTATGGTGGTTTTTTCTGAAAATGAGGTGTACCAAAAGAATCAATGGGATCGGGAGGATGTACACAAAGTCGACCGATTATGGGGAAAATTAGGAGATAGGATAAAAGTAGGGTGTCAAACGTATAATGAAAAGATTACACCAAGATTTCAGGAGACACCCTGATTAATGTCAGAAAGGTAGATAAGGAATTTACCCTTCTAAATACAACCATGTGCTTTAATTCACTGGAATGTTGGCACAATTTTACCTTAACTGAGCCCATCTTTATAATATGCCTAGGAAAATATCCTTTTGAACATAGAACATGGGCCAGAAAGATAGGCGACAAGTGGCAAACAGTAGATTTAGAATCTTGTATTATGCGAGAACAGCAGGGCTTCCTCTGTGAAAGCAATACTATAATGGCTCAGGATACTTGTTTAGATACAGATCAAAAAATATGTCATTTTGAGGCCCAACCAAATGCAAACTTGAAAACTAATTATATATGCAGGGAAGGAATGTGCGTGTTTGAGAACTAAGTGTAACACAATAACCGTAGATGGGGAGGTAAAGGAGACTGCACAATATTCAAATTACTGTATCTGTAATTTTACATCTAACTTTACCCTATCACAGATGATAATTCCTACCCCCATAGGACTAAATATAAGCAGAATAAAAGAACTATTAAAACATGCAGATTTTACAACGTATACTGAAAGAAACCAAAGAAAAGGGAGATGAAACTCTTCTTATGATCCATCATGATGTAGAGGGGATCAAGAAAGTTTTAAAAAAGGTAGAACAGGATGGAAACCATAATTGGTGGGATACTCTCTTTGGCTGGTCACCTTCTGCAACAGGAATTCTTAACACTATGGTACACCCCATTGTGATCTTATTGATCAGTTTAGGAATTTCCTTAATACTAACCATTATGTTATATTTGTGGGTTTGGAGAATGTTTAAAAGGGTAACACTTATGTATGATGCTTTATATCATTCGGGAAGACTGCTTAAGTAAAAGAATTTACTTAATTTAATAAAAAGGGGGGATTGATATGGAGAAATAGTGTGAAATGGGGACGCTTAACACCGACTGTGATTGTATATGTCTGCTCAAGGAATGTGGGTATGGTGACTGGTCATGGGTGCGGTGTCTGGTCACATAGGCACACAGCTCTGAGGAGACAACTACAGTTTTTGAGGAGACGCCTGCCCCTCTTCCTCTAACAAAGGGGAGACGGGGAGACGCCTGCCCTTCTTTCTCTAACAAAGGGGCTATTTAAAAGAGAATGAGAAAAGATGAGAGACATTCAAATGCTATCTAGAGGAAGGGAGTGCTGTCTCCTTGCTGGAGAAGATTGAATGGTCACAAGAACATGAATCACCTTTCCTTGCTGAAGAAGATCGGATGGTCACAAGGACATGAATCACCTACAAACCTGCAAGACCACCACATTCCAGGAAACGGACTGATAAGCTAATTAACATACGAAGCGGGGTTTAGGTAACAAATATGTATAGGCGCTAATTGAATATTCATTTGTTTCATTGTATAAATGTGGGATGGTTCGTCACTTCGGGTATGCACGCTTGTGGAGGAGCGATCCCCCGTGCATCTGCGCGCAATAAACATACCTACTTTATAACTTTCGAGTTATAGAGTCTAATTCCGCACGTCAATATCCCTTGGTCAGCAAGGCTGTGGGGAATATTGCATAAAAACTAAAATAAAATACACTCTGTAGTAGTTCTACTAATGTAAATCTGTGTTTTACCATGACTGTGACTTGTTATGGGATGTGCAGATGAAACTCTGCATTGACAACAAAGTACAAGGAATAAGGTTGGTCAAGTGCCTCCTACCACAATCAAGGGCAAGACTGGGTTGGCCTCTGTGTTTGCCACCAAGAAGGATCTTGAGCTCTGCTGCTGGCTGCAACCCAGTAGGCGTTGAGCGGTGGGGACATATGCCATGCCAGACCTTGATGTGAGGAATGCCCCCCTCTGTTATAAGAGGGTCGTCCAGGAAGGAAGAACATAAGATGGCCCATTAAGGCACTAATTTGGAAATTGGAAACCGCCTGGCCGACCATGAAGCCATACAAGTGATATGGAGAAATAGTGTGAAATGGGGACAATGGACATCGATTGTGATTGTATATGTCTGCTCAAGGAATGTGGGTATGGTGACTAGTCATGGGTGCAGTGTCTGGTCACATAGGCACACAGCTTTGAAGAGACAACTATAGTTTTGAGGAGACGCCTGCCCTTCTTCCTCTAACAAAGGGGCTATTTAAAAGAGAATGAGAAAAGATGAGAGACATTCAAATGCTATCTAGAAGGAGGGAGTGCTAAGTCTCCTTGCTGGAGAAGATTGGATGGTCACAAGAACATGAATCACCTACAAACCTGCAAGACCACCACATTCCAGGAAACGGACTGATAAGCTAATTAACATACGAAGCGGGGTTTAGGTAACGAATATGTATAGGCGTTAATTGAATATTCATTTGTTTCATTGTATAAATGTGGGATGGTTCGTCACTTCGGGCATGCACGCTTGTGGAGGAGCGATCCCCCGTGCATCTGCGCGCAATAAACATACCTACTTTATAACTTTCGAGTTATAGAGTCTAATTCCGCACGTCAGTTTGGCGAGCCAGGCAGGAGGATTTCTGCTCGGCTGAGGGACCAGCTGCGGAGCGGACGCTCCTAGGCGCGCCCCGGGAGATTTCCTCGGAGGAGCCTCCTCTTCTCAGCTGTTCCCCCGGGAGCAGAAGAGAAACCCCTGGATCCGCGGATAAAACGGTATGTTTAGTAACGGGGCGGCTGGTGAGACGCACGGAGACGTCCGGCGCGCAGCGTAGTCCCCAGGAGGAAAGGTACCTTGGGAGGGGGTTTGCTGACCGAGGGGTGGCCGCTAGCGATCTTGAGGGCAGATCGAGCAAACCCGAGGTTACTGCCATTCCTAAAAGCCCGGAGGCCTCGTGACGGAAAGCGGGGGGCGGGACGGAATAAGGCGGAATCTCACAGGAACAAGAGGGACCTCTTAGCAAAAGTAAAAGGGAAACTTTTGCGTAGGAAAAAGAAAAAGGGGGAAGCTAAAAACTTCCATTGGGTTGTCTTAAGGATTGGGGAATTCCTAGAATGTAACAACTGAAATAGCGCTCTGTGTCTTGTTTGTTCTATGTGTTGTCTTGTTACATGTTCAAAACTCGGAGTTATGAAATGTATGTTGAAAAATAATAATATTCTGGTAATTCGTGGCAAATACCGGAAAACTTAACACTCTGCTTAAGACCAGGAAAAATGTGGTTTTTTGTTTGTTGTTTGTTTTTTGGCAATTGTTCATTGAAATGCATACTTTGTGAACTGTCAGTGTTCCTAAAAGTTGTACATAAGTGCACGGTACCGTATAACATACTGCTTGTGTGACTGAGGGCTGCCCGGAGAGTGTGAATGGTGTGATTGAGATGCGCATTTTGATTTTCCGTGTATAGCTTAATTATTTTGACTGAGTGTGAGTGCAAGAGTGCTTGAGACACGCGTTTGAGTGCAATACGAGTAAGGAGCTCTATCCGCGTTTCCGACCTTGGGTGGCTAAGGCGGCCGGAGAAAAACAAAGAAATTAAAATTGTAAAATGGGAAATGGAAGGAGTAAGCCCTGTGAAAAATCGCCCTTGGGTTGTATATTAAAACATTGGAGTGATATCGTAGGACATGGTGGTACCGAAAATAGAAGGAAATGGATTAAATATTGTAATCAGTGGTGGCCTTTGTATAAATTGGGGAGTGAATGCGAAATGGCCTCAGGAGGGAGGAACGTTAGATTATAACACTCTCCTGCGATTAATGTTGTTTCTGAAAACAGAGGGAAAATGGGACGAAGTATCATATGCAGACATGTTCTTCGTCCTCCAGGACAAACCCGAGTGGCAAAAGGACTGTGGATTAGTATTCCCTCGGGATCCTATGGTACTAGCACTAGAAAGAGTGCGGGATTAACATCACCTGATCTTTGATTATGGCTCTAGAAAAGGATAGGAAAAAACCCTAAACCTAAACTAGAAAGATGTTCTTGTTTCTTGTTGAATTTTTTGTGTTAAAAAGCTCAGGTTGCGGTTCCGTCTGTGGAGCAACTAGAATGAAACACGTTGTAAGATAAAAACTTGTACTAATGTATGTAAAACCGGGGGGGGGGTGGAGAATCAAAGACCTTGTGAAAGTGTTAAAAGTACTGGGGTGAGTTTGTACAAACCCCCGTACCCCCTCGAAGGTGCGGCTGAGTCACGCTGGATGCATGGCAGGGTGTTTGCAATTTGCCTGCGAAGGCTGATATGTAATAACACAGACTTAAAGCAACAAGTAGCAGATTTGCATTCAGGGTAAGAAAGAGTTAAAATAGAAGTGCTGCTGCAGAGGCAGGCTTGTGTAACCTGCAGAGCAGGAACAGCATCTCCTGCCCCGAATTCTCCTGATGGTGGGGAGGAGGGGGTTGCTATTGCTGACAATTGAGCAGAAGGACCTGACAATGTCACCCCCAATTGCTGCAGCATTTGCAGTACAACAGGACCGGTAACGGCCCCTTTAGGGCAGGGAATGGGTATGAGGTGGAATTTTAGTGAATACAAAACCAATTTATTTGTTAAACTTCAGTAAAAAAAAAAATAATAAAAAAAAATGTTACAGTTGTGGGAGCTGCTGGCCACCAGGAAAACATCCTGAAACCTTTAAAGTACAAACTAAGAAAACAAACAAGAATGCCAAATTCACCAAAATCTTTGTTGGGATGAGATTTATTAGAACATCTAGACGTTTAAAAAAGGGGAAGTTACTCTGGAGGTAAATGATCATCAATACATACAGGTTATGAGCCTATCTTTGGCCAGTACTCCTATAAAAAGGGAAATTGATACCAGAATTATTGATCAGGTATATCCCGGAGTATGGGCAATTGACATGCCGGGACGTGCCAAGAATGCATCACCTGTTATAGTAAAATTAAAGGAAGGACGGAGTGCGATAAGAATTAAACAATACCCACTGAAAAGGGAAGATAGGGAAGGAATTCGTCCAAACATAGAGCGATTCATAGAATTAAAACTACTAAAAGAACGTGAGTCAGAATTTAACACACCTATCCTCCCAGTTAAAAAAACCTGATGGGTCTTATAGGATAGTTCAAGATTTAAGGGCCATTAACAAAATAACAGAGGATCTGTATCCTGTAGTAGCTAACCCCTATACCTTACTAACCACCCTGACACCTGACCTAGCTTGGTTCACAGTTTTAGACTTAAAAGATGCCTTCTTTTGTCTCCCTCTCCATGAAGCCAGCCAAAGAATTTTTGCTTTTGAATGGGAAAATCCCAGAAGCGGTCGAAAGACCCAGCTCACATGGACGGTGTTGCCACAGGGGTTTAAAAATAGCCCCACAATTTTTGGAAACCAATTGGCAAAGGATTTGGAGTTATGGGAACCACCGTCAGGAGAAGGGAAAGTGTTACAATATGTAGACGATCTTCTTATTGCAACCAGAACCGAAGAATCTTGTATTATTTGGACTGTGAGCCTGCTGAACTTTCTGGGACTACAAGGATATCGGGTTTCTAAGAAGAAGGCACAGGTGGTGTTACAACAGGTCACATACCTAGGGTACGAGATCAGTGCCGGACAACGGGTCCTAGGGAAGGCCCGAAAAGAAGCCATATGCCAAGCCCCCCGACCACGAACTGTAAAGGAACTGCAGACATTTCTGGGAATGACAGGATGGTGCAGGCTTTGGATATGTAATTATGGCTTGCTTGTTAAACCATTATATTCCCTGATAGCAGCTAATCAGAAGGATCTTCAGTGGGATGCTGAATCAGACAGAGCTTTCCATGAACTGAAGAAAGCCTTAATGTCGGCACCAGCACTAGGACTTCCTGATGTGAGTAAGCCATTTTTCCTATTTTCCCATGAGAAACAGGGAATGGCATTAGGAATACTGGCACAAGATTTGGGACCATACAGACGGGCAGTGGCATACTTCTCTAAACAGCTGGATGCCACTGCAAAAGGGTGGCCTGGTTGCCTGAGAGCAGTAGCAGCTGTCATCCTAAACATCCAGGAGGCCCGGAAGTTTACCTTGGGCCAGAAAATGACTGTCTTAGTATCCCACACAGTGTCTGCAGTCCTTGAAACAAAAGGGGGGCATTGGCTCTCCCCACAGAGATTCCTAAAATACCAGGCCATAATGGTGGAACAAGATGATGTTGAGATCGTGACTACAGACATCGTCAATCCGGCCTCATTTCTTAATGGGAATGTTGGCGAATCAGTCGATCATGACTGTCTAGAAACAATCGAAGCCACTTATTCTAGTAGGACAGATCTCAAGGATGTTCCTATTAATGGAGCTGAACATTGGTTCACGGATGGGAGCAGCTATATGCTGAATGGAAAGCGACATTCCGGATATGCTGTTACAACTTCTGAAGAAGTGATAGAATCGGGACCGCTACCAGCTGACACTTCGGCACAGAAGGCTGAAATCATAACCCTTACTCAAGCTCTGGAGAGAGCTCAGGGAAAACCTATAAATATTTGGACTGATTCTAAATATGCCTTTGGAGTGGTACATGCTCATGGAGCAATATGGAAAGAAAGGGGACTGTTAAACTCCCAAGGAAAATCATCAAACATGCGGAAGAAATTTTGAAACTCCTAAATGCGGTCCAGCTTCCTGAAAGGGTGGCAATTATGCACATTAAGGCACACCAGAAGGTGAGCACAGAATTGGAAAGAGGAAACGAACTGGTGGACAGGGAAGAGAAACAGACAGCCAGAAAAGCAATCAAGGTAGAGGGTGCGCTAATACCCGATGAACAAATATCTCTAGAAGGTAAACCAGACTATACTAAAGAAGATCGCAAACTGATTTCTGACCTAGAGGGATCATATAATGAGGAAGGGTAGGCTGTAATCTCACATGGGAGAATAGTGATTCCTTCCTACATGGTATGGTCAGTAGTTCGGGAAGAACATAGAAAAAGGCACTGGGGGACAGAAGCTCTATATAAGGATCTCACTAAAAACATAATAGCACGAAATTTGTATACTACTATTAGACAAGTAACCCAACAATGTGATCTTTGTCTCCAGACTAATCCTAAGATTACCAAGGGGCCAAAGTTGGGAAAAATTGGGAAAGGAAATGTTCCAGGGCAACATTGGCAGATTGATTTCTCGGAACTTCCTAGAAAAGGGGGGTATCGATATTTATTGGTACTAACAGATACCTTTTCAGGTTGGCCAGAAGCCTTCCCGTGCAGAACTGCTAAAGCCCGGGAAGTGACCAAAATACTGCTCCAAGAGATAATACCTAGATTTGGAGTCCCAGCGGTAATGTCCTCGGATAGAGGACCACATTTTGTGTCCAGAATAGTGCAACAGATCAGCTACCATCTAGGAATAGATTGGCAATTACATACCCCATACCAACCACAATCAAGTGGCCAGGTGGAAAAGATGAATCATCTAGTCAAACAACAGATTGTCAAGCTAGGTCAAGAAACAAATCTAACTTGGCCCCAGTCTTTGCCATTAGCTCTTACACGAATTCGAACTAGACCAAGAGCAAAAGAGGGGCTTAGCCCATTTGAAATGTTGTATGGACGACCCTATGGGGTACAAAAGGGGACATCTTCACAGATTGGTGAAGAAACAATGACTTCCTATATGGTGGCACTAAACAAACAATAAGAATTGAGAAGCATGTGATGGGAACACGCAGTAGGGGTCTGGATGGACCTGTTCACGATATACGACCAGGGGACTATGTATACGTTAAGTGTTTTGCAGATAAAACCCTGGAACCACAGTGGACCGGACCTTTTCAAGTCCTACTCACCACCTATACTGCAATCAAGGTTGAGGGACAGAATTCTTGGATTCACCATGCCCGGATCAAGAAAGCCCCTGCAACTTCGTGGAAAGTAACCCCAGATAAACGAGAACTGAAACTCAAATTTACTCGGACAAATGGGAACAATGTGCGTGGCAAGTAAGTGAACCTGAGCGGTTGTGGATCCACCATATGGGAAGGGCACCACAACAAACAATATAGAACAAAAGAGTCTGGGACTGAGCCAGTGGCCAGTCTTGCCCAATTTGTTATCGGTAAGCCCCAACTCAATCAAAGATATTTTTGATCAAAACAGATTTTATATGTATATATGAGGAACGTTTAGATTCTTAAAATGATCAATAGTGGGTTTAAACCATTTGTGGTTTTTTTGTTCCCTCTCTCTTGCCTACAACCAAGAGCCTGATAACTGGCCTTGGAATCATGCCCAGAAAAAACACACTGGAATAATGGGAAAGGTGGACTCAAAGACGAAACTAGCTATGGTGGTTTTATCTGAAAATGAGGTGTACCAAAGGAATCAATGGGATTAGGAGGATGTACACAAAGTCGACCGATTATGGGGAAAATTAGGAGATAGGATAAAAGTAGGGTGTCAAACGTATAATGAAAAAGATAACACCAAGATTTCAGGAGACACCCTGATTAATGTCAGAAAGGTAGATAAGGAATTTACCCTTCTAAATACAGCCATGTGCTTTAATTCACGGGAATGTTGGCACAATTTTACCTTAACCGAGCCCATCTTTATAATATGCCTGGGAAAATATCCTTTTGAACACAGGCGACAAGTGGCAAACAGTAGATTTAGAATCTTGTATTATGCGAGAACAGCAGGGCTTCCTCTGTGAAAGCAATAGTATAATGGCCCAGGATACTTGTTTAGATACAGATCAGAAAATATGTCATTTCGAGGCCTGACCAAATGCAAACTTGAAAACAGTAATTATATATGCAGGGAAGGGATGTGCGTGTTTGAGAACTAAGTGTAACACAATAACCGTAGATGGGGAGGTAAAGGAGACTGCACAATATTCAAATTATTGTATTTGTAATTTCACTACTATAACAGGATGCGATTTTAGTTACTCAGCCCCAGTAGTGTCTCATCAATTCTTAAAATCCAACTTTACCCTATCACAGATGATAATTCCTACCCCCATAGGACTAAATATAAGTAGTATAAAAGAACTATTAAAACATGCAGTTTTACAACGTATACTGAAAGAAACCAAAGAAAAGGGACATGAAACTCTTCTTATGATCCATCATGATGTAGAGGGGATCAAGAAAGTTTTAAAAAAGGTAGAACAGGATGGAAACCATAATTGGTGGGATACTCTCTTTGGCTGGTCACCTTCTGCAACAGGAATTCTTAACACTATGGTACACCCCATTGTGATCTTATTGATCAGTTTAGGAATTTCCTTAATACTAACCATTATGTTATATTTGTGGGTTTGGAGAATGTTTAAAAGGGTAACACTTATGTATGATGCTTTATATCATTCGGGAAGACTGCTTAAGTAAAAGAATTTACTTAGTTTGATAGAAAAGGGGGGATTGATATGGAGAAATAGTGTGAAATGGGGACAATGGACATCGATTGTGATTGTATATGTCTGCTCAAGGAATGTGGGTATGGTGACTGGTCATGGGTGCAGTGTCTGGTCACATAGGCACACAGCTTTGAAGAGACAACTACAGTTTTGAGGAGACGCCTGCCCTTCTTCCTCTAACAAAGGGGCTATTTAAAAGAGAATGAGAAAAGATGAGAGACATTCAAATGCTATCTAGAGGGAGGGAGTGCTAAGTCTCCTTGCTGGAGAAGATTGGATGGTCACAAGAACATGAATCACCTACAAACCTGCAAGACCACCACATTCCAGGAAACGGACTGATAAGCTAATTAACATACAAAGCAAAGCGGGGTTTAGGTAACGAATATGTATAGGCGTTAATTGAATATTCATTTGTTTCATTGTATAAATGTGGGATGGTTCGTCACTTTGGGCATGCACGCTTGTGGAGGAGTGATCCCCCGTGCATCTGCGCGCAATAAACATACCTACTTTATAACTTTCGAGTTATAGAGTCTAATTCCGCACGTCACAAGTAGCAGAAGAGGTAGGAAAGGAGGAATTATCCTTAATACCAGATGGTAAAATCCAAACTGTAAGTACAGATCAGGAGCCAAAATTATTCTAAAGTAAACTTAAAGGTCATTCAGGACATGAATGATAAAATAAATAAGTGGACTTATTTGAGGGATGGTCGTATAGTGGTACCATCCAATTTAATATGGACCACAGCCGTAATAGAACATAATAAGATGCATTGGGGAGCTGATAATTTATATAAAAGTCTAAATCAGAAATTGATAGGGCAGAACTTGTATTCTGTAATAACAGGTGACTCAGCGATGTGAAATGTGTTTGAAAATTAGCCATGGCAACAGTGGCAAGTTGATTTTTCCAGACTCCCAAGAATTGAGGGGGTACCAATATTTATTAAATGAATGGACACCCCAACGCATCATACAGTATTATAAACCTGCAACTTGGAATCCTAATGAACTTATTAACGGTGCTCGAGAACCTATCTACAATCTGAATCATATCATTCGTCTACAGGCTGTCTTGGAAATTATTACTAATCAAACAGCTAAAGCTTTTGATGTGAAATGCAATTTATAAACACAGGATGGTTCTCGATTACCTGCTAGCCGAAGAAGGAGGTGTTTGTGGTAAAGTAAATGTTTCCAATTGTTGTTTGAAAATTGATGACAATGGTGAGGTAGTTAAACAAATCACATCAGAGACAGGGAAGTTAGCCCATGTTCCCGTCTGAACTTGGAAAGACGAATATTGACTTGTTTTCCTAGCTTCTCGGGAGCCCCTCGGTAAAACGAATCCTATTTTATTTGTTATGTGGATTAGCCACCTTATTGTTTTTGCCATGTGCTGTTCCATGTTTTATAATATTAATTCGACACGTTATAACTAACATGCAATTTGCTATTATGGTTTCACCCGATGGCGTTAAACAAATGCGAGTAGTATGACAAAATGTACACACAAAATAACATTTTAATAGCCAACAAGAATTTGGAAACAATTGACTCTTAAACAATTCAGATAACAATGTAGGCTGAGTAAAAAAAAAAAAAATAAAATAGCAACAAAAACAAGCGCCAGGAATGCAAAGACGAGGATATGGTAACGTCTTTTATACTTTTCCACCTCCGCCATAAGTTCTTGACGTGAGATGACAGAAAAACGCACCCTCTGCCTAAACAGCAACAGGAAAAAAAAAAAAAAAAGTTTTTGATCTTCTTTCTAATGAACCATATAGGTTAAACGTTTTGAGAACACTCACCTTACAGAATGTTCGGAAGGGGAAATGTCCACTCTAGACCCTTCTTCCCTGGCAGGTGACGTGGTGGTCTGGTGGTGAGAAAACCTTACATTGAAAACAGGGACCTGTCCTTTGGCCATAGTGCCATAAATGTTACCATTAATAGACTTACCGGAGTGGTAAGCTCAGGAAATGGGTTTGGGATTTCATCTGGGCGTGCAGTAGCCATTGTTTGTCACACGAATGGTCCGTGTATACCTTTGAGCATGCGCATGCGCGATTTTAAAGCCCCACAGAATGTGTTGGAAAAATCTGGAAAGACCGCGCATGCGAAATCCCTATAGTCTAGCCATGATAGTGACGCATGTAAAAAAAAAAAAGGGAATGTGTTAAGAAAAAGTGTTATTTTTAAGTTTTGGTTTTGTATGTTATTATTATATGTATTACCCAATTATGCCTATTGTAATTGTGACGTATTACCTTGTGAGTGTTACGATAAATGTTGGGATTGTGGAAAAAGGTTTGTTCACAGTGCCGAGAATGAAAGCAGTGTCTAATAAACAATAATAGGATAAAAAGAAAAAGGGGGGATTGTAAGAAACTATGGACTAGGGTATTGTTTATTTAAATTTATGTTAAGTCCATATGTAAATGTAAAGATTAGACAACAAAAGATAAGATAACCGCCAGGTGTCCAGGATGCCGCTTGTGAAAAGATAAGATCACCGCCAGGTGTCCAGGATGCCACCAGGTGTCCAGGAACCGACAGAAACAGGGCAATGAGACAAAGGAGGAAGACCAGCAGGAGGCAGAAAACGACCCCCCTAACAACAAAAGCATGACTCCACTACCTCATGAACATGGAAGTAAAGATGTATAAAAAGGGACTGTTTGAACTGCTCAGTGCGGCAGTTGGTGGAGCGCAGACTCCCCTGTCGTCCAGCGCTGTTTTGCTCATATTCTACTTGCTATAATTAATAAAATTTTAATTGGATTATGATCCATTGTGGTCTCAATTTATAACACTCCTGTGAGACGTTTTTTTTTCCCTTCCTTACCTTCATATGAAGTTCACTTATTTATAGAGCCAAACTGCTATAAACAGTATTTCAAATCTAACAGGATTTTCTCAACTGTCTTGTTTAATTGTTCCCACACTCCACCTAAGCCTTCTTCTAAATTCTTATGATGCATCTTCCTTACAAACCTTGCATTGCAGAATTCTTCAACAACCATGCACCTGCAATGCATTTCATACCAAATGGGTAGAAATCCCTTCACCTTTTAACTGACAGGATACATACGCAAGGTTTTCCTTTTTTCTTTCCTTCCATGTTAAGCTCTAGACTAGAACACTGTCCACCCACAACTCTTAAGAAACATACTGGAAAAGGGAGTGCAACCCATCGACCATACATGTCAGGGCTGGAACAACCCTAAGGGACTGTAACAACAGCCACTTCTCTATTCTTTCAAGAAATGCACATTTTGTAAGGTACTCGACTTTGCAACTTTCTTCTTTCTCTTCTTTTGGCTTTTAAATGCCTTTTCAGAAAAGTCAGGCATTTCTAATGAGCAACAAACCCATAAATATATATATAACATATACACATATAATTGTTAAGCAAAAAAATTATACTACATTCACACAATGTTGCTTTGCTTAGGGTTTGCAATGAGAATGCATTACCAAGAGAAAAACTGCAGTGCACTTCAATAACACTTTTTCTCTTTCACAGCTTGTCCTTTGATGTCCTCTTCTCATGTTTCTGTTTTTTTCTTTGTTTTGTTTTGTTTTTCCTTCCCCTTTCAACCCGAGGCATAAGTGATGAATACTGATGTGACAGTTTGATCCTGCTCAGAAATCCAGAACACTGGCATACAAAGTTGCCCAAGTTGTTTGTGATTTGTAGGTCAGGAAATCTGTCTAAGATATTTAATTGTTTTGTGAGGAAAGAGTTATGCTTTGTGGTCACTGGATTGCAGGTTAAATAACTTCTGCGATGCTCCCAGTTTTAATAGAAGTCACTGTGAAACTTATTGTAAGCAGCTTTTTCTGGTATTAGAAACCTAGAGAAGGCAGGATGTCTGCAAATGATGTATGACCAGGAGTTTAGACCTAAACAGGAAACCCCGGTGATGATACTGGTTTGACCCAGAATGAATGACTCCTCTCGTAAGGGGTCTCCCCTACTCCTCAAAAGCATATTCATTTGCAGGAGAAAATACAGGCAATGTCTCAGAGCAAAATGGCTATCACTGCATTAGAAGGGATAGCGACCCCTAATTGCAAACCCCAGGAAAAGAAAATGCGGACCTGGGGAGAAGTTGCTCAAGAATTAATACATTATGGATGAAGATAAACCACTCATCCACTAAAACTGACCCAAAAGGTTTAAGGTGCACAGAATTGAAACCTTCTCCATACCCAACAAACAATAAAAGGATGTCTCCCATAGCATCATCAAGTGGGAGAGAGGTTGAACACAAACATAAGGGTCAGTGGACCATGGCGGGGCAGAAAGATATTCCCTGAGACCTTATGAACAGGTTGCCGACTGAAAAACTGGAGAAGCTGGTGTTGGGATGGCCTGAATGTCCACTGGTTAAGAATGAGAGCCCAGTTCCTGACCCTTACCAAAGCCAACCACATCCCCTAGGCCGATGGGAAACTAAACCCTTCAGCCCCTTGTAGTAAGCAGGGGAGTGAAGGGTGGGTACATATTAGGCAGCTCACTGAAAATCACTGAGGTGATCTATTAGTAACTTGTTTTGTGGAACCTAAGTTGGCACCAATAACATTCCTAGTAGATACTGGAGCTCAGATTTCAGCTATTAAAACTGAAGATGCAGCACAAAGTAGCATAACTTTGTCTAAGCGGTGTAACGCTTGTTGCAGATGCTTTTGGTAATGTTCAAGCATGGATATTGGCTACTGTTGGTTTGCGACTACTCAGTGATGATACAGCCACTCTGGTAACGATGGCTGTGGGGCCATTCCCACTGAACCTCTTAGCCTTGATGTTCTGAAAAGTCAGGTGTGCATTGATGGTAAGGGGAGGAACTGGTTGTTTGGCACTCCATCTATAGATATATGGCTGTTATATGCTGCACCTTTGCTCCCTCCCTCATGACTGAGAAGTATCAAACCTTATCTGTTACCCTTAGGGGCATGGAAAGGGATAACCCCGGGATTGGAGGAGTTAAAGGAAGAGGGGCATGTAGTGCCAGCCCACTCTCCTTTTAACCCTTTTGACCCCAGGTTAAAACTAACTCAAGCCCATTAACAGCTGCTGTGCCAAACATTGCAGAGTTTATAGCATCTATCCAGGAACAAGCTCATCCCATTATGGCAGCTATTGATGTCAAAGACATGTTTTTTATGGTTCCCTTCCAACCGGAGGACCAAGAATGCTTTGTGTTTACTTGGGAAGGACCCACTCAAGGTTCTACTCACATAGCTTTAAGGATGCTGAGAAATGGTACTCTACCTGGGAAAAGGGTTTGTTTGTGGTCAGCTTAGCCCTTCAAGAGGCCAAATGCACCATACATAAACAACCGATAGTGCTCAGAGGTCATTTTAAGGTGATAAAACCTGTGTTGACCAGGACACCACCCGCTGATGGGGTGGCAAAATGAGCCTCAGTGAGAAATGGTATGATTGTTTAAATCAGACTAAAGAAAAGGGGGTATGGTTGGGACAAAGCCCCTGTAAATGGATGTTATCATGTGGTCACAATTGTAACCACAGAGTGTAAACCTCATAATTGTTCAAGGTATAAGGGCAAGTGGAATCAAACCCATGTTCAGTTATCCACTGGCACTTAGATACAATGTCCATATAATAATCATTAAAAATGTCAGTATTGTGATAAAGGGTGAAGGGTTTAATATGGCTATTCTCACTTGTCAGGGAGGTAATACTACTGCAGAGAAGTATGTAGCACAAGTGGTTTGTTGACCTTGGCGACACACAAATGGAAACAGAGCCTCTTTTCAAGAATTCTGGTCTAACACCCACCAAACAGGAAGTCCCCTGGTATCCAGTTGTTCCTGGCATCTAAGTGCAGGGGCTTGGAGGTGTAGTTATAACTCTGCCAAAGGTTTTATATGTGGACCATTGGGAAACAAGGACACTTTGTATTACAATGCCCTGAGTAATGACAAAATGGACCGGTCCTTTCCCTAAAGGAACGTGGGCCCTACAAGGCTACTATTGGGTTTGTGGGCATTATGCTTACAAAAAATTACCCCCTAATTGGTCAGGAATATGTTATATATGGTGTATTTGACCCTTGTTTTTTTCTCTTACCCAAAATTCAAGGAAGTACATTAGGAATCAGAGTATATGATGACCTAATAAGAGAAAAACAGTCAACTGGAACCTCGCTTACTGGTGGGAGCACTTAGAATTGGGGAAAGCATGAGTGACCACCAGAACAAATTACACAGTATTATGGACCAGCCACTTGGAACCCTAACGAGCTGGTTAGTAGTGCTGGAGAAGCTATCCATAATTTAAACCACATCATACAGTTACAAGCTGCCCTAGAAATTATCACCTATGAGACTGCCCATGCCCTTGATGTATTGGCAGATCAGGCCACACAGATGTGAACAGTGATATTCTAACACTGAAAGGTTCTCAATTACCTGCTAGTCAAAGAAGCGTGTCTGTGTTAAATGAAACGATCATAATTGTTGTTTAAAAATTGACAATAATCGCCAAGTTGTTAAACATATCACTTCAGGAATACGAAAACTGGCCCATGTCCCAGTCCAGACCTGGGAGACTTGGGAATTTGATCCCTTTTTTTGGCTTCCAGGTACTCCAAGGGTCAGATGCATTCTTTTCTATTTGTTATGTGGTGTTGCATTGTTAATGTTCCACCCATGTTTAATTCCATGTTTTGCACAGTTGAGCCAACGTACTATTTCAAGTATGCAACTACTTCAAGTAGGTGCCTCACGTTATGATGTCAAATACATCCGTGCGGTATTTTGGTCTAAGTGTGAAACCCCAGTTGTAAACATTGTATAAACTATGCTCTTTTCCACACTTTGCTATTTTCTCTACCTTTCCACCACCATGGACTAAGAAGCAACAACCTTTGAGACACAGGGTGGTGTGGGAAATCATACTGTGAGCTGACTGTCTCAGAGCTTGTTTACATCCCTGCTGAGCTTCACGCAAGGCTCCCTGATGGTTTAACCAAACTCAGCAGTTGTGGATGAGTCAAGGTGCAAACAGCCACCTGAAACCACATCGTTTTGGGGGGCATGTCCAGACATGAACGACCACCTGCACCATTGAACAGTGAGAGGCATGTGATACAGAGACCCCACCAACAACAGACAAGGAAACTATGGACCAAAAGGATGCTGCTGGATCCATGGTGGAACTATCTCTTGAAACTCTCTCCTGACTACTTGCTAGGTTTTTTCTTTTCTATCCTTCCATTCCTTTCCTACCGCTATTTTTTTATGAACAATTTGTTTCAATACTCTTTCCTGATTGGTGGCATTTGATCTCATTCATGTCTTCATCTCACTCTGGGTGTAACATTGAATCTCCCCAGCTCGGATTGTCCCAGACTGGAACAGATGTATATATCAGAAATTGCTTCTCCACTTACCTGAGTGGTTTTCGTAACAGTCTAGATATTAAACTAATACACTGCATATATATATAAATAAACAAAACATCAAAATAAACAGGTCATAGCATAATATTTATAAATTATTAGAAGAAACTTTAAGTTCATCACACTCAGAACTGAAACTGAAAGTTTTTATGGCATGAGATTTTTTGATGAGGAACATACCCTTCCCACTTTTCATTTTTTAAGATGGAATAAGTCAGTCAATCTCTGTAGACTTGGGTGAGGGTCATCAGACTTATCTGATAAAAATGAGTGTCTCTAACTTTAGAATACTGACTTTATTTTCTGAAATAAGATCCCTGCAGAAGTCTTGAAGCTCCCATGATATTAATATGTTACTGGGTCCAAATTTCAACTGCTTTAAGAAAAGCAGCTTTGCCAGCTTATGTTGACTGACAGTCATACCTTTGTTTTTATCTTTTCATCATGAATAAGTAGTAACGGCAACCGCTTCATTCAAAAAATAACATCCTCCAGTATTATGGTTTTCTTAACATGCAGTTCTATCTGCATGTCAGACAGTGGAAAAGAAGCAAATTAGACAGAAATGCAGTAACGTGATGGATCAATGACTAAAACATGTCATATTGGTACACATTCATGAAGATTTCAAATATCAAGCATAAAGATGACAAGTCTTTTTTTCCTTATGAGATCACACAGTACCTCAAATATAGAAAGGTGAAGAGGAAGTTATAAAAATTCAAAACAGTCTAGGAAAGTGAGGAGTATAGAAGTACAAATTTACAAGAAAGTAGTAAATGATGCAGAGATTACTTGTAATGACTCAGGAAGACTTATATAAAACCTGTGAAAGAGAGAGACAGTGTATAGGGACAAGCTATGATAAGGAAAAGATTAAAGATGGAAAAGAAAATAGGGTCCAAAAGGCAACTGAGCCATAGAAACCTTTCTCCTCAGCAAAGTGTACTTTAAGGACTCATCATTACCTGAAGGAAGTCTTATGTCAAGGCATTATAAACAAGCATTCCTGAACAGCTCCTGAAAAGGGGGGTGGAGATGTGGGGGGTGGGGGGTGGGGTGGGGTAGGGGGTGGGTTTGTGTAAGAAAAAAGAAACAAAAATAATAAAATAAAATATATCAGTGACCTATTAGAAACTGTTTTTTCATTACACCAGTCCTGTAGTGAAAATGGAGTGACACTGTATAGGTTCCCAGCTTTAAAACTGCATTCAACCTATACTGTTTGGACAAGTTCAGTCCTACTGACTTGCTTCTGACCGTAAAACAAATTTAGTAGTGAAGCAGGGAACAGACACAAGGATATCTGCTCTCTGCAGTCATCCACTTTATCCACAAAAGTAGCTCTATTACTATAACATATTATATATAACATAACAATATTGCTATAACAAGAAGCACACTATTACCAGCAATTCAAATTAGCAAACTAAAAAGTTATGGAAATAACTTCTTAGTCTGGCCTACTCTTGTTTCTCTCTCCTTTTAAGCCTTAACGTCTTTGGGAGTCTTGCCTGCCTCAAAAATTCTCCTGCTTCTGAAGTATTTACGCTGTTGGTGCTTTTATAGACAGTTGTTACTTCCTCACGTGGTTGCAAGAGCTAAGGAGAACGCATCACCCGTTTGATTACTTTCTAATGAATTGAGACTACAGTGATGTGTATAGATACTAATACCAGTTCCACTGACTGTTTCATTCAAAATCTTCGAGGTAGAAGAGCCAACCCTGAACTGAACTGGTGTTAAATAATACTGCCTTAGTTTCTCTTTTCCCTGCCTGAAAATAAGGAAATTCACAACTCTACACAACCATAGAAATAAGAAATGTCAGGGACTTTTTCAAGGTCTGTACAAAGTATGGTGTGGTGTACACTAAGTGACCTCAGAAAAGCAGATGTGGCCAAGATTTGAGCCTAAAAGTGTTAAATCCAAAGCTTTGATCATTAAGCAACACCATTCTTGACAGATCACTAAAGCTTGTTTTCCTCAGAAGGGTCTCAGAAGGCTCAAATGGAAAATTATGGAGGAGCATCCTTCATCCAAATGCTGTAAACTTTTTGGGTCTGTATGCCAAGATATAAACACTATGAGAATAGCCTGCTTTGTGAGAGTTTGAGTATTCTCTCTTTCCCTAAAGGGCAGTATACTTCGTAAATGCTCTTTCCCACCATATTTTTCAGTATCATCTCTTGCTCCTAAGTATGAAAATAATGTATATCTAAGGGTTACACCAACCACCTGCATGTTAAGAAGTCAGTGTTTTATTAGTTTATGCTCATTAGTTCAGCCCTCCCTAAACATATGCATTACTTGTACTATCTGTTCTTAAATTCAGGCCATCCTCTGTGCCAGATGCACAGAAATTTTAACACGTATTATATTCCCCACTGTCCCCACCAGCCAAGTATGGAACTTTACTGCATCAAACACTGACTTTACTGAGATGAAAAGTTAGTGCAATATTAGTCCCAAAATGTAGGTGGTAATGTTATCTTTTCATAGCTACATATACACCTCTCTTGAGGAGATTTCTTTTAGCTTAAGTCTTGGAGACAGTGCTTTTGAGTCAATATCATGCTGTGATAACCCTTTGAAACTTTATTTCTTTATATTAGCACCACTGGACAATATCCTTCTTTGAGTGAAACACCATCATTTACCAGTAGCTTATTTTCAGACTAGTCCCTGTAGCACAATTCAGAAACACATTTTCTATTTACATTTGTTTCTCCCTGCTCTCATTTCACTTCCCAGAGCTTTTCTCCCCATGCTGTAGTAGGCCTGAATTTTGACAAGGCCAAAACACAAAGCAGCCATCATGAATGACTTATTTAGATGCACAACTTTTAGCATACTCCTGATTTGGTTACTACATCAGTCAAGTTTCCTGACTACTCTTCCTGAGATGTAACAGCTCTAGAAGGATTTGGAGAAACACTACAATAGCCCAAGAGTTGCATTTGTTTCTGCTTTTGCTGTTGCCCAACCCTGATTAGAAAAAATGTTCCTCTTGGCTAATTACTTTCACAGCAGTGACAGATGGCCAAAGGGTGCATATGCTGAAAAAAGAGATGAAAAAGGTTAATGTTGCAGATCACCTTGTTTCCCCTTTTAAAAAGGCTCCTCTAAAGCTGTTGATTTAATGGAGTGATTTTGATTGGGACTGGAGCAGTGATTGGAGAATCAGACCCATGAGGTTTAGTGACCTCTGGGTGAAGGTACTGCAGGTGTGTGGCTAACAAGGCACTAATTGGGTACCAGAGTGGGGATGAAAGCAGTTACAAGCAGTTGGTCAAGAGGCAGCATTGTACCCCAAAGAGCTGCAAGTGCTGAGTTTCATGGCTGGGAGGAGAGGCAAGTTTTGCTCCTAGTTGGTTTACTGCTGAATCCTGTGCTGTGAGTGTCTTCCGTGGGAGGAGCAGCCTTCTGTTGGCAGTGTTCCTCTGTGCTTTTCATGCAAACTGCTGAATCTGAGACAAAAGTTAAATGTTTAATTAACAGGCACGGATGTGGCTTAGTGAGTTACGTTTTCTTAAGAGCACAGATACAGAGACAAAATCTTTCAGTGAGAAGATACAGATTGTGCATCTTCCTTTTTTCTGAAATCAAGTTGTGCTGCTTTAATTTCTCTATCCTTTTCCCCCCTTCACCCATTTCATTTTACATTGCCAGCTGCGTGAAATCTGTTCCACTTACCCTTACTGTCAGTATACAAAAATGCCCACCTGCTAATACAACTTCACCATGCTCAGGAGGCCCCTATGTTTGAAATCAGCTGAGGGAAAAGAAAAAAAAAAAAAAAGGTTACAGGCAGGAGCCTGAAGGTATATTTCCAAACTGCACAGAATCAATGGTGAAAGCAACGCTGTCATTGTCAAGGCAGGAGCAAAAACTGCAAAAACTGCGACAATGTTTTTGGTACTCCACCTGCTACAGACCCTTACTTTTGTTTCTCTGGTAGATAACTTGATTTTAAAACAGTACTTTTTGCAAGGAAAGAAAGAAGGTACCTGCTTTGAGACTGTATCTGTCAGTACTTCCATGATAAACTTGGCTTATACAGCATTTTTATGTAAAGCTTGATGCAAGATTTACATGCCTCCTTCACAATGCAAATTCCTTGTCCTTTCCAGGCAGATACTCATCTCCTTGTTTACTTTTGCTTTGATGCAATATTGACAACCTTGTCATTTACAAATGTTTAACTTTTGAGTAACTCAGAGTAAGGGGGGAAAAAGGCAAAAATAAATAGCTAATATATTAGTGGGAGTACTTGTAAAATGTTCCACTGTGGGTTTTGGTTTTGTTTTTTGTTTTTTTTTCATGAGGCGTCAGCTGCACTTTAAATTGTTGCTGAGATGAATGCAAGCTAATAGGAGATGTTCCTGAAGTTTGTTTCTAATAAGATCAGACTGGATCTTATTAATAAAAGTGACTACTCTGAGCAGAACTGTCTGTGGCTAAATAATCAGGTTTTTTATTGAGAAGTGATTAAATTGCCCAAGAAAAAAAAAATATAAATAACACCTGGTTTACTCAGGTTTAAATTAAGGGCCTTTATTTCCCCTAATCAATCTATACTGAATTGCTTTTCTGTTTCATTTATTTATTTATATTTATTCTTATTTATCTATCTATTTATTTATTTATTTATGTCAGACATGTTGTTTATTCCATTACATCCAGCTCTGTTGAACTGTGTATTTTAGAGTATATTGCAAGGAACACCTATGTCTGTGTCCTTCATTTAGATGGTGGGAAAACTGAGGCACAGGGAGGGATGATGTAGCTAGCAGCAACTGCAAAGCATGAGTTGTCATAAAATTAAAGTTTAAACTATGCTGAAGAAAATAAAATGAGTAGTGTAAAAATATCACTTTGTGCAATGGGCTGCAATGGGCGTAGTTTTAAACAATGGGAAAATAATGTGTTTGGTTTTTTTTAAAGAATATTTGCATTTTGACAGGAAATGGAAAACAAGTGATGATTTTCTTTTGATGATTTCACAGTTCTGGTAGCTTGACAAATCATCTCAGTTATCTTTACTGGTAGGTTTGATAGAAGGTAGAACTTGGGGTAATATGCTTAGCACAATTGACTTTAGAGAAAGCCTGAACTCTTCCTTTCCTTCACTTCAGAAAAAAAACAATATTCCAAAGAAATAGACCATAAAGTATATTCTTCCTGACCTAGACCCTGACTCAACACTTCAACTGAGCTATTAAATCCTTTTGACTTTATCACATGCTTAAGTGCTTTGCTGACTTGAGACCTTAATGAACCCCCCCGCAACAATTCCTTGTTGGTCTCTAGTGGAAGTTCTGCCTGAAACTTTAGAATGGGAGAATAGGTGGCTCCAAATTCCCACTCTGTTTTTCAGCTAATTTTTCCAACCTGAGAACATCCTTCCCCAGATCAGACTTGATTGCTTGATTGCAACACTGAGAGCACTAATGGCACTCCATGAAGAATGCTTCATAATTATCAGTACTGACAAGCAAGAGAGACATCATTAAAATAATAGTTAATGGGCACAGTGCAACAATGTTAATGGGTCAAATTATTTTCTTGCCTCCACAGTGCAGCTGAGAAAATTTATTCCTTTGATTTCTCCTACTTCCAACTGGTAATTGCCTATGCTAAACTCAAGGCATCTTCTAGTAAGAGGGGGAAAAAAAAATCCCAAACCAAAAAAACACCACCAAAATCCCTCACCAAAAGAACCTACCTTAATTAAGCATAAAATACTTCCCCTAACTTACAAACTTTATGGACCAAGTCGCTACCTCCCACAGTATCAGTTGTAACAGCCTCCATCATTATTCTTCTTACTGTCACCCTGAGGGGACAGATGAGCATTGTGGTGAACCATGAAGGAGGTGAAATTCAGGTCCCACCGGAATGACTGAAAGATTTCACTGAAAACTTTTGGTGGTCCGATTCCTGATTAACCAAGCTGTTTATATATGAGAGGAGCTCACTTGACCCCAACTGTTCACATATAGAAGAAAGGTCTCTTAAATAACAAGGTCACAATGCATTCAGGATTTGACTGAGTAAAACCAGCAACTTTTTTTTTCCAATCAGGCAGAGACTACAAATGTACAGGACTCCAAGACTATAAGAAGCTGACTTTGGAAATAAAATTATCTATGTCTGGCCTTTCAAAATGGTTTGGGTTCTCCAAATCGGATGCAGGCTACCTGTGGATTTTGGTTTGTGACTCTACAGTAGCGTGCATCCCCTGCTGTTGCCCGCTGTGCTCCACACCAGAGCTCACTCTCTCTTGCATCAAAGGCATCTCTCTACAGCACATAGCTGCAGTCCAACCTTGAGGCAATAAAAATAAGAAGAGGCAAGTGAAAAGGAACTAGCTGTTTTCCTGACATGAACAGGTGGTCAAAGGCATTCTTATGACCCTAATGTAACTCATTCTTCCAGAGGTAGTTGCAGACAGTTTCTAAACCTTCACACTCAGAATCTTTTTTATTATTATTATTATTATTTTTCCCCCAGCTTTTTATTTCATATACTTAACCTGCTGGTTTTATTTTTAGTTTCTTCTACTTATAAAAGCCCTCCAGGAAGCCCAGGAATAAAATTCTCTAAGTGAGATTCCAAATAAAAACTGTGATTAACACCCCACCCCCCCCTTGAAACAAAGCAAAACGAAGCAAAACAAAAAAATAATAGTTTTTTAATTATTATTTTTCTCTTTTTGCATTTAGGTGGTGTTTGATGGCTTAAAAAATGAGCTCAACAACTTTTTATTCTTTAATTTCCCCTGTGGCATATGGAGAGCACCCTAACTTTGAAAAATAGTAGGATGCAAGACCAAGAGACTTTGTTAATGTCATTGTGATTTTGCGAGTGCGTAGTTACATGTATCTGTGTGTAGTTATATGAAATATATATGTATTAAATATACATAATACATGTATCATGCACAAATACATAATGTTTATATATACACATAGGTACACATGTGCATATACATATTATCTGAACTTTGCAGGCAGGGCAAAGAAAGGGGAAAATACATGTTTTCCTGTGGCAGTGTTTAGTTCCAAAATGAAATATTTCACTATTTGGAAATCACATGCAATCACTGGTATTACAGTCCTTCATCTCCATGTAGCTTTCAGGACTATTTTTATTAACCTGAGATGCTAAGATGAAATAAAGCAGAAGTGGATTTGCCTGTCATGTTTCCAGAAATTGCCTGCTCTTCTCCAAATGAAGGACCAGCAAATGTGACACTTCAGAGGTGGCTGTTCTGGACAGGGTCAGGATATTACCGCTTCCTCTCAGGCTAGTGGGCACCAAGCAAGTATTTGCAGAGCGCAGTAGGAAAACTGGAGTAGTGGAAATCATATTTAAATTTTCTTTTATTTTCTCTCCTGAATATGTGGATAATGGGTATTGGGTACTCCATGGCATAAGTCCATCGAGGTCGGGAAGTGTGAATACCCATGAATGTTACCACTGCAGTCCTCAAATTCCTTTTGGGTGAATTATTCTTTATGGCTATGAGTCTTGAAATGTTAGGGACAAGTAATGAATTATGAATATTAGCAGATCTCAACTGCTTCTAGTGGATGTAAGCCCTGATCTTTTAAGATATTTGGTTCTGAGTTTTTATTTCAGAACCTTCTGTACACCCATCAGTCCCACCAGTGCAGTGGGACTAAAATGGGATAATGACTATATTCCAGGGCATTAATGGTCAGAACATGTTTGCAATGTGTTTAGCTGCCATCAATATTAATGCACGCATTTGAGGGGCAATAAATTGATAGAGTGTGGCCTTATAATGCATAAAAATTGCAACAGCTTCAAAGCTGTAATGGAAAATTCCTTCATGAGTAGAAGTAATTGGGGAAGGGGCTTTTCCTAAAGTCATTTTTATTTGGCACTTTGAATATTCAGCCCTGTACAAGATCAGTCATGCTGTCTTCCCCTAGGATTTCAGTGGGACAAAATCTTAGGATTGTTATGATGTAATAAAAAACTAAAAAAATAACAAGTGAATTAATGTCTTTGCTGTTTCAGAAAAGATGATGAGAAGTAGCTGCCTTTTGTAATGACCAAGTTGGAAATTAATAAACTGTACTTATCCCCAGCTTTAATAGCCTGAGAATATGACTGAATAATGTGCTAAAAAAGAGCAAACAGTGCATTAAGACAATTACATATCTATTTAAACACCTATCCCTTTCTCTCACCTCCAATCGAAAGGAGATTTCAGAACATACTAGTGAGTGGTCACTTGGGCTGTCTATATCAGTAAATTAAATATTACATTTCTGTCGCTCAATGTGAATGCCTGATCTGTTGTTAGAAGTGTTCCTGGGCTGGTTTTGCTCTGAACCAACAGCTTGAATGGGACTCATTTTCTGAGGTTTTGTCTCTGTGACTGAAGAGTCCCAGGGATTTATTTAATATATAGCTATAATTATAGTCATTAAAAACTTCTGTGAATAAGTCATTTAAGAGACAGCAAACACTCTGCCATATTTGTTTACTTAAGCTGGAAAGCCCATATATGCTATAGCAGGCTGACAACCCTATTTAAAAGAAAAAAATGCATAGAGATTAATGCACCAAATCATGTTTAAATGTATGTACAAATAGGCAGAAGGAAGATTGTCTTTCATGGTAGCACATCACTCGTGACGGGTAACACCTCTTCTATCCCAGGCTCTAAACCAGGAGACCAGTTGTGACAGGTGGCACTTTGGTGAGATGAGAAGGGCTTGATGAGTGCCACAGAGCGCTCACTAAAACAATGCCGTGCTGGTGGGTACAGCCTCTGAATGGAAGCACAGTCTGAGACACAAATGGATTTAAAGAATAGATGTTATAAGGCATGGAGCTAGGTAAACATACCCCCCAAAAAAATAAAAGTCAGGTCATACAGTGGTTTCTCCTACTGGCCAGTTTAGCAATAACTGGCAGATACAGTCATAACCCAGACTGCAAAATACAAATATTAAATAGACACTACCACCACCACCACACCCCCCCCCCCCAAAAAAAAAAAAGACTTCTCATATTTTTTTGATTGATCCCCACTTCCACCAGCATCACTCCTGCCGTGTCACGGCTGAGGCCTGATCCAGCAAACCAGCCTGACAGACAGGGGATGCGGCACTCTGCAGCCTGCTGAAATAGAGTTGGAGAGAGATGGATGACAACAGCGTGCTGAAAAACACTGTAGCCCATGGCTCCTCATTATCCTCCTATCTGTAACTCTACATCCTGACCTTGGGGGGATGCCTTAGGGTACCTCTGTACATATCCTGCAGTAAGACATATCCAGCTAAGACTGAGAGGGAAATGCTGCACAATGCCAGCACTGAGAGCCACTCTGCAACTGTAGGAGGTGAGCAGCTTTGCAGTTCTTTTTTGCCCGTGAGTCTCTTTTGAAGGGCATGACCATGGGAATACAGAGTTTTTTTCAGTTCGGGACAGTTACTGGAACATCTCCCTGATGAGGAAAGGCTGAGGGAGCTGGGCCTGTTTAGCCTGGAGAGGAGAAGACTGAGAGGGGATCTCATCAATGTGTACAAATACCTTATGGGCGAGTGTCAGGAGGATGGGGCCAGGCTCTTTTCAGTCATGCCCAGTGACAGGACAAGGGGCAACGGGCACAAACTGCAGCACAGGCAGTTCCATCTGAATGTGAGGAAGAACTCCTTCACCTTGAGGGTGGCAGAGCCCTGGGACAGGCTGCCCAGAGAGGCTGTGGGGTCTCCTTCTCTGGAGACATTCAAAACCTGCCTGGACGCTACTGTGCAACCTGCTGTCGGTGACCCTGCTTTAGCTGGGGGTTGGGCTGGGTGACCTCCAGGGGTCCTTTCCAACCCTGACCGTTCTGCGATTCTGTGTGACTCTGTGATATAATAACATTTTAAAAAAAAATATTGATAGACTCCTAGAAATATTCACTTGGCTACTATTAATGAATCTTATGAAGAAAGTTGTAAAACTTTTGGGGGCTGGATTCCCTTCTTACTTATTGTATACTTACTCTGGCATAAATCAGTATGGTTTTAGTGAAGTGAAAATAAATGTTTCATTTTGGGTTTTTTTTGAGGTTTGGGGCAAGGTAGGAAGCTTTGAGATACCAGAGAGGAGCTGGATCACTTTCTGGGGTCTTAAATTTTGCCTGCTACATGATGAAGTTCACTTCCTTTTGAAGGGAACTTTCCCCTGTAAAAAAAGATGTATCAGTGGATGGAAGAATAATCTCTTAACATGTTTGATTTTAATTTTTTTTCCCACAAAGGATATGCAAGTAAGGCAGAAGCTTTTGGATGTCCTTTTGCATGTGGGCATCTATGTTGATAAAACTTTCAGAGGGGACAAACTTCCGGAGTTTCACTTGGCACTGTCAAATATCTTGACTATTCAGAAAACATGGAAATCATGCCCTTTGGAACAGAAGCTGAAATGAGGTTGTGAAAGCTTATAATTTACACAATAAATCTGGAAAAATGTAGCTGCCAAATACAACAATATGATAGCATTAGTTGCGAATAAATAGTTGTGTGATCACCTGCAATGAGCTAGTCCTGCTCCCTGTGGTTTAGTGTATTGACTTTCCCTGCTCTTGTTCTCTCCCTTGTGCCAGTTCACACCTTCCTTTTCTTCTGTAATTCCCTTTTCCTCTTTTTTTCGCTGTGCCTTACATTTTCTCAGCTGCTTTTCTTTCAACAAAATCTCTCTTCTGCTTTTTCTTTTTTTTCTTTTTTTTTTTAATATTCCTTCTCTTCACATGGATTTGTAGTTCTTTTATGCAAAGAAAATCTTTGAGAACATTTGCTGCTCCTCTACTAATACCCATCTCTTAAGAAATACTAATTATACAAGCAGTATGTGTGGACACTAGATTGAGAACTTTGAAACATAAGTTAAAATGATTGCTTGCTTCTACTTTTCTTCCTATATCAACTTGTCATATGATATGAAAAATGACCAGAAAATTTTTATATTTGGCTAAGCTTGTAACCCCAATCCACCCCTTCATAGCAAGGACAGATAGGGCACATTTGAATAAAGATTCTTGAGGAAAAGTCCAAAGCAATATGTTTTCCTGTGTTTCCCCCCCGTATTTATACAGAACATATAAGTGTTATGCAAAGAACCTTTCAGCTATTTGATAAACTTGGTAGCAACTAAACAGATGTAAAAGCTTATGACATTTTGTAAAGAGTGATCTTTTACTATCTGTAACACATATTACAATTAATATGCATGTATGTCTTCCAAATAGTATCAGGTTTTGGTGAGAGCACACTGAAAGAAAATCTGCTTCCACACGTTATGTATAAATTAGATGGATGGATTAGATGGGTAGAAAGATAGAATGTTATTTTATAATGAGTTTTATTTTTATTTTATTAATATTTTCTTAAATTAATGCTTAATGTTTCATTTCATTAGTGTTATGCCTAATGTTATTTCTATTAGTTTGGAGCGGGTTTTTTGTGTTTTATGTAACACAGCTTGAAAAGCTTGGACAGAATAATGGAAATGGAATAAATCTGTTAATGTAAATTTAATTGTGCAATCTACTCAGTGGTCTTGAAAATCAATCAATACAAAACACGTTTTACATATTTCAATATGAATTTCTTCCTGTTACTCAGCAATGGTTACTCACTGTAAAAATTTATATTTTCAACAAAAAAAAATATGAACTTTGAAGAGTGGAATCTTATTCTGCAATCTGTGTTCAAGAAAATAATTTTAGCTTTACATTTGCTTTACAAATGACCTAGACAAGCCTCCTACTGAAAAGTGATGGTTTTCATTCTCCATCTTCAGTCAAATTTTAGCATCCTTCCTGAGGGAGCCAGATGTCACTTAATTAAGGGTTTGGAAATCTAGGCACTAGCCTACTTTTATTTCATCAAGACAATTCAGACAATGTGGACGCTTCCAAATAGCTATTACAGAGCGTTAGCTTCCACTTGGTCATTAAGGCAGGGATTCATCTGACTAAAAGTAGATATCAGTGAGGTAGCCACACATTTTTTATTTTGTCACCCCATCCAATGAGGGCATCTTGTCCTTAAGAAAATGTCCAGAATATATCATACAAATTACTGCTGCTCTCCCTAGACAACAATGGAGCCTGCCTGAATGGCTCAAGAGGAAGATGTCCAGTGTAAATACCTAAAAGTAAAGATGATGAATCACAGCATAAATATTTGGGTCTTTTTCTGTTGGTTCTGAGCCATTTATATTTGATTTCTCAAGACTATTTCAGACTAGCTGTTTAAATAGTCTTTAAGCCTGTCCTAATCTGACTTTTGGGTCAAAGACAAAACAGGCAACTACAAAGGGTCATTCATCTGACCCTGTGTTAGGCACCTGAACTTCTCCATTGATTATTTATGTTTAATTTTGTATCTTGGGATATGATTTTGCCCATAGAGGATTTTGGCCTAAAAAGGTATAACTAAATTTAACATCTGTCCCTGTCCTTGTATCACAGAATGTAGCCACCACTGCAATGTCCCAACCTTGTTTCATGTCTTCTGAAGATTTAGATCTTCAAAGATTTTTAGGCAACTGCTATGGATAACTGGCTAGCTGAAAAGGGTCACATAGACATAGTCCAGCTGGCTGGACAAAAATGCACATCGCACTCAGCTTAACTGAAGTAAAGCAAAAATACACTGTCTTTGGCTGTCCTTGTTACACAATAACAAGAAGATTGTGGTCGGTAAAGAATGTTGCAGGAGGGAACAGATAACTACAGAAGGGAAACTAGGGGCGGGCTTGGTATTTAGGCAACTAACCAATAATGAGCTTAACTTTTGTAATATGTATGAGCTAATTATAACAAGGCATAAAAGATGACTGTAAGGCACAATAAACGAAGTCTGCTGATCACTCATATTGAGTGACTGTGTCTTCCCTCCGTCGCGACAAACTGCTTAGACATATACTTCAAAATCTTACGACATTGTACTACCCTTATATAATACATGCGCATACCTTGTCATTTAAACAATATATGAGAAGCTTTGGGAGTTCTTGGCATTTGATTTTCACTTTCTTGGAAGTCCATTGTTTCCATTCCAGATCTGTGCCTTCCTATCAATTAGGTCAATGTGTGCTAAGCATTTGATATATGCTGTAATGCCATAACTGTGTCAGCTGTATGTGAGAAGGGTCGGCTAATTATGTCACTACTACCAAGTTCTCCAATAGCAGCAAGAAAGCTCATGTGTTGTTCCTGTGCAACACAGTGTATCACCAACATTGTGCCTTAAGGGTAATGGGAAAAATACCCCAAGTGCCCTCAACTTTTGAAGCCATCCAAGAAAATTGTTTATAACTTTCATTCGAAGTGATATAAATAGAGTTAAGGGGAGCCCTTTCAGAACAGACCAGCTACCTGCATGTTTTGGTTCTCATTATTTAGCAACAAGTGAAAGGTGTTACAGAAAAAAAGATTTACACAAATGAGCAAAGCAAGAACAAGGCAAAGATCTGTCGGCCTGTCTACCCCAGAAAAAAACACAAGTAAACAAAAAAGTGAACCAAGAAAATCTCTCCTCATATGCATAGAGAGATCATTATCAACAGTTAAAAGACCATGAAAGTAATTTTGAAAAGTACGTCCTGGAAATTTAGTTTCTAAAACTGTATTTTTCCTGGTTTTGAGCACTATAAATGATTTCTCTAGGCAGCTCTTGGGATTTCTGATAAAGAGTACTCTATTAGATCAAAACATCATTGCAGAGACATCTAGTTTATGCTGGTAGGCAATCCTTTCCATCAGGGAACGGATTTCACAGCAAGGAATTTCTTTATTGAAGACAATTCCAGCCCATTCTTTGCCAGTCTGTTCCGATGCCAGAATTCTTTCTGTGGAGGATAGAAGCTAGTTCTGTCTCTAGAAACAATCCTCTCAGAAGCCAGTTAGAAACCAATTGGTGTCCATATGGAAATGTGGCTAGGATTTATCCATATGTAATTATAGTTCAAAAAAGATTTGCTCCTCTGGGAAGAAATATATATATTAATTAAAAACAAAACAAAACTCACAAAACACCAAAGCAAAAAAACGCCACACTAGTTAAAATAAATAGTTATTCATAGTTTTCTACAAAAAACCCAACCAACTGATGTTTTCAGTAATTTTCTGTTCTGCAGAGAAGCCAATACTTTGCCAAAAGAAAGTGTTCTACTGTATCTAATTCCCTCATATCCTGTATTAAACCTGTTTTCCCTGCTGCAGTTTACATCAATTACATCTAATCATAACATCTTTCTCTCCCCTTGAAGATGTAAAATAATTAGTCTATCTTCCCTTGCTTGTGTACCTTTCTTTTATCTACATTTTCTAGACAGTTGCAATCTCTCAGCTACAATACTTGTCTCTTTAAAATATTTCCATGGTTGGTTTGTTTGTTTTACCATAAGGCTTTGTTTTTTGGTTGTTTTTTTTTTTTCTTTTTCCCTTCCCCCCTCCACCCCCCTTGTGTGTCCTTCAGTGTTTTCACAATGAAATCTGTACTGGGAACTAAATAGTTCCATTATGGATTTCCTTCCTAGGAGAGGGTGGGAAATAGAAATAAGATGGTTTTATTTTGAACATTTCGACAGCTCTAAAAACTACTTTTGAGAGGTGGTGGGGGCAGGGGAGTGAAGCATGGTGATATTCTGTTAGTTATTCCCCCTGTAGAGACCTGACTGCCAATAGACTTTTCTCACAGCACCACCTACAGTTGTGGTCTAGCTGCAGGCTACTATGGGGAGAGATTAAGCTTTTGCATCTGTAGTGTTGCAGCTCTTGGGAGGCTTTTGCACTGCTGTTTTTGTAAAGAGATTTATAGAGGCACTTGGTGAATTTTAGTCATTTTGTTATAAGCCTGTAACCACAGATACATGCGTGTGGAGACCACAACCATCTTAGGCACTGCTGCAAGTTTACAAATCATCTTACTTGTCTACCTTATATCTCGGTTTATATCAGACTTTTCATTAGGAAGAAATAAGGCAACCTACACACAGAAACAGACAGGACTGTAATGCAGCTTTACTCTGGTCAGGCAGTATAGAACATCATGAGAATAAGGTGGATGAACAAGGTAGAGACTCCATAAGAGAAGGGCATCACTTGGTAGTGTAAGGTTGACATAGGTGAGAATATATAGTCCTTTGCATCCTCCTTCAGAGTCTCAGAAATCTCAGGAAGAAAGAAGTGTAATCTAATCATGGATATTTTAGTGTTAGTGTCCTCAGGAGGCTCTAGGTGCCTGTTGTCCCTAAGTTTTATTCTTGCCAAAAATGTCTCCCAGCCAATTCAAGTCGCTAAGAATCAAGCTTCTAGGATGAATGACTTCATAGACTGTAAATGAATCACAAGGCTACCACCTGCTATCAGTGTAAGAATTCATATGTACACATCACTCCAGATTCTTATCATGTGACCCTTGCAATATGAGAGCAAAATGACAAGTGGTTTCTGTTTGATTAAACAGGTGACAGAATTGGGGGTTCAGTTGCTGCCTTTCAAGATAACAGTACTCATCTTCAGCATCTCTGTATTCATGTGTGCTAAATTCGTATTTCCTGGAAATTATTTAAAATCTTGTTTTGTGCATGTGTGTTTGAAATTATCTTTTCCTTTCCTTGCGTCTTTCCTTCCATCTGCTTTCAGCTGTGTTTTTGCTCTCCCCACCGCTCCAACCCTACCCAGATTTGTAGATCTTTGGGATTTATACAGTTAAATACTTCTGAATTCCCTGAGTTTATACACCTCTTGTAGTTAACAGTAGGTGCAGTTATGATCACATCCCATTTATGTCTTGAAACTCCAGATGAGGTGCCAGCATAATTGCAGTTCATGACAAAAAGACTTCATATTTCAAATTAAAGGTATTTCTACTATTTTTCCCCTTCTTTTTGTTATTCTTTTATAATTTCTCTTGTGCTCTGAAAAGCTTCCTCACTGCTTCTTTGAATAGTGAAAAACAGACCTGCCTATAATGGACAGTCCTTGTGTTTCTTATGCAACTGTAACACCACTGACTTCGTAGTGCTGCTTTTGATTTTCCCAAGCAGAAAAGGAGAATAGGCTGTTGTTCAACCTCCAGCTACGTTACATTTAAGTCAAGTGATTCTGTAATGAGTGGGTTTATACACATCATCTTTCCACAATTCTTCTACCACAACATGTAGTAAGTAGATACCTGTTAAAGTAGGCATGCTGCCAATCAGTTGCACCTGTTAATAAATCATAAAGACCCCCTATTCAAAGACTGAAACCTCTGTTTCAAGAGTCTCTGCAATATAATGTAATGTAATTCACAAATGAAGAAATTTTTCATACAGGATTACATCCATTTGCAATCTGACATTATTCAGACAGGATTGCTATATTATGCAGAGCATAATTACAAAATACTATCTCTGTAATACTGTGCTTTTGTATGTATGCAGATTATTAGAAATGGTTAATCTTAAAATCATTACACATACACTGCAGTCAACAGGGAAGAGAGTCTCAGCTTTTGTGCATTGGTATAACAACATGACAGTTAGTGTTGTTGAGGTCCTGGCCTTATTTCTGCTCCATTATTGTACTGCTGTATATAAAGAATGAAATCTGTGTCTCCATTACATCCTGCAGCACTTGAGTAATTCACATTGTTTTTTCTGACTCAACATTTGAATATCATTAGAGTGATATCTTTCTCTTTTTAAAAAAATTCTGCAGAAAGTCTCAAACCACAGATACAGGATCTGAAATCTGTCAGAATCCAAAAGATTCAAAATGCTTAGGAAGTCAGAACTGCCATTCTAGTTTCATACCATGTTCTTATAAAACAGGACCAAACAGAAGTTCTTTACTGCTGACTGAATATCTTTCAGGGCTTCATAGTTTCATATTAATACAGACCTATTAAAAAAAAATAGGACAGGTCACACACACTCTTAACATCTACAGGGCTCTTGACTCGGAAGTGATTATCTAGTGTGTAATGATTCTGAACTCACTGGAACCAGCAAAGGTAGGAATCATCTTGCATTAACAAAAACATGGAAACAGTGATCCCCCCTCTAAAACCATTCACCTCTGTTGCTTGAGCCGAACAGCGACTCAACCAGCCTTAAGAAATCTAACCATTATCACTGACACAGCTGGAACGCTGGAATCTACGTAGATGGAGTAAATCCCTGCTATGAAGAAAAAGAAACATGGCAATAACTGATACAGGGGAAGAAAGAAGTAAATTTTTATTCCTTATGTTTATCCACTATATTTTTGAAGGGTAGTTTCATCTGATAGCAGAATTGGAGCTGGTGAATGGGAATGAATTCTTAAAACAGGATTTTACTTAGTTAAGGGAAGCATTTTCCACCCAACTCTGGAATATAAGCTTAATATTGTAGGTGGTTATAACTGCCTCATTTCTATCATGGACTGAGAATATGAGAACATGATATCCACTTGTTACTTGCATTTGCACCAGTGTGGCCTTGTCTAGCAAGTGTGAGAATGTTCTTTTTAAGTTTAAAATTATTTTAGCAAAACCACAGAAACCATTTTATAAACATTAAAAATGCTGATACAGTAGAGATGCTGCAGGTTTCACCCCTCTTACACCCAGCATCGTAAATCCAACCTGTCTTCAGTTAAACTAAATGAATTACACTGTTTGTAAATGCTGAGAGAAGAATCCTCTATCCTTGTATGCATGATCTTCAACCACAAGTACTTAATTTCAATAAAGGCAAATGATAACCCTCTTCTGTACCACGCAGAAATCCAGAAAGTGCTGTACAAACTCAACAAATAGATGTGAAGATTGCACAGAGCTTATCCCTTTGCCCAGCACTAAAAGCAACTACAACCTCAAATAAAAACTGCAGCTTGCAACCCATTTGAAATATTATTCAGTTAAGCTCTATTTATTACCATCAAAAATAGCACACACAGGGACAGTCAAAACAGTCCCGTTTCACAAAGCACAACCGAGATCAGCTGACTGGAACTCACACTTATGTTCATTGAAGGGCCGTATTCTCATTTTGTGTTCCTTGTTTCTATTTAGAGTTAATGGTAAATGTCTTTTCCTTGTCAACTGTCAAATTGTCAGAACACACTTTGTATGTTCAAGGCTGCAGGATTCAGGGGGTGTCAGAGGGAGGGGGAGGACCATCTGCTTTGTTGACAGAAGTTTACTTCCAATATTTTATACTGAGTAATTATTCAAGGTCCCTTGTATTTTGTGTCTCCCAGAGAGGAGGTATTAAAAATGTCCATCATTAAATGCTTTTCACATAGAAAGCAGGATTTTATGACCCTGTAACTGCAGGATCAGTGGTTTTACACTCTTTAGCCTCTGCAATAATGTGTGCCTGGTTCCCCCATGCAGGCCATGCTGTGGTTAGTGTTGATTCAATAAACAACGTTTTGTTTCATCTCCACGGATATTAGGTCTATAGAGGACAGATTGCATTTACTGATAGTGCCTCATGGTCTTAAAGCACACTTGACTAATTCTAGCTATCATTTGTGGTTTGCTGTATTTTAAACAAGGGCAGAATTTTTTAAAGAGAGATAAAGTAGAAGAAAAAAAGAGGAGAGAAGGGAAGTGAAGCAAAGAAAGTGAAGAGAACTTTTCAATGATATTAAAAAATGAAAGGTGAGAAAACAAACACCTCAAACCCTGCTAGAGTGATTGCATAAGGGCAACATTTAAATTAAAAAAAGACACTCAAGTATCTTGTTGACCAACAAATTCTTGTAATTTCTATTGTCTTTACTGTAAAGTGTAAGGTTTGTTGATTTCCCGTTGTCTACTCTTTATATTTAGAGGCCACGTTCATTACACACTGTTTCTCCTCCTTTTGACTAACACAGGGTACCTGAAATCTTATCACATCCTTTGGTTGACTACCCCTGTTAAGAAGTTTACGTAAAAGATATATACAAGAAGTAGAAATGCCTGATTACATAGCCGCCTGTAAGAACAAAGGGGTGGCCTCAGTAAGAAGGTAGTGACTCCAAGAATCCCTTTCAGGGCTGTGTTCCCATCTTCTTTGATTATTCCATACAGGAGAGATCTCCATGGGAAAAATTCTGCCAAATTCTGATCTTTACCTTGTTGTCTACCTAATGACAGCACTCAGGGAGATGGGATGTATGTCCCTTCCCACTGCTGACAAGGAAGTCAAACAGGGGCAGAGGGGAAAAAGTCATGAGCCTATCCTAATCACCAAAAGGGCACTCTGAATGCCAACTGCATTCCCAGAAGTTCATTAGGCAATACCAGTTCTTGAAGAACATGTAGAGGTTATGTCTTTGTAGTACCATCAGCATTTCCATGTCAGGAAAAGTAAGCACTTTCCATACAATCATTCCCATTGAAAAAGCAAATTAAGACAGAGAAACTGCTCATTGCTGAATAAACAGCTTGGCAGACTAGGACAAAGGTGCCTTTTCCATCCTCCTGCCTTCTACTTGCTTACAGAAGAATTACTTAGGAAGCAATGTCAGTACTCAGTACCAAGACTCAGATTTAAGTTGTCCATGAGTACAAGTCTTAATATGGAGTTGCTGGTTTCACCCCTTTTTAATTCCTGAGACCTGTGCCATACGTATCTGTCCTCTCCTAGACCTGTCTGCCCCAGTACAGGATTCATATGTCATTCCTCAGAAACCTCATGGCATGTGACCACTGATTGAAGTTTGCTAGGGTCTTCTCAGAAATCACCTACTAGCATCACTGTCTTGTCACTTCCTAACCAGGTTTAGGGTTTCAGTTTTCATTTTTCTTTTTTGTTTTGTTAATTCCTGCAGCAAACTCTAGTCAGCTTTCAAGCATCCAAGATTCAGCCTTTGGTGGCCATCTTTCCACATATAAAATTATGTCTTTACCAGAGTCTTTTGTTTTCAGGTCTGGTTAGGAATATCCACTGTATCAAGTCCTCATCCTTGTAGAAAAATCAGAAAGGTCTGATTCCTGAGATTGCACTGTCCTCTTGTTTTAAGGTACACCTGTGTGGATGGAAGATTATCTAAGTTAATTATTATCTAGTGTTCCAGATCAGAGAAAGATTTGTACCTCTCTTGACAACAGATGGCTGTCCACTCAAACACATTCAGTGATACAAAACTTTCATAAAACACAGCAGAATTCATACGTCATGCTTGCACACATTATCCACATTGTCATAAGAAGCAAAGCAAAGCAAACAAACAAATAAAAAAGATGGAATAGAAATGTGAGACATGTTGAATACCATGAACAATGTTTTTCATATCCAAGTTACCCAAGCTCAGAATAATCTTTGTTGGAAGTAACGACTCTCAGTATACCTGTCTTTTAATGTATTTACATATATATAAATATATATAAAAAAAAATATATATATACATAAAAACAGTCGCACTCACAAACTTCCCATGACAGTAGCTAGCTATATCTTTCTCTCAAACACTCCCCTCCCCTCTCCACCTCTACCAAGTAACTCCTGCTGGGGCAATGCACCAGCCAACTCCTTTGATATGTCCTGCCCCAGAGATGGCAGCCAGATGGCTTGACATCTGCAGCAAGAAGAGCTGGCAGGTCGTCCTGAAATCTCCCACTCAAGGGAGTTGTTGTGTACTGAAGTCTTTATCCCTAGAAAGACTTCTGTGAATAAAATATATAATACATGATAAAATACAATAAATCCTAAAGAAAAGGAAAGCAAATAGTATTTTGAGACAGCTTACCACAGCCTCAGAAGTGACTTTTCCCCATGGGCAGTATTTACTATGGAAGCCCACCAAGTTTGTCATCATTCTGTACTCACAATATGTGCCATAACGCACACTATGAATTGAAATTTTTGTTAACATCCATTAGAGGAGGCCATGGTATACACAAATGGTAGAACAGAAGTGGATCAACCCAAAGAGGAACAATTATAATTTATGCATGCTGTACAACTTCCCACCGTCATGAGTTAAGTACATTGCACTACTTTCAGAGCATATATTTTGGGAACTTTACTGAGAATTTAAATACCTTTCAAACAGAGGTTGATTTGCACTCCATTTCTACAAGATTAAGTAGAGAGACAGACAGATTGACAGAGTTCTGAGAGAGAAAAAAATAAGGGGAAATAATGTTAGTAATATAAAATGCCTTTTAAAATAGATATTTTTTTTTTGTAAAGGAATGAGAAATATTATAGTTTCAAAGACCACCTGTGCAGCATTCAGAGTGCAGTATCCCCAAAGGAAAGCTGGAAATACACTGGCCCTCTTAGAACCATCTCCATTACTATCTCCATTGAGTCCCTGGATGGTAATTCTTGCCTGTAACACAGGCTCTGCAACCACACCTTGCCAGAACTTTAAAGGAGATGTTCTGCTATGGATTTAAAAAAAAAAAAAAAATGGTACCAAACAAACTGTCCCTTTAAAGTAAACTAACTTTGAAGAACAGTTAGAGAAATTGAACATTAAAATAAGAAGAAAAAGAGAGAAGTGGAGAGAGTATAGATGAAACGGCAAAGAACATATTTTATTATCAGTCTGAATTTGCGATGTATCTCAGTCCTTTTGGGAGAGTTTATACATACATGTATAAACATGCAATTCTGAGCTCTGAAAGACTTATTCAGATCAAAATGCTATCTGTACACTCATTCTCAATCTAAAGTTTCCCATAGGTGAAAACCAAGTTCAAGGTTAATTTTGTTGCAAGACACCTTTTTCTAAATTCAGAGATAAAAAGCAAGCAATATCTGGTGAAAAAAAGCACCACCACCAACCACTCAAACCAATCCACAAGTCAAATATGTTACATGCATATTTGTCACCTTTTAGTTGTCCAAAGCAATATCCACAAACTCGTTAGTGTTTTCCCATATACACAGCTAGGCAATAGGCTCTAGCTATTTTATACAGCTACTAGTAACATCTCTTGCCCAGAAGGCAGTGACAGACAGAGAGAGAGCAAAGAAATAACTTTCACAGTTTTTGTGTTTTCCCAGCTATCAATCAAATTCCCTCTGATATTGCTTCATTTATGGATTATTGCAAAAACACTGAAACAATGTGCAATGATAATGTTGTAAAGCTACAGAAATGAAATTGGTAGGAGTAACCCATTTCTCACTGTGTTCCCAAGCACCTCTCCACTCTGAATCCCCAGCATTGTTTAAGCTTCAGAAAGCTAATCAAATGACACTCAGGAAAATTGACTTGGGTTTTCAATCTAGTTTCAGATCTCTATTGTACTTATTTCAAATAGCATTTGTTATTCTCTGCATATCCTTAGGAACATGCCCTGTCAAGAAATGCCGTACAACTTCAAACCATGTTTTTGCCCACCTCTATAACTTTTTATGTATCCCCTTTTTAGATTTTATTACAGCATAACATCTAAAAATGAAATAAAGATTATAGGCAACACTTCAGGACCTGTAGTTCTGTGGCTTGCCCTGAATAACAAATCTTGTTGATAGGAACTTGCTGCTATACCACTGTAAATTGCCAAAATCTCCCCACTGACCATCACTGTAATTATTTCTTTTTGGAAATGAAAAATTTGATCGGCAGAGTGATTTTTCTTTTCTTTATATTTTCCACCCCCTTTCTTGTCTATCTTTCCCCTATTCACCTGGACTGTGCATTTTCTCTTGATGGGGGATTTGAAGATTAAATCTGTATTTATTTACCATAGTTATCTCTCGAAGTAAAAGAAAACAACAGATTGCAAAGGGGGTGGGGGGTGGGGGGAAGGAAAATGTGGAAAATGTGAAGGAGGAAGGGAAGAAAGGATGGAGAGAGAAAACACACAGAACAGTCATCTGAGCTACTAATTTAACAGTTTGGGTTTTTTCCCCTCAAAGATCAAAAAATTGAGTAAAAGGCAGAGGTAGTCACTCCCATTGCATCCAGTACCTGGGGGTGTTGGTCAGATTGATACTAAAATTTAAAACACACTTCCATGCTGTATCTACAACTCTTCTTTGAATAAATGTGTCAGAATCTGAGCAGCAGGTTGAATTGAGTGGCAACATCAGTCTGGATTGTGGAGTAAATTATGATTCAAATCTAAACAAATCAGAAAAGACAACTCAACACATCAGTAAAGAAAAATCAGTGTCAAAGAATGAACTGTGGGCTGAGGGTACATACAAGGAGAATTAAGGGAATTTTGTGTAGGAACCAAGTTCAACTCCAAGGTCAAGATCAGAGTGGCACTAAATGGGAGTAATTTCTTTGTGTCACAGAAAAATATCAAGGAGAAAAACTAGAGTCTGTTATTGTTTTATTTTCCTTTGGGCTGATAATGTGGTGTTGTGCAGCCTCCATTTCCAAGACTACTACTGACGTTTTAGGAGACAGGGAAGTGCTGCCCTCTGCCTGGACCTTGATTTTCTCCTGTGTAGATGGGTGTAATAATGCTCCTTTTTGTCCTTTCTGTAAGGAACATATACCCTAGGCAATATAGTATAGTGCAGTAGGTAGACCTGCACCACTGAAAGGTTACACAAGTTAAAAGAATGACGTGGTCTTACTCAGAGATGAAATTTGGAGCCTTAAAAACAATGTAGAAATGATAAGAGAACATTATGTTAGTGTGCTGACTAGGATTACTGAGAAGCCTTTACTAAAGCATCACATTGGTGGGTCTAACCAGCTTCTGAATCTAGAGCTTGTTGCTTCTCCAGGACATCCTCACAGGAGTTTCTGTTTCACTGCATGGTTCAGAGATGCCTCAAAGCTGAAAATAATATTGACAGGTACACCAGGAGGGTGTTTTTAGGTTACAGGATTATTATTTTTTTTTATTCATACATCACTTGTTCAAATAAATTTGCTTAAAAATTCATAAAGAGAAAGTTTTTTAATAGAAATGTGCCAAGCACCTTTCAATTACTGGCAAACTGGGGCAATCACTGGTCCATGAAGAATGTGAATTCTCTACTGTTGTGAGATGTATACACACACACACACACACAAAAACAAGTATTTAATTCCCTTAAACAAAGCAGATTTTTTCTGTACCCCATTAAATGTTAAATGGCAGAGAGTTAAAAAAATCAATCAAACAAAATATTAGTAGATTAGGAAAGTTAAACCATCAGTTTTTTTAAGTTGTAATATGGAAGGAAAAATATAAATACAAATATAAATATTTACATTTGTATATACTATCAATTTATTGAGAAAACTTACTCATTATACAGATAATTCATGCACATAACACACATATACATTTTAGATAAATGCACTTCAAATGAGGACTTACATAATACCCGGCAGTAATATACATGACCTGTTTATCATTCGTCTTCCTTTTCCCCTTTTTAAACACAGAGGCAATGTTTGCTCTCCTGCATTTTTTCTGGTACACTCTTTCCCAGCTTTTCAAAGAAAACCACTAGCAACCATGAGACTGCTTCAAAGTCCAATACAGATCCTGATGTGAAATGCACCAACATAAGAACAAAATACATACGGATATACATATAATTATACTAGTGCCCTCTGATTTTCATTTTTAGGGTCAATAGCTGTCATCATTCCACAACATAAATTTTGTCAGTTAACTGAAGGCAGCTGCACCCTATAATAAATTTTTTATATATATATGTATATATAAAAAAAAAAAGAAGAAAGAAAAATAGCATCTTTATAGAGTTTTGTTGAACAAACTCTCTCTTTGTTGCAGAAAGATCTTGGTCCTTTCTTGGCCCTGTTTTAGTATTAGGGTATCATATGAACTTTTGTAGTATAATGACGTTTTTCGCATTGTTCCTTTTACATTTTGTCTTTATATTCTTATGCTATTATCTTTTTAGCCTTTATAAAATGCAGCTTTATGGTCAGCACATGCCAAGGCAGGAACATGCTACTGAAGTGACTGCCAGGTTCTGCCACCCTTCCTCACATTCCCACACCATCCCTTATATTGGTACTAGTAATGGTGCAGCTGCTCTGCAAACCAGATCAAGCTGTTGATCTTACAGAAGAATAATCAGTTTTTCTCGGGCTGGTTTGGATCCACTCAAAAGGGATCATATGGAAAGCATAAGTGAAGCTGAAAAGAATGAGGGAAGGTTTGCTATATCTTCAATTCATCAATAGCACAGATAGAGATCAACGTAAGCTGGCTTTGGAATTATTTCTGATTTCCATTTTCTTCCTTTCTGTATTTAAGATCAATAAAAGCGCATTGATGTAGTAAATCTTATCCCTTCCTAGTTTCTACTCTTTCTTCATATTATTATAACTTTTTCTTTTAACATAGTGTATTTAAAGAAACACTGCTTCTCCATTACTTTTCTTTCCTGACATGCTGTTGACCAATTCTCTGAATTTATTGAAATACACCTTTCTGAGGCCTTATTTATGAATTCTTTTATTTTCTGTTCCTCCTTCTTAACTATCAGGAACTCTACCTTTTGTGGTGCTATTAGTCTTCTAGATTGTTAATCGGTTCTTTATTTTGGATTAGAAGATTCAATTAAGAGTCTCTGCATAAAAATGAATTATTCTCAGCACTTGTGGGATGTGGAAGTTTCATTCCACCAGCAAAAGCTGGTTGTTACATGTATGCATGAATGTCTATTATAGAAACCAGTTGAGGCTGAGGTTTATCTTCCTTAAACTGTTTTAATTTGCCTGTGTATGGCTGAGCTAACCAACCAAGGCTTCTTTTATACTCAGTGGTGACAAATAGACATTTTCAGATGGAAGCACCTATTTAGGTAGAATTTCTCCTTGAAGTACTTGTTTCTCTATTGGATTTTGAAGAGGTTGAGATTGAATAATTGACATGTGTAATTTTTAGACAACTATGGTTAGATGAAGTAAATCCTGTTACCAATGGATCAAAACCTTTCAGAACAGTAGTGAAATCAGTTCTAAATTTGAAATCTCAGTTTAGTCTCCTAAAGGCTATGGACTTCAATCCACAGTTAAATATAAGAAACTGAATAAATATTTTTTGAATCCTAATTTAAGGATCCTTCAGAGTGAATATAAAGAAGCTGTGCATGAAACAAATCACCTTGTTTCCTTAGTAATGTCTTGAAAGTGTGTTTCCTCAGATTGACTATTCTATGATGCTTGTTCCCTTGATCCGTCTATAGCTTGATGCTGAAATAACATCTGTCTGATGAATTTTGTTCTTACTTCAATATAAAAACTTATGTTATTTCTCCCTGTTTTATACCATCAGGAAGAAAGAGTGGTCATGAAAATGAGCAAGTAGGTTTTTTTCTGCCTTTGTCTCTTTCTTGTTTTCTTGAGACAGACAAGTAAACCTTAATTGTCCTCTCATCCTCTCTCTCTCTCCTGTTGCTGCCACAAAGTTATGCCCAGTTATTAAAGCATATAATTCACTTTGTCTTTCAACATCATTCTTAGATGGCAAATACATTTTTACTTATGTTCTGTTTTAAGGATAGCTGTAAGACGCACAGCCATTGAGTTTTCAGTAGTTGCTATACAGGGTCATGCTCTTCTTAGTGCTACTGTTGTCCATCATGTATGTGGGCTCTCTTAAGGACAGACTCATCTTGCCTAGGACACTGTCAGATCTCAGTAGGCTAAAGTCAAATTACAGCAGTTTATACCTACTGAGAACCTGCATGCCAGTCCTTTTCTTGAGAAAGGAGGCTGTGATTTAGAAACATTCTGGATAACAACAAAATAAGGTTTGCTGTTGTTGTTAACTCTAGAAGAAACATTGAATTCTATGTATTAAAATAGTTGATACTGGACTGGACTTCACATGGAACTGAAAGCTGTCATTTAGAAATGAGGACTCCTGAGTCCTGGTCCCAGTTCTTACAATCTGGGTTACTTTTAGCATAACATGGAATTTCTGTTTCTCAGTTTACCTATCTGCAGTCTAGGCATAATGTTTTGTCTCATGGCTCTTTCAAGGTTTAATTAATGAATGCATGTTTTACAGCTAGTTGAGAACCTCAGATAAAAGAGTCTATAGAAGTGCAAGGCATTATGTTGCAGGAAGCCTGATTTTCTTTTCCTTCAGAAAAACAAGACTTTGTGCAGACTTAATTGGGTTTTTTAAATTTTTAAAGAGGATTAAAAAACTGAGCCTATCTATGTCTCCCTACTGGTAAATTAAAAGGAAAAGAAATAAAGACTGGAAGCAAAGAGAGGATATAAAATAAAATAAATAACTATATCCAAAGGGTAATACACAAGTAACTGTTAAAACAAGAAAATAAAGTGCCAGATTTTCTGAGCTATGAAGTAGTGGATGAATAGAAATAAAAATTTTGTTTATGACAATGTTATGGAAAGGAAACATTGGGAAGCATCACATTTGAATCAGTTATTCTCACTCAGTTTCAAGATTCCCACAGATATGGGAGAGTTTAAGAAGACCAGTGAAGCCAGAACCACTGTCCCTATGGTGTTAGCCATTTAGTACTTGATATAAACGTTAGGGAATCGTTATGCATTACCCAATGGAAAAGAGTAGGTCTTTTCTTTTGAGTCAGTTGGAGAAGACTATAATGGTAGTCAGTATCAGAAGATTAAAACCAAATCCCTTACAGATGGAAATCAGCAAAGCTTCATCCAGAATACCTCCATTGTGCAGCTATGCCAATTGATGCCAGCTGAGAATTGGTCTCCAAATATCATTGTAACTTTGTTCCTGACATTAGGATGGCCAAAAGAATAAGCTTTCTTGTGGGCTTTCAAGGACTTGGTGTGTTCAGCCAACTTGCTAATACTCCTTTTACAGAATTTCCTCATCACATTTTATTTTTCTTTTACCAGCTGAAACCCAAAAGCATGACAGCATGTGCTAAAAGAATGAAGCCAAAATGAACTGGTGTGTTATGAACCCTAAAATAAAGGTTTTCAGGTGATATTGTATGTTCATTTGGGGCATTTTGCTTTTAAATTTCTAACTCTTGTGGTTTTTAGAACTTGTTGGGAAAATTAAAAACTATTTTCACAGTATTTTTTAAATGTCAAAGCTACTTTATTCTCATTTGTTCTATCAGGTACATTTTTAACCTAGTTTCCTGAGAATATGGAGTATATACCATTTTGATGCATGCCCGTGTATTTACGTATGTCCCTTTCTATGTTTTGCACCTGAATATAAGACAAATGTAAATAATAATATATTAATTTCTTCCAACAACCACACATATTTATGGCTGATTAAAGAAGAGAGAAACTGTTTATACATGGAACCTTTGACATAACAAAAAATGTTTTTACAAATACATTAGAAACAAAAGGAGAGCCAAGGATGATCTGCATCCTTTATTGGATGTAGCAGGGAACATTGCCACAAAGGATAAGGAAAAGGATGAGGTACTTAATGCTTTCTTTGCCTCAGTCTTTAATAATAAGACCAGTTTCCCTCCGGATACTTGGCCCCCTGAACTGGAAGACAGGTATGTGGAGAAGAATGGAGTCCCCAAAGTCCAGGAGGGAACAGTCAGTGACCTGCTGCTCCACCTAGATGCGCACAAGTCTATGGGGCCAGATGGGAGCCACCCAAGGGTACTGAGGGAGCTGGCAAAGGAGCTCACCATGCCACTCCCATCATTTATCAACAGTCCTGGGAGGTCCCAAGTGACTGGAGGTTAGCCAATGTGACACCCATCTAAGACAGGAAGGAAGGAGGATCCAGGGAACTACAGTCCTGTCAGCCTGACCTCAGTGCTGGAGAAGGTGATGGAGCAGATCATCCTGAGTGCCATCATGCAGTACATGCAGGACAACTAGGGGATCAGGCTCAGCCAGCATGGGTTTATGAAAGGCAGGTCCTGCCTGACAAACCCGATCTCCTTCTATGACAAGACAACCCGCCTAGTGGATGCAGGGATGTGGATGTTTTCTACCTGGGCTTTAGTAAAGCTTTTGACACCATCTCCCACCTCATTCTCCTGGAGAAACTGGCTGCTCATGGCTTGGAAGAGTGTACTCCTTGTCGGGTAAAAACTGTTTGGATGTTCAGGCCCAAAGAGTGGTAGCAAATGGAGTTACATCCAGCTGGCAGCCAGTCACAAGTGGTGTTTCCCAGGGCTCAGTGCTGGGGCCAGTCCTGTTTAATGTCTTTATTGACAATATGGATGAGTGTAGTGAGTGCACCCTCAGTAAGTTTGCAGGTGAAATCAATCTGAGCAGGAGCATTAATCTGCAGGAAGGCAAGGGGGAAGACCCCTGTCCACAGGGGTGTGGACAGGCTGGGCTGAAGGGCCCAACAATGAAGTTCAACAAGGTTCAGTGCTGTGTTCTGCCCTTGGGCCACACAAAACCCACACAATGCTACAGGCTTGGAGAAGAGCAGCTGGAAAGCTGCCTGGTGGGCAAGGATCTGGAGGTGCTGGTTGACAGCTGGCTGAACATGAGCCAGCTGTGTGCCCAGGTGGCCAAGAAGGCCAACAACATCCTGGCTTGTATCTAAAACAGTGTAGCCAGCAGGACTAAGGCAATGATTTTCCCCCCATACTCAACACTGGTGAGGTCACACCTCGAATACTCTGGTCAGTTTTGGCCCCTCACTTCACGAGGGATGTAGAGGTGTTGAAGTGTTATCGATTTGTTAATAAGTTAAGATTGATTGACTTTATTTGATTGATTAATTGATTTTATAAAATCATTTTATAAAATTGAAGAATAGAAGGATAAGAAATATTTTTAATGAAACTTATAGTTGCACAGTAAAAGCTGCTATGAGATCTTCTGTACGTTCTGTATCAAGGCTAGAAGAAGGGCCTGGAACTATTGTTAAAACATAGGCAATAACTCTAGGGTTGAAAGGTTCCTTTGTATCTAACTAGTCTTTTGTATATAGAAAGTATATTGAGATGTCAGAATGTAGGATTAATGGGAACTGGGGAGAGTCGACTGGAACAGCTTGTAGTTACCTGCCAAGAAACCGTGAACTTTAGTAAAAGGTAATTCCGGCAGGGGGAGATCGCGACCACCGACTCATATACCACCTACCCAAATAGTACCCCAGACCCATTTCTGGATCTTTCTAAGCTTTATTGCGCAGAATCGGATATGGGAGGAGAATATGTTAATGATTTTTGGGAAATGTTATGATTATGCATGACTACTTAATGAATATGTATGAGAAGTATTATATATGGTGTTTGATTTTGAGACCTGGCGTGCGTTGATCGTGAGAGGACTCGCTCACGCACCCGGCCGTCAATAAAGAAGTGTCTGCTTATCTACATCACATTGGTGTCGATAAGTTCTTCATTCCGAGATTTCGGTAACAGTTTTGGCGACCCAGATGGGACCTCGCTGAAGGAGACCGGAGGAGTCGGGGACCTGATCGGTTCCAGCCGGCGCTGAGGATTTCTCGGGGATACCCATCGATCCCCAATCCATAAGGCTCTTCGCGACGTTCCCTGGATATTTGGTAAGGCACTTCTTTTTTTAATTGTAGTAAGTGGGTGGGAGTCCCACTAAAGTAAGTAAGTAAGTGCACTAGAGAAAGTGGGGGGGAGTCCCACTATAATAAGTGTATGGTAAGGAGTGGGTTGGAGACCCACCAGTGAATTTGAGTCTCACTGAGTAAGTCTGCCTGTCAGACGCGGTGAAAGCTGCGCAGGGTTGGACTAAAAGGATCCTTGTGGAAGTGGAAGCCTAGGCGTCTGACCATAAGACATAAGCGAAAGCTATTGCAGGGTTGGACAAAAGTGGAAACAAGAGAAACTATATGCTATAGTGTTCTCTAAGGTAGTGCCTCTAACAAAAAGTTAGAAGAAGTTTTTGTGTTTGTGGTCTTGTGTTTGTGTATTAAGAAGAAAATTAAGGGGTATAATATTGTGTTATATGTTTGTTTAAAGTAACTGTGGGAAAGTGTGAGTGTGGCTGTAAGGGTGAGACGTGGAATTGAGCACGAAAGCGAGTGTGGAGTGTGGATCCGCGGATCGGAGTGACAGAGTTGAATAATTGTGTATTGTACTGTGAGTAATTACACCATGGCAACTAAGTTAACTCAGTTTTTTAAAAGTAAAAGCATGGGTAATCTTGCTGTAAATGACAAAATCCCAAAAAATTTTCCATTGGGATGTTTATTGGCACATTGGGGAAATTTACAGGATGATCTGCAAAAGAGCCAGATGATTGAGTATTGTAATAATTTGAGTATTGTAATAATTGGTGGCCTTTGTATATATTGGATGATCAGGAAAAGTGGCCCACGAATGGGACACTGAATTATAACACTATTTTGCAGTTAATGCTGTATTGTAAAAGAGAAGGGAAATGGAATAAAATGTCAGATGTGGATTTGTTTTTTTTACTTAAGACAAAGAAAGGATTGGCAGGATGAATGTAAGCTAACTATTAGAGATAATTTGGTAATGGCTATAACTTCTGATAATAAGAAAGTGGAAAAAAATGTTGTTTAAATTGTGAGGTTGGGAGTGGATACAGGAGCGACATTTTTTTATTAAATAACTGTAAAGGAAAAACTGGAACAAAAACAGGCCATTCCTGCAATCCCTAGATTTGAAATTTGGAAATAATACACATGAATTTCTGTATGTACCAGTATGTCCGATACCCTTCTTAGGAAGAGATTTGTGATCCAAATTAAATGCACAGATTGTTTTTGACGAAGGAGAACTTTTCTTGAAAATACCTGAGTCAAAAACGGGAGAAATCTTGATGATACAAGAAAGAGTAAAGGAACAAGAAATTCCACCGGAGGTGGATTTGGCAGTGATCCCTACTGTATGGGAGACAGATATTCCTGGCAAATCGAAACTAGCAGAACCGGTTAAAATAGATTTGAAGGAAGGCGCAGGAACAGTGAGAATTAAACAATATCTGATCAAACCAGAAGTGAGACAGGAATTGAAGAAATTGATTGATAAATTTTTGGAGTATAAAATTTTGGAAGAATGTGAATCTGAGTATAATACTCTTATTTTACCAGCCAGAAAACCCTCGGGTGAATATAGGCTGGTGCAAGACTTGAGAGCAGTATATCAAATAGTTAAGGATATTTATCCTGTAGTAGCAAACCCTTATACACTGTTAACAGCATTAAGGGAGACTTATCAGTGGTTTACAGTGCTTGATTTGAAAGATGCTTTCTTTTGTATACCTTTGGAAAAGGGAAGCAGAAAACTGTTTGCTTTTGAATGGGAAAATCCTCAAACCGGGCAAAAGATGCAGCTGACATGGACTAGATTACCCCAAGGATTTAAAAACAGTCCAACTATTTTTGGAAATCATTTAGCAAAGGAACTTGAAATCTGGAAACAGGATAAATCAAGGCCTGGACATTTACTCCTACAGTATGTGGATGACATACTGATTGCTGCAGAAGAAAGACTTACCTGTATACAGGTGACTATTGACCTCTTAAATTTTCTGGGACTAAATGGATACAAAGTGTCCAGGAAGAAAGCCCAGATAGCCTGCCAGACTGTGATATATCTAGGCTTTGAGATTTCAGAAGGACAACGACAATTAGGAAAAAATTGCAAAGAAGCTATTTGCGGTATACCTGAGCCGAGAAATGTTCATGAACTCAGAGCATTTTTGGGAATGACTGGGTGGTGTCGCCTTTGGATCATGAACTATGGGCTAATAGCTAAACCGCTGTACAAGGACCAAAAGAACTCTCCCTTTGTCTGGGGCCCACAACAACAAAAGGCTTTTGTAGAGTTGAAACGTGCCCTAATGTCTGCACCTGCCTTGGGACTGCCAGATCTAACCAAAGATTTCCAGCTGTTTGTACATGAAAGACAACACCTTGCACTGGGCGTGTTAACCCAGAGGATAGGAAGCTGGAAACGACCAGTCGGATATTTCTCTAAACAACTGGACACAGTGAGTAAAGGGTGGCCAAACTGCCTTCGAGCAGTAGCCGCAACAGTGATGCTCATACAAGAAGCTCGGAAATTGACTTTGGGAAGAACAATAACAGTCTATGTCCCACACATGGTGATAACTGTTTTAGAACAGAAGGGGGGACATTGGCTGTCCCCCAGCCGTATGATGAAGTACCAGGTGGTATTGACTGAACAAGATGATGTGATTCTAAAAACGACTAACCTGGTAAATCCTGCAGTATTTTTAAGTTCTATACAGGAAGAAGGACAACTAGAACATGATTGTTTGGCTACCATCGAGTATGTTTATTCCAGTCGTGAGGATTTGAAAGATGTACCATTGGAGCAACCAGACTGGGAATTGTATACTGATGGAAGGAGCTTTATGGAACAAGGAGTCCGATATGCCGGATATGCGGTAACAACAGACACCAGAGTTATAGAAGCAGGAACATTGGCGAGTACCACATCAGCACAAAAAGCGGAACTCATTGCTTTAATCCGGGCCTTAGAGCTTAGCAAAGACAAGAAAGTAAATATCTGGACTGATTCAAAATATGCCTTTGGGGTAGTGCATGTCCATGGAGCCTTGTGGAAAGAGAGAGGGTTATTGTCCTCTCAAGGATCAAACATTAAGCATCAAACAGAAATTTTACAATTATTGCAAGCAGTTCAAAAACCAGATCAAGTAGCAATCATGCACTGTAAAGCACATCAGATTGGAAATACAAAAATAATAATTGGAAATAATTTAGCTGATAAAACAAGAAAGAAGGTAGCAAAGAGACAAACATCGCAAATGGCAATAATTCCTTCTAAAATAGTAACCCTTCCTAGGGAAAAACTGAGATATTCAGAGGAAGATGACAAATTAGGTCAGTTATTAAATGCTAAGAAAAACTTAGCTGGATGGTGGATAACTCCTAATGGACAGGTAGTAATTCCCCCTCTTTTAATGAGAGAGATAATTCAAGCAAAGCACCAAGAATGTCATGGAGGGGCAGAAGCTTTAGTAACATCTTTACGAAAACAAGTGGTATCAGTTAAAATGTTGGGAATAGCTAAAATGATAACTGCAAAGTGTGAAGTATGTTTGAAAAATAATCCAATGATTAAGAAAAAGGTTCAAATGGGTAGACTGAAATCTGGTGTAGAACCTGGAGATTATTGGCAACTAGATTTTTCAGAATTACCCAGACAAAATGGGTATCGGTACATTCTGGTAGGGGTTGATACTTTTACAGGATGGCCAGAAGCCCTTCCCTGTCGCACTACACAAGCAAAAGAGGTGGTGAAGTGGTTATTACAAGAAATAATTCCGAGATTTGGAGTTCCTATTGGAATTTCTTCTGACAGAGGTCCACACTTTGTTGCTGAAGTAGTTCAAAGTGTTAGCAAAGCATTAGGTATTAATTGGATTTACATGCCTCTTGGAGACCACAGTCTAGTGGGAAAGTGGAAAGAATGAATCAAACTTTGAAACGACAAATAAGCAAGATTTGTCAAGAAACCAGTCTATAGTGGCCTCAGGCACTTCCATTGGCATTATTATGCATCAGGGTACAGCCAAAGAGTGGAACCTCAGTCAGTCCTTATGAATTGTTATATGGAAAACCATATGAATCTCCAGAACCAAATCCAAATATACATGTAAAAGGAAAACAAGATGTGTATAACTATTTGTTTTTTCTAAGGAAAACTTTGGCTGTGATTTGGAGTGTAGTAATTTGAATAGACCTTTATCTTTGGAAAATTCACTGTATGATTTTCAATCAGGAGACTATGTCTATGTGAAGACTTGGACTTCTGAACCTTTGCAGGAGCACTGGAGAGGACCTTTCCAGATACTGCTAACCACTTTTACAGATATCAAAATTGCAGAATCGGATGCTTGGATACATTATACTCGAGTGAAGAAAGCACCGTAAAGAAAGCATCTACTTTGTGGAAGATTGCTAATCGTGACCCAGAGACTTAAAAATTGATTTTGAAACATATCTAATTTTTTTGTATCAGATCATAATTGTTTTGTGGATCTTATGTTGGTTGAATATGTTGACAGGATCATGGGCTGACTTGGTGGACAGGAACAAAAGACAAATAGAGACAGAACAAGTAATTGAAATTCCCAAACAAACGACTGAGGAAAATCTGATGGTAGGATTGATTAAAGAATTTGCCAATTTACAAAACATCACGCAGATCACTGTTTGTTTGCCAATACCGAGGGCAGTAAGTGAATCTATTCCATGGGGAATCTTAACCATGAACTTGACTAAATTGGAATATGGAAATGAGACTGTGGATTGTAAACAAGAACCTAGAGAAATTTGGGAATTGCAAAAGGTTAAAGTTGGAGAAGAATCACCAGTATATTCAACTATGTGGGAATGTAAAGGACGATTTGTAGCTAAACCAGGATTAGAGGGAGATGTAGGGAACAAAGGATGGTGTTATTATCCTAAAATGGCTATAACAAACACCAGTGTATGGGTAACCGAGACAAAATGTGAGAAAAAGAACCGAACCCTACAGGAAAAGGAAATAGTTTGGGATTCAGTTTGGTCTATGACCTTATATTCCCATTTTCAGTATATGGCAGAAACTCCTTGGTGTTTTACATGGGAAGGAAAAGTTTTTTTGGTATTACCCTGGGTCAATGATAGCTCAACTTCATTAGGAGAGAAGGAAGATAAAATAGTGCCATGGTGGAAATGTGAAAAAGTGTATGATTGCAGTAATGCAGACTTAGTAATCCAAAGAATTCCTCCGCTGGCTGCTGTTTTGAAATGTGGTTGTTTTTGTCGAGGTCTTAAGAATACTCTCAATTTAACCAGTATTTTACAGTCAGAAGAGGAACTTTGTTTAGTTGTAGAAAATCTATTATTTGAAGTCTTAGACATTTAATTTGGGCATTGAGTGATGGAACCTGGACAACTCATTTACCATTAGATGGTAAAGTGAAACAAATTACCTTAGGCATGCCAACATTGTGTCTGATTTGGAAGAAATCACCATTTAGAGGATCCCTAGAAAATTTAGAACTAAAACGAACAAAGAGATCCGAGACAAATGATGATAATTGGAATGAACCCTCTACAGGAGTGAAAATTGGTTGGGCACTTGAATCACTTTTAAATCCTATAGCATCATATAGGAACAGAGCATGGCTTTATAAGTTAACTGGTCAAGTGGAAAAATTAGCAAACGTTAACAAAAAGGGGTTTAAGGAATTGAACATGCAATTACAAGCGACTTCCAGAATGACTTTACAAAATAGAATGGCACTAGATATGCTCCTACTTAAAGAACATGGAGTGTGTGGATATCTCAAGGATAAACTGGACCACTGTTGTATCCACATTCCAAATGTCACTCAGGATGTGGAACATGATCTGGACCTATTGGGAAAAATTGAAAAAGAAACTGAAAATATTCAAAAGGATATGTCAGAAGATTGGCTTGGAAAAATTTTTAATAAATTAGGATGGAACTTGAGCTCTTGGATACAATCCATAATCAAAACTTTGTTTTTGTTATTGATTGTCTTTTTGATGATCATGTTAGTATATGTACGTTTGAAAAAACAGTTTATCAATAGGATTGCTGTCAATCGTATGATTATGAGAAAAGTGCCTACTAGTCCACCAAGATACAGCCCACCACCACCAAAATATGTTGAAACAAATGACATGTAAATAGTGTGAAAGTATTGAAATAATGATTTTCAACACTTTCAAAGGGGGGAAATGTTGTCGATTTGTTAAAGAGTTGAGATCATTTGATTTTATTGGTTTGATTATCTGATTTTATAGAGTTATTTTATAGAATAGAAATATAGGAGGATAAGAAATATTTTTAATGAAACTTATAGTTGCACAGTAAAAGCTGCTATGAGATCTTCTGTATGTCTTGTATCAAGGCTAGAAGAAGGGCCTGGAACTATTGTTAAAACATAGGTAATAACTCTAGGGTTGAAATGTTCCTTTGTATCTAACTAGTCTTCTGTATAAAGAAAGTATATTGAGATGTCAGAACGTAGGATTAATGGGAACTGGGGAGAGTCGACTGGAACAGCTTGTAGTTACCTGCAGGAGCGGTCTGCAAACTGGGACCATGCGCGGCAATCAGTTAGCTGAGGGGAATTTGCTCGAGCTTGTCTAGACAACAATTAACATGATGAGGCATGTTTGCAGAGCACAGGGGGGTGGGAGACGGCTGGCGCCAAGGAAAGGTAACACCTTGCTGTTAATTGACGGCAGTTAACCACCAATCGGGGATTGCCTAGTATGCAAGGCTTAGCTTCAAGAACCAATCTGTTTAAAACGCGCAGCTTCTGAAAGTGTATATAAACTGGTGCTTCTGTACAATAAATTGACATTTGCTTGCATCAAGCTGTGTCCCGTCTCTTCATTCGCCGCAGTTACCTGCCAAGAAACCGTGAACTTTAGTAAAAGGTAATTCCGGCAGGGGGAGATCGCGACCACCGACTCATATACCACCTACCCAAATCGTACCCTAGACCCATTTCTGGACCTTTCTAAGCTTTATTGCGCAGAATCGGATATGGGAGGAGAATATGTTAATGATTTTTGGGAAATGTTATGATTATGCATGAATACTTAATGAATATGTATGAGAAGTATTATATATGGTGTTTGATTTTGAGACCTGGTGTGCGTTGATCGCGAGAGGACTCGCTCACGCACCCGGCCGTTAATAAAGAAGTGTCTGCTTATCTACATCACATTGGTGTCGATAAGTTCTTCATTCCGAGATTTCGGTAACAGCATATTTGTGGAGTGTCCTTGAGTGGCACCCAAGGACACTCATGAGTACGGGAGGGGAGGGTAAGGTACAGGAGGGGTGGGAAGAGAGGAATTTTATTACTTGCAGAATTTACTATGTGAAAATGTTTGATTTTGTTTTATTATTTGGGATTTTTAAAAACTGAAGGATCTAGAAGAAACAAATCCATTCTGCATGTGAAGAAAGAAGAGGAAAGGATGTTGAAGATGAAGTCCTTCACTCTACCCCCTACCCCAGTCCCAGATATGTGGTACTAACCACTAGGTGAATGTTTCAATCTTCCTGTTCATTAACTTATGAACCTCTTTTAAAGACAGGGGTACAGACTGTGCCAAATATATGCTGGGCTTGTAATGAAGACAAATGTTCACTTGGAGCTGAGTTTAGACTGCAGAATTCATTTTACTCTGGAACTTTTATCACTGTGTAATTAGAGTGACATTTGGTCAGTCTGGTTAGATCTGGATTCAGACCAGGGACAAAACTGAGAGTTATTGTTTTAATTGTTGTGCTACTTTAACTGTCACTGAGCCTTGCATTATTGTTATCGTTGCCTCATTCTGGCTCTATCATTCCCTAGAATGAATTCTCCATCTTGTCTGTATTTTCTGTATTCTCCCAGATGAGCTGTATTTTCTGAAACTCATGATGACTTGTGGATTATCTCAATGTGGACAGCACTGTGGTAGAAAATTCCAAAAAGAAACCCTTAGGGCTGATAGGAAATTATTATGGCAATTGAATAGGTTACATGGTTCTCTTATGACTGTAATATGGCAAGGAACTTGCTAGTTCACACACTACTGATTTGAAATAAAATAGCTTAATACTGATAACTCTTAGTCTGATATCTCTGAATCTTGAATTAAATTATCCTATTTTTCTGGTCTCAGGCCATTGTAATATATGACATGGAAAAGATAAAAGAAGCTACTTCAAATAAGGATTTACCTAATCAGATATAAGTTATAAACAACTTTATCTGAACTACTCACTTACAAAACATCCCTGCATAATCAATGGAGAGAAATAGCCGCAGCTCAGACAAAATTTCTCTGTTCTAAAGCAGGTCTCTAAAATAGATGGTATGTGAGAATTCAGAGTAATTCATTGCAAAGGTATCTAGATCAAGGAGATGAGCTGCAGATTTCTACACTGTAGACCTATAAAGTAAAGAAAAATGAATCACTCTCTCAGTCTTATTCCTAGGTAATTTTCCAATAAACTTTTTCCTCTCCCATATGAAGACTCCAGTAAAAAAACAGAATGTAGATGAACTACTATAATGTCTTTTGTAGAAATAACCACATCTTGAAGCTTATTAGATGTATGTAATACATGGGTGGAATCAAGGATCATTGAAAATTTCAGAGAGAGAGAGGGATGAATAAACTGGGTAGGATCAGTTAATGGATTGACTAAGTATATCTACAGTTATGGCAAATATAACAACTTTGGTTTACAACCAGGTATTCTAATACCTGTTTCAAATAAAGATCCTTACACCATGGGACAGGGGAAGATATTTTTAACCACAGATTTCATCTAAGAGCTTGGGCTAAGATAAATAAGCAAAGAAAATTTCTTTTACTGTCTAAATCTGCAGCAAATTTTAGCTTAAAACATCCACATTAAAAGAAAAAAGACCACAAAATACCACACACAAAAAAAACCCAAATCAAAAGTATTTGCAAAAACACAACACGTTGCTTGGTAAGTACTCAGGTAGTTTATTTTCTATGGAGCCTTAAAAGCCATATTAACTGTAAAGTTCTTTACTGTGTCTGTGCTTGCTCAAGCTTCTGTAAAAATGTAGTTCACAACAAATATGACATTTTCTAAAAGCTAAATACAAGTATACTTAAAGTAATTTTAATACTCTTATTATATCCTATCATTATAATCAGTAAAGTGACACTTGATACTGCTTGTGGGGCCTGATCCAAGTACAATGGATAGAAGTTTGGAGAGCAGAAAATTCCTCTTACCAAACTCACCAGTTTTACAAAGTGCATTTGAGATATTTCCCTAATTAATGAAAAGAGTTGATTATTTTAGTGCATTGTTTATCTGATCTCAGACATATCCTTGAAGATAAGATGATATAAATTATCTAAATTTACTTACTTCTTTTCAGCAAGTATAAGGAAAGTCTAGACAGTTCTCAGTTAATGCATATAACCAGTTAGATAAATGTCACTCCTTAACAAAAAAGAGATTTAGTGAAGCACCTAAAACATGTTAAAATTCCACCAAATAGTCATCAGTAGGAATATGGACATGCTTTAAATGCATATATATCACTCATATCAAAGTGGAGTTGCTCCAGATACTTTCCAGTATCACTGAAAGAGTAAGAGGTGTAAACATATATTTTTATAGCCCTCTTATTTCTTGCCTGTTTTAAAAAATCAATTTATTTTTAATAAAATAATAAAGAAAATGGTTTCCATTACAAGAACAGGGAAATTAATTCAATAACTTAACCTTTCCTTTTTCCCCACAATCTTAAACTCATAAAATAGCTAGGCAATGCAGTTAAAGACCTTGCAGACTACTCGGAATATAAATAATCACATCTAGTATAAATAAGCAAGCAGGTACATTGTTTAACGATTAATGCCAACTCATGAATAAGAACGCACAATTGAGAGAGAAATATTTAATTCTGTATCATAGAACATCATTAGGAACTGTCTGATAAAATACAAATGCGGTAGTCTCCTTAAAATGCCTAACTTTCATGTATGATCAATTCTTTCATCGACCTGTTTTATTCTTACACAAGGAGTTTGATAATAATGGAGAATGATGACATAGAATATTTAAAAAATGTGGTTTGTCTATTGTATCACTGAATAAGTGTAACTGAATGGTGGAAATTTTTTTGTCTGCCCTTTTACTGTTTTCATGGGGAAGATCCACATTGCAGATGCATACTGTGGGCACTGGGAATTTCTTGTTTAAAGATATTGCTTCTGTATACAGCCCATGCCGAACTGTCAGAAATTCCTTAAGGAAAGGTGTGGATAACTGGCTACCTGAAAAGGGTCACATAGACATAGTCCAGCTGGCTGGACAAAAATGCACATCGCTCTCAGCTTATCTGAAGTAAAGCAAAATACACTGTCTTTGGCTGTCCTTGTTACACAATAACAGGAAGATTTTGGTGGGAAAAGAATGTTGCAGGTGGGAACAGATAACTACAGAAGAGAAACTAGGGGCGGGCTTGGTATTTAGGCAACTAACCAATAATGAGCTTAACTTTTGTAATATGTATGAGCTAATTATAAGAAGGCATAAAAGGTGACTGTAAGGGACAATAAACGAAGTCTGCTGATCACTCATATTGAGTGACTGTGTCTTCCCTCCGTCGCGACAAATGGCGCCCGAACAGGGACCCTAGAGAGGGCTGAACCTGCGAGCCACGGTTCGACGGAGATTCGGGTACCGGTCCTGAAAGCAGCGCAGGAGGCGGAAGGGCACAGTCCCCGCGCCCGGGAGCACCTACAGAGGGTCCCGCCGGCCACGCGTCGCCGAAGTCTCGCAAAGGCTGCAACAGCGCTGACGACGGTATGGAGAGACAAGCGGCGTACGAGTCGCTCATTTGCTTTTTAGAAAAGCGGAGCGTTCGGGACATAGATTGTAACAAGGCATTACCCGGGTTATTAGCGTATGGGATATCATCCGGGTCCCCCGCGGCAGCGGCGAGCGGCGGCGCGGCCCGGCAGGCCCCTTCCCGGCCGCGGTTTCTCTCCAAGGCGGCACCCCCACCCCCACCCCCCTCCGATCGGCGCCATGGCGATGCAAGCGGCCAAGCGAGCTAACATCTGGCTGCCCCCAGAGGTCAATCGGATCCTCTATATTCGGAACCTGCCGTATAAAATCACAGCAGAGGAAATGTATGATATGTTTGGGAAATACGGACCTATTCGACAAATCAGAGTTGGAAACACTCCTGAAACAAGAGGAACAGCTTAAGCTTCTCAAGGGAAAATACGGACTTGATTACAAACCCACCAAAAAAAAAAGGTGCTTCAGATGTCCCCTACAAGAAATGGGTTTCTGCCTTGAACTAGCAAACATCTCTGTGCTTAAAGAGAAGCCTTTTTGCCTTGATGGAGATAATTTATTCTGTATTTTATATTTATGCTGTATTCTGAATGTGGAAATTGGTTGGGACTAGGAGGCTGGCTTAAAGGCATTTTGCAAACGGGATTATTATTTTTGATCGTTATTGTGATAATAGTTTTTTGATCAAAACCAGCCAAAATTATTTGTAAGCATTAGGCATATCTGAAGAGAATGCCTTTATTTGAATCGGCAGTTAAGGTGTAGTTTAGTCTGATGCTGTGGTTTTATCTGCTTCTGGTGAATTTTTGAAGTGATGAAATCAGAGATACAAGGTATACTAAGAGTTATGAGGTAATAAGGTAATAATCTAAGTAAGAGTGCTGTCTTTTATGTCTACAAGTGCAATATGCTTTTATGTAGCAGAGAGAAACTTTAACAATAATGTTGCTTGAGCGAGATGTGCATGTGACAACTTGGGAAAAGGGATATCACAACTGGAGTGCAACAGTGTTTCTATGTCTGGCAGAGTGAAATCTTTCAAGACCTGAGTTTAGACAGTCTAAAATTAATTGTTAGTATTCAGAAAACCCATCTTAAGCCTCTTTTGCTTACATAGTGTTATGGAAGTCAACTGCTATTGTAGACAATTAATGATTTTTTAATACATATTAACAAATACTACTATTTTCACTTGAGGCAGTTGAGTGAGAAATACTCACGTGTAGCATTTGAGGGAATGTCAGCATAAATCGCACTTACAGTAAGACTGCATTTTTGATTACTGTACTCGTTAAGATTCGATGATGCCATAAGGCTAAGGCCTTTTATCACGGATTGGTTCTGAACTAAAAGGTGTGTTCACATGTAGATATGCACATTTGTGTTATTTTCCTTAATTGGCTACAAAATAATATAATTAGGTTGGGGACTAGGTCTTGGGAATTTGTCTATTATACTTCTGTTTGTTAAGGAACGTGCATAACATACAGCACCCATGTAGGCTTGGCTTGTGGCATAGCTGTCAAATTTAGCATAGACATTCAGACAGATAAGCAACATACTCTTCTTGTGTGTATCACCTACAAGCCATTATGGCTTAGTGTGTAAATCTGTATGTAACTACTGAAAAATCCACTTATGAATGTATATAGCTTAGAACTAATTTTTTCCCTTTGTTAATTCTTTGATATCAATGAGGTATTCTTCAGAAAATGTATGGAATGGTTGGTTGCATAAGAGCAATTGTTATTTGGACAGAAAATTGTTAATGGTCAGGGATTTTCCACTAAAATATTTGCAAATATTCCTAGTCAAACATCAGTTTGGTTTCTTTTTGGGTTTTGAGCTTGCATTAGTCCATGTTCAGAACTTTAAAATTACCTTTGAATTTTTTAAACTTTTTTTATCATTGGAACAGAAAGAGCATCTAAATTAAAGCTTCAAGCTAACTTTATTTTTCAAGTATTTCTGGAATTATACTTCTGAACTGAGATTTTATAAGTTGGCTGTGCATTTTCCTGTGTTAAAACGCTGTTATTGAAAATGGTCAACCAAGCCTATGTCGCCCAAAATAAAAACGGGGGAATTGTGGATAACTGGCTAGCTGAAAAGGGTCACATAGACATAGTCCAGCTGGCTGGACAAAAATGCACATCGCTCTCAGCTTATCTGAAGTAAAGCAAAAATACACTATCCTTGGCTGTTCTTGTTACACAATAACAGGAAGATTTCGGTGGGAAAAGAATGTTGCAGGTGGGAACAGATAACTACAGAAGAGAAACTAGGGGCGGGCTTGGTATTTAGGCAACTAACCAATAATGAGCTTAACTTTTGTAATATGTATGAGCTAATTATAAGAAGGCATAAAAGGTGACTGTAAGGGACAATAAACGAAGTCTGCTGATCACTCATATTGAGTGACTATGTCTTCCCTCCGTCGCGATAGAAAGGTGGTGGCTGATAGACTCTGAGCTAAATTACTCTACCTTTCCAACCAGGGTAGGCTGGCACCTTTTCACTCCCTCCTTTACCACTTCTGCTGTTTGCAGTAAGAAAGAGATTCTCTGCTCATGAGAAGTATCTTTTATTTCTGTTCCCAGTTAAAGACTCAAGGAATTCTCAAACCACTTATTTAATACATTTAAGTTAGATCCTGGCAGGGTGTAAGTACCTACGTAACAGAGACCAATCCTGAATGTTAACTTTCTAGCAATGCATAATCTTGGCATCAGTTTATGTCCTGTCTTGGACAACAACAAACTCTGGGGAAGTGCACATTCCTTAATGTGACTGATGGCTCACGGCATACCTCAAACATTGCCTCAACCCTCATCTTAATGACTATAATAATGAGCTTTGTAAAAAAAGTGACATGCTATGTATATACACTAGGGGGGCACAACATGGGAAGGAACTACAAATGCAAATGGAAGTTGGAATGCTGTAAATATATTGTGTGCCCTTGAAAACCTGATCGGTAGTGTCATGGTTAAACCCTGGCTGGTGACTAAGCCCGAGGCAGCCGCTTCCTCACTCACCCCTCAGTGGGATGGGGGAGACGATCAGATGAGTAAAAGTGAGAAAACTTGTGGGTTGAGATAAAAGCAGTTTAATATGTAGGGCTGTGCCTGTGCGCACCAGCAAAGAAAACCAATAAATTTGTTCACTACTTCCCATCGCAGGCAGGTGTTCAGCCACCTCCAGGATAGCAGGGCTCCATCACACGTAATGGTTCCTTGGGAAGCCATAACACTGAATGTCCCCTCCTTCCTTCTTCTTCCCCCAGCTTATATACCGAGCATGACATCCCATGGTATGGAATATCCCTTTGTCCAGTTTGGGTCACCTGCCCTGTCTGGGTCCCCTCCCAATTCCCCATGCCCCTCCAGCCCTCTTGCTGACAGGGCCTGAGAGACTGAAAAGTCCTTGATTTACTATAAACATCACCCAGCAACAGCTAAAACCGTCAGTGTCCTATCAAAATTGTTCTCACACCAAATCCAAAACACAGCACTGCACCAACTCCTAAGAAGAAAATTAACCCAATCCCAGCTGAAATCAGGACAGGTAGAAATTGGGTAAATATAATTGTATCATAACATGACATAATATCAATGAGAAGATCTGCTATAATAAGGAGTTTGGAAGTGCCAGAGGACAGATTTGGAGTACAGCTTTAGCAGGGGAACAGAGGTCCTGCTTTACAAGAGTAAATGAGAAAAAGCCTTTCTTGCCATGAAATGCTGAATGAGGATGTGACTCCTTTCTGTACAGAGCGGTTAAGCTAACTGAAAATGATGGCATAAAAGAACGTCGTATGAGAAATAAGATTTTTCTGAAACCTTGATAACAGAAGTTTAGGTGGAGACTTCCAAAGGCGACAGTATTAAGATGGAACTCAGTAAATTACAGTAAATTGCAACAGAGCAAAATATGTCTTTGTTGGAATAACAGGTAACTAGCATGGTAACCCAGGAAAAGACTTCTTAACTTGTATCAGATATCCCTCTTTCCATGTTTCCATTCACCTTCACCAAAAAGGAGAAACCAGCTTTTGATCCTTCACAAAGCAGTTGTAAAGGCATTCATTATGTGCAATTCTAGGATTTAGTTTTACATTAACTGAGATGGCAGTAACTTTTTTTTTTTTTTTAACATTTCTCAGAAATATTTGTCAACAAAAAATCTCTTTAGGCACTATTCTGTGCACTATGTGGCATTTAAACACTTAATTAGACATCCTCTGTTAAGATATCCTCTGAAATAAGTCTTGCAAAATCCCAACTTGGAAAGGAAAAATTTCCTCACCTCTTCTAGATCAGTAATCAATATTTGAGATTTGAAATAATCACCCTCATCCATGCCACAGATACGTTATTGAAATCAATTTTATTGAATTAATTTACACATCTACTTGAATACTCGCAAAAAATAAAACAAAAAAACCCCACAAAGTAGCAAGAAAACAGCAGATATTTCCTGAAACTCTCAAACTCTTTGCCACTCTTCAGTATTCAGTTTCAGCCTCTTTTGTTTCCATTTTATTTGCTTTGATTCATAAGAGTTTTTATTACACCAACATTTAAGAAATTAATGTTTAATGTTGTTTGTACAATAACTCGTGTGTGTGATCCAAATTCTATTGAAGTAAAAAGTGAATCTTTTCATTATTTCAACTTGTATTGGATTAACCTTGAAATTCCTATGTCTGCAGATAATTTATTATTTGTTATTCTTTTTTTTCCCCTCCGTGTTCATTATTTGTCATTCCTGGTATATTATTGAGTTCAAATCAGACACTATAACCATACTATGTTACTTAACTAATCTACTGCACCATGACTAATCAACTGAAAGCAGTATGTGATTCTAATTTTCAGTCTTTGGATCCTTCCTGAAGATTATTTTATGCTTAACCTGAAAGACAACTTTTTTCTAAGAAATGCGCTTTTTCTTCCCTAATGCTTTCTTATCGTATTTTAGTTAGTTTCAGGTTTTAGTAGTAGTAGAGGTAGTAGCAGTAGCAATTTTGTCAAAATTTGCACCAAAGACATTTGTTGCCACAAAAAATCAATGAATTATGATGAACCAAAAATTCAAAATTTCAGTTATCATTTTTACATATAAAAAGAAGGAATAAAAAAGTACATTTTCTCTTTTATTCAATTATTTTAGTAAAAATATGTGCATTTAATATTATGGAGGTAGGAAAATATTTTGTCTGACAAGAAGACCAAGGGATCCATTTTGAACCCTCAGGACTGAAATACTGGCATTTTACACATATGAAACATAATCCAGATCAAGCTGCTGTAATTTCTTAACAGAGTCTAATCTGGTTTAAAGGAATCTTGTGTTAGGAACATATTGAGCACAAAGGGATATAGAACCCCCGTTCCTAAAAAGGTACGATTTGCGACAATAGTGGTAAGAGATGGAAAAGGGTAGCAACAGTCATAGCCAATGTCACAAGTTAGTTATGTGCAGAAAAATTAGCATGAGGGTTATTTAAATCAACAAAATCTCTAACAATGATGAGATTAATTAATATTTATGACCTCTCCATACAGTCACTTAAATCAAAATTAGCCTATGAAAAATTAACAACAGGAATTTTGTGTGTATCTTTCTTTGTCCATGTTGAATGTAAGAAAAATTGAGAAAGCCATAATTTTTCAAAAAATAACTTGACTGGTTTCACAAATATACTAAAAAAATGTTTCATTATATTATATTTCTATGTGTAAGCAACCTCTATGTAGAAATTATGCCCAGCTTCTCTTTAAAAAAAAAAAAAAAAAGAAAAAGGTTTTCAAGTCTCTTTAATGTTGTTCATACTTTCATTTTTTCTAGGGAAAGCATCACTTTGTTGATGGGCCAAAATGATAGTTTCTAGTGAGAAAGAATATCAGCTGTTTTGTTTTCTTGGTGCTGTTGTTGTAATAATACTAATACTAATATTACTAATACTAATTCTAATACTAATAGAAGTGTTAAATATTGTCTGAGAACTATGGGCTCCTTCACAGCATTCTTTATGATCTTAGCCAAGTCACCTGTTTGTTTGGGGTTTTTTGATTCCTCAATAATAATAATTATTGTACTGCATTATTCCCTATTGTACTGGATATATATTTCTCCTGAGTTTTCAGTGGTGATGGTAGGATATATATCTCCTTTGATGTTGATACACACAAAAAGTCACTTATTACAGACAGCATCAGGAGGTGGATCTTTAAGCTGTACTTTCAGGTGTGGAGACTATCCCAGAAAAATATCATCATTGAAAGTTCACAGACGTAAATACACCACTGCTGAATGCTTCACATCTTTTCAACAGCTTTATAAATACTTTGATTGTGCCCAACAATTCAACGAAATAAAAAGGTAGAATTGTTATATCCTCATATTGTCCGCTGACTTCAGGAAATATTTGCAGGAGAGGTCTAGAGTGAACATCTCAGCATCCAGGACACTTCACTGTAAGTCCACTAGTAATTATCCAACGTTACAAGAAAAAATTGAGAGCCTCATTGACTTTGCTGCAGCAGGATCAGATTCATTATACTTCAGCCATCATAGCGAATATTTTATCTTCTTTTCAAAATATCACAGATTTTTCAGCACTAATTTGTTTGCAACATCTACAGCTGGTGAATTTGCAATTTATAACCTACTTTTTTTGAAATCTACAAATGCAGTTCCTTGCTACAAAATGATACAATCAGAAACCAAGGAGGGGAAAAAAATATGCTGGGATTTCTGTAAGAAATATTTTATCCATTTTATAGAGGCACCGTTCATTATGTCAAAGGAAAAATAATGTTTCTACTTTATATTGGCAAACAGACCTGCAGATGAATCTGCTCCATCTGACAATGGTCCATAATTTGGGGATGCATGCTTGAATGCTCTTCATTGAACTCCTGTAAAGAAATGTGGATAAAGATTATCCTAGGAATTTATAACACAGGAGAAAAACTGAATAAGATTAACAATGTGGCTGCTCCAGGCTGTTTAGAAATAAGAAAAAAAAAAGCCAGATGTTCTGTGCAGACATTACAGGTGTGCTTCGCATGGGTCTAGTAAGGGCAAGGTGGATAAGGGAGCAAATATTTTGAATATGTCAAGCACAGGGAGAAAATTCTGGACTGTTACCCAGACTAGCAAAATGTCTGAGGCAGATTTTCTAGTCTTTCTGAACAGATCTGTCTGCTCTAAAGCCTGGGCTACTATCAGAAAACCCAATATTTTTCCAGCACCTAATTCCCTTTCTCTCTAGGTAGGTTATTCAAGTGCTAGACTACCTTGTGCGATATTCAGTGATTTTCCATCATTCTTTTCACTGGAAATTGAGCTTAATCCCATCTAATTGACACAATAAGGGACTGTAACTTGAGCCACAGCATCATTAGAGTTGTAAGCACACCATTAAATACAGGAGAAAGAGCTGTTCTTTCCAGAAATTAAATTCCTTAAGTATGTAACTTCAATTTATAAGGTAATTATTATTTTGTCATTTACTGTCCACACACACATATATATATGTTCATTCATGCATGCATATATATGAATATGTTCACACATACACACACACACACACCCCCTAATGTGAGAGCATTTGGTGGCTGGCCGCGGGCCCTGAGCTCCAGACAGAACTGGGCTCAACACTTGCTATTCAAGCTGGAAGACAGAAATAACAAGATAATTATCCTACGATTACACAGCACTTACCTTGTATTTCTTATATAGCATGTGGCCGACAGTTACAATGTAGTTACTCAAAAATATATGTAGCAAAGAGTGTGCTTAAAATAAAACTGGACCCTTTCTTAAAATAAACCTGGACCCTTTCTTCTGGCCTTTGTTCTTTTTTTTTGTTGGGTTTTTGGTGGTTTTTTTTTACATTTAGTAATTCAATATGTCATTCCCTTTATCAGCTCTTTGTTCTGCTGACTTATGAGAGAAACAGAAATTGGTGCAACAAATTTGTTTTTAACAGGTTTATTATTACATTATTCCTTTATGGGGTCTTCTACGTAACTGCACAAAATGATGTTATAAATCCCCACCGGAAATTCTTATGCCTCTGTAGCCTGATGTCCGATGTCTAGAGGACATGAGCAGCGTGTCTCCCCCATCTGCTATTAGCATGCCTACACTTTCCTTTTGATGTATTAGAGGGCAAAGCAAACAGGGGACAAGGACTAAATTATCCAAATGGAAAGAGGAAGAGAGAGAGAGAGAGAGGATTTGAAAATAAGCCAACAAGCACTTACAGCAAAACTAACTACCAGCAAAACATTTCCTTCACAACAAAGGTTGAATCAAAACCCTATTCCCCCAGCATATGAATTAGAAGAACAATTGTGTGATTATGATTAAAAAAAAGAGCATTACATTTTATGTTCAGCTATAATTGGTATTTATGACAATTTATGTAAACAGTAATGAAGCCTATGTGATTTTTTCAGGGAAATTGCATTATGACACCAATGATCATTACTGATAATTTTCCTGAAGATGATGGCAATCAGCAGGCATAGTTTCATTGTAAATAGGTTAATTTAAAATTCAAACGCTGCTGGTATTTCAAAATGAGTTCACATTTGATTTCCGAAAGCTTTGGCCCTGACTGTCAGGATGTCAGGGAAAAAATGCTTCACAACAGAAAGAAAGAAAGAGCAAATGAGAAAAAGAAAGACGGAATGAGCTTTCTTCCAGGAATGCATTTCCCCCTGCTAATTCAACTGTGTTTCTAGATGTGCTGTGATCTAATGTATTTCCACTAATCGCTTACCCAAGTTCACGGTGAAAAGGAGGCTCATGACATCCTCAAATCATGGGCTGATCCAGTAGTTTATCCAATTCAGTTATGATAGCTTTTCAAAGGGTCAGTATAAAGGAATCCTCATCTGCAGAAGGCACAGGCATCATGTTTCTTCACACAGTACACCAAAACTTACCTATTAGCATGTCTTCCCTCTCTGCAATGTATCCCAACACCTAAAAAAACCCCACTTCTAAATATTTTATTATTCCTACCACTTTCAAATATAAAGATCTCATGCATATAAGTATAATCAAACTCCCAGCTCTGCTTTGTGAGGAAATGCAATATCATCTCTGATTTCACAGAAGGGAAATTGAAGTACTAAAGCCTGAATTTTTATTTGCCAGCATAACGAAGAGAAGGAAACTGCATACTTTATGAATCCCAGTCAGATAGAAAACTGGGATCTGGTTACACTTAGAACCCTTTGAGATTAGTACTCCCACAATCCTCTCTCTCCATCTGAATTATCACTAGATCCTTCTGCATGCATGTTTTTATAAACTATTCCAAAAAGTGGGTTTTGTGTTTTCAAGCCCTTTTACCAAAGCTGTTTGAAAGCACATTCTTATCCTTACACTGCTTTGAGTATGAATATCTAAATTATACCTTTCTCCATAAGTAGATGGAGAATGAGTAAGCTTGGAGGTCAGCTCGGATAAAGACTGCAATGCAACCTTCTACACATCTTCAGCACAAGGTCGTTTTCAAGGACGACATTAACAACATGTTCACAATCTAATGACACATTTAGATTAGAGTTTGCAATGTACATAGGCAGCTTTTCTCATTCTCTCTTCATTGCCAGATAAGATGTTTGATAGGAATCTCTACTGTAACCTTTCAGAATTCATTTATTTAGGAGAAATAAAATAATGAAATGCCAAAATAATTCAAAATTATATTTCTTGTAATATCAAGTGAAGACAATTTAAATAGTCCATATGCACAGGCTCCCAGAGATGAATGATCTGTCCATTTGTTAGTGTAAATGGGATGCATTTGTTAGTTATTATTTGCTGTGCCTTGAGAATTTTTTGAGTGAAATTCAGTCATATATCAAGATGGACCAAAGGAATACCATATCACTGTATTTCGAGAATTATAATGGCTTATTCTGGCTGTCTTCATGTATGTGAATTTTACTCAATACTCTTGGTCTTCTTCAAAAGGAATTAGGGACTTTTTTTTGTAAACTCTATTGGAAATCCCAGTCACATATTTTTACAGAGGAAGTCCTCGATAAAACACAGGTGAGAAGTGAATATGCTTCTTCTGGAAAAGATAACATTTGGCATAAAAATGAATGATGGTAACAAAATACATATCCAGCGGAGATATAAAAGAGAGGTCTGATTCCCTTGTTCTCTTTAGAGATCCTACAGCATTTTCTAAAAATGACCCTATGAATTTTATTGTAAATGAATCTTTGTAGGACATGTGATCAACATTGGTAGTCACCACTATACATCTGGCAGAATTCTTAGAATATTAATTGCATTTTTGTTCTGTGTTCTGAAAGTTGCAGTTAAAGTGTCTGAAACACGAGGATACAATAGCAATGGGTATGAAGCTATTTCAGCCAACATTTTTGTTATGAACTTTAAAATGGAGCAATTTTAGAAAGCGTGATGGTATGATAACAATAGTTGTCCTTATTATGGTAGCATTTAGGGTCCTAAACCAGAAACAAGATCCAATAATATAATCTAAGCTAGGAATGTAAGGTCCTGCTATGGTCAATAGAAACAGACAGACAGATCCACAGCCTGGTCTATCCCAGCTTCTTGGTTACTAAGACATTACCTCAGAACTGGACTAACTCCCCCCTGGACATCCCTACTCCTCTCCATTAACTGTTGAGTAAGTCTACACAACCATTTGAAATTACATGCCTACCTTCAATGCAACATTAAATCCAGTCTCTGTGCTCCATCAGTGTGGTAGCCCTATAATATGGTATTGACATTGCTGGTAGCAGGCTACACAGTTTGTCCTGAATTTGCCAGGCCTGAAGTCTGGTGTTAGCAAGACCTGCACTGTCTGATCTTTTCCTGACCTGTCCTTCAGCTCTGTTTTACTTGGTTTAGCTGTAAACACATTTTTTTTCTAATTGACTGGGTGTCTATGGTTGATTTGCTCTGCTTTTGTTTATCTTTGCATAGTACAACCACAGTCATATATAGATAGTGGTAACAAGGAGCTGTTCTGCATAGAATGAGGCATTTCTGCCTAACACAATGACAGAGTAGAGAAATACAGTCATGGTGTCGCAGCAGAGGACTTGAGAAGTGGGGACTTAGGATGTGCTGCAGAGAAGTGCAGGCATGGATTGATAAAAGATAGGGCACACACTGCCACTGGAGGCCCCATGGCTATTTACAACTCATCTATGGTCAGTTAATGACAAACAGACCTGGAACTGGGCAAAACTAGTTTTGGGGAATACAAAGCCAATGAAGAAATAATATGTAACATTCATAAAAGGGAACATAAATAGCACATTTGGGTGTAATGCGGAGGTGCAGACCAATGAAGAAAGGGCACGGTATAAAAATGTGTTTGGAAATATGTGAAAATGACCCCACAGGGATCTTAGAGCGAGGAAGAAGAAACTATCAACATCAGCATGATATTCTTCCCAGCTAAGAGCTCTGGATACTGAAAACTCACCATGACACCTGCTGCTATTACCCCCACTATCACCAGAATGAAACCACTGACCTTGGGACCCAGAGGAAGAGGGAAAGTATAACCCCAGGAAAAGAGGCAGAAACTTAGGAGTGTGTATAACAATTTCAACTGCATCATTCTTTCCTTTCCTGTATAATTACTCTGGACTAGTAATCATTAGAGTTCAGAGATTCCAATTGTAGTAACAATAAATTCTTGCCTTTACTTACATATAATGTGTTTTTCCACTTTGCCTGTAAGCAATGTTTTCAGAATAACAGTGCCTTTTCTTTTCCAATGAAAGATCACGTCGACCAGGACTTTGCTTTGTGTGGCAGGCAGTGTCTGCCTTGTCTGTGCTGACCAACTGTATTTATTTGATGTCGGTCCCCATCAAGATTCATAAATTGGACATTGTCCTACATATGAACCTTGGTGAAGCTCACTAAGGATATTAATAAAATTGTGTAATTGGACTTTATGTACTATGGAACCATGAACAAAATTTTGATTTAACTGAATAATCAGAAAATGCCTTTATACAATCTTAAAGAGCTAGTATATTTACTGTTTATGTGGGAAACCAGCCTGTCTTCCCTGCTCTTCCTCAAGACATCCAAACTGTAGTTACCACATCTCTATCAAGTACCCCAGTCTTCCTGCATTAAGATATTCTAAGAAGCTAATATTAGTTGACTAAAATAGACATTACACTGCATTTGGAGCTAGACTGTAGTCCTTTTTATAACACTGCCACCCACATCCGGGTCCACTCAGACTTCAGGGGTGTAATGTTACCTGCAAGTCTGCAGAGCTGTAGACCTCTCAGATCCGTAGAAATATTTTTCTTACAACCAACTATGTCATAAAATTATGGACTTGTAAATCTGCAAAAGGAGAGGAGCTGATACTGTGAGTTATAGTAGGATTCCACCATGACCACTAGTGAGTGTCAAAGCCTGAATTGCTATAAGGAATTGTCTACATTGCAATAAAACTTATTCTAGAGCTGTGGCCAGAATTCTCTTTTCCTTTCATTGCCCCTTGATTTTCACATGCCTGTCTTTGTTTCAAAGAACTTAAGCACAAAAATTTGTCAGTTGCTGGAAATGAAGACAAGAATTTACCTCGTAATGTCATAGGTATTGAATTGACTGGATAATAGTCTCCAACAGACAGTGAATAAAAATAATCAAGCAAAGCAGACATGTTTAATTTCAAAGCTGGAGACCATTTTTCAATCACAACATTCAATTTCTTTTTCATTAATTCCATTACAGCATCATGGTTCATTGCCAATGACAGAGCAAGTAAATGAAATAGATGAGTGACCCACAGACTCAGAAAATCAGACGTTGATTGTACTAGTTAAAAGATCAAGCAATCACTCCACTTGTATAAGTGGAAAAATGGTCATGAAGTACATTTTATATGGTCATACATAACATTTATGTAGATCCAAAACCCAGTGATGACCATCTGAATGTCAGAATTTCAACCAGAGCGTTAGCCTTCCTTATTTTGTTCAACAAGTTACTGTTCAGTTTACTACAGACAGTTTAATCAATCTTAAATAGACTAAAACCCACCTGAATCACTCACTGATAATGGACTTCTTGAATAGTGTGTCTTCCCTATTGTTGATAAACATAAACACATGTACAGGTAAGAAGCTCAAAATATACCTGTTAAGAATCTCAGCAGCAACTTCATGAAAAAGGTAATAGAATATATGGAAAGAAGCAAAAGAGAGAACAGTTCACGTTTTACTGATATCAGTAATAACAAACACCCATTCTTTTTTTTTTTTTTAATCAAATTTCAGTGATGTCCAGATTTAGCAGTGCAGAATCTGTAATGAAATGACCCTAGGCTCTGATCTTTCTTCATTTTTTTGTTCTTTGTCAGTTCAAAAACATGGCAAAGGGAAAAAGACCAAGCCTCAACCCTTTCAAAGGTGTACGCTGCACTGACATAAAGACTAAGCTAACATTAAATCTCCCCACGTGAAGATGCCCCTTCCACCCATATGCCAGCATTGTGGAGTTCACCCTCAGTGCTTACCATCTGCCCAGCATGAGCACAGGTGAACAAGGACATACTGCTAACAAAGAAAGGGGAGCTGTTATTTATTATTCATCAATCTCCAGGGCTTCTTTGCCACTCACAGTTAGCGTACTTGCCACAGACACTATTTACCATTTGACAGTTCAATTCAGGTACATCTAACGGAGACAGTGCTTGTAGCTAGCACTCATGTATACCAGAACAGTCAGTATCTCTCAAGCATGACATGCACATTATAGAGCAAATGCAAATGAACAGGCCCTGTTGCAAAGAGCTTACAATCGAATATGAAGGAGAGAGAAAGAGCAGCAAGGTGGGGCATAAATTGAGCTAAGACAAGAGAAATATTGCTAAGTTACAGCATTTGAAAATCACTTCCAACACACTTCAAAACTCTGGCTTGGCTTAAGATCATTACACCTATATAACGTACAGTAATAAGATATAATAATATGATACAAAAATAATTTAACAGTTGTATAATTTTGCAAATTCTGAAGCACTAATTTTAGCCCATATAGCTATCTACCTTTCCCATTCACCCAAGCAAACATTTAAGGATATAACACAAATGAATTTAAGTGCTGCAGGAACCTGGGAGAAAGGCATCTTGACCCACGCAGCAACATGGGACCAGATGTGATGCATCCAAGGCCACTAAGATTGATATCCCTGCAGGAACCTCTGTTCCATCTGTGAAAGGCTGTAGTGATCAGTAGTAAGTTCTCAATGTAAAGTTGTCAGTAAAATTCTTAATGAATGGAGGAAGGTAAATATCATCTCTATCTTTTTAAAAGGCCAAAAGGATGACCTATATATTTACAGGTTGGTTAGTCATACTTTGATCCCTGGGAAAATCATAGAGCCAGTCTTTATTCTAATAAATTCTAACTTTTTTGCAGTTAAAGTTCCTTTGATTTGCTTTGAAGATTAAAAATCTAAGCAAAGATTTATGAAGATCCACAGAAAATTCTTAGTTGATGAGGGGTCCTGTCAAAATAACATTCAATAGATAAGACATAAAATATAAGGAGTATAAAAAATTCCAGGTATATTTAGAAAAAGGGGGGAAAGGGAGAGTTTATAATAGTAATCATATTCTGACTTCTTCAACAATAACATGTATTCCAAATATTTTCATGAAAATAGATTCATCAATTACAGTTCCTTATAAATGAACAGTTATTCTCTCCCAAACCTTTATACTCATCTTAGACCATGTTTTTTTTCTTTGTCTTTGCACAACCTTCCATCACAGCATCATGGACATTTAATGAAAAAGTTCAATATTGGCTGGCCTTCTGAATCACAGACATCTCCATCCAGTCCCACTTGCTATCACTCCTGCTTTATGGGCATTCGGTTAGTTTTCAGTACATGAAGCTGAGTACATATCTCAGCCAATTTGAACTAATTTTTTGAGACACTGTATCAAATGATTTACTAAAATCCAAATACATTATGCCAAATGCATTCCCTTCAGCCACTAATTTTGTAATTCTGTCATAAACAAGCAATCAAATTCATCTGACAAGATTTGTTCTCCTAAAGCCCTGCTGATTATTTATAATAACCATCCACGAATACATGAAAGATGCATGCACCAAAAATGGAATGAGGCTGGATCCTGCAAGATATGGGAAGCTGAAGTTCCACAACAATAAAGCATATGGTGAAGCAATCCACTGGTTAGATGAACAGTACTCTGAAACAGACACTACAGAGATTGGTAGGGTATGTGACTTGCTTTCTACTAAAAGAATGGAGATTTTAGTCAACATAACATGCTTTCAACTATCTATCTCTTTTTTGTTTGCTTATTTGCATTTTGTACTTGCTGCCTGTAAAAACTGTATGTGTCTCAAAAGGCTGTGGAAGAATAAGATAAACTTTTATAACTGAGTTTTTGTTCAGGGATAGGATGCAGGGGAAATGATATTAAAAAGAAAGCAAAACCAAAAAAAACCCATGAGAAGAATGAAAACTTATGAAAGTCTCATTTATTTTTCCAATATGTTTCATGGTCTAAAATGAAAACAGTAACAATGAAAAAAGGTTATGTAAAATACTTTCATTCAGAATGGAAAAGACTTTTTTAGGACAGCATCCATAACAATACTACTGAATTTGCACTTCAGCTCTATTTCAAAACTGGCTATATTTTCTATTACAACCCCTGTATCTTACAACACTCCATATCATGGCAGACTTGATATGATTCTACTATAGATATATAGTGATACATATGTGCTAGACACATAAATATCACATTAGTTTTCCTGACTTTGGAAGTTGTGGCAAGTGACAACATACTAAATTTATATCGTATTTTTGTATTGGTTACAAAAGTATGAGGAAACGAAAAAAAATCCTCTTATTTGATGCTCATAGTCTAGAAATTTATCTTAGATTAGACACCTAACCCTTTTCAATCTAAAATAAGGTGTAATGAATACTACACCTGTGTGCAGAACAACTCCATCTCTAATATTAGGTACAGTTGTTATTCAGACATAAATGTTTTTATATTTATTTATTCAATAGATCCTGCTTACCCTTTCTGTGAAGTTACTCAATTATGAACAATATAGTTCCATTTCTTGAAGGAATAACTACACACTTTGATGAACAACTGACTGTTGCTAATAGTTCCAATTTGTCCACCTCCATTTTTTCAAGAAAAAGAATATGATAATTTTGTTTATTTATTTCTTCATATCATCAGAACTTCCAGAAAATTTACATGTCTAGTTGTGGTACACCATAGAAAGAGTTTAGAGGTCAAGAAAGCAAAGCAAATTGTGACTGACAACAAATCAAAGGTATGGATTTGAAGCTAATAAAAATACAAAAGACCTAAATTAACCTGAGAGCCAATCACAATTTTTTGGAAGTGAAATATTGACTTCCTTCAAGCATTTGAAAAAGTGCTTGCAGGCTGTTCATAACATTTCATCTATTTCTCCTCCTCTCGCCTAGGACAGCAAATTTTCACTTTTCATAAGACCAATCTTTTTGCACAAATTTCCTCTTAGCCAAAGCCATGATGTATCAGTCAATGCAGTAATTGAAAGCAGCCTCTATTTTCCCCTAAGACATTTCTTATGATTTGATTTATACATCAGCTTACTTAATAGTTTGCTTAACAGCTTCCATCTTACTTCTTTTGTATACATTTTCTTCCCCTATGTTGTAAACTTCTAGTTAACAACTAGACTATTCATTGTCTCATCTGTAAGTTAACCATCAGAACATCGCTTAGCATTCCTTAATTTCCCAGAAGGACCTATAGTGAATACCTTGCATTTCTCTACAGGTATGATGATCAGTGACATTACAGTGTTTCATGTAACTAAACCTTTGGCAATGCAATGAAAGAGTTTCCAGTTCTGGAATTCAATACAACTGCCTTTTTTTTGCCTTAAAAACACAAACTACTTCTGAATTCACACAGTAATATTGCTTCTTTCAATTGTCAGAACACTTTAAACACATTTCATGCTTCATGTCACCCATTACTACATAGCAACCATCTCTGTACTGATAAATAGTACTTTTAGCAGTTTGCAGAAACATTAAACCACAAGGCAATAAGGATGGGATTCACCTCGCCTTACTTTAGCCAAGTAAAAATTAGGTGATTAATGTAAGGTAATCATGTAAAACAATTTCGTTGCAAATAGAAAAGGGTAAGCATCTTTAAAGGGCCATTCATCTCATCCTAAAATAGTGTTAAGATGGTAGGATGAATTTTCCAGGTAAAGGTTTGTGTCTCACCATTAATTTACAGTAGGGTATAATGACTACTATAGACAAGATGCTTACTTCAATTGCCTAAAAGTGGGTAAATAAGTCCTACCCTACATGTCACTGCACAGCAAGGAGAAAATTAAATACAAACAAACCACTTGAATTTGGTCACCATTCTTATACTCTTCATTACTGTTACAATATTTCACACATTCTCATACAAGTAATGCTGTAATACAGTGGGTTTACACCAATTTTTGTTCATTTTTGGTTTTTTTTAAAGCTTTGGTTTTTAACTGAGGTGTGATTTTTTACTGTGGAGAGTGCCACTCAAACACCACTCCTCCAACAGAATTCCTAAGCGTCCATAAAAATACTTGCCATCTTTCTGGTATAATGTAAAGAAATAAATGTAAGTCAAACAAATGAAGGGCAGACCTAAGAAACAGAGGACTGTACTGTACTGTGGGAAGTAGTAGTTCTGCTTTAAGGGGCTGTAGTGAGTAAACAAGCCAATGCAAATCCTCCAGGCTATGGCTATAATGAGGAAAAGCTAATACAATCTATGAGTATCTAAACAGATGAGTAGGAATAGGGACCAGTTTAGCATTTATATATGACAATGATAAAACAGATTGTAGAATTTATTATTTTTTTAATACTCTTAATGCTCATCTTTCAAAAACAATGATGAAAAGTCAGTGAAGATACAGAAGAGAACTACAAAAATTATTTAAGAGCCATGGAAAATGCCTTATAGTGAGACACTTAAAGAGCTCTACCTATATACCTCATCAAGAAGAAGATTGAGAGGTGATTTGATTAGAGTGTCTAAGTACCTTCACAGGGAGAAAACACTAACTACTGAAAAGCTCTTTAGCAGAGCAAGGCATAACAAGAGAAGATGACTGAAGCTGCAGCCAGACAAATTAGAAATAAAGCACAATATTTTTTAACAGTGTGAGTGATTAACCACTGGAACAAACTGCTAGGGGAAAAAGTAGATTCTTTTTTGTCTTGATGCCTTTAAATCAAGCTTGGATGCCTCTCTGGAAGATTAAGCGTCTCTTGAAGTAGCTAAGTTTTGAGTGAGTCTTGAAAGAGAAGAGGAATGTTTACATAAGGACAGGAAGATCTTTTAGTGGGCTCGATGCAGAGATATTCCATTGGAAATAAGGACTTACAGTATTCAGGAAGTCAGTTTTAATGATTTCATTGTCCCCTCTGCCTTTAAAATCTGTGAATCATGCAAATTATAAGCAAAGCCTGGCCTCAGCCAGAGCTTTATTGAATACAATAGATCTCCAGCTGGGAACCCATGTCCACTGAAGTAGAATTAACTGGTCTATCAAGGATCTTCATTTATAAGTAAAAGAAACTGGGAAACATCATCTGCTACCCTTGAACATTTTCTAGATTTCAGACAATTTCCTGTTCTGCACTGGGACAAATTGAAGAACATTTTCAGCACACTGAGACTTGCCAGCATTTTGGGAAATGATGCTCTACGAACAGATTTTCTGTTTGTGTGGGTCTCCTGCAGCCTGACCTACAGTGAAATTATAATCACCACAATGCAGCAGCAGAATAATAGAAATCATTGCCTAAGATTCATTAGGACTTTGGTTTTGAAATGACATTTTAAGTGTCCTGAAGTGTGTTTTTGCCTCATGTTGTGTTACTATATATTTGCATTTACACCGAGTGCTTAGACATGAAGGAGCAATATAATTTTCTGTATGACAGTAGAAGTGCAAAGCATGTGGGTTTTGGGTGGGAGAAAAAGTGTTTCATGGCTGCTGCAGAGAGCTGGGGAAAGGAGTGACCCAAAAGGAAGAAACAAAGTCTCAGAAGGGTAAAGTTCTCCTAGAAAATCTATGTTATTTGCATTTGAATGTGTTCCAGTCCTATGTCCAGCTGGGCAGAGCACATTCAGCTGCGTATTGTGTGCTATTGTGTGCACATGTGTCATTGTGCAGTGGAGTGGTGTTCATTTGGATTGTGTCCCTGTATGCTGCTGTGGCTGCTGCAGCCTGTCTGGGTATGTGTTATTGCTTCAGCCCGTCTGGGTATGTGTTATGTTGTGGATACATGAAGGCATAGCTTTCAAATACAAACACATATGCTTGTGAATGATTAGATGAATAATACTTTAATTGTAATTTGTTACAAAGAATTTTCCTTCTTGTCCCCTCAAGATATAACTATGAATTAAAGAGAGCTGGCAATTACAAGCTGCTGCTGCTGAACAAGGGAACAGGGACAGTGACTGCTGGCAGAGGGTTCTTTCTTCCATATTTCTTTTTTTTTTTTCCTTTTCTCCTGCCTTTTGGCTGAAGACAGATTTAGAGGCCAGTGCTCCTCCTCTGCACTCCACTGACTGTTCCAGCCTGGAGCTAGCTTGTTATAACCTACTTAAGCAGTTGGGTGCTGTCAGTCACTACTTCAGAATCAATGGTTGCAGATGTGAGCTTGGATGCAATGTTATTTCCCCCTGCAGTAACAAACAGATAGATTTTAATAGATTTTATTTTAATTTTTCTAACTGCTTCATCTTACAAAAAAGGGGAAGAAAGTTAGGGGCATTGCAGTTGATTTGCAGATAAACACATGCTCACAGAAATGAGGTGAAATCTTTTAAAGTAGCAATTCCACATCCAAGTGCAATATTAATAATGATACAAATCATAAATTCATCCTATAGGGAATTTGTTTGCATGAACCTGAAATGTCAGTTCATCAGGATTTTGATAAAGGAAAGAAATATTCAGCAGGTCTGTGCGACGAGCGAGGGAAAGCAAGCAGCCGACTCAATGTGAGTGATAAAGCAAGCTTCGATTTATTACGGCGCGATTATGTCTTATATACAGTTCCAGTTAATTATGCCTACAAGTCATCTGCTGATTGGCTAAGCTCTAAAGGGTTACATGTTCATACGTCCTCCTACTTGCGGTTTCTGCGGATAGCTAGCTACATATATTTTTTTCTCTCTTGTCTACGCGAATTCCTCAAAGTTATTTACAACATTAGGCACAAGGTCAGTGCCTTTCTCAGCTTCCTTATCAGCGTGCCTCAGCACAGCTGCAAGGCCTGCTTCAGCTAACTTACGCTAACTTTGTTTCTCAAAGATCTTTAAGGGAGTCATGGCCGTGATCACACAGCCATTCTGCAACAGGTCTGTCATCAGGGGAGTGTGGTTTTCTTATTAAAAAAAAAGGAAAAGCACAAATACAGCTACATTTGGAAAGTCAGAACATTTTTTTACTCTTACTATATTATTATTATTATTATTATTATTATTGTTGTTGTTCTAATTGCTATCATCATTATTGTTCTTTTCTCCAGAGAGAGTAAAAACTTCTGATGCTTCCCCTTGCTTTGAAGTGATGGTCATGACTGAAAGTTGTCCTCAGATTTATATGACTTTGCACACCTTTGTTATTATATCAAATTGCTCTCATGCAGCATTCTTGCAGATGCTGCTGGCTTCCAGGGAGAAGCAGGAGGGAGACTGTGAGTAGTTACTTGTTCCAAAGCCAGTGCTGACTTTTCCTGATGTTGTCACATCAGGTTACCACTGTAGCTCTGAGGTCTTAATTGCATTCCAGACAGCCTCGGCTCTAGTTTTAACATTAGTCCTTTGGAAATATCAATATTTCAGGGTGGAACATTTTAAGATCAATGATAGGAACACAGTAAAGGAGCCTTGTAAGCTAGATATGCACAAAAGTGCTTTCAATAATTAGGACAGCTCTGCGTGAAGGGAGACAAAGATGCATTTTGGCTGCCCAGACCCTCTGTGAGCATATCCCAGACCCCAGCGGCTTGCACAGCAGAGTTTGCTTCACAGAAGATCCAGGAAAACGAAGTGTGGCAAAAGACTTGAGGCCTTTCTCTTCTTCTGGTGAGGAGATTTGATATAGCTGGGCAATCCTGCCCTTCATTCCACCAGTTAGACTGCCTTTCAGTTGTCTTCCTCCTGGTGAATTCACCTCATTTCCTGGGGAAAAAAACACAACCAAACCCAAAACAAAACCCTCCATTATCTACTAATAAGCAAACATTTCCCAAGCTTTTCATGGAAAGTGATAAGCCAAATGGCAAATGTGATGGATATGAGAAGGAGGAAAACACCTCCTTTTACTTCCAAACAAGGATAACGTGAGGATGAGACAGTAAAGGAGTTCTCATTTCTAGTGGACTGTGTTAATGAAGGAAGATACAAATCCTCCCTAATTGAAATCAACAGCAGAATTGCTACCAGGTGATGACAGTTCAGGTTAGCCCTTCTACTAGGATTTTTCTCAGAAGGGCAGAAAATTAGCAATTTTGGGTTGCAATGGAAAGAAAAACTAAAGTGCTAAGATTTTAATGAAGTAACTTCAACTGTCTTATGCCTTTTGCTGAACCTGTTGTTTGACCACATCAGGCAGTACATAGAAAATTCCTCTCTGGGGGGAGGGAACAGTTTCACCATCACCTGGAATGACCCCCACTTTGGCCATCGTGAACTGGCTCTTGTTCTCTGTTTCCATGCCTGCCTTGCTGCATTTCTGAGCACAATAACAGACCCTCAAAGGGTCTTATTTGCGCAAAGGGTCATAGTCAGGATGTCAGAAGATTTCTAAATGTAAAAGCCTTATATAAATACAGCAGAAAAAGGTTCCCATATCCTAGATTTTTAAAGCTGAAAAACAGAGATGGTACACCCAAACCTGAAGAAATGTTTCCCACTTTTTTTTACATCTCTGGAAATCATTTACAGATAAATGTTATAACTCCAAATACTACCATAGACAACTTAACTCCCACAGGATTTGTGAATTTACTCTTAGCTACTACTATCAATTTTGGTTCTTGAAAACCAGCCTAGAGTCATTAAATATTGTAATGTTTGACTGCTCACCCATCACAGTTGCTCCTCTTTCAGTGTGAAAGTGCTGTCCTGCAAGAGATTTTACTTAGAATTCATTTATTTATTTAATTTACTTCTACAAGGCCAAGTGAGATCTGGAAAGCGTAGCAGAATGTTGTCCCTAGAAACTCAACTTCTTCTATAGCTAAAGAAAAACTAACAAGAAATTACTCAGAACCAAATTGTTATACTATCCCTGCCCCTTCTCTGCCCACACAAAAGCCCACACAGAGAACTGCAGATACCGTTTCCTGGAAAATTTCGGTTTCTAGGTTAAAAACAAGAGTCACTCTGAGTATATTCTGCTTAAATTGGAATCTGGCTGAAATTTAGGAGGTCTTTTCTAAGAAAGCAATTCAGAACACTTTCTCTGTATTCCATCTGCTTTTGGCAGCACTTAGTTCCTCTTAGGATATAGCATCAATCTACCTCAAACTGAGCAATCCTCAGTGCTACATTCACATATAGAGCTAGTAACACATATCCCAGCATATCCTGGTTATATTAAGTACTTTTTTTTTTTTTTTTTTTTTTTTGCATATCTCTTGTAAATAAAATGCTTTTTCAGAGAATGGAAGACTAATCTGAACTCCCAGTTCATGTTCCTTATTTTCTAGAAGACTGTTCTAAATATTAGGCTATACAGAGGACTAGGTCCATCTTCGTTCTTCAGTTTATGAATTTTGCATTTCACAGTCAATGGATTAAAAGAAATTTGTCTTCTATACAGCGCAGTTTGTAAATCAGCAGACTAAAATAAGCAATGTAAATATGAACCTGGGTGCTTTGCCCTTACTTAAAAAAATAATAAAATGTTATGTCGTAATGTTTTTATCCTTGCCTACCTTTACTCCAAGTTTCTGCTTCATTTATTTGGGAACACCACCATTCACACAATTACATTCTTGCATTTATATGGGATTTTTTTGCATTTACTGTGGCTCATCCTGGCTGTCAGTCTCCCCTACCTACCTGGTGACTGAGTAAAGAATTCTGACTGACTTGAAGAACAACTCTTTGCCTGGGAGTTTTTCTAGGAATCAAACTTTTATTTCTCTGTGATAAGAGAATGACAAAAGTAGAGTTACATGCATCTTATCCTCATACCTTAACATTAACCTTGGAATGATAAATAAAGTTTATACATATAGATCTATTCTTCTGTGACTGTTTATCTACCCATTATGCTTTGACTGCATATACAACTTTCCTCGAGGTTGAAAAATCTCTGTGCAATTTTAAGAACCAAGTATGCTCCTGCTGTCCATAAGAAGCTGTTTCTCTCTTCCATAAGCTGTCCACACTTAGGAGAATGAGGACTTCCAGACCACTGTTGCTCCATTAAGCCAATATATGAAAAGAAGGATGCACTTTAGAAGTTCCTTTAAAAGCTTTAAAAAGTAATGGTTCAGTTACACACACATTGCCTGAGCTAAAGATGAAAATAAATAAATAAATAAATAAAAGGGCATCTGTTCAAAATAAGATTTCTTTCATATGCCTATTGACCATCTAAAGTAAGTATCTAACCTAAACTGGTCATTGGCTCCCCCTCCTCCCTCTTGATGGAAGGTATGCAGAGAACAGTTGTTTCCATTCTATGATATATGCCCAGCCTTATTTGATAAATCACCCAGTGAAGATACCTGACTCTTCCATGACTATTGCAGGAGCCTAGAGAGCTAACTTAAACCAGCTACTTCTATCACAAAGTTAGGTAAAATCAGTTTACATTAGTCCTAAGCTTAGTTTTATTTCCTGCATCTCACAGGCCATATATTCATTTTACCACTCTTGAACTGAACTTCAAATCTTGGGTATGACTAATACATCTTTTGGTATACCTTTCCCTGCTAAAGTTCTCTTTGCACACTATTTTCTTCTTTGTATGAATATCCTTGCCTCTAATGAAATCACCTATCAAAGTTAAAAAGCCTCACTGTTATTCTCTGCAGTTTCTGATTTATTTTTTTTCTCTTGAATCTTCTCCATCTTTTTCCGTAACGTCATTGGAAGGGAATTTAAAAAACAAAGAAACAAACCAAAAGAAAACAAAAAAACCCAACCAACAACATAAAAAAGATTGAAAGAAAGAAAATCAGTATTGACATAGGTACTCCTATCCAGTATTAACCTAGGAACTCCTATACAGTTAAACATCCACCACAGACTCCATATTATCTTTGTACTTGGTTTTTTAGATACAGATCCTCACTGAGCGGGTACAGACTATGCTACTTCTTCCTAGATTTCCTAGTTTCTATTAATTGAACTGAGTTTCTAGTTAATTGAACTGAGGCTTTTTACTTACTGACAACCTAAGTTGAATGAGATGCCAACCTCATCCTTATTTATTGTGCTTTTATTTTTTTTCTTCTACATTTTATGATTAGCAATGTTATATTTGTATTTTATCCCTACTTCGTAACCATTAATGGAGATAATAAATAACATAAGGCCTCATAATTATTCTTCCACAGGAGACACCCTTCTGAGGAGTGACATAGCTGTTGCATTTTTTTTGCCCATGCTTTACTGAGTGTTACTCTTTCCTCGGTTCTGCTAAAAAAGCAAAAGCAGAGTGGCAGACTGCCTACTTGATCTTGCCCAGGCTGTTGTTGGGAGCAGGTTAAATCATCTTAATGGAGAACAAACTGCAGTTTCTTTGGGACGTGCTAATTTAGGAGAGGCTTCTGGTGAGTGGGGCAGAAAGGGAATGACTTATGCAGCCAGCAGGGAACCTGCAGCCATTGCACCTCATGCGGTTTATGTGGGCTAAAAACAGTGGGTGTTTCTTCCACCTTAGTGTTGGGTATTTCAGGGTTTGTTTTACATCTTTTCAGAAAATCTGTTTTATCATCCTTCCTCTTTTCATTTGCTTGCAGCTTTCCTTACAAAGCTATTGCTTATTTTGTTAGACCATTGCCATATGAGGTATAAATTCTTTAAGTGCTAAACTGTACAATTGCAACTATTCAATTGCACAAGGTTAAGCTAAAGCTAATAACCGGTTAGAACAGTCATTATGGCAATTTATTACTACAATTAATGAACAAGTTAAAGTAATCTCAACACCAGCCAAGACAAGTCCAGGCAAAGTCTGACAGGCCCTGAGGCTTAATACTGTTCAGTTAATACAAGCCTTAACCTGTTACCAGCATGCCGTTACTATAAACCCCATGGCTTCTTATTAGCATTGGCATTACTGTATTTACTGGGCTGCAGAATCTGAGCAAAAGCAGAGCAAAAAATGTGGCAGCCAGAAAGACAGCCATGTTTCAGATATAATGATAAAATGGGGGTTTTCTTCAGGACGCAGTTCCTGCACACAGACACCTGGTAGTACCAGGGATGCTCTTGAGCATCCTGCCTGGCTTCCAGCTGGCACTGCAGGAAGACACAGGTTTCCCACAAGTTCTTGACCATTTCTGACAAAACTATGTGGATGCCCTGCTACTGCTCCAGGATATCTCACACAGAAGTATGAACATATAAATGAGTAACCGAGCTGAGCTCTAGTTTCCTATAGGTTGTGAAGGAGTTGGTTATTTGGTTAATTTTGCTTTTGGGGTTGGTTTTTTGGTTGGTTGTTTGGCTGGGTTGTTTTGATATGTTAACAGGCCACCTTTAAGCATTTATTGTTCATGCTGCTATTATTTAGAATTGGCTTTGTAAATTTAATGACATGCTCATTTCCAGCTGAGGTAAGCACCCAGATATATGTATGCCCATTAGGAGTTCACTGTCTGAAATGAAGGTGTCCAAATAATCATTTAAAAACTAAAAATAAAGAACCTGAATGGTCTTTATTAGTCAAACTGAAAGAAAAAGCTTTATTATCATTTTGGTTTCCATTCCTTTATAGAATTAAGATGAAGGCAAAAGTTAAATTTTAAATTTATGTTATGGACTAATTTAGATTTCTTAAAGATACTGGAAATCAAGACTTTCACTTACTGGTGACCAAATGTGGTTGAACGTGAATATATAAAATAACACATGGCTCAAAGGTGAGGGACAGAAAGGAAAACACCTGAAAAATGAAAGTAGATTTTATTTATTTTTTTAAAATCAAAATTGTGAGGTATTGGAACAAACTACAAACAGAAACAAGTTTTTATCTCTGATTCTCCTTAGATGAAGAGGAACCACTCTAAAAGGCAAGCTACATAAAGTGTGTATGACTGTGCTCAGCACACATAAGCAAAATAGTGCACGTAGGGTGCGATGACTTGACCTGTGCGATGCAGGGTTTAAGAAACCAGCTGCTTTCTTTTGTCTTTAAATTCCAGGAAGCTTTTCCTTTACCCAGAGACTGTTGCAGTAGATCACAGGGAGATGTGATAGAAAGAGCTTTTGCTGTTAGGCCTCCGACTTGATATAAAAATATCAGCCATGCTTGGGAAAGAAAAACTCATTCAAGTGTCTGTTTCTCTCCTTGAGCTCTCTGTGGAAATTGGCAGTGGGGTTGCCAGCCTGTGCCAAACCTGTGGCAGTGTGATGCCAGCACCTCTCCACCAGGAACCAAGCACTGGGAGCTTCTTTCTGAAAGGGTGCCAAACACTTATCAGTGGTTAGCTGCTTTTGACCCCTTGCTGTCTGGGCTGGATCTGAGCTGATAACCTCGTGTGAAAGACTGCATCAGCTATAATGAATTCTCAGAATTAGCTTTCCCTTCCATGGTGACAGATAATTTAGAATAAATTAAACCAAACATATTTCACAGAATAAACTCAGCCAGGAAATCCAAGAATTGCAAAGTTCAAAATAGGATCTAGAATCTCAGGCAACCTTAACCCCCTCAGGTATATGTTTCAGAAAAGGGAAAGGGGGCAAGGAAGAGAAGTAAACATTTGTAATACAAAAGGTATTTTCTATACAAAAAAATGAAGTCTACAATATGTTGAGCCTTCCTAGCCACTGCAGAAACAGAGTAAATACATTGCCTAACATGATTTGTTCTGACTGGGATTTTGTATTCATACTAATATTTGGAAAAGTCATTACGAAAGGAAAAAAATAATAACAAAATAACAAAATAACAGCTACTTCTTAATGTTTCTTCTTTCTTATTCTAGTCAACAACACTCTAAGTCTTCTGCTTGGCTTCTTTCCATCCACTGCCATTGTTTAAAGTTGGTGAACAGCCTCATCCCCATTTGTCTGCCAGTCTGGGAAGAACCTGAAGGTTGCTGAAATATCCCATACTGATCATTCATAAAATAATTGCAGCCCAGGAGTCCTTCTTTATGTCTCCAAGAAACCCGAGTGATACCATTAGAAATATTTTTGGAAGCCAGCAAGAGATCACACACACACACATTTATTTCCTACCCCTCCACCCCCCAAGAAATGTCTTTATTTTAATTTACATTTAGATTAGGTTCCCAGCAGCAGAATATGGAGGAAATTTAAGTCAATTTGCAAGAGGATACAGAAATTCTAGCCAATGAAAAATCAAAGAAAAATAGCAACCATCTCTTGCTCTCTTTTTGGACAATTGTCCTCAGAATAATCAGAATCATGAAAAAGAAAAAAAAAAAAGAAAGAAATCTTTCCAGGGACAGATGGGCTCCATGCCTTAGTGCTGACAGAAGTTGCAAGAAATACAGATAAACCTGTTTATAGATCTATTTAAGATCTCTTTGGAACGATAGTAAACTGACTGGCATAGCTAAAGTCTGTCTGTATTACAACAAATCTAGAAGCTCTGTTAAACAAAACACTTATTTTGATTAAATCAGGAGTGTGATGGGTCCCTGTTCAAGCTACAACTGACTTTCTGTGTGTGAAGATCCATCCTTCCTAAATTTAGGTAACTACTCCGTAGGTTGAATCAGAAGCCTCTCCATCTCAGGTTCTCTCTGTAGTCAGTAGGAAGAGATAAGCACCTCTGTCCAATGATTCAATGCCCCTAAAATCTGAGTTAACTTCTGAACGGAGACTATTCTTTTCTATTGACTACGGTATGAAGCTATTCTCTAAGCACATGAAAAAAAGTGTGATGAATATGGGCTATAATATTCTTGTCTGTCTCGTCTTTCCTGCGTGTAACACTGTGGAATGAGATAAGTCACTATAAAATATGGATTAGAGATAATAAAAGTATTCATCATGGCTGCTTAAGGACACACTCTTCAACCCTCGCTGGACCAAATAACTTGTCACAGGCAACATCGCACTTCCATTTAGCTATTCAAACGGGCGATAGCACCGATGACTTCTTGTCATTGCCCGTAACATCACAGAATCTCCTGGAATTTGAGACATTTCCCCCTGGCAGGAGGAGGCCTCTTGGGCCTCCCGAGGATGGAAGTCCACCTTCTGTTCCCACGCCTGGCTGGCTGTCACTGTTGTTCCTTACAGATGTTTCTCTAATCTCATCTTGAGGGCTGTCAAAGGTAGACACTGCACAGCTTCCACAGACAACCTTTTCTACTGCTTCTCTAGCCTCACTGTCAAGAGCTTTTCCTAATATGTAAAGTAAATTTTCCCTGTTGGATTTTACAGCCTTTCTGTCTTTTCCAGTGTATCAGGATGATGAAAAATAAAGGTTATTGCTTTCTCTGAAGACTGTGATCATGTCCTCCCTCTTGATGCTCCTGGGCTGAGCAGCATCTGTTCAATCTTTTCTCCTAGGTGATGTTTTTACACCTCTGATTGCCGGCCTTCCCTCCATTCTGGCTAACTCTCCCCCATTTATCCTGAGAGGCAGAATTTAAACTGGGCAATGTTCTTGCTGAAGCCCAAAGTTGAACAGGTTTTGTAGGGATGACCTTCAAATTATGCATCTCAGCATAATGTTTACCTCTATTATGGCAATGTTGTATCACTGGCTATATTCATGTAATGATCCATGAAAAAGTCATGACTTTTTTTTTTCTGTTGATCTGCTGGCTGAGCGAGAGATTTCCACCCTGTATTTTCAGAATCGTTAGCTTTATGTATTAAAATTTTACTTGCTTCTACTGAGGAGAGTTCCTTTTTTAAGCTCTTATCTTGAATTCAAGTTCACTTTGAACTGTAATCATGTGCTGCGAAACATTCACTGTCCCTCCTGCTTTGATATCATCTACAAACGTAAAAAACATACACAAATCATTAAGAAAAATATCAGATAGGACTAAACCCACATAAATAGACACATTTCTCTACAATCTGAAGATTGGAAAATTAGGAAAAACAAACTCTGGAGTTTACTTTTAGCTTTCTACTCTTATTGGATTACTATAAGCTATGATCTTATTAATATTATATAAACAATACCGTTAGATGGTATTCAGTGCTATATGGCATAGTTTCCAGGTTCTGCTGGACTAATAAAACCCTGATATGCACTGCAAGTGACTTCCTCCATGCAATTCTTTCAACCAGCTCTTAACACTCAGTATGTAAATTATGCTTGTTTATATTGCAAATTTGCTCCTATTTAAATCACACTGGAATTTGGCCTATTGAGTTTGTGTTAATCTGCCTGGCAAGATTTGGCCTTCATCGAATAGGAGAAGGGAGGAGGGATGAGGAGAGAAAGAAAAATGAAGTAATCCTCAAACATTTCTACATATTTAAAAATGAACTAAGATAAGCTATGTAAAAATGTTTCTTTAAATTTCTAACGCACTCTCCCTTTTAAACACTTATTTCCAGAGGGTTAATTAGTGTATAATTCTTCCAGCAAGAGGAAAATAATTTCCTACCAAGCTTGAATTTGGCACAAACAATCTACATTACATTGTCATTACAACTGAACTTATTTATCTAATTTTATTTTATTTAAATATCAAGCGGATATTTTTAAGGCACTGGGAGGAAAAAATACATGAGGGATTGAAGAGTTCTGTTCATTTTTTACCCATTGTCTGTGCAGAAAAGTACAAGTACATTAAAAATGCCAGCTCATACAAATTCTTAAGATGTTCAGTCTTGCTAAAAAGATGTCCTAAGTCTCTAATTCAGATAAGTTGCACTGGGTGGTTTTTACTGTATGTATTGTAGACAAAGCTGCTAACAGTGCAATATATTCATGGTTTTAATTTTTCTTCAAAGTTTTAATTTCAACCTGCATTTTTTCTTCTATTCATCTGCTTCAGGCTCAATTCTCTTCCAAAACTTATACAATAATTACCTTTTGCAAAAAAGTAAGTCAACAGACAAATGAAGAAAACTATTTTGGTAACATTTAACAGCTTATCAGCTACATTCTCTGATCATTCCCTGTGAACTGGGCATGTTTCCTCCCCAGCATGGGTTCTCCATGTAAATGGAGTTTGCATGTATTAGCTTTAAAAAAGTGCTGGACCACACTTGAGCTGTCTTCTGCTCCAGCCCCTTTTCTTGACTGCTTGGAAATGTTTTTCATGGGGTCAGATCAGTGAGAAAAAGGGCTATTATCTGTGCTTCTGTGGGGATCAAGCTAGCTCAAGGGCAATGAGATACAGTGAAATACAGAGCAGTAAGAAATGAGATGATAAAAAACTATTAAGCTGCTGGTTTGAAAACTGAGAGTACACAGACAAAATAACTTTATCTGGAGCTACAGGTAAAAAGAGGAATCTCACGCATAGGGACCTGGAAGTTATTCCATTCTTCTCCCTCCTACCCACATTTGGATAGAGGAGTAAGAATTCCAACTCTGAAGGTGGTGAAGAAAATAAACATGTAAAGCAGAGAGGCACAGTTTCCAGAAGACAAAAGAACAGAAGTAAACCCTTCATGAAGATGATGACAATTTTCTGGATAAAACTGACACAGAGAGTGGTGGGGAAGATGAAAATAACACTGGGACAAATATAAGAGCAGACAGGCTGAAACTATAGGGATGGGGACACTAGGAAACTTGTTTTACATGGGGACGATTCCCTTCCAGAACTGACCAACAGCTGTACATTCATCCTTTGTGGGGATGATGTTAGGAAACCGTGAGTATGTCTTTTTTCAGGCATGAAAATAATCTCCTGCTTCATGACTAGCTACTCTATTAGCCCATAGGAAGGCCGACTGTAGTTTCAATGGCTAAACTTAGCAGAATGACATGGGTGTTGATGTGATAGTGTAATTCAACTTGGGGAGCAAGGTTAGTTTTTTCTTTGTTTTGTATTTTAATTTTTGTTCAGTAAAATTCATACAATAGCAAATTAGAAGATCATTGAACTTGCAAAATTAAGCACTGCAAAATTAGGAAATGCTGGCTTTTACTCCTTTCTCTATGACCCTAATTTAGCTGCTTTGTGTTGGACTGTGTTAAGATTCCCTCAATTGCATGCTTGGGAAGATTATAGAAATAGATATCAAAAAAGCTAAATAATATCATCTTCTCACACATATACACACTTATATGTACAAATCACAACTTTCCTTCCCCAAGCAAATCTGGCCACCAAAACAAGTCCTTTGTCGTCTATGCAAATGCTGCGTGACACAGACAATCCTGAGCATAACTGTTGATATGCAACTTCTTTAGGTACAGATGACGACACTAGTTATAATGTAAAAGTGATCCAATATAACATTGTCTACTGGTTTGGGCGCTTGATATTGGAGCATCTGCAATGCAGTGCTGATATATTCTGAGTTGGTGTCAGCATACAAGGAGCTACAGGGGTTCAACAAAGAGCAAACCTCAGTTCAGAAAAGGCTATCTGCATATTTTCAACATGAAAAATTCCCCCACAGACTGGTTGGTGGGGCACACTCAACACATAAATCAAACTTAACTCAATTTCCACTTTAGTTTTTCAGCTCACCTTTAAAAAGAAAACAGGGTATTATCTTACTTAGTCTAAGGGCACCTTAGCAATACAGGGGAAAGGAGAGAAAAAAGAAAAAAAAAAGAAAAAAAGAAAGAGGTTATATATTTTTTAATGAAAACTTGACAACCGGCAAAAATATGCTTTTTTTATTCTTTAGAAAGATGTTAAAATTGCAGTATCCACAATTTTGGGGCAACTGAGGTTTTCAAGCATCCCTTGTGATAACAGGATCAGTTCAAGAACCAATTGTGTTCAGTTTCTGTAACAGCAACTCAAAGGTAGGGAAAAATACGCACGAAGGCGATAAAATTTGCTGATGATACATAACTGAGAAAAGAACAGTCAATGAAAAAAAAGAAGAAAAAAAAGGACAACAGTATAACTCTAAATACTCTAAATGAACAGAAACACAGATGTGGGCATGTGGTTTATGCAGTTTAATATGGAGAGGGTGGGGGAGTAAATAATGAAATGAGGCAGGATGAAGGAAATAACTCCAGTAGGCACCAGACTAGTAATAGCATAAGTAAGAGAGAGCTTCAGCAGAGAGAGGGAATACAACTTGAAAGCATTTAGAGCAGTAAGTAAACCACAGCAGAAACCACAATAAATAAAACCATAAAGATATTAAAGAGCTGGGAGAAATTTCTATAAAAGCTCTTCTGAGTCCTCTGTGACAAGCGCTAAGATTCACTACAATTTCCAAACCTGAGCTGACTTAAAATCTCAACACAAACAGTCTTCCAAATAGCAGTTTTGATCTGACTATTTCTTATTCACACTCACTCAAAAGGGGAATTCAAAATAAATCTAGGAAAAAGAAAAAAAATGAGTGAGTTTTAACCACAACAAATAGATCTACATGTTTCTGCAAACCAACTGTTCTGGTTATTCTCTCACCATTTTTGCAATTTATTTATTTATTTATTTTAAAAATACAACTTTTTTTTAAGAAATTGCCTTGTTATTTCTCTGTTGTTTCTTTTGGGGACTGTGCATGTATTTACATGTCTAAAAATATGTACAATAATAATATGATGTGGGCTCTGTAAAGGACTTTGTAATTGATCTGAAAAGAGTAGTAAGTCATTCTTTCATCTAAAGAAAACTCTGCCAACTTTCTCCTCTCAGAATACTAGATACTAGGCTGTGTGTCCACTTTGCATACAAAAGCATAACAGGTAAACATATCCAGGCTTTTTACTCATGCCCATGCATCCAGCCACCCACAAAGCAAAGCAAACAGCCACATGGAGATACCTTGACTTCAGCAACCAGACCATAAGTCCATCCTTTGCTAAAACCATGCCAACATGCAGGAGGCATAACCAAGATCCTTCTTGGTGTTCTTTTAAAGAGGTATTAATCTTGAGTCATTTCTGTGCATTTATTACAGGAGTCAGAGGTCCCAAAGGGTGTCTCATCCAGTGTTTGTTACATACTGACAAGTGATATTAGACAGTGACCTCCTATAAATCACTGAGGATACTGCAGTCTATCAGACCAGTGAGTGAGCAAGTTTAATAGCAAATATACAGATAAATTCTGGAGAATAAATAGAGTTTATATTAAAACAGATACAATAAATACATAGTTGTATAGAAAGAGCAATTGATTCTTGCCATCAGAATTTCTTAAACATTTTTAAGAAGAAACATACTTTAATATTGAAGCTATTTTCTTTTACTGAACCTGAAGTCCATCAGATGCATACATTTGTTACACATTTCCTGTTTTTCTTGGTCTTCTAAATCACTGTTATCTCAAATCACCTTACAGAAATTGCCAATATGATGACTGTATTTCAGCACCCATGCAACCCAAAAGAAGCTTACATTGCTGGATGTGCAGCTATAGAGACTCATACTCTAAGGTTTACCACTGCGGTGTCCACCCCTGTCGGTTAGGGGTTTGAGAGGAGACATGTGATGGTCAGCAGTGTATACTGCTAAATATGAGTGCCTTTTGTTCCTTCCATCTCAGTAACCAGCAGAAAACACAAACTCATTTTCACTAGAGGAGATATATTAGACAACAAAGGATTGGTACAAATAAGTTGAAGATGATTACTACAACAGGTGGAAATTACCCCCTACTCCCAAGCATCTACACCTCTTTCCTTGATTGTGGAGGTGCTCAAATACAGAAAGCAAAAGCTGATACCATTGGCTCAGGTTAAGTCATTACTAACCAAAGGGTAATATAGCTTGTAGTGTGAAAGAAAAAGGCTGTGGCACTCACTGCTCTTGATTTTCAAAGGCCTGCAAACCAAGTCTTTGAGGAGAAAATTACTTATTTCCCTGTAGAACTCTGGGGAATTGTTTGTTTCTGATTTCTGGGGTTTTTTTGCGGGTTCTGTTTTGGTTTATGTTTTTTCCTTGTGTGTGTGTGGTTTTTTTTTTTTAAGTAGAAAATGATCTTTTAATTTTAAGAATGTTCTGCAGAAAAATATTTGGATTTCAAATACGACAGTCTAGACCTAAAAGAGCTCACATTTTATCTCTCTCCTTGAAGTGGAAATCACAACTTTTTTGGACAGGCAAAGCCTCTCCAAATTAAATTTCTTATCAATTTTTGAAGTTTTCAGTATCTCAACAGAAGCTGTAAAAATCTGATTAAAAATTGCGAGAATGAAAAAAATAGAAATGTATTTGTATGTTGTTTTCAACCACATTATTTTAATAGAATAATAAACCAAAATTACTTTTTTTAAAATTATTTATTAAATAGCAGAGGAGCTAGCACTAAAATTGTTTGTAGAGAAAAGGAAAGAGAAAAAGAAAAGGAAGAAAACCTTCAGTTAAGTACAATATCTTCATTTTTAAAAGCTTTTATGACCCAGTGCAATTTACCTGAGACTCTATGTCAGACGACCCTTCTATTCCTTGAATATTCACTCCAGCTATCACTTAATACTGATTTAACAACCACAAGAAGAACTTTGCTGTTTAAATATTTAACATTCTATTCAAATGTGAAACAGCACAGTAGAAATTGGTTCACAGTCTCTGACACAGGGTCCCTTATAGGAGAAAAGTACGGACATGTAAGAGCAGAAGTCAGAAAGTCAAAGGCACAAAATGAGGTACTATTAGCAAAGGATGTAAAATGGATCAAGGAAAAGTTTTCAAAGAGTGGAAGAAATGAAGGGTGGACAAAAGAAAATGTTAAGTCTGCTACTTAGCAGACAGGGAAGAAGCAGATAACAGATGATAAGGAAAAGGCTGAAATGCTTAATGGGAGTGTGGCTTCAGCTTTCACTGAAAAGGCAGTGACAGTTAAAGGGGGAAGAAAGGTCACTAGGCAGGATAAGGATAGCCCAGGTTAAAGAGAATTGGGATAACCTGAACATCATCAAATCAGCAAGGCCTGATGACACTTAATCTACACTGTCAAAGCATCTTTCAGAATTGCACGGGCACTTTCAGCAACTGTTTTTGAGAAGTCATTGAGAAGATCCAAATGAACTCGGAAAGGGCAGTTGTGCTTTGGGATTTGAAGGAAGCATATCAATGAAACTGCAGGTCAGCTACTTTGTCGTCTTTGCTACTATGTTAATTAGCATTAGACCTCAAATGCATTGGAATCTTCTTGTGTGCCCCAAAAGCAAATACAAAACTATTTTTCCATCTTTCTGTAAAAGAAAGGATGAATCCCTGGCAGTCTGGGGAACTTATGTCCTGATCCAGCAATCACTGGTGTCAAAAGAAATCTTTCTTTGGACTTCCCATTAGCATGTCTATGAGTGCTCTGAATGAAAATGAAAAGGGGATTACAAGTGTAAACAGAAGCTAAAATGTTCTAGTCTATTTTCATAGGTCCAGCAGAGAGGATTACAGAAAGCAAAGAAAAAAGTATGAATACATTGATTTGGGGGGTTTAATAACTTAAAGCTCAGCACAGAGCATAAATATATATTTTAATTTTCTTCTGGCTTAGGCCAGACAATACAGAAAGAAGCAAATAGTTTAACAGGTGATGGTTTCAATCACAACTTAGGATTCCGTTTGCTGGTTTCATAGTGCATCTGAAATGCAGAGAAAGAAACTAAAGACACAGCACCTCATTCTACTAAAACTTTTATTACTAAAAGACTTATACTGTTTGTTGGAATTGTCATTAAATGAAAAATCGCAATGTCGACTCTTAAAAACAAGAGTAGAATCATAGCGTTAGTATAATTATTACCGTTTGGATACCCGACTTCTTAGCTAGATGAGTGTGAAAACATATTTGGCCAACTTGTAGATGAAGTTGCATGCCTAATTTGCAAGCATTAAGAGGGTTGCATGTGCAGACTGAATAATTACATGCACACGCACAATTGTTGTTTGACATTTGCCCACACAATTATCTAATCTGTGCCTTGAATTGTGGACCCAACTTGGCTGTGTCTGACACTTGCTGTCAAACAGTGTGAAGTTCACAGACAACTCCCTGAGGTCCTGTGCTTTGGCTAGCAACTTGGGGAACAGAATGCATTAACTTTCTCTAGAGATAATTAATATCTTCCAAGGATCTCAGCTGCAAAGAAAATATAATATAGTCTTGGTATGTGGAGGAATGCCATGAAATTAATAAAAATATTTTTTTAAAGATATATAAGACATAGAAGCATGAAGTACACTATATACAGGTTCAGGGAATACTATGTATGGAGCAGTACAGTAACAAGTCATCAGAAGGATACAGGGAAAATAACATTTTCACTACAGTATTGTCTTGGATGTTATATTGGTCGAGGAACATTCAAAGACTTTCTCACATGGTGGAGGAAATAGTCACAGCAAGATGAACACCGTTACTAGATCATGTGTGCAAGGCTTTGTAAGATCAAAACTTCACACCTTATTAGAAGCATTATGTAGATTGGGCAGTAAAGAAAAAGTGACATAGTTAAAACGTATCTGCATATTTTGGATCCATTTGAATAATCATTGCCATTTGCCACCATGCTGATTTCAATCACATCTATTCAATTTTCATAAACACTAAGTCCTGAACTTGTCAGAAATATTGAGCATATGCCATTATATTGCAATTAACTTCACTTTTGAACTTGCAAATGTTGACATGTCCCTCTCTCTCCCTCTCTATTTTCTATGAAACCAATGCCTTGCTGGAATATTGCGTACTATATTTCAAAAAGAAAAGACTGATTGGAATGGATTCAAAGAAGAGCAAGAGAATCATAAAAAGGACTGGAAAATAACGCTGCCACTTTGAGGAAAGGTTAACAGAGCTGGTCATGTTCATTCTTGCTAAAAGGAGATTGAGGGGAGACATAAAATATCTGTCTACAATATGTAAAGGGACATTGTAAAGGAGGGAGGAATTTATTATTCACCCCAGTCCATGAGGAGCAGGAGTGTAGTGGGTTTGCATTGCAAGGTAGGGGGGAGTGGGGGTAGGGGGGACTACAAGGAGGGGCTTCTGTGAGAAGATGCCAGAAACTTTCCCCATGTCTGATAGAGCCAGTGACACCAGCTCCAAGATGGACCCGCCACTGGCCAAGGCCGAGCCCGTCAGCAAGGTGGTGGCACAGCTGGGACAGCGTATTAAGAAGGGGAAAAAATACTGAACTGCGCCAGCGGGAGAAAGGAGCGGGGCTGCGTGAGAGCAGCAGCGCCGCAGCACCCGGGCCAGGGCAGGGGGAGGCCGGGGGGCTCCAGGCGCCGCAGCAGCGGCTCCCCCAGCCCGCGGGGCGGCCCCCGGCGGGGCGGGCCGTGCCCCCAGCCCGCGGAGCTCCCGGGGGAGCAGCTCCTCCCCCGCAGCCCGGGCAGGGCCCCCCCCCCGGGGCAGGGGGTGCCCGCAGGGGGCTGTGACCCGCGGGCAGCGGCGCTGGAGCAGTTCCGGGCGGGGCCTGTGGCCCCGCGGGGAGAGGGGCTGGGGCAGGGCCGGTGCCCCCGCGGGGGGCCGGGCTGGGCCGGGCAGGGGGTGAGGAGCCCGGGCCCTAAGGGGCAGCAGCGGCGGGGACAGCGTGTGCGGGGCTGAGCCTGGCCCTGTGCTGCTGGGGGGAGGGCGGGGGCGGGGGGTAAGGGAAGGGGAGAGGTGTTTTAAGGTCTAGTTTTTATTTCTCCTTACCCTATTCTGATTTGATTGGTAATAAATCAAGCTAATTTCCCGAAGCCGTCTGTTTTGCCTGTAATGGTAATTGCTGAGTGATCCCTCCCTACCCAGGATCCCCTCATCACATCCCCTCCCCGGGCCCAGCTGAGGAGGGCAGGGGCAGAGCAGCTGGGTGGGCACCTGGCATCCAGCCGGGGTCAGCCCATCACAGCCAGTCAGTCCCGAGCATGTGGTTAAGCATTTTCTTTAGTTGGGTCATGGCAGTGATGGAAGAGAATGAACTACACTGGTGAAACACATGTAATTATATTATTAATTTCATATTGATACACTCCATAGTGCAGTTTATTTTATGAGCACCAAAAAACAGGAAATTAACTATTTACTTACTTCCATTTTTCAGTGTTAATATAAAACATCTAGCAAAACCTCTGAGGGTCAGCCTATGAATTCAATACCTGCTAATGTATTTGATGTTGAAACACAGGTATTCTTTAAGAGACAGTTTACTTGGATATAAAATGCAGGCTTATGCATAACTAATACAAAAGAAAACCTCTAACCATCCAAGATAGCTCTGAACCCTGACCTAAAGACACACTACTTCTGGAAACTACATTTCCTAAGAGTTCTGACTTACACTAGAATAATTCTAAAGAAATTCCCTATGCCTGTTGGTATGTTGCAATAGAATAGGTTAGGATAGGATAGGACAGGATACAATATTTCAATTGAAAGACACCTACAACGATCATCTAGTCCAACTATCTAACCACTTCAGAGCTGACGAAAAGTTAAAATATATTTTTAAGAGCAGTTCAAATAAATCTTGAACACTGAGAGGCAGGTGAACGTATTGTCTTTTCATTTTGAGAAACAAGCAGACAAAATAATAAAATACTGTGATAGTGATATTTTACCCTGCTACTTCACAGATATCCATGTCTGAATAGCACAAAAACCCTCCACCAACATAAAGTATTTCTATGCTTAGACCACTGCCTGTTTAACAGCAGTTCAGCTCCAAAATTAAATATATATGACTTAAAAAAAATGTATATTTAAGTTAGAAGATAGTGAAGTCTTCATGTGATCCTTGAATTGCTACTAAAATTCTAACAATAAATCAGCATTTGTTTGTCTCTTTCATGGTTCTGCAGCTAAAAAGTCAGGCCAGAAAGGAATACAATAGTTTATTCTGGTCATACTAGACCAATACAGCAGAGCTGTGAGAGTTCCCAGAAAGTGATTTTAGAAAGGAAGAAGAAAGACAAGTCTGAATACTAGCCCTGGAAAGCTTATATAGGCTTCAAGGATATTACACCACATGGAACGTTGAGTCTTACCAGCTTACTGACTGAAGTATGTTTCCTCCTAAGGCTAACAATCCCGAATAATGAAATCCAAGAATTTTCATACTGGCATCATGATTTGGAAACGTGAACATCCCATGTTATTAATTCAATTATTAGGTGTCAATAAACAAAAATGAAGGCCTCTGGATATAAATCACAGAATTGCTGAGGTTGGAAGGGACCTCATGAGATCATCTAGTCCAGCTTACCTACTCAAATAGAATCAGTATAGAGCAAGTTGCTCTAGACAACGTGACTGTTACTGTGTAGGCAAATCTTGATACTAGGAACCTGTTGGCAGAGAAACACTCTACCAACTCCTTCCCTCTGACTTCATGCTTACGTAGTGTTCCTGTCGTGGTTTAACCCCAGCCGGCAATCAAGCACCACGCAGCCACTCGCTCACTCCCCCTCACCCATAGGGATGGGGAGGAGAATCGGAAAGGAATGTAAAACTCAAGGGTTGAGATAAACAATTTAATAGGCAAAGCAAAAGCCGGGCACACAAGCAAAGCAAAGCAAGGAATTCATTCACCCCTTCCCATGGGCAGCAGGTGTTCGGCCATCCCCAGGACAGCCAGGCCTCATCACATGTAATGGTTACTCGGGAAGACAAATGCCGTAATGCCAAATGTCCCCCCCTTCCTTCTTCTTCCCCCAGTTTATATACTCAGCATGACGCCATACGGTATGGAATCCCTCTTTGGCTAGTTTGGGTCACCTGTCCTGGCTGTGTCCCCTCCCAGTTCCCTGTGTCCCTCCAGCCCTCCTACTGGCAGGGCCCAAAGAACTGAAAAGTCCTTGATTTAGTATAAACATCACCCAGCAACAACTAAAACCATCAGTGTCCTATCAGCATTGTCCTCACATCAGAGCCAAAACACAGCACTGTACTAACTACTAAGAAGAAAGTTAATTCTATCCCAGCTGAAACCAGTACAGTTCCTCACCAAATTCCTGCTTAAATTCACTAGGAATGATGCTGTCCGGAAGAACTGACAATGGTCATCTTAACCACACAATGGCAGGAGACAGCCCAGAGCTATCAGGCTCCCAGCCCTAGTAGACCAGAGACTTGGAGAGGAGCCAGTAAGTGTCAGAGCAAGCACTGAAAATTGAAAGTTGGGGATTTCTTTCTTCATCTTCATCTTTCCACCATGAATCTCCATCAGTTACTGACTTTCCCTGCTGCAGTTCTGGTAAAGGAAATAACAATTAGTGGGACACTGTTGTGAAATTATTGAGACCATGTTCCTCATTATATAGTTAGAATTATTTGTCCAGCTTCACAATTAATTACTCCACATGGTTAGATGAAATTATTTAATACTATTGCAGTGCCTCAAGGGCTAACAGGACTTCAGCTGTGCTAGACATCATAAACCTACCTGCAAGATGGAAGTCCTTGACTCAGAGAGTTAATAGTCCAAATAGCAAGGAAGGGTAAAGGACCGAAGGTTAGCTAAAGGCATGGGAAGCTGAAATGACATGCCCAAGGCCATATAACAGATCAGAAGTAAAACTGGCAGGAGAAATCAGATTTCAGAATTCCATACTCAGTGCCATGTACAAGGTCATCTTTATGTTAAACAGGCTGTTGTATGGAAATCTCTGTAAGTTCAAATGCTCAGGAACTCTTGCGAGTCTATTTCATGCACACTTTCCTAAATAAAAGTTAAAAGTACAAAATGAACAAAAGGGAAATGCCTTTTCAGATTCTTTGTTGTAGAAGGTAAAACAAAGTTTCTTCCACTGGCATTAAAATTTTGAAGGGAATTCAATGTGAAAATGTGCAAATCACTAGGAGTGAAATATTACTTAATGATACATATTTGTAGTTACATAATAGTAGCTACATTGTGGCAGATATGACTATGCTCAAAATATTTTTCCTGCAGAAGAAGAAAAAATTACTATTCAAATTAGCTAATTTTTTAAAGAACTTTGCTAATGATACATGTTGGTCTTGGACTCTTGCAGAATCACCTTTTTGTGATATATAACATAATTACAAATGTAATTGATCTTTGACCTAAATCTCAACAAAATAAGTAGCTAGGTGAGTACTGAGGTTGTGGTTAAGTCTTTAAAGAACCATTTCAGCCAGCTAATACAGGTCACACAACTATGCTTAACCCTGTATTTTTACTGGTTCTGCTTTGAATGCTCTAATGCTGTGAAGATAAAATAAAGATATGCTAGAAAAAAAGCTATCTGTGACGTGCGGAAAGCAGACTCCACAATCTGTAAGACTGTAAAGTAGGTATGTTTATTCAGCGCTGGGCAGCACGGGGGAGTAGTCCCGCCAAAACCGTGCGCGCCTGACACGAAAACTTGCTCTGTTTTTATAAGACAACTCATTACATATTCATAATATGATGTAATACGCCTATACATATGCATTACCTATCCCCGCTTTGTATTAAAATTAGTTCTGCAAGTCATTTCCATATCTCTCTCCCGACTGAGTTTGCGCAGTGTCCCCTGGTGGTGGTCGTCAGGGGTCCTGAGGATGAAGGCAGGTGAGTCTTCCTCGTGACCCCCACATCTGGCGCAGGCTCAGTAACGTCCTGCTCTTTGTCCAAACCGCAGAACCAGCTTTGGCTTGTTCTTGCAAGGTTGTAATCTTTCTTTGGACTTATATGGTCATGAAGCCCTTTACTCCCGTACACCTTATCACAGTACCCAAGCAAACCGTGTAAGATTTGGCAAACAGCTTAAATTTTACAACTTTTACCCTAAACAGCTAAACAGACTATTACAATTGTTAAACTCTACCCTATCTCTTACCCCCCCCTCTCTCTCATCTGCTTGACAGAGCTGTGAAATACCTGGTAATATGCAAGATGCATAAAACTGAGAAAGAATATTTGCTATGCTTCTAAACATGGATAACATACCAGCTTCTACAAAGCTTGACAAAGGAATGCAAAAATTAAATCAAAACACTGGAAGTTATCCATAATATCTCTGCTTGGGATTATAGTTCCAAAAGAATATGCTTCATTCAAGGCCACTGAACAGTTATGTCTTGCAGTAATTGATGGGTGAATTCCTTGGTTCCTGTTAGAATATTTTTTTTTGGTTTGTTTTGTTTTTTTGCCTTTTTTGTCTTCCATTAATTAATTGAAGACATTTTGTTTTCTTAATCATGCCTATGAGGAAGAACTGGAAAAAGGATGCTGTGGGGAAGTTTTTTTTTAATATTTGAATTTCTTGTTTACTATTTTTACCCTATTTTTTAAAGATTTTTTTTTTAAATGTGGTGATATAAATATATTTTCTAAATATGTAGTCTAATAGTGATGGTCCATTCATGCAAAGTGCTGTATTTTACATAATATATTGAGTAATGTGTGCTGAAGCAAAATTATGAGACTTCATAATATTACAAAGTAAAATCTCTATTAAAAATGTCAGTGGAGGAAATGCAGTCTGGAGGTTAAAATTAAATTGATGAAGAGGTAAATTCAATCTGAGTTGTACTAAGTAGGATGCGGATGACTGTAAGCAAGTTACTGAATCTTTCAGTGCTCTAGTTCCTAGTCTACAAGAAACCACTGTTAATACTTCATTGTTTTGTTTTACCTGTCCTTGCTTCTCATCTGGACAGGACAGGGGATCCGTATTGCAACCTGTACACACACTGCTGCAAAAGCAGAATATCTATATATAAAGAAGTATTCCTGAAGCTCGGTAGATACACAGGCATCTAAACAGGAAACATGCTTCCTTGAGACAGATAAACTGCCAGCTACTAAGTCTCTGTGGTTAGATTAATTATCTCTCACTGACTGAAAATAATATAAACTTACAATGTAAGTTCAGCCTTTAAAAGTTAAACCTAATCAATTCTTGGAAAGGAATGTTATGAGGATCTAGCATGAGAAGAATACTACCTGCTTGTCAATAACCATATAATGAATTTTTATATCTGAGCTAGTTTTCTTGTCTCCTTTACAGCACAAGAGAACTGATACCCCTAGAGAATGATTTCCTGAGTATCGTGCTTTGACAGATGCACAAATACATTAAATGAATCATCCTCTGGTGATCCAATATCACGCTGTTGATTAAAGGGAGAGCTATATGAGATATTTAAAACATCTAGTACAGAAATAGATGGAGCACACTCTAAAAGTGCTTACTGGTTTTTACTGACTGAAAAGGGAACCTAAATGTCTCCACTGTAGAAATGTAGTATACAGTTTATATCCACTCGGGACACCATATTACTTCACCTGGCCTTCAGTACTCTTTCTCTAAGGGCATGTCTCAGTGTCAGGAAAGGATGAGTCTAGACTTTAGACCCCCAACAGGATGGATGTTGGTGCCCTGCCAACCGGAATGGGGGAGAGAGAAGGGTCAAGCCTACAATCCTGATAACATTTCTTAATGATGTTCTCCCTTTGTTCTAGCCTGTTCAGTGGATAGCTACTGTTTGTCCTTCTCTGTGAAGTTTCATCCTTTCCATTTGTTGTATAGGTGAGAGTAAGTAGCATGTGAGAGCACCTGGTTCATTAAGTTACTTTGCTCAGGACTACTCAGTATAAAAGAAATAACAACTAACAAGGAAAGGGATAAATTAAACACACAGACACACAGAGATAACAAACAGGTGATAATGGAGATAATAATGAAAACCTGAGCTCTTCAGCCACTGGCTGATGGTCCACTAATGAAACTACTCAGACATAGAGGGTCAACTTGAAAAGAGGGACTTAAGAGTAACACAAGTCTTATGAGAAGGGGCTTTGGAACCGTGCAAAACCTGTCACAGGATGATTAGTGGAAGTGTCAAAGGTGGCAGAAGGGGGAGCTGAGGATGGATGGGGGAAGAACAAATGTGGGAAAATAGAAAGGAGGGTAGATAAAAGCAGCAGCCACATGCCAGCAAGCTGCTAGGCCGTGTGCTTCTCTGATGGAGCTCATGCCTGGTCACAGCAGTCTGCCCTACCTTCTTATTAAGTACTTTTCTCTTGTGCAGTTTTATTCTCTGTCCTACATGTGAGTGCTGCAAGGTCTAAGTGCCAGAGACTGGCAAAGGGGCTGAGGTTCATGGGGCACATAGGAATAGGTATCAGTATCCAGAGATTAGTGTGCCACAGAGGTTTGGTTGCCAGAAACTGGAAAAGGGGGCACTGGTCAGAGGGCTTATAGGTGTATATGTAAGTAGCCATGTATATGTATGTGTGTGTATGTCAGAGTGTATGTGAGAGGTCTAAAGCCAACAACTAGAAAGACTTTGATTTTTCCCCAGTTAATGATGCCTGTATGTCTGTGTATGTACAACTCTCTAGCTAACTTCAAGCTGAACTAACTGGTGAGTAGGAGAAGACCTGCATCTTCAAAGGCTCACATTTTGAGACAGTTGTGTGTAGGGGGTCCTGGATATTAGGTAGACTGAGAGCCTGTGCTAATACTCAAGGCATCCCTGACTGTGGGGATCCTTGTGAGATGACTGGGTGATTGTATGCATCTGTTTGTTATCTGACTTGAAGCTGGACTAGTCAATGAGTAGGAGGAAACTTGCATACTGAGTAGACTTATACATTAGATAGACCTAGAGGTCATGCTGGTACCCGAGGACTGTGAATATGAGTGTTTGTGAAACTAGAGATTGAGTATATGTGTGAACTTCAACCCTCATCAGCTGGAGAAGCAGAACAGGACTGGGCTTTCTATATTTATGTTTTACATGAATGTCGTTGGTGCACTTGTGAGTGCCACTAAAGGTAGAGCTGTGCCTGTGGCAGTCTGAGCAGTCCATCCCTCTGTCTGCAGCCTCTGTGATGTGTAAGGTGTGTGCATCTGTGGGATACACCCTCAGCCTTGCTGCTGGTCAAACCTGCAAAGGGAGAAAGCAGTAGCTGCATCTATTGTATGGGGAAGGATAGACTACCAGGTTCTGAATGTGCAGTGAGTGGGGATGCAACAGCCAGAATGGAGTGACAACCAGAAAGGAGAGATCCTGGGGTCCTGGAATCTGCTTGATGCAGCAGCTTTCTCACACCCTTAACAGTGGCAACAGGACCAGCACTTCCCTGAAATTTCATTACATTTCAGAGGCCACAAAGTAGAAAGCTAACCATGGCAATGGTAAATTTTCAGATGTGTCATTTTTTATCATATATTTCTATATTATTCTGTATGTCTTCATATGTGTTCTTATAAATCACAGCTTCCCCCCTGCCCACCCCCAGCCCCACCCAAGTTCATAGGGAATAGCAGAAAGAGTCCTAGGAATAAAAAAAATAATAATCACTTTTCTTCTTTCCCTGTAGCCTAAGAAGCAAAAATTTACTGCAAAATAACAGAACTTCAAGAGGAAGGCATCTCCTCATCACTCATCCTTCCTGTTCCTTGAAAATGAGTCTGAACCTACACCATTTCAGATGTTTGCACTTTAAATAAAACAGCCAAATTTGCATTTTGGGAGAAAAACAATCATTGTTTTGTCATATTTCCAGAGCATGCTATCTGATCTGATAGCAATTTGGGCAAAGCAATTGCTTGTGAGCTGAGTGCTAAAATGTCTCTGCCAAGAAAAAGTCATATCTGTCTCAAAAGCTTCCCAGGTGCAATCATGAGGACTTTGGTATAAAACAAAAAACTGAAGGCTGAACAGAGATGGGCCAGAGGTTTTCCAGTCCTCTGTTTTGGACTTGTGGTATCTAAATCCTATCTTGGTGTCAATTTAGGAGCCTGTCACACTGTGACTAATCTTTGAGTCTAATCCTTGATCTAATTCTTGCTTATATCCCTTACACAGGTTCTTCAGTGTTAGTTATCACCCTTGCTAGCAGGCGCAGGAAAGAGTTAGGACTGACTCATGAGATTTGTGCAATCCTTTTGGTTTGCATGATGTAGTATTGGATGTATACAATATCTAAGCCTGAGAAGCAGCATGGAAAGCACAGACTTACTATATCTTCTATACATTTGGAAAACAAAGGTAATTCTGAAAAGATTTGAGCAGCAGACATTTCTCAAGGAAGTTTCCTGTCTTTTCTTTATGCCAATTGTTTGATGAATATAAAGAATACATCATTCTTTACGGCTTATGAATATAATGCCTTTCACAAATCACTTCTGCCTATGCAGCCCTTTCACTCTAATGGCAAAGTCAGTGGTTTTGTTCAAGATTTTTAAACTGATCTGTTTTATCAAAAGGATAGTGCATGTATACAGCCAAGCCTTGCTACTTTCTTTGTAACCTCTCTCTGGTTTCCAGCTTTTTATCCTGTACTGAAGAGTAGCTTAAGGAGAAGCAGAGGTCACTCCAGATTTCACAAATCAATATTTCACTTAGCAATACAGTCATGGATCAGAAAAGTAGTTGTCTCCCAGCAAAGGAAATCAGGGCTTTATCCTTCCCCCATTGGAATTATATTCAGCATAAAAACCATGAGTCAAACTCCTGATCCAGGATTTGGAGATACAAGCTACTTTCCATCAAGTAAACCACTTTTTTTTTTTTGATTATACAGTGAACTTGTGCTTAAAGCAACTTCTGACATGAGATTGTCATAACGTAGTTCCCAGCTTGTGTACCTGCTTTGGGAAGGGAACCTGTGCAAAAGGTTTCTTGGGTCTTTACAAGTCTGAAAAAGAAGGGAGGACTAAGAAAATTATGGGAATTATGTGCACATCCCTCCATTTCAACTGTTAGCAGCTCTGGAACCGTTAGATCTTCACTGATATTTCTGTGGCTAAAATTTAAATGAAACGCTTTTTACCAGGGTTGCGTTTCTAATAGTGACAAGTCACATTCCTGTTCTCAACACCATGAGGCTTTCAAGAACTTTTTTCTCTTCTTGAAATGCACTTTACAGCTGCTCCCTCTTTACTGTAGATTGAATTAATAGCCTGCATGAAGTTAAATCTTAGACTAGAAAAGTACAGGTTTTGTGTTGGTTTGCTCTGCTATCCCTTGATTTCAGTCTTGCTTTTAAATAAGCATTAAGGTTTGGGTTCTGTTGATGAAAAAATAGGCACAGTCAGTTTTAGACATATTTGGAGTTTATTGCCCTGTTTTTCTAAGCCATGCTTTCCTAAAAAAGTCATTCTATCTTGGATGTATAACCAAGTAGACAGAAACACCACATTGACTACCTGTCCCTTCTCTTTCAAAACTACAGTACAAAACAAGGAGTTATAATGTGAACCTCATGAAAAAGGCAAAGGGAAATTCAGATTTTTTATCTGAACTGCAGCCACACTGCTGAATTCTGAGGAGTTCACTAACTCAGTTTAAGGAGCAGAACGAATAATGCTTGGGTTGAAGAAGTCATAAGGCAATTCATGCTATGAGACCTGTTAGCAAGTTTCTATCTCACAGCCTTCCAGGGATATGAAAGATGATATACATTTGTAAGGACCTCTCATTATTTTCAAGCCTTCACTTCAACTGTTGGGTTATCTGCTTTTCCACAGTGTGTCCCAGTGTATCAGGCTTCTGTGCAATTATAAATTACTGATTTGTGTACCAATAAGAAATACTAAACTGCAATACCCAAAATACTCTCAAATTTAGATACCAAAGAAAAAAAAAATATTTCAGCATTAAATGTGAATAAAGATCTACCAGAAAGCTTTGATTTGCATTCTCCCACCAAGGCTAACTCCTCAGAATATTTGTTTATTTATTTCTTTGTTTGTCTCTTTCTTTGTCTGTCTGTTTCTTTAAATCTGTGTGTTGATATGCCCTCTGTTTCTGTTTTATCTGGGTGTCTGCATAGGTTATATCTGAATAAGCATGAACCCAATAGTCATTCAAGAAAGTAAGGAATCTGCCACACAGTCAGCTGATATGTGGTTCTTTTTCAAGACTCACAAGGCAAAGTAATCTCTGCAAATATTCAGAAATACTGAGCTCTTTTAAATCATCATAATGCTTCTATGATAGAAATCTCTGGTTAAATCCAAGCAGTGACTAAATGATGAAACAAAACCTAATTGTTCTTATAAAAATGTCTTTGCTCCAAATAGGTCAGTGGAACTCTGTTAATATCTATGAATGCTGGATCTTATTCAAAGGAAAGATCTCTTTTCCTTTTTTTCTTTGGGGTTATATGGAAGTGAGATATCAAATTGGGCAGAAATACATCCTGAGGTATCAAAGTATTTATCCTTACTTTCCTCTGTATATCTGCAGAAAGCATTGTTGTACAGGATAAAAGAGCATTATCCAAGTAAAGCTTAGATTTTTTTTTAGTAATATAGAGAAAATTATGGCTAACATCAGGCTCTTATCTTGACGAGGTTTAAAAAGTCAGTGGAAAAAGGACCCGAGTATATAGGCTCAGGGGTCCAACACTTAACAGCACCATTATAAACTACTTAGGGAAAAATAAAAACAGAAAATGTCAGAAGAATAAAGAGTACAATTTCTGAAAGTGTATAGAAACTCGTGCTTCTGTACAATAAATTGACATTTGCTTGCATCAAGCTGCGTCCCGTCTCTTCATTCGCCGCAAATTGGTGACCCCGACGTGATCCATTTAAGGATCTAACGTGAAGGGCTCTCGAATCGCCTATCTGAGCGACATGCAGCGAATCCCACAGAACTTTGAATGATCTGCTGAAAGGAAGCAGGAGCCGGCCAGAAATCCCTCTGGAGTTGAGAGTCAGATCTGGGAGTCCGTGCCTCGATCTCCTCAAATGATGACCCCTATGGTGGTGTTCCGAAGCCTTGGAAGAATAAGGACGGAACTGGTCAATAAAAAAGACAGCTCGTGGAAGAGGGCTGTGTTCCGGAGGAGACGGCTTGGCTGAACGATCGTCTTGCTGTCTGGACCAGGTGGACAACCTAAACCCCGAGGATAACACCTGTATTCATCGAGACAGGTGAGCAGCCAAGAAACTTTAGAGACTGTGAAAGAATGAAAGTGTGTACAGACAGCAGCCAATTGTATGATGCTGCCGCGGAGGGGAACTCTGTGTCGGGAATGCAAATGCATCTTGGTGGCAAATTCTGACTACTCTTTGCCAAGTGTGGACTAATTCTACTAACGGTGCTAAACTAGAGGAGGCTGTAAATTCCACCGACAGCGCGACTCTTCTCAACACACTGTCAGCGATGGCGATTCTGTCCACACCTCCTCTGCCCCCAAAGCTCCTCTGCCCGCAAAGCTTCTGTCACTGATTGCAGCGACCCCCACAACACAGGACCAAGCACGGGAACAGGACAACTCGGACAATGATTTTATTGACACTGATAAACCTTTTGATCCAGGTCCTATAGATCTGGAAAAGGAGCTAGACCTTTCCCCCACTCCCTTGTCTCTCCTGATGCATTGATTGTATTTTTGGGGAGGGTGAAAGGGAGTCTGAGGGATTGGTGACAGGAATGCAAGTGGGAAACACTTCAGTGATGGGTTTTGGGAGTCGCTATGGCATGTTCAGTATTTTGTCAGACAAATCAACCTGCAGAGTGGCAGCTTGTGCAATACGAGGCTGTTAAAGAGTTAAGCAAAGCAGTGCGGGAAGGGAGGATTCATAATACATTTGCCATGTCCCTTCTTGAAGTGATGGCAGAGCCTTATACACTCACACTGCATGATTGGAAGTTATTGCTTTGTATGGTACTAACTGATACAGTATATGATGTGGTTTTTTGATTTTTGTGAGCTATGTGTAGTGGCCTTGACTGAAAACCTTAATCGGGGAATTGCTGTTAACTATGAGCAGTTGGCTGGAGCAAATAATTGTGCTAATTCTGTGACTCAGGCAAGGTATCCCAGGGACAACTGTTTGCAAATGAATGAGATGGCTATTAAGGCAGTCAGGATGCCGGAGTCTTGCCACAGTCTTGCAGGGTCCTAGAGAGTCACTAACTGTAATACTAACTTTATTGATTGGCTTCAGAATATTTTGCAACAAGTCGAACATCAGGAAGCTCAAGGGTTGCTTTTAAAACAACTAGCTGTGATAATGCCAATGAAAATTGTAAATGGGCAACTTTCACAATCGCAACCCCAACATGTGTCAAATGATTGTAATGCAGAACTCACAGCAGACTGTAATTCTCAGGCTGAGTTCTGGAATGCAGCATAACAGATTTTTGCTTCTCTAATCTCTTCTGTAAGAATAGTACACGCTCTTAACTTGCTTAGTAAATTAGGCTGCTAGCTTGCTAAACAAAGTAATACTACAAATACTATTCTTTTTTTTTTTTTTTCTGGCTTATTAACAGATGTTGATTCTGTCCATCATATGTTGCTACAGAACCGAGTTGCTATTGATTTTTATTATTAGCACAGGGACACAAGTGTGAAGACTTTGATAGGATGTGTTACGTGAATCTGAGTGACCACTGTGAATTAATTTACAAAAGTATATAAAACTCAAAAGCTCTTTGTTTTAAAAGATCTGCAACAGAGCCAGGGGCCTTTGGTTTCTTCTCACGGCTGGGAAACTTTGGGCCATGACTCAAAAGTATTACAGGATTTATTATAATTATCTTTAACCACCTTATTGATGTTTGCCTTATGTCTCCCATACCTTTTTTTTTTTTCCTGTTGTGAGAAACTATGGACTAGGGTATTGTTTATTAAGATTTATGTTAAGCTCAATGTAAAGTTTAGGCAACAAAAGATATGAAAACGCTTATGCAAACAGCTACCAGACACCGCCCGTGTAAGATAAGATAACCGCAATACACAAACTAAACCAGACACCCCTGATGCAAGATAAGATAACCACCAGGTGTCCAGGAACCGACAGAAACAGGGCAATGAGACAAAGGAGGAAGACCAGCAGGAGGCAGAAAACGACCCCCCTAACAACAAAAGCATGACTCCACTACCTCATGAACATGGAAGTAAAGATGTATAAAAAGGGACTGTTTGAACTGCTCAGGACGGCAGTTGGTGGAGCGCAGACTCCCCTGTCGTCCAGCGCTGTTTTGCTCATATTCTACTTGCTATAATTAATAAAATTTTAATTGGATTATGATCCATTGTGGTCTCAATTTATAACACTGTATTCAGTGTTTAGTTGATTGTAACATAAATCAGGTCATGGTCACCCAGCTACATACACCCTTTGCCTCGTCGCAATTAACAAGCAAAAAAGAGGATAGAGAATGTCTGAAGAGAGAGATAGGAGAGGAAACTGGAGAATTATTTGACCTAACAAGAGATGAGAGAACAACTAGGTATTGTGAAGGAGAATAGGAAAGATGAGCATGGTTATCTAGTGTTTAATAGGTGTCTGCACACTTGTAGAGATATATAGCTATGTAACTACATGAATGATTCCTGCCCTGAGCCCGGTGGAGCATACAGCTGTGGCTTGTGTCCCGGCTCAGAGATGTAAATAGGGGCTTCTCTGTTATGGTAAAAGTGTTTCTCTTTGCATAAAAAAAGAGGGAATGAAGGGAATGACCCCAGAGGTATGTTCAGAGAAGGCATGCTATGTTTCGAACTTTTTGACTGAACCAGTTCTTGTTTGGTGTGCCCTTCCACCTATGTATAATGTTAATCCAAAAGAAGATGATATTGTTTACACTTTGAATGTCGATAATTGTCTTTCTGTAGATGCTAATGTAGTAGGAGGCTATGATGGGAACGTGTCGCAGCGGTTCTTCTCTTATCCAGAGTAACAGCAGGGAAAGCATTAAAGAGTTAAATCACCTTGTTTGGTAGGCAGTTAAGAATGTGGGTCAAAATTGCCACTGCTTTTTGTTGTTGGTTCAAGGACATGGCTGTGAGGATTTTGATGGTATGTGCTGCGTGGATTTTAGGCGCCCCATTGCAGCAACATGTTATCAAAATCTGAGAAAATGTCAGCCTTTTTGGCATCCATTCACTCAGTTGGCAGTATTGTTTGCTATTACCTTGGTTGCTGTCATGTTTGCAAGGGCCCTGCAGAACATGGCAAACCTGGTACTAGCTGTTCAAAAACAAAAAGGGGAAATTGTAAAATTGTACGGAACAGAGACAGTGGGTTATTTTGACACTGATAATATGTCTCAGTTGGTTTTTTATTTGTTCTATTACTTATACCTTGTTTTTACTCGTTCGGTTTCAAAGGTTCTTTTTGTGCAACAGGAAGGGGGAGATGCAGGAGCGGGCTGGAAACTAGGACCATGCGTGGCAATCAGTTAGCTGAGGGGAATGTGCTCGAGCTTGTCTAGACAACAATTAACATGATGAGGCATGTTTGCAGAGCACAGGGGAGTGGGAGAGGATGGCACCAAGGATGGTGCCAAGGAAAGGTAACATCTTGCTGTTAATTGATGGTAGTTAACCACCAATCAGGGATTGCCTAGTATGCAATGCTTAGCTTCAAGAACCAATCTGTTTAAAACGCGCAGCTTCTGAAAGTGTATAAAAACTCGTGCTTCTGTACAATAAATCGACATTTGCTTGCATCAAGCTGCGTCCCGTCTCTTCATTCGCCGCATACAATCTCAAACCCCACTGAAGTAACTGAAAATATTTCTATGGACCTAGTTATTTTCATTCCATTATTAAAAGATATTAAGGTTAACATTCTTTTTAGTTCACATTATACATGCAGAAGCTGGCTGTTCTAAAAGACTTGGTTTAGCTCTGTCTCCAGTGAATGGAGAAAGCTAAACGCTAGATTAGACGTCTAAGATATATGGAGTGAGACATCTTTTGGGAGAGCTCATATTTCTGTTTTGACTTTAAATGGAGCATAAATAATAAGTTCTAACTAGAGAGCTGGTGTGCGGATGGCTAAAACTGAGGCAAGGCCAACTGTAACTGATAAATGAAAGATACAGGCAGCATAGGCAAGGACTTACTTTAATTCTACTGTAGACCATTTGAAAATGTACACAAACTAGGGAGTCCCATTCCAGCTGTCCTTGCACTCATTTAGCAGTATCTTCACAAACTGGACACTGGATTAATTTGAACCGTTGCAGAGAGTGGGACCCACTTTGCCAATATGGGATCTGATTTTGTCTGCCATGCATATATGAACTCACAAAACTATGGAAAAAATCCCTTATATTATCTAGAATCTGCTCAGAGATCAATATGAAGGAAGCAGCACAACAGCCATACCAAACCCCGAAGCAGCAATACATTTCTCATTCACTACCCAAGACAAGTCTTGCAGAAACTAGGGACGTGGCATAAATTAAAGCACTTCTGAATCAACTAACATGCCTTAAGTCACTTCAAGAGACAGACAGCAGTGCTGTGAAATACCCATCACCAACCCTTCAATTTCTCTTTTGTCTCCTGTCTTGTTGCTCCTATGCCCAGCCCTTCATAATTATGGCTAAATATAGAGTTTAGAGAAAACCTTAATTGAAGGTCAATCCCCAGCAGTTAAATTCAAATCTTTCCTTTGACAGAAAAAGTGAAGACCCTTAGAAGTAAAGCGTATAAAAAAAATTATTAGTTTTCAGAGTCTGTTTGATGACAAAAAGTTAAATGCAATTCTCTTCAAATATTTTTTTTTATTTGTTGGCTGTTCTTTTGAATGCCTTCAGCTTAGAAATAGTCCATGATGGATAAATGAACCAATGATACTTAGCATACTCTAAATGTATAGGTGGTAGTGCATAGTTTGTAATAGCTGCGGTGAATGCTGACCACATCACAACCAAATGAGGAGAAGCTGCAGTCAAATTTCACAGAAGTGAATTCATTCAAAGAATATAGACCTTTGAAGAAACCAAAGAATTAAGGCCACCTGGATTTTACCAAACTGAATTAACAATATTTTTATAATGACCCAGGAAAAATAAGTGATGGTAATTACCATAATACTAATTTCTGATGATTTCTGAACCATTATTACAGTTTTTTAATCCATATTATTTACGAACATTAATAACACCCTTACTGGCACCGAAACCAGTGTGTGTGTTAATGGATTAGAAACTGTGTACATCTGTAATACAAATTAATGGTATTTGTTGGGGGGAAAAAAACCCAAACCCACAAACAAACAAAAAATGAGTCACATAGAATGCTTCTGCAGAAAATATTACAAACATAAATGTGGATGTTAGGAAGAAATATGGAACTGAGAACATTAAATGAGGGAAACCCAGGAAAGGATAACATTTAATAACATTAACCAAAATTACACTTGGAGAGGGCAACTGTGAGTGAATATGCCTTAGCCCTGCAATGTGCTTGAAACGATCATTACAAATTATTAGCTACCATCATATGTACTAGTTATTTAAGCAATTCTTTGTGTTTAGTGCTCACGTTTTTGAAGAAATCAAAAGTATTCTTTAACACAACTTTGTAGTGATGTATAAAGCTGAATGTGCCAAAGACAGAGAATTATGTTTCTACTGGTGACAGAGGACCAGAAAATGTCCTATATCAAAGGCAATATTTTGACTTATATGAGATGTTCCATTACTAGCCTGGGATCCTAGAGGAGGGACGGGGCAGAGACTGATACATCAGTGGTCATACTAATTTACATCAGTAGATCTAGTCAGGGGTTTGAGAGACACATTTTGCTTTTCCTCCAAAGATTACTTCAGTAACTTCAATAATATTATTCACATTCTTCAAATGTTTCTCCACCTCTCTGGCACTGTTTATCATTCTAGAAATGATAGTCTAAACCACTGTAATGGTACAAGCAGAATCGAAGTCTTGGGTCACCTTTATGCACCAGGCTTGTGATGGCAATGGCTTTCTTCTATGGGAATATGATCTTAGTTTGAAGAAAAGAGCATACTAATGTGCTTGGGTGAGATGTAGAAGAGATGTAGAGGAATTGTAGAGGAATTGTAAAGGAATGAAGCTGGGTTAATTAACACTGATAATACACAGCTGTGGGCTGTCTTCAGGGGGGTTGGCCGATGTGGATAATGTGCAGTTGTGGCTGATTCTTACTAAGTAATTAAATATCTCTATGGGGTATGGAAGAGGAGGATGGGATGAAGAGAGGCCTGGGAGAAGCAGAGGGAGGAGAGAGAGAGCGAGAGAGCACGAGCGCGAGTGTGCCCCAGATGTAGGAGAGACAAGGAGAGGCCCTGGGAGAAAAAGGGGACCAGGATGAGGAGAGGCTGGCTGGAAGAGGAGCCTGGAGAAGAAAGAATCCAAATGCAGCAGAGGCAAGAAGCAGGATGGACTGACCTGCAGAGGATGAAGAAAAAGCACAGACCTTTGAAACCTTATGGGGGATTGGTGGCTGTGCTGGGGCAAGGCACAGGAACTACTTATTGGAGTTAACCTGGGATGGGGTGGTAAAAGCCCCAGCTAATTTTGATAGTGCTGCGACAACTGAAAAGTTTCACTTGTTGCTAGAAGCAGTCATTCCTTTCCCATTTCTACTCCTGCTATAACATGATCATGGAAACAATGATTTGCTGGATGTCTTCCGAGGATTCCCCCGTGGACTGCTGCATTAATCTCTCCCTGGTCCTCGGGACAGAATTTATTCCACTTCTTTGTAAATTTGGAATGTTTCCAATTTTCATGATATTCAGACATACCTCTAAAGTGATGCAGAACCTGAACATGTCTGAAAATTAGCCTCAGTGTTTTTCAGGCTGTATGTCAACCTTTTGCTCATTTTTCCATCTGTGGAAACAAGGAAAAATGTTCAGGATGCATGCTCAAAATTCATGGCTCCTTAGGCAAGTCACAAATAAAATCTCAAGGTGAGTGGGCTTTGAGTATAGTGCAATACCTGAATGTAGTAAACATTATCTAGTAATTATCTCAAGCAAAAATATTTACAATGATCTGAAGATGACCAACCTCTTCATAGTGCTATATATATTAAACTTCAGCTTCCAAATCTATAATATAAATACTATATAAAAATTATTTCAATTACAGTTTTAAACTGTTATTTTACAATCCTAACTCCCTTTATAAAACAGTGGTCCACTAAGACTATCTACTTCTACCATCAGTGTTTAAACTTACCTACTTTACTGCAAGAGGGAAGAATTCTATGGAGTTCTGGTTTTGATTATTTTGGATGAAAAATGGGTAAGAAACATGCTTCCATACTGGCAAGTTAGTCAAAATGTGTCTAAGTAAAAATAAATAAATAAATAAAAATTTACAAAATTTGTTCAGAGTAACTCTCAAAGGGGTTTTAAATATGTTTTATTCTTACTCACAACAGAGATGCTTCACAGTACTTTCAGACCTATCACTTCAGTGGTAGACTGCTTGGACTGCTGCTTCCAGTAGGAACATCTTGTTCTACTATATTGGGTGAATATCTACTAATTCTGACTCCCAAGAGTCCTATTTCTGACAATCAAGTTTTGCTGCAAAATTGTACAAATGTATAAAATTGCTAACTATTTACATTTCCAACTGGCAATGTTTTGCCAGTCTGATATTAATCACTAAGAAATTAAGTCACATCCATCCTGCCATCTGAATATGACTTTCCTGAGCAGTAATTGCATCTCTGGGACAATCTGTGACTCAAGGAACTTTTTGGTGTAGAGACCTGTTTTGGTATTGTGCCTGGTTAAATGCAACATGAAAAACCAAGCAATTCCCATTAATTGATACACAGTCACAGGGAAAGTGAGAAAAAACAAACAAACCATTTTCGAAGTACCTGCATATTTAACAGATTTTGTTTCCTACATTGTTGCAGCACCTAGCAGATAAACAGGCTATGTCTTTCATATTGAAGGCTCTCGATCCATTAGCCTGAAGGTCTATGAGCTTCTGGCTGTCTTTCCAGGTAAAAAATGGGATCTTCACACAGGTTAAGGATTTTTCAAAAGCTGCGAATAAATGTCATGAGTTGGACTAGTTGCCTTGGCAGTTTGCAATGTGAAGATGTCAGAAGTGCAAAAATAAATTCAGAAACACTCTCTCCTCTTTCTGTCCCTGCAGGAGGCTTCAAAGTGCCCACAGCAGAGGTTGGCAACACCACCTACATGGCCCGAGCCCATGATGGGAAGGGACAGTACAGCTTGACCTGAACCATCTTTGTGTCTCTCTAGGTGATGAGCACATAGGAGGAAGCCTGCTACAGACACTTTGAAGATAGACTGAATAACAGAGTGAAAGCCAAATTTATAATCAGCTCGGGAATACAGAGAGAGTGTAGGCATTCACAGTGTTCAAGCTCTTAAACAGTGTGTTCCATAATAAAATAGGAAGTTTAGGAAAACTCTTAAGATATCTGAAGAGATTAACCCATGCTACTAGGAAAGGCAAGCCCTTCTCACACAAATCCATGGTAAACTGGCTTACCCAGCAAATAACTCCTGACTCCTTATCTTACGATTCATTAACTTGAGGTGTACCTTATGGATTTGTAAAGCCAACACCTGAGAAACTTTAAAACCACTAAAAAACTGTGATGCACTCATTCCAGAGCTGTTGCCTGGAGATAGTTTCCAATGCATCAAAGAAAAACAAGAAACAAAAGAAAACATGTGAAGTTATAAATGAATTAGCTATGGAAGAGGAAATCGTTTCTGGCCCTACTAGGCAAACAACAAAAGTCCTAAGGCTTGTCATGCATAAGATATAAATAAAGTGAAGATAATTAGCAATCCAGACTCTCTCAGACACAAGAAATGCTCAAGAACTTATAAGACAAAAAGCATTTTGGGAATTATAGTGCAATTCTTTCCATGTACTTATTGTTTTCAACTAAAACCAAACCAGGCTCTTTGTCCCATGCTGCTACTACGACTACTACTACTACCATTACTGCTACTACTACTACTACTATATAAGTAGAAACCTTAAAGTTTTGGTCTCCTTTTGTTCATAAAAAATCTTATCTTTTTTAATTTTCTTAATTATTCTCACATTAAATACTCTATTTCTTGTTATGTACCTGGAAATTGTACTTTATGTATGTACTTCATTCCATCCCCTGAATATGCTTATAGCCTCTTCTGCACCTGTTCCAGCTTAAGTCACAGAATCACAGAATCATAGAACCATAAAATGGTTCAGGTTGGAAGGAGTCTTAAAGATCGTCTAGTTCCAATCCCTCTGGCATGGGCAGGGACACCTTCCACTAGACCAGGTTGCTCAATGACCCATCCAACTTGACCTTAAACACTTCCAGGGATGGGGCATCCACAGCTTCTCTTGGCAACCTGTGCCAGTGCCTCACCACCCTCACAGTAAAGAATTTCTTCCTAACAGCTATTCTAAATCTACCATTTCATTTTATAACAATTACCCCTTGCCCTATTACTACATCACTACATGTCCTTGTAAAAAGTCCCTCTCCAACTTTCTTGTAGGCCCCTTTAGGTGCTGGAAGGCTGCTATAAGGTCTCCCCGGAGTCTTCTCTTCTCCAGGCTGAACAACTACACCTCCCTCAGCCTGTCTTCATAGAAGAGGTGCTCCAGCCCTCTGATCATCTTTGTGGCCCTCCTCTGGATTTGCTCCAGCAGCTCCATGCATGACCTTCTTATGTTGGGGCCACAAAGCTGAACACAGTACTGCAGGTGGGTTTCATGTGAATCAAGTAGAAGAGGAGAATCCCCTCCCTCACCCTGCTGGCCATGCTTCTTTTGATGCATCCCAGGATACGGTTGGCTTTCTGGGCTGCAAGCACACATTGCCAGGTCACGTTGAGCTCCTCGTCAACCAACACCCCCAAGTCCTTCTTCTCGGGTCTGCTCCAATCTGTTCTCCACCCAGCCTGTATTTGTGCTTTGAGTCAGATACAGCCATCACAATTGTCACAGATGGTTATCACTTGAGCATTGTCATGGAAACAATGGTCAGGATGGGGCAGGGGAGCACACTGCCAAAAAGGTGCACTCAATCCCACTTGTCCATGTGGCTGAGAAAAATGTTAAACAGTGCTGGTCCCAGTGTAGACCCCTGAGGAATGCCACTAGTCACCAGTCTCCGCTTGGACATTGAACCATTACTGCAACCTTTTGAGTGTGACCATCCAGCCAATTCCTTATCCACTGAGTGGTCCACCTGTCAAATCCATGTGTCTCAAATGTAGAGACAAGGATGTTGTGTGGGACAGTGTCAAATGCTTTGCAGAAGTCTAGGTAGATGATGTCAGTTGCTCTTCCCTTATCCACCAAAGCTGTAACCCTGTCATAGAAGGTCACCAAATTCATCAGGTAAAATTTACCCTTAATGAAGCCATGTTGGCTGTCACCAGTCACCTTCTTATTTCCCATGTGTCTCATTATAATTTGCAGAAGGATCTGCCCTATATTCTTGTTAGACACAGAGGTGAAACTGATTGGCCTTTAGTTCCCCAGGTCTTCCTTTTTTCCCTTTTTAAATATGGGGCTTATGTTTCACCTTTTCCAGTCAGAGGAAACTTCATCGGACTGCCACGACTTCTCAAATATGATGGATAGTGGCTTAGCCCCTTCATCCATCAGTTCCCTCAGGAACCACAGATGCATCTTTTCAGGTCCCATGGACTTGTGCACCTTCAGATACCTTACATAGTCTTGAACTTGACCTTCTCCTACACTGGGCAGCTTTTCATTGTCCCTGTCCCTGCCTTTGCCTTCTACAACTTTGGTGGTGTGGCGGGAGTACTTGCTGATGAAGAGCAAGGCAAAAAAAGTTGTTGAGTATCTCAGTCTTCTCCATATCCTGGGCAACCAGATCTCCTGTTTCTTTCCGGAGAGGGCCCACATTTTCCCTAGTCTTCCTTTTATCACTGACATACCTATAGAAGTTTTTCTTGTAGCCCTTGGTGTCCCCAGCCAGACTAAATTCTATCAGTGCTTCAGCTTTCCTATCCTGATCCCTGGCTGCTCGGACAGTTTCTCCATATTCCTCCCAGGCTACCTGTCCTTGCTTCCACACTCTGTATCCTTCCTTTTTGTGTTGGAGGTGGCCCAGGATCTTCTTGTCCATCCATGCAGGCCTTCTGGTGTTTTTGCCTGAATTCCTCTTTCTTAGGATGCTCCTGAGCTTGGAGGAGGTGATCCTTGAATATTAACCAGCTTCCTTGGACCCTTCTTCCCTCCAGGGCTTTTTCCTGTGGTACTCTACCAAGCAGATCCCTGAAGAGGCCAGAGACTGCTCTCCTGAAGGCCAGGGTAGTGAGATTGCTGTGCGCCCTCCTCACTGACATAAGGATCTTGAACTCCACTATTTCATGGTCACTGCAGCGTCAGCTGCCCTTGAGCTTCACATTCCCCATCACACCCTCCTTGTTGATGACAGCAAGGTCCAGCATAGCAGCGCTCTTTGTTGGCTCCTCCATCACTTGGAGAAGGAAGTTATTTCCAATGCATTGCAGGAACCTCCTGGACTGCTTATGCCCTGCTGCGCTGTCCGTCCAACAGGTATTAGGGTGGTTGAAGTCCCCCGTGAGGACCAGGACTTGTGAATGTGAGGCTGCCCCTATCTGTCTATAGAGGGACACATCCACTTGGTCTTCCTGCTTGGGTGGAATGTAGCAGACCCCTGCTATAATGTCATCTGTCCCTGCCCTCCCTTCAGTCCTGACCCATAAGCTCTTGGCCAACTCCTCATCCATCCCCAGGCAGAGCACCATGCACTCCAGCTGGTCACTGACATAGAGGGTAATACCCCCTCCTCGTGTCTCCTGCCTGTCCTTCCTCAAGAGCCTCTATCCTTCCATTCCAACACTGCAGTCATAGGAGCAACCCCACCATGTCCTCAGCAAGACCACAGCCCTGCAGGTGGACACGTGTCTCTAACTCCTCTCATTTATTCCCCATTTGCACAGGGGCACTTAAGCTGGGCCCCCGATGGAGCTGCCTTACTGGCTGGAGTGGCTGGAATTCCTTTGTGCTACCCTTCAGGTGCTCTCCTGCCACCCTGCCATCCCTCCCCAGGCTCTGGGCATCTGTTGCTGGCACTGGCATCAAACTGGTAGGAGTGGGGAGGCTGAGGTTCCCCTCCCCCAGCAACTTTAGTTTAAAACCCTCTTCACCAGCTCGGCAAGCCTATGACCAAAGATGCTCTTCCCCTTCTCTGGCAGATGGACCCCGTCAGCCCCCAGTGCACCAGGCTTCTCCAAGAGAGTCCTCTGGTCTCCGTAGCCAAACCCCTGGCTGTGGCACCAGTCCCGTGCCATTTGTTGGTTCACCAGATTCGACTGGCCCATTCAAAGCCCTTCCCTTGAACTGAGAGGACTGATGTAAAAACTACCTGCACTCCAGAGACCCCTACCACCGCTCCCAGGCTCTGTAATCCTTCTGAGTACTCCCCAGACTGCTCCTGGCTGTATCGCTGGTGCCCACGTGAGACAGCAGCAGCGAGTGACAGCCAGCGGTCTGGGTGAGGTTTGGTGGTCTCTCGGTGGCACCCCTGGTTTGAGCCCCCGGGAAGCAGCACCCCTCTCCAGAAAGCCGTAGCTCTCAGGGGAGCGTTGCCTGCTGCTGTCACCGTTGTCTGTTCTTAGCTGTGATGGTTGTTCTGTGGGCAGCGGGTTGGGCTGCCTCAGGACCCGCATCTCTCCTGGTGTGACGGGGCTTTGCTCTTCAGTCTGCAGAGCAGCGAAGTGTTTCTGCAAGGGCACCTGAGGCTCCAGGGGAAGTGTCTTCCTCCTGCAGGCCCTTGCTGGTGGAAGCTTCAATTCTTCTGCATTATTGGCCCTTGATTAGGTCCAGAGGCATAAGAAATTACTCATAGTATTCCCAGTAAGATCTTACCAGGGCCTTGCATTGTAACATTGAAAAATACAATTTCTGTGTGAAATAGAAAAAAAATATCTGATCCATTCTAGAATTATGTTAGACTTTTTATGGTTCCACTGGACAGGTATCTCATAGTCAACCTATGATCAACATATATGTAAAGATCCTGTCCATCCTCACTAATTCCAGGGTCAACAAAAACTTTTCTTTCATTTCTCTTTCTTTTCATCTAGTTGCTAAAGTCTACTGTTTTATGCGAATTTATGAATTCTCACTATTCCCTTAAAAGTTTCAGATGAATGTGTAACCTCAAACTTTAAAAAAAGAAAGAAAAAAAAATTGTTCTTACCTTTAGTCAAAGCAGCCAAATGTCAGAGGGAGAATGATATGAAAAATGCTACCAATATAATATACACCAACTTTTCAAAATATATTTTTCCTGGGGCCAATGGCATATCACAAGTGCAAAATATATAGGCAACTGAAGATTTTTTCCTGTGCTGAGAGCTATGAAGTGTTATTTAATTCCGTCTCTATTATTTAATGGTAATGTAGCAGTCCTGCGGCCAGTACATGCATATTCTTTATGCAGGTTTTTCAGTGGAAAAGTTTATCTGATTTTTTTTTAAGAATCAGAAACATTAAATACCTCATGCTAGATGTAGATTTCCTTGGCATTGTTATGTAGACACCTGCACTAAAGAAGAAATATCAACTGAGAACTGTGTCACAACTGAACCTAGAAATGAAGGTGGAATTAAAGGACTTATTTTCCATTTGCAGAAAATAAATGAATTGTTTTGGGACCAAGATAATAGATGGAAAGTCATCACTTCAAATACTTCTAATAAGTAGAATTAGATGGAGATTTTGCCTGTAAAGTGTGAACTGAAAGAAAACAGAAAGAACAAAATCTCGTTTTAAAGTTTGAGCTATAACATCATCTCTGGAGGTGGATAAGGTGCTGGCCTCTTGACTCCATTCATTACAAAGAGGGGAGAGAGAAAAGGCAACTACTGACTGAGAGAAGGAAACACGATGGCCCTCCTACAGAGTAAGAAAGACTAAGAGGATTGTGTGATCAGACAGCCCCCAGGAAGCTGCTTTTAGAACTGTCTACACAAAATTAAAAAGGTTTTTTTTAAAAAAAAAAAAGAAAAAAAGCCCTGTTGCTGTTCTGACAAACCTTAAAAAGGGTGAATATGCTCCATGCAGTCAGCAGTCTTGGGAGCAAATGTTTCTGCTTTAGTAATGGGTCACAGCTGGTTTCAGCAATGGACTGAAAGCTTCACGTTTGGCATGACTGAGCATTTACTCAGCTTCAAGCAAAGGCATTTGACTCTTGTGATGGCAAACCTGGACGGATTAAATGCATACTTTGAATAACAGCAACAGTAACTAAAAAACCTACAAGAGCAAATAAATAAAACTGGTTTGCTGGACAAAACAGGACTGGATGAATCTCTTCATCTACACATGAGGGGAATGCAGACTGGAGGGAAGGTGAGTAGAAACGTGAACCTTATGTGCCTGAATCTGTTTTGTTTTGGGTTTTGGTTTTGGTTTTTTTTTTCCCTGCACAGAATTTCTTACTGTTAATTCATATAAAATATATGAGAAAGATGGGGTAAAGAGTTAGGATAAAAGAAAGTATTTGCTAGACAGCAGTTCTATAACTTCAGCAGTAAGAGTTCAATTGGTATTAATGAGCTTTGGATTAGGACACAGATTCTCATCTTTAAAAGTCTTGTACTCTGGGGAAATTCACGACAAGCAGGAGAGGATTATTTTCACTAAACTTCTTTAAAGATTCTACCCATGTTTTGCTGAAAAAAAAAGTGCCATAAAGAAGTCATACAATTTGAGTGGCAACAGAAGTTACAAGGTGAAATAATATTTAGAGTAGCTACTAATTTCTCTCGTTATATTAAACACTGCACAATCACCAATGAAAAAGAAGTTTATTTCATGTAGCTTTCACTGTAAATGTAGAATGATACAAAATATCTGAATTCGAGCCATGATGGAAACTGGAGTGCACAAGGACACAGTATGAAAGCAGCATCATGTTATATTCTAATGTTGCCACCAATTTAACCCCATATGAAAAAGAGGAAGACATTTGAATCCACTCCTAGTCTTGTGACTGAAAGTGATGTCTGCTACTGCAGGGACATTTACAACATTAAAGATGGTGCAGAATTGTTTTGAAAACTTTATACTGAATATATAAGTTGGCATACTACACAAAGATGAATTTCACTAATGCATGTTTCTTTATTGCTTTATAATTGTTTCTACATCAGCAGCACATATAACCTCTAATAGAGATGGAGGTCCCAGGTGACCAAGACATCTTGCAAATGTCTAATGGGTGACTATCTCAGACCTGAACAGTTTGTCATCAAACTGAAAAACACCACCAAGGCTTCAGCCATTTTCCAGGGTCGGAAAACAAAATCATCATTCCCCATAATTTCTGATGTCCCTGATAAAACATATAGAGACCTAGATTCATCATTCTCATCTGACTGCTAAATTTAGCAGGAAACAACTATGGACAGTCCGTGATGAATGCTAAATATTGATATTTTCTCCCTTTGCCACCTAAAAGGTTGACCATGACAGACTGTTGTTTACCTCACATACCTTTAAATCTGGTCCCAAATGAGAAAATGGCAGGAATAAAGGAAACACCAGGACACTTCTGAAAACAACCTTCACTTGAAGTCAACTTTAACTGATATACAAAACCCCTTTTCCTTCCTTCCTTCCTTCCTTCCTTCCTTCCTTCCTTCCTTCCTTCCTTCCTTCCTTCCTTCCTTCCTTCCTTCCTTCCTTCCTTCCTTCCTTCCTTCCTTCCTTCCTTCCTTCCTTCCTTCCTTCCTTCCTTCCTTCCTTCCTTCCTTCCCTCCTTCCCTCCTTCCCTCCTTCCCTCCTTCCCTCCTTCCCTCCTTCCCTCCTTCCCTCCTTCCCTCCTTCCCTCCTTCCCTCCTTCCCTCCTTCCCTCCTTCCCTCCTTCCCTCCTTCCCTCCTTCCCTCCTTCCCTCCTTCCCTCCTTCCCTCCTTCCCTCCTTCCTTCCTTCCTTCCTTCCTTCCTTCCTTCCTTCCTTCCTTCCTTCCTTCCTTCCTTCCTTCCTTCCTTCCTTCCTTCCTTCCTTCCTTCCTTCCTTCCTTCCTTCCTTCCTTCCTTTTCCTTCCTTCCCTACCTTCTTCCCTCATTAACTTCCACCCAAACGCATATCTCTGCCTCTTTATTTCTCCTGCAGTGACAGGAAACTGAAGAAAATTGATGCACTAACAGTTCTAATATGACATTAGAAAAGTGACTTTTTGATTTTCAATTAACCTTGCACAAAGATGAAATATTGAAATTCACCCCTTTGTGCTTGGCTGTGTATGTTAGCCAGGCTGGTGTTGGTAGGAGTGAGCAAGAGGGGTTGGGCTGGGGAGGGGGAAATTGGCACCTCGTTCAAGCACTCCACTCCTATTTGCACAAAACGAGACAAGACTACCCTGCAGTAATTACTCTCTGAAGGGGGAAACAAGTAGGAGAGACAGTGCTCTTGTCATTTGTTTGACTTAATTGTATGCTTTTATGAGCCATCTGGCTGGAAGGATTAAAGTTACTTTTAATAACACTTCCTTTCAAAAGAATTTTATTTGAGATTTCCCAGCAGGACTGCCTACCAAACAGCAGGACCCTTTTCTTCCTTCTAGCCCCATGTTCCTTCAGCATCCTCCTCTCCTCCCCCCTCTTCCTCCCTCCATGAACACTGGCATTGTTCTATTTATCTAAGAGAAGCCAGGATGGAAAATGTAGTAAAAAGTCAATTTTGCATAGATGTTTAAATAAATAAATAAGTTTAAGAAAACATATTAATAAGAACAGACTTTCCTAAGACACTACGCACAGGAAAAGTGAGCCATTGCCATATATTCTGGTTTACTTTCAGTTAGCTTAGAGAAAATGACATTACAAGAGGGAAAGGGTTCATTAGATACCTACAGAGCAGGCTACCGAAGGGGTCAAGAGTGTTTGTACAAAGCATTTTTACTTTCCGAAAATAAATAATTAAAGTTAGTCAATGTGAAACAATATTTCTTGCGAATACATGTAAGAGTCTGGAGAATGATTTCTTAATTTCATGGGGAACTATTTCTTAGATGTAGATTTTCAAAGCTATTTGGTTGGTCCACATGCTAATGCACATTAGTTTATAACATCCAAAAATAAAGAAAAAAAATACATATAAAGAAAAACCAAACAAGAAAAATGGTCATGGATTGTGGGAATTAAATTGTCTCTTTTTCTGGCATATCATCCAGGATCTTCCATCTCTGGATCATTTGGGTTATGGTGATATTAACAGTCCATGCCTAGCAAACTGTGGACTGACAGGGGAGGATAGGGCAGTTAAATATCTGTTTCCTCATTGACTGTACACTTTTAAATGACTGTTTAAGTGTTTTTGTAGAAAAAACTACACACTTCCCCAGAAAAACTCACAATCTGTGAGTCTGTGTTTTTCTGTTAGTATTTTTTCATCTACATTTCTAACAAGCACAGCCTAAATTTTCATTTTGTTTGTTTTGCTTGTGGCTTAGGAGAAACAAGGAAAAATAAAATCAGATAGTTTCACAGTGAAATAGTTCCTCCTTTCCCTAAAGGAGATCCCGTAAGATCTTTAAACTTCATAGTTTTTACAATTTCACTGTCTATTTGCATAGGCATTTACAAACTTTATCCATCATTTATATACTTTCTATGCATTATGTTAAAATATATGAGCATCCCTTCCGTAATACCACCAGAATTAGCTTTGTTTGATTTTTCATCTCTCTGGGAAAGAAGCCTGATTTTTGTTAATGTTTTAAGGTACCTAATGTCAAACTCCTAGCTTGCAGACATTTCACACCTGACACATTAATGCATTGCAGGTCAATTGCTTTTCTGATTCTATTAAAAGGGAAAAGATGTCCTTTCGTACATGGATGTAAATCATAATATACTTAATTCATTCTCACATCCAAAGTCCAAACCATTTTTATGTCTGCAGCAGTAACTAAAAAAGAATTTATCTGGCATTCTTGAAGCCTGAGTTGATTTCTAGTCATGCATGCCCATGACCACTAGCAAGAACAGCCTTTGGATATTTAAGATACACTTGAATATAATCAATGGTATCCAATATGTAAATGATAGTGACACCAACCTCATGTGTCAAAAATGTCTGTGCCTCACCATGATCACTGGCTGGAAATTGTTTCTTCTGCATCTAAAGTGAGGTCTGCTCCTCAGCTCACTAAAGAAACTCCACTTGACAATATCTTAATTCCCCTTTTTGACGTGCTACACGATGTATGTATTAATTAGTCAAAGAGAAATAATAGAAATAGAACTTAGGTCATCAATTTCTAAATTAAATTATTAATTATTATTATTAATTATTAATTAAATTCTTTCTAAATTAAATTATTTTCAGTGGGTTTGTTTGCTCATCTTCTTCATGAAAAACTTAAAATATTTTAGGGATAAAGACATAATTAACAGATTATCCACATATTTTTATGCACTTTTCCCTCTTGAAAATCTTTAAAAGATGGGGAGTGTGTTTCCTTTACAGGCCTAATCAAATGCATATTTTACTTAGAAAAATGTCTTTTTTTCCTGATGTTTTCATGATTCTTTTCATATGAAATTTATAACTGATGTCCTGTATAGAACAAACAACATGATTTCCTGTAATTAGTTTTGCATTTTTAGCACAAACTCTCTCTTTGAGTAGTGGAGGATGGTTAGTTGCTCTGAATGCTTTCAGAAATAGTTACTGCTTGCATAACTTAAGGCAACTGAGTAGGATGGACAGAAGATCCTTTTAAATTGTTTTGGTAGGAGCTGCAGTACTTCTGGAGGTCACATCATTCAACACCTAAAGATTTAATCTCATATAGCAAGCTGAGCCCTATAACTAGTCTTCTTTTCTGCAAACAGAGATGGTGAAGTTAGAAATTTGGAAAGCTTGCACACCACCATATTTGTACACATTTATATATTTTCCATGGAGTTTTCATTAAACAAACACAATTATTTGCATCTCCTAAGTGCCCTGAATGCATTAACAGTATGGTTTGAACCCTGACTGAACAATGCTTTCACATGAACTACCTCTTTAGGAAATTAATAAGTAATAAACAGAGAAATAACACTAATGGGTAGGTTTTCCCCCTATCTAGGTAATAGCTACTTTTTTTAATTATTATTTTTTTAACTGAGACAATAGCAGCTAATGTAATATTTGCTTTTGAAAATGCAACCTGGGTTGTCTCCCCAGCCATGGCAGTATGTGGGATATTGAGGAACTATGTAGAAAAACTGAATAAATTAAAACCTATCATGTTTAAAAATTATTCCTGTGTTTTTCAGGTGGAAATACCTGAGAAATGACAACTCACTGCTAGCCTTGCAGAAAACAGAATACCTTACGTGAGTGACCTTTTTGGCTGCAAATTATAAAAAATTGTAAGATGACTGACAATGAACTGTCATATAAAAACGGTAATCAACAGCAAGCTGTAAAGTCCATCTAGCAAAACTAAGAAGTGGAGGACAAGTGGAATATGATTGGGTCATGCACAGGCTTTGACCCTCTAACTCCCAGATTTCGCAGGCACTCTGAAGATCATAACATACTTACCTTCGACTTTCAGGATAATGTTGTGTGTTAACTGTTAACAATACTACCATTTCATTTGTATTTATAATCCCAGTCCAAGAGAGCCCAGCATCATTTGAGTGATGATTCCGTTCTTGACACCAAAGAACGGAACTTTGAACTCCTGTTAGATGCTCTTATTTGTGCATTATAAGTAATCAAGGACTGAACCAGCCTTCATAGCCTTTGTTAAGGTCTCTACCCTTTAAAAAAAAACAAAAACAAAAAAAACCCAACAAAAAAAACCAAAACCAAAACCAAAACAAACCAACCCAAAACATGAGTATCCTTCTCAAACCTTGTTATTTCTTAAGACCAGACAGATGCTGTAAAAAGGCATCAAATACATAAACTGTTTCTTTGTTCTATAAGTGCAGTTAAATAAGAAGCTCGTTCTTTGTCTCGCTCTCTGTCTCTAACCTCATGCTGCAGGTCACTACAGTAATGATCTCTCACAGCTGGTTCCCTCATTACGCTCCTTAGTGATTATATCTTACTAGCTCTCTTATGTAAAAACCAAAACTTAGACACATGAGGAAATAACCTCTTGATTCATATTCACACACACGTAATGTTCAAGTAAGACGTAACTTTATAGGAGATTTAGAAATAGTATCAGAAATTAATCCTATGGACAGTTTCATGAAAACATACAAACAAATTTAGGAATCAAGCAAAAATCCACTTTCCTTATTCATGACATAATACTGAAGGAGATAATCTGCTGTACTGAAATTAGTAAATTAGAAGATAGTGCTGTTTCTGTGCTCACCCATAACAATAGTACCTGCAGATGATTGAGCCGAGTAGTCCCAATGATTTTCACTTGACACACAGCTGTTTAGTGTTAGAAATGTTTTTCCCTTATTAGTGAATCCATCAAATATTATTGATCATTTCCACCTGAAATAAAAAATCAATCATCCTGATTGTAGCATGCTATATTAATACTTGGGACTTATGAGCTCCTGAAGTCTGGTGGTATGTTTGTACTGCTCCAGCAGAAGCAGTTGTCTTCGGTTCAGTAACTGGTGGCATTGAGAAAACAGATTTCTTTACTGCTGTCTGTTCTTTACTGATCCTGAAGCTCAAATGTTTTTTTCAGTATGCTTTCTTGTATTTTCTTGGATGTTGCCTTTTCTACTTTTTTTCCACGTTTTTTTTTACATAATTTTTACATTCCTGAATTGTGTTCTATAGGTATTCTTCTTACTTCCTAATTGAATATCCACATTTTAATGTCTTTTCTTAATGTTGTGAATAAGCATTTGTTGGAAACCAGTATGTATTGTTGGAAATCTCCTTTCTGAAACCAAACCAAACCAAAATATATTTTGAATGTTTTTGATGTCTGAAACTGTTTCTTCTCTCAACTCCAGCTCTTGGTAAAATTATATTCAAATGTCCAGCCTTTCTTTTCAAGAAAATTCCTTTCTTCTTCAGTGTCTTGTTAGGTCATGGCTGGGCCTATATTCCTTCAAATATCCCAATAACTTGGATTAATTTGATAATGACTAATCCTAGGTACAGCTGTATGAAAACACTGTTAGCATCCATGAATTTGTGATTCAAAAACACAATCAAAGCAGTCAAGTCTCACATTTATTTTGTAATGTAATACGTGTACAGCTTTTCCAACATGTGCTCTATAGTCTTGCAACTCCTAGGCTTGGTCTCAGGCCAATGGTGTTCCTTTGAAAAGTTTGAGTTGAATGAGTTCAGCCATTTCTGAGTTATGTGTGTAAGAAAAAATACAATGTTTCCATATGTTCCATTTGGGATTATTGTGCTTGACTAACTCCAAATGGCTGAAACTGGAAATAGCAGACTTAGTAAGCCTATAACACTCATCAAGAAGAGACAGACAGCAAAGCCTCAAAAGAAACAAGATCTAAAGTTATGAATATTTAAATTTGGCATATTTACAAATGCATACAGACCATTTTTCATTCTGTTTTTCATGGTGCCCTCAGGCTAACAGCATTTAGGATACTGGGTGCACATTAAGTCCCTTCAGATTTAAATTAACTGCTCAAAGTTTTACAGTAATAAGCAGCACAGCTTTTCAAGATCTATTGGGCAAAACAGTTTCTCTCACACTTCCTGGGCACAAACTTGGCTTTTTGAGGAATAAGGGGGCAAGTCATCTTGACTAACACTGTAATTTAATTTTTTAAAAGATGCACAAAAGAGCTGTTTAGTTAATTTGCTATAAAAAGGGGATGAACAATAGTTACACCTTGGGTGGTCAGCAGCATAACAATGAATCTTTCTTGAAATGGAATTGATGTTGGTTACCCAAATTTAAAATCACATTTTGACTGTTCAGACTGACTTATAGTAACATCGTTTTAGCAGTAATTGTAACTTTGAATGTCTGATGTTCTCCATAAACACATGAAAGTACTATTACCTTTCCCCTTTCCCTCAATGTTTAGAAAGTCAAGAAACTTAAGCAAGAAACTATCTGTGAAACTCATTAATGCTATTTATACACCTAAAAATTAGGCAGTTAAACCTAAGCTGACCACCCTGGTTTAACTTTAAAATCAACAGTGAGAAATAGCCAGTTTAAGAGAATTGAGTTATCTCATACCATGATAACCTCTAAAATAAAGTGAAGGTTTCCTTTGGAAGATGCTTATTTTTTCTGTGGATGGTAAATATTATTGCGGCGAATGAAGAGACGGGACACAGCTTGATGCAAGCAAGTTGTCAGTTTATTAGTGATTTTCTTACAATTATATACGTTTCTATCTTCTACATTTTACACACTGATTGGTTAAATCTTAAGCGTAAAAAACACTGATTGGTTGACATTTAAGGCACACCATTAAAACAATAGGAACTGATTAGTTTACCTTGTCATAGCAACAATTTCTATTCTAAGATTAGGGTGTTTCTTCCTACGTGACTTTCTTAATTAATAAAGTTCCTTATCGGCACTATCCGTTCCCTTATCTGGCTACTTGTTCCTCTTTGTCCATCTGGTTGCCATCTCAACTGCAACGGCTCAAGAGTCTGCAGTTAGCTTGCTCCTTTGTTCCCAGGGCTTGTGCTCTACAAGTTCCAACATGTCTCTATTCATCAGGCTAACAGTACTTGGACTCCTGTCCTTGAGGCCTTGTCCTGCATCTCCTCCTTCCTGTTGCACAAAAAGAACCCTTGAAATCGAACGAGTTGTTAATTTTCGTAAGCATTGTAAAAGACAAGGTATAAGTAATAAAACAAACAAAAAAGCAACTAAAGCATATATAATCATCTTCACTAAAGTTCTTAACCATCCTGAAATACCCCAACCACTAAACAGTTTATCTAACCAATCCCAAGTATCACTTTGTTGAAGATGAGAAACTCCATCCTTCAATCTTTGGATGCTAGCATGAATTGATTCCGAATGATCTGAAAGGTTCATGCAACACATCCCTTCAAACTCTTCACAACCATGACCTTGTGCCAGAAGCAAAAAATCTATTGCAGCTCTATTTTGTAATGTCGCATGGCGAACACTATCAACATCTAATAAAAGACCATACAAGGCACTGCTTGTGGCATTAGTTTGTTTGGCAAGCCAACAGCAAAGCTTATCTAATGTCGCCAGAGCATTTCCTGCAGCAGCTCCAGGCAACAAAGGAGATGCAGTAAAGCATTGGCCAAAGGACCAAAATTGCATGTTATCATCACAATCGGGGGCAAATGCATGAGTGCCACACTTTGTCCTTCGAGAGTAGCGATTTTGTAAAATCATAGATGTGTTAGGAGTCAGGACGGAAAGTCACCCTAAACTACACGGAGCTCCTTTTATATGAGAAGGAATGACAGGCCATGCTCGATCCCCACAATTAAAAAATACTCCAGCAGGTAGTGAGAGCGGAGTATTGCTAGATTTAGACAAGTTGTTAGCAGTGTAATTACACCAGATACTTGCATTTCTAAAACCAGGATGAATAGGGGAAACGTCCCATGCCCTAGATTGATTCTTTCCCATGTAGTTAAATCTTATGCAATAATCCATTTTTACAGAACCAAGGAGTTCAATTTCCTGTGGTTCCAAAGTGGCCAATGGGAGATGGGGTGTCCATACATCCCAATTGTCTGTCACATTTTTTGATACGTTTTTGGGTGGAAAAAGACTTTGAAGGTTTCTAGGTATAGGCCGTTCATCTAATGGTAAGCCCACAAGTCATGTGGAAAAAGGCTGATCCGGAGTGGCCATAGCAAGACACAGAGTATCCTGTCCAGTCAAGTTCGCCAACGTGACCCAAACATTTACCTTTGGTAGAAAAGGGGGATAAGAGCTACCTTCAATAGGCCAAGGTCCAGATGTGAACATCATTATCCATATTAATGACAACACTTGTTTCTCCTTTTCTTTTTCCATCGTCGTTTTACCACCAGCCATTCTTCTGGTCATACTGTCCACGACCGAGGCACTGCAATTGATTGTCCACACTCTAATCCTATAATAATGTTCTTGTTAATAATATAAATTCTGCTTGCTAATATAATATATTGAAACAACAACCATGCAATAGCCCGTACTTCTAGGCTTTCAATCAATGATAAAAAATTTACAAAAATTAAGTTTGGCAAAATCTCAGAACCTAATCCTGTAACCCCTTCTATTTCCAAAAGAGGTTTTCCCATAAAACGTTCAGCCCACTGTATCTGATTAAACCTTAATATTTGATTGTTACACCCAGAACACATCCAATGATCCCATCTGTCCCTTAGTCTTACAACTCACCAGCGATCCTGATCACAGAGTTCACAATGAATCTTGATCCACGGTCGACAGAATGGTCCATGTTCATAGCGACATAACTGTAGAAATCGAGACACTGTCCAATCTGGTTCGTGACAGTGTCGTTGAAGGTCGATGTAAGGGAAGATAATATCTGCTAGCGGTGCCGTCAGTGCGTTGGGGATCTGGTCTGGTCCAAATGTATTACCTTTGTTAAGTGGTTTGATCCAGGGTGATAGTGTTCGTTCTAGGCGCTGTAAAAAGCGAAATCTATAGTCTATGTCCTGATTTTGGGTATCTGACATTAATGCAAAACAGAGATCCTCACGCAGTTTTTATTTCATTCTGTAGGGTCAGTGTCGGTATCAGTTGTCTGCGGTAAAGGTTCAAGGAAAGGTCTTACATTCTTCGCTGGGATCCATCTGGGTCCTTTTTCTGTGGAGACACAAGCATAACCTTTTCCCCATGTAACAAGAGGATATGGTCCCATAATTTTACCTGTTTCTGGATCTCGGACCAATACTGGGGCTTTAACCCGTGCCTCGAAGGAGGTATTTGCAGTAAAATGTCGAACTATCGGTGGGTTGTTATCTATTAAAAACAATTTAAAAAATTAAAAAATGCGTGTATCTTAAATAATCTAAAAATGGGTAAGTGGAAATCCAGCTAGCTTAAACATGCAAAACGCCCCAAAATTTCAAGCTTCTGTATGGAGTCATTCAGTGTAAGATCTTTACAAAGCTGGGGTTCTGCTATAGTTTCCATTTCAATCACTTGATTTGCTCAAGATACCGGTTGGCAGACCAAATGCATCCAGGATGAAGCTCTGGTAGGGCCTGCCTATGACAGGATCCTCTGATTTCAGTACAGCTAAAACTTGTTTCCAGCAATCCTAACTCTCAGCAACCTGCCCTGGCAGATGCCACATGCAGAGATGAAGAAGGAGGAAACTGCTTTGAAACAGCAACACCCGTCTGGCACTCAGAAATCTAAATTAATGTGGTAAACTGCCATGATTTTCAATATTGATTTACAATTATGTCCCAGAACATAAACCTGCAGTGGTGACTTCTGCTGTCACATTGTATGTGTGTAGTCAAGAGTGTTTTAAGTTGTAAAACAATAATTCCTGAAATGGAAAAGTTAGAAATCATTGGTGTGTTGAAGTAAACCATGTAAGCATTAAACTTTTGCCTGATGTGTGCTATTCCATAGCTTTGTCAATACTAAAATAAAAACTGCACATCATGCAATTTTTAATAAGAAAATTAAAAAATATATAAAAGAAACAATTTAATCCCAATTTTTTTGAAGTCAAGAGAATAAGTTCCATCCTCTTTGGATTAGGCATTTTTCAAATATGATTTTATCAATTGCTGTGAAATGTAAAGCAAAGATCAGGAGTGACAGAAGGTGTTACCTGGACTATATGCATTAAATAAAGCTGCTGTTCTGATCTAAGGGCATTTTACAGTTCTGTTCTCCCTGGATAAGGTCATAAGAGAGAAGGGAGAAATGGCTTCATTGTCAACAAAACTAATTTCAAACTCTTCTCTTTGATCCAGTGATGAGGTCTGTCATGATTACAGAGAGATACATTAATTAACATGCTGAAACTCAATAGAGTAAGTAAAGCAACTATTGATTAGCCTTTGTGATCCTGAACACACTGGAGGGAAGTCTAGACATAACATTTATTAAAAACAAATATTGCGGTATTCCACAGTAATAGATACAACAACTTGGCTTCCAACAGCATTTAGAGCCATTACCATAGAATATTGTAGTGGGTTTTGTGAGCACAAGTGTACCTGACATGCTCAGAAACACATCTTCACTTCACATCCAACACTGCTTCTGTGGAACTAATCTGCTATATCAGCTGATCAACTGCCAGCTTTATCTATTATTTATTCTCTGTCCATATGCTCTAGAAATTTTTTTTGCTAAGACTTTTGTTGTTCTTTTGTTTTACAACTTGCAGTCTGAAACTGTAACTTTAAAGACTACTTGCTTAATGAGTAGATTTGTTCAAGGGAAGTGTGTGTGTGCATCCAGTTGAACCAAACATCGTTATTTCTCAACAGTCACTGATTTCATTTGTCACTTTATTGTTTGAGTCAGGAGAGTGGATTAAGGCACAGGATGTCACTGCCACTTTAAGAGAGCACCCTTTTTGGAAAGCCAGTATATTGTTTAGTGTTTATTTGAATAAAAAGCTCTTCTTCAAAATGTGAGCTGTTTCCTGAGAGGAAGCAGAAGCTGAATAGTATTCTTCATGGGAAAGGGAATGATTTAGTGCATCAAGTTACCCAAGGAATTTGTTACAATTCACTCATGCCTTTGCAGAAATGAAAGGATGTGGCCTCTTCATAGTCAAACCCATAAAGCACATTGACAGCCAGAAGAACAAGTCCTCAGCAGTGCTACTGGTCATACCGACCAGCCGAAGCTTCCTCTTCCTGAAAGATCTACTATAGGTCACTCCAAGATTTACATGGGATTGACTAATGAATAGCAAGGATTGAATTATTTAAGGGAAAAATTGGCTATTTTATGTTCCAGTTCTGTATTTATTCCGATTGGTGTTTGGCTAAGGTAACAATCTGCTGTTCTCCATGTCTTTTGTGTTAGCTGTAAAGAAGACATTTGGGGTTTAAAGTCATTGGTCTTTTTAACAGGTCTTCCCTGACTATAAATCCACACAAAGCTTTGTATTGTATGTTTTAATACAATCATATTTTCCATTGATTGCTGAAATTAAAAGCACTTTGTTACTAAAGTCTAAATATTTTGTGCTGACATCATGTTTCAGAATTGTATTTCTTTTCATAGCTTCATGTATTGTTTGATGAGTTTTTTCCATTATTTACTTTCACGTGGACAAGTTACATTCAGAATTTATTTGACTAAGCACCTATTTGAAGTGCTTAAATTGGAAGTACTAAAAACTTTGAAGTCCCATATATTAGCACTGAAAAATCAGTGGATAAACCTCACAGTAAAAAGTATGTTTAATATAAATTCTTAAACTATTAGAAAACCCACAAAAAGAGATATAATAGTCAAATTCTACAAATAGATTGCATTTACAAAAAAATAAATAAATGTATAAATTAGTGTCTTTAATTAGCTCTAAACTTTAGAAGTATTTGTTGTACTTACAAGCCCCATGATTACAACTTCCCATTAACTTCCTGAAGAATTTCAAAAGGGAAAGTGAACATCTAGCAGGGAAAAGGGAAAACAAATGTAAAAGATCTGTGGATGGTCCTGAGACAGGTTTTGCATGTGTTGTGTTTGTATTAGAAAAGCTTTTCTGTTAGAAGGGAAAGTCATCAGAGAGAAACTTTTGCAATTGTAATATTATAGAGCAGGGTCAGACAATAGAACTTTCTGTCTGGGGTCAATCGCCTTCAAATAAGTGCAAATGTGCAGAGTGCAAAGATGAAAGCCTCAAAATGAATAAAAGAGGTAAGAGTCTTTGCAAGTGCCTTTCTGCTGAGGGTTTTAGGTGATGTTTCTGGAATAAAGTTCTTGAATTTAAATCATCTCTTTTTTCAAACACATTCAGCAAGAGGTTCATGCAAACTTCAACCATTTAAACTTTGTACAAAGGATTTGTGTTTTGATTGTATTGCAGTTTGTATTACAGTATCTTTAATTCAGCAAGAACAAAGAGATCTTAATTGAAAATAATAAGTGGGAAAAAAAGCCCCAATTTTTCTTTCAGTCTTTTCTTTCAAAATCCTTGATATTGCTTATTTCATTTCTATATTCTGTGATGCCACATACGTTGTAATGCTTATCTTTTTTATTCTATTAAGAGTCTATTTTGTAGATTATAATGCCATTTTCATCTCCACTGTATGCAAAGAAACTGTTTCCCATTTTGCAGTAAATACATCTGTTCCTCTGCTCTATAAAAAGCACCATCTACTGACTTGCAGTAGTTCAAGAAGGCTATTAAATTAGATTTGAGAAATACTTTTATTTATTGCATTACCTTTTTTGTGTGTGTTTTGTGTTAAAATAAAATAAAGTAAAAAACCACAAAAATTGGACTGTTAACATGGGGATTGAAGCCTTTTGCATATCTCCCGAGAGTCATGAATGTAATGGTCTGTCTCTACACTGCCTCCTACTGCTGAGTTGAGAGAACTACAGCAATACTCAACTGTCAAATGTGGTTCTTTGTTGCAAGGCAAGTAAAACTGGTTTCGATAAATGTTGATTTTTCAAAGTTAGTTTTCTTTGGATATTTGTGGGTACCTATCTATATAGGTGTTTGTTATTGGAAAATCAAGGTCAAGTTCTTCCATACATGGTAATGATGTTCACTTTCCTCATCCCATACCAGATTAGAAAGAACAACCTGAAGGTAAAAGATGTACTACATTTAAATAATTATATTACATGGTAACACTGTTGTATCTTTACATGAAATTTTGGCAAAGGGTGAAACCTATGAAATGAATAAAGAAGCAGCGAGCCATGAAGGAAAAATGCACTGAAAAAATTACTGCCTCTCTGGTGCTTCAGAACTCAAGTAGTAACACAGAAGTAACTAATTTGTAGGGAAAATTGTATTTTTTTTTCTTTTTTGTCTCTGTGTGTGTGTGTGCGCGCGCCTGTTTGTACTGTCCAGATCTTTGGGAATATCAGTGATAAGACAGCTGAAATCTCCTAAATCTTAGCCCCGGCTCTGCATCATTCTTGAGAGGTCTAAAGTTGTGGGAAATAGAACCCCTAAATATGCACATATCCAAGCTCCTCTTCACTAAAGAGAAATGATTCTCATATCTCAAAGTGACAGCTATCTCTAGAAATCACAGTGACCTATTCATTAAAGACCTGAGTCCCATGTGCATGGTAGAATTCATTAAGCGATGTTATTCTCCGAGCTATAGAACTCCGTGGTCTGATATTCATAAATATTTGTGTCAGGCAATTATCTGGTAAAACTTCAGCATATTGGAAAAGAAATATTAAAATAAAGTCAATGTTATTTTATTTTCTTTCTTCAAGAAGATTTGACTTCTGTCACTCAGGTTTAAAGCCTTGCTTCTTTTGCATGAAGAATAGGATAAGCTCTCCCCATCAAAAATATCATCTTGGCCAAGGTCATTTAATTCCATCGAATCAGAGCTGGGACCCTAGTATGTGGAGACGTTTATAGCCCGCTGTCATACCGGCAAGTGACAGAAATAGAGGGTGGAGCAGGTGCCGAGCAGAATTGTCATATTTCCATAGCAAGGCCGGAGAGATTTGTGATTTATGGATGCTCAATATACAACTGTGACGCCCCACAAGTGAATATTCAAGTTGCAAATCTGTAAACAGCTACAGTGAGAATTCGCTAATCTCTGCCTGCTGTAGCTTATTCCGTACAGGTCCTCGAGCTTTGTATAAGAAAGTTTTGACATTGTGCCCTGTAAAAACACACACAGCATCTTGCCAGGGCTTGTCAGCAAGGACAATAAACCATTTTACTAAGTCTGTAAAACCTGTCATTGTTCATAATGTCACACTGTTGAGAACTGGAAAAGCAGAACTAATTAAGGCCTTTCTAGAGCAATTTCTAATGTTCCTTGAAAAGCAAATGCCTGTTTTTACTTATTATGTTGAATCAAGGTAATCCAAAGCTCTGAATAAAACCAAGACAACCAGGTATTTCTCCATATTGAACAGAAAATAAACTTCAAGATATCTAGTTTAGCTGGGATCAGATCCTTTTTCTTTCTTTTTTAGTCCCCACCAACTACTACCTTTTGTTTGTATTTTAAATGAAGCTATGATCAGTGCCTTTCACTATGAATAAAAGCATAAAAAGGAAGAAAAATAGGTCTGAAAATTTTTTAAAGAAATCTGCTGTCTCTTAAAAGAAAATGTGATCACCTTTTTCACTCACAAATGACTATCCAGACAGCAAGACTCATTGATAAATGTGACTTTTAAGTGAGAAGCTTCCTGAAAATATGGCTGTGACAGCACAGGCCTAGCTATGCATTTTAACATGACAGATTATAAAATGTTACAACATAGTGTATCCTGGAGTATAATAGGAGGGTCATCAACACATTTAGAGGTTTAATTCCTTAGATATTAGACCTAGAATCACTGCAACCCTTGAATCTTCAAAATTTCTGCCCTTCACAGGTTCTCATCACTGAAATCCATCCATTAGCAGCTAAGGATAGCTTCCTACTCTCTGGGTAGACCCACTGGTGTCACCTGTAGATCCAGTGTTACTTAGTAAGATCGGGAAAATTTCATATGGGTAGATTCCAGTAATCTTCCAACCTGTTGGCACTGGGAGACTGGAAACATCATGATCAGATCTCTTCTTTGAGAAGCATAAAAAAGAAAGAGGAAACGGACAGAAAGGTGGCACTGTTTGGCTCATGTTCTTTCACAATGGAGCCCAACCCAGCTAATGTATGTGATTAGCTTAGATCCTGCCTCATGGAACCCCTTAGTGTCTCATTAATCCAGGATACCAAAAGGTCCATAAATATCAAGTGGTGAGAAGAAAATGTCTTTGAAAACCATCACAGGCTTTTGGTCTACCGATTGTAGCCCCTCCCTGACTACATAAGAGGTGGTTTTCATTCACAGCATGATTAATTCAGTGCACATTAAGTATTAACCTTTCTCATCAGAGCCGTTTCTTGGAATGTCTGCTACAATCTCTAGTTACCATCATCTACCATTGTAAGGGTGATGCTATTTCAATTGCTTTCATGCTGAGCACTATCTGGCTCTCCAGATTTTTCAGTAAGAGTGCCATGATTCAGAAGATGGGGCAAAACCTTTAGGGCAGGGCTGAATGTTTGCCCTCACCGAGGAATTTGTTAGTTGTTGGTGCTTGTATACCTTATGCCGCATTGCAGTGAAGCTTCAGGTAAATGAATACCACCCATTGTTTAGGGTGTGCATTTCCGAGAATGTTTAAGCATCTGGATCTGAGAACCTATGGAATTTGAAGGTTGATTAGTGAAGCACCTATGGATTAACAAACCTGCAGGTTAGGCAGTTAGGAAAAGAGACAGTCTGGATTGCTGTTTGGGATTTAGTACACATCTCAATTAAATAGGGTGATGAGAAAAAGAGATAGCATCCTTGGGGAATGATAAAGTCTTTACATATGGCACAATTCTTTACATATGGATTTGTATGGGATAGCCACAGTTAATAGGTTCACATGCCCCACTGCCAATTACACAGGTTGAGTGTTATCCTCATGGGTATAAAACCCCTTATGTATGCATTCAAAACTTTGTATGAAGGAAATTTAAAATGCAAATATATCGTCATCTTGTTCTGAAATTTGGTCCTAAATGTAGGAAGCCACACCTCTAGACGCATTTGGTATATTTTACTTAGGGAAAAACACTTCCTATATTTATTTTATCTAAATTTCCTCTGGTAATTTATATGCCTGCTACACTTTAAGTAAACTTCAGAGTTTACGAGATTGGTGGTGTATTTTCATTTCTATCAAAAGCATATATGTTCACCTGGAGTAAAACATGCTTTATTACACTGATGAATAAGTTATTCATTTGACCCTCAAACAGAAAATTATCTTGATAATATACCTTTGAAATATGCAGCAGTTTGGTCGAAAAATACTCTGATGGTACTTTCATGGCTGCCATTTATCTTTTTTTCCCCTTCTCTATTTTAAAACGTATTGTCAGATTTATTTGCTGTAGTATTAAGTTTCAAAGCCTAGCCATTTCTAACCCAGCACTTCTAATGTGATTCAGTCATTTGACTCAAAAGTCTCATTCTCAGATATTAAATCAACATGTGCCTTTATGACTCAACATTTATCTGTGGGATGATGATTGAATTCATAATTTAGAAAGGCATCTGTATAAATAGATCTTTACTAATAACTGCAAAAGATAATATTGCCATGTTCCTTTTTATAAAAAGGAAAAAACAACCCACCAAACAAGAAAAAAGATTTTCAAAAATCTGTTTTTCAAACAGCTATTCTTGATATGAACACCCCGAACACACTCCACCCCCCCACCCCCACGCACACACAAATGTCTTAATTTACATCTGAATGAAACTTCCAAATATATCACTTTGTACACCTTACATGTAAAGGTAATGTACACTAGTTTTGAGTCTCTTTTGTATTCTAGCAGTGATATAAAGAAATAAGCCCCAGAGGGTCTTACTGTAAATGAAAGCTTATAGTTTGAGTATTATAATTAAATCACACTTCAACTGGGTTATACTTTGAGCTACTCATGGCATGCGTATGTGAATGAACACTGTGTTAAAAATCCACATTAGTAACTACATCCTTAATTAATTTCTCATGCTTTATAAACATAGGAAGGCACTGCTAGATATTTCTAGCTTTGCCTTTTTCCCCATTTCCTTTCTTGCAGTTCCTTCTTAGAAACTCAAAGCTGATATTATTTCCTCATTATAATTTCTTGAACCTGTGAGTCATTCTGCAGTACCCATATATTGCTCAATTGCCAGAAAAGACAAGGAACTGGGCATTTTTTCCAGTCCTGTGTTACTGTGTATTTATAACAGGCATCTGCATGACGGGTATTATGGCCTCCATGTTCCATCTTGCAACTGCCACTGGTTTTGGTGTTTGACAGTTCACTTCTGTCCATTCTTTACTTGACCAAAAAAACCTGGCTACTGCTTTTCCTGTTTCCAAGAGTATTAGAGACTAAGTGTGAAAGTGAATGCATCTTTGCAAACATAGAGCCAGTATCAACAGGGAGGAACCGAGAATGACTCATGTTAAGATTCAGGAGACGTGAGACTCAGATCTCAGGGGAATTAAAATTGGTTTTTAGCTTACATTAAGTTCAAAAGAAGAAAGATGAAACTCAAATAAAAATTATGCTAAAAATGTGTGCCATCTGCTAAATGATTTTGAACAGTTTTTCTCTATTTGAAAGATATCTGCAGCATAATTTCTCTACAGACTCACTAGCTGCATCTAAAGGGTTTGGGGATTACCCAGCTGAATAGTCAGAGGATTACATCTGAGAAAAAGCTATACCACATTTACTTCAGACTGCCTCTGAAACTGGAATGAATTTAGGTGTAAAACTTGCATACTCAGCCACTCCAGTGTTGGAAACTTATTCTGGGAAAAGATGAATGCCAGCAACATACATACAAGCTGTAGGAAGTGCATTTACCATTTTTCCCATTAGATTTCCACTTTAGGAAGATATTTGACCTACATGTATCTGCCCTGCTTCAATTGTACCATCAATTTAACAGGAGACATTGCTGCATCTTAAAGCTTTGATTTGGTTCTGGGTTAAGGCACCTCAGGCTTTAATCAGAAGGCACTGAAAGATATGCTAGAGGTTTCTCTCTTTGTCCTCACCTCACAACCCCATGCTAAGGCTTACTGTCTATATGAGTATCTCCAGCAGAAATGTAAGGAGAGTTTCAGACTCCAGCATCATGCCTGAAAATAAGAAGAAGCACACCAAGCTAGAACAGTGATAAACACTGACTGTAAACTATAACCAAGGAAACAAGCCTTAAGCAGAGAGCAAGGAGGGAAAAAATAGAGCAGACAGAAATGTGATTAATTTTAAAACTTAATTTAATAAATTGTGCTAAAGAGGCTGAAAAATGCATTTAGCTCTCAACCTCCAGAACTGTACATCGTGAACTAGCATCTAGCCATAATGGGGTTTCTGCTCCATCAGCTGCAATAATTATTTTCCTTGATTTGCCTTGGTCATGTCTGTATGTGTGTGTAGGTGTGTGTGCATGTGCTTTTGTATGCATTTCCTTTGGTTCTATGTTTTTTATTTATTTTTCTTTTCTATGAAAGAAGAAAAGAAAGCAAAACCCAACAAGAAGAGAAACTAAAGATCATTTAGGGCACATTTTGATCACTTCCTCTGTTAATATTTTTTACAAGCAAGTGCAGCCACCTGGTCAGTGCTCGTTGCAGACCCTTTCTTTACCCAATTTACAGAAAATAAGGGTGCTGCTGAGCTCAAGGTCTTGGTCCTGCTTGTCCCCTAATATAGCAGTTAGTATACGCTTCACCTTTTACCACAGGTAGCTTACCTGCTAGCAGTACGGTCATTTTGCAAGGTTGAAATAAGGCTTCAGGGTCCTTAGCTGTGCTCAGCATGTTACCGAAATCTCGGAATGAAGAACTTATCGACACCAATGTGATGTAGATAAGCAGACACTTCTTTATTGACGGCCGGGTGCGTGAGCGAGTCCTCTCGCGATCAACGCACACCAGGTCTCAAAATCAGACACCATATATAGAACTTATTCATACATATTCATTAATTATTCGTGCATAATCATAACATTTCCCGTAAATCATTTACATACTCTCCTCCTATATCCGATTCTGCGCAGTAAAGCTTAGAAAGGTCTAGAAATGGGTCTAGGGTACGATTTGGGTAGGTGGTATATGAGTCGGTGGTCGCGATCTCCCCCTGCCGGAATTACCTTTTACTAAAGTTCACGGTTTCTTGGCAGGCACCTACAAGCTGTTCCAGTCGACTCTCCCCAGTTCCCATTAATCTCATACTCTGACATTTCAATACACCTCTACATACAGAAGACTGGTTAAGTACAAAGGAACCTTTCAACCCTAAAGTTATTACCTAAGTTTTCACAATAGTTCCAGGCCCTTCTTCTAGCCTTGGTACAAGACGTACAAAAGATCTCATAGCAGCTTTTACTGTGCAACTATAAGTTTCCTATAAAATTTTTTCTTATTCTTCTATATTTTAATTCTATTAAATGATTTTATAAAATCAATTAATCAATCTAATATAATCAATCAATCTTAACTTATTAACAAATCGATAACATTTCCCCCCTTTGAAAGTGTTGAAAATCATTATTTCAATACTTTCACATTATTCATATATCTTTTGTTTCAACATATTTTGGTGATGGATCATATCTTGGTGAAATAATTGGTACTTCTCTCATAATCATATGATTCACTGCAATTCTATTGGTAAACTATTTCTTCAGACATGCTTATACTAGCATGCTCATCAAAAAGACAACTAGTAACAGAAACAAAGTTTTAATTATAGATTGTATCCAAGAGCTCAAATTCCATCCCAGTTTGTTAAAAATTTTCCCAAGCCAATCTTCTGACATATCCTTTTGAATTGTTTCAGTTTCTTTTTCAATTTTTCCCAATAGGTCTAGATCATGTTCCACATCCTGAGTGACATTTGGAATGTGGATACAACAGTGGTCCAATTTATCCTTGAGATATCCACATACTCCATGTTCTTTAAGTAGGAGCATATCTAGTGCCATTCTATTTGTAAAGTCATTCTGGAGGTCGCCTGTAATTATATATATTCAATTCCTTAAACCCCTTTTTGTTAACGTTTGCTAATTTTTCCACTTGACCAGTTAACTGATAGAGCCATGCTCTGTTTCTATATGAAGCTATAGGATTTAAAAGTGATTCAAGTGCCCAACCATTTTTCACTCCTATAAATGGTTCATTCCAAATATCATCATTTATCTCAGATCTCTTTATTCGTTTAGATTCTAAATTCTCTAAGGATCCTTTAAATGGTGATTTCTTTCAAATTGGACACAATGTTGGCATGCCTAAAGTGATTTGTTTCACCTTACCATCTAATGGTAAATGTGTGGTCCAGGTTCCATCACTTAATGCTCAAACTAAATATCCTGGACTTCAAATAGTAGTTTTACTACAACTAAACGAAGTTCCTTTCCTAACTGTAAAAGTGCTGGTCAAATTGAGAGTGTTCTTAAGACCTCAACAAAAACAACCATATTTTAAAACAGTGGCCTACAGAGGAATTCTTTGGATTACTAAGTCTGCATTACTGCAATTATACACTTTTACACATTTCCACCATGGCACTGCTTTATTTTCCTTCTCTCCCGATGAAGGTGACCTATCATTGACCCAGGGTAATACTGAAAAAAAAACTTTTCCATCCCAGGTAAAACACCAAAAAGTTCTTGCTATATACTGAAAATGGGAAAATATGGACATAGACCATATAGAGTCCCATTGTTCTACTAATTGGGTACCTTGGCCAGTTTTATTACACTTCCATTTCATGATACTTCTGCTCACATTGGTTTTAAGTTGTTCCTCATAAGAACACCATCCCACAGTCTTAAATCTCCCTATTTTGGTAAAAACATGATTTAACAATATTTCACAATTCGCCAGACTACCTGGAGTTTTCCACTGTTTTCTAGTGACTTTCACTTGCTCATACCATTGAGTCACTGGCCTCTGTTCACAATAATTGGTTTCATTTTTATGTTCCAGGTTAGTCAAATTCATAGTTAAAATTCCCCATGGAATAGATTCACCTACTGCCCTCGGTATTGGCAAACAAGCAGTGATCTGCGTGACATTTTGTAAATTGGCAAATTCTTTAGTCAATCCTACCAACAAATTTTCCTCAGCCATTTGTTTGGGAATGTCAATCACTTGTTCTCTTTCTACTTGTCTTTTGTTCCTGTCCACCAAGCCAGCCCATGATCTCACCAACATTACCAGCCAAAAAAAAAATCCAAAACCCAATCATAACCTGATAAAAAATTAGACATGTTTCAAAGTCAATTTTTAAGTCTCTGGGTCACGTTTCACAATCTTCCACGGAGTAGATGCTTTCATCACGGTGCTTTCTTCACTCGAGTATAATGTATCCAAGCATCCGATTCTGCAATTTTGATAGCTGTAAAAGTGGTTAGCAGTATCTGGAAAGGTCCTCTCCAGTGCTCCTGCAATGGTTCAGAGGTCCAAGTCTTCACATAGACATAGTCTCCTAGTTGGAAATCATGCACTGAATTTTCCAGGGATAAAGTTCTATTCCAAATTACTACACTTCAAATCACAGCCAAAATTTTCCTTGGAAAAAAACCAAATAGTTATACACATCTTGTTTTCCTTTTACATGTATGTTTAGATTTGGTTCTAGAGACTCATATGGTTTTCCATATAATAATTCGTAAGGACTGACAGGTTCCACTCTTTGGCTGTACCCTGATTCATAATAATGCCAATGAAAGTGCCTGAGGCCACTTTGGACTGGTTTCTTGACAAATTTTACTTATTTGTCATTTCAAAGTTTGATTCATCCTCTCCACTTTTCCACTAAATTGTGGTCTCCAAGACACATGCAAATCCCAATTAATACCTAATACTTTGCTAACACTTTGAACTACTTCAGCAACAAAGTGTGGACCTCTGTCAGAAGAAATTCCAATAGGAACTCCAAATCTCGGAATTATTTCCTGTAATAACCACTTCACCACTTCTTTTGCTTGTGTAGTGCGACAGGGAAGGGCTTCTGGCCATCCTGTAAAAGTATCAACCCTTACCAGAATGTACCGGTACCCATTTTGTCTAGGTAACTCTGAAAAATCTACTTGCCAATAATCTCCAGGTTCTACACCAGATTTCAGTCTACCCATTTGAACCTTTTTCTTAATCACTGGATTATTTTTCAAACATACTTCACACTTTGCAGTTACCATTTTAGCTATTCCCAACATCTTAACTGATATCATTTGCTTTCGTAAAGATGTTACTAAGGCTTCTGCTCCCCAGTGACATTCCTGATGTCTTGTTTGAATTATCTCTCTCATCCCAAGAGGTGGAATTACTACTTGTCCATTAGGAGTTATCCACCATCCAGCTAAGTTTTCTTAGCATTTAATAACTGACCCAATTTGTCATCTTCCTCTGAATATCTCGGTTTTTCCCTAGGAAGGGTTACTGTTTTAGAAGGAATTATTGCCATTTGCAATGCTTGTTTCTTTGCTACCTTTTTCTCTCTCTCTCTCTTTTTTTTCTTTTCTTTTTTTTTTTTTTTTTTTTTTTTTTTTCTGTTCTATCTGCTAAATTATTCCCAGCTATTATTTTTGTATTCCAAATCTGGTGTGTCTTACATTGCATGATTGCTACTTGATCTGGTTTTTGAACTGCTTGCAATAATTGTAAAATTTCTGTTTGATGCTTAATGTTTGATCCTTGAGAGGACAATAACCCCCTCTCTTTCCACATAGCTCCATGGACATGCACTACCCCAAAGGCATATTTTGAATCAGTCCAGATATTTACTCTCTTGTCTTTGCTTAATTCTAAGGCTCGACTTAAAGCGATGAGTTCTGCCTTTTGGGCTGATGTGGTACTCGCCGATGCTCCTGCTTCTATAGCTGTAGTCTCTGTTGTTACCGCATATCCGGCGTATCGGACTCCTTGTTCCATAAAGCTGCTTCCATCAGTATACAATTCCCAGTCTGGTCGCTCCAATGTCACATCCTTCAGATCTTCACGACTGGAATAAACAGACTTGATGGTAGCCAAGCAATCATGTTCCAGTCGTCCTTCTTCCTGTATGGAACTTAAAAACACTGCAGGATTTACCAGGTTAGTTGTCTTTAGAATCACATCATCTTGTTCAGTCAATACCACCTGGTATTTCATCATTCGGCTGGGGGACAGCCAATGTCCCCCCTTCTGTTCTAGGACAGTTATCACCATGTGTGGAACATAGACTGTTATTGTTCTTCCCAAAGTCAATTTCCGAGCTTCTTGTATGAGCATCACTGTTGCTGTCACTGCTCGAAGGCAGTTTGGCCACCCTTTACTCACTGTGTCCAGTTGTTTAGAGAAATATCTGACTGGTCGTTTCCAGCTTCCTATCCTCTGGGTTAACACGCCCAGTGCAAGGTGTTGTCTTTCATGTACAAACAGCTGGAAATCTTTGGTTAGATCCGGCAGTCCCAAAGCAGGTGCAGACATTAAGGCACGTTTCAACTCTACAAAAGCCTTTTTTGTTGTTGTGGGCCCCATACAAAGGGAGAGTTCTTCTGGGCCTCGTACAGCGGTTTAGCTATTAGCCCATAGTTCATAATCCAAAGGCGACACCACCCAGTCATTCCCAAAAACGCTCTGAGTTCATGAATATTTCTCGGCTCAGGTATACTGCAAATAGCTTCTTTGCGATTTCTTCCTAATTGTCGTTGTCCTTTTAAAATCTCAAAGCCGAGATATATCACAGTCTGGCAGGCTAGTTGGGCTTTCTTCCTGAATACCTTATACCCATTTAGTCCCAGGAAATTCAAAAGGTCAATAGTCACCTGTATACAAATAAATCTTTCTTTTGTAGCAATCAGTATATCATCCACATATTGTAAAAATAAATGTCCAGGTCTTGGTTTGTCCTGTTTCCAGATTTCAAATTCCTTAACTAAATGATTTCCAAAAATAGTTGGACTGTTTTTAAGTCCTTGGGGTAATCTAGTCCATGTCAGCTGCATCTTTCGGTTTGAGGATTTTCCGATTCAAAAGCAAACAGTTTTCTGGTTTCCTTTTCCAAAAGTATACAAAAGAAAGCATCTTTTAATTCAAGCACTGTAAACCACTGATAAGTCTCCCCTAACGCTGTTAACAGTGTATAAGGGTTTGCTACTACAAGATAAATATCCTTAACTATTTGATATACTGCTCTCAAGTCTTGCACCAGCCTATATTCACCCGAGGGTTTTCTGGCTGGTAAAATAGGAGTATTATACTCAGATTCACATTCTTCCAAAATTTTATACTCCAAAAATTTATCAATCAATTTCTTCAATTCCTGTCTCACTTCTGATTTGATTAAATATTGTTTAATTCTCACTGTTCCTGCACCTTCCTTCAAATCTATTTTAGCTGGTTCTGCTAGTTTCAATTTACCAGTAATATTTGTTTCCCATACAGTAGGGATCACTGCCAAATCCACCTCCGGTGGAATTTCTTGTTCCTTTACCTTTTCTTGTATCATCAAGATTTCTCCCATTTTTGACTCAGGTATTTTCAAGAAAAGTTCTCCTTCGTCAAAAACAATCTGTGCATTTAATTTGGATAACAAATCTCTTCCTAAGAAGGGTATCGGACATTCTGATACATACAGAAATTCATGTGTAATTATCTTATTTCCAAATTTCAAATCCAGGGGTTGCAGGAATGGCCTGGTTTTGTTCCAGTTTTTCCTTTACAGGTATTTAATAAAAAAATGTCGTTCCTGTATCCACTCCCAACCTCACAATTTAAACAACATTTTTTTTTCCACTTTCTTATTATCAGAAGTTATAGCCATTACCAAATTATCTCTAATAGTTAGCTTACATTCATCCTGCCAATCCTTTCTTTGTCTTAAGAAAAAAAAAAAACAAATCCACATCTAGCATTTTATTCCATTTCCCTTCTCTTTTACAATACAACATTAACTGCAAAATAGTGTTATAATTCAGTGTCCCGTTCATGGGCCACTTTTCCTGATCTTCTAGTATATATAGTGGCCACCAATTATTACAATACTCAATCATCTGGCTTTTTGGCAAATCCTCATATAAATCTCCCCAATGCGCTAACAAACATCCCAATGGAGAATTTTTCGGGATTTTATCAGTTAACACAAGATTACCCAAGCTTCTACTTTTAAACAACCGAGTTAACTTAGTTGCCATGGTGTAATTACCCACAGTACAATACACAATTATTCAACTCTGTCACTCCGATACGCGGATCCACACTCCACACTCGCTTTCGTTTTCAATTATACGTCTCACCCTTACAACCACACTCACACTTTCCCACAGTTGCTTTAAACAAGCATATAACACGATTTTATACCTCTTAATTTTCTTCTTAATACACAGACTCACAAAACAACAAAAAGACAAATATATAACACAATATTATACCTCTTAATTTTCTTCTTAATACACAGACTCACAAAACAACAAAAAAAGCACTAAAACTTCTAACTTCTTGTTAGAGGCACTACCTTAGAGAACACTATAGCATATAGTTTCTCTTGTCTACACTTTTGTCCAACCCTGCAATAGCTTTCGCTTATGTCTTACGGGCAGACGCCTAGGCTTCCACTTCCACAAGGATCCTTTTAGTCCAACCCTGCAATAGCTTTCGCTTATGTCTTACGGGCAGACTCCTAGTCCTACCCTGCGCAGGTCTTTCACTGCGTCTGACAGGTAGACTTACTCAGTGGGACTCCAACCCACTGGTGGGACTCCATCCCACTCTTTCCCATACACTTATTATAGTGGGACTCCTGCCCACTTCCTCTAGTGCACTTACTTACTACAATTAAAAAGAAGAAGTGTCTTACCCAAAAAAATCCAGGGAACGTCGCGAAGAGCCTTACGGATCGGGGATCGATGGGTGTCCCCGAGAAATCCTCGGTGCCGGCTGGAACCGATCAGGTCCCCGACTCCTCCGGTCTCCTTCAGCGAGGTCCCATCTGGGTCGCCAAAACTGTTACCGAAATCTCGGAATGAAGAACTTATCGACACCAATGTGATGTAGATAAGCAGACACTTCTTTATTGACGGCCGGGTGCGTGAGCGAGTCCTCTCGCGATCAACGCACACCAGGTCCCAAAATCAGACACCATATATAGAACTTATTCATACATATTCATTAATTATTCGTGCATAATCATAACATTTCCCGTAAATCATTTACATACTCTCCTCCTATATCCGATTCTGCGCAGTAAAGCTTAGAAAGGTCTAGAAATGGGTCTAGGGTACGATTTGGGTAGGTGGTATATGAGTCGGTGGTCGCGATCTCCCCCTGCCGGAATTACCTTTTACTAAAGTTCACGGTTTCTTGGCAGGCACCTACAAGCTGTTCCAGTCGACTCTCCCCAGTTCCCATTAATCTCATACTCTGACATTTCAATACACCTCTACATACAGAAGACTGGTTAAGTACAAAGGAACCTTTCAACCCTAAAGTTATTACCTAAGTTTTCACAATAGTTCCAGGCCCTTCTTCTAGCCTTGGTACAAGACGTACAAAAGATCTCATAGCAGCTTTTACTGTGCAACTATAAAGTTTCCTATAAATTTTTTCTTATTCTTCTATATTTTAATTCTATTAAATGATTTTATAAAATCAATTAATCAATCTAATATAATCAATCAATCTTAACTTATTAACAAATCGATAACAAGCAGACTGCAGGCTTAGATTTGTATACCCAGGACTTTAAAGGCATGTTCTGTCAAGCACTTAAAATTGCGGTGAATGAAGAGATGGGACGCAGCTTGATGCAAGCAAATGTCGATTTATTGTACAGAAGCACGAGTTTATATACACTTTCAGAAGCTGCGCGTTTTAAACAGATTGGTTCTTGAAGCTAAGCCTTGCATACTAGGCAATCCCCGATTGGTGGTTAGCTGCCATCAATTAACAGCAAGGTGTTATCTTTCCTTGGCTCCATCCGTCTCCCACTCCCCTCTGCTCTGCAAACATGCCTCATCATGTTAATTGTTGTCTAGACAAGCTCGAGCACATTCCCCTCAGCTAACTGATTGCCACGCATGGTCCTAGTTTCCAGCCCGCTCCTGCATCTCCCCCTTCCTGTTGCACAAAAAGAACCTTTGAAACCGAACGAGTAAAAACAAGGTATAAGTAATAGAACAAATAAAAAACCAACTGAGACATATTATCAGTGTCAAAATAACCCACTGTCTCTGTTCCGTACAATTTTACAATTTCCCCTTTTTGTTTTTGAACAGCTAGTACCAGGTTTGCCATGTTCTGCAGGGCCCTTGCAAACATGACAGCAACCAAGGTAATAGCAAACAATACTGCCAACTGAGTGAATGGATGCCAAAAAGGCTGACATTTGCTCAGATTTTGATAACATGTTGCTGCAATGGGGCGCCTAAAATCCACGCAGCACATACCATCAAAATCCTCACAGCCATGTCCTTGTGATATGGAGAAATAGTGTGAAATGGGGACAATGGACATCGATTGTGATTGTATATGTCTGCTCAAGGAATGTGGGTATGGTGACTAGTCATGGGTGCGGTGTCTGGTCACATAGGCACACAGCTCTGAGGAGACAACTACAGTTTTGAGGGGACGCCTGCCCCTCTTCCTCTAACAAAGGGGCTATTAAAAAAAGAATGAGAAAAGGATGAGAGATATTCCAATGCTATCTATAGGGAGGGAGTGCCAAGTCTCCTTGCTGGAGAAGATTGGATGGTCACAAGGACATGAATCACCTACAAACCTGCAAGACCACCACATTCCAGGAAACGGACTGATAAGCTAATTAACATACGAAGCGGGGTTTAGGTAACGAATATGTATAGGCGCTAATTGAATATTCATTTGTTTCATTGTATAAATGTGAGATGGTTTGTCACTTCGGGTATGCACGCTTGTGGAGGAGCGATCCCCCGTGCATCTGCGCGCAATAAACATACCTACTTTATAACTTTCGAGTTATAGAGTCTAATTCCGCACGTCATTTTGGCGAGCCAGCCAGGAGGATTTCTGCTCGGCTGAGGGACCAGCTGCGGAGCGGACGCTCCTAGGCGCGCCCCGGGAGATTTCCTCGGAGGAGCCTCCTCTTCTCAGCTGTTCACCCGGGAGCAGAAGAGAACCCCTGGATCCGCGGATAAAACGGTATGTTTAGTAACGGGGCGGCTGGTGAGACGCACGGAGACGTCCGGCGCGCAGCGTAGTCCCCAGGAGGAAAGGTACCTTGGGAGGGGGTTTGCTGACCGAGGGGTGGCCGCTAGCGATCTTGAGGGCAGATCGAGCAAACCCGAGGTTACTGCCATTCCTAAAAGCCCGGAGGCCTCGTGACGGAAAGCGGGGGGCGGGACGGAATAAGGCGGAATCTCACAGGAACAAGAGGGACCTCTTAGCAAAAGTAAAAGGGAAACTTTTGCGTAGGAAAAAGAAAAAGGGGGAAGCTAAAAACTTCCATTGGGTTGTCTTAAGGATTGGGGAATTCCTAGAATGTAACAACTGAAATAGCGCTCTGTGTCTTGTTTGTTCTATGTGTTGTCTTGTTACATGTTCAAAACTCGGAGTTATGAAATGTATGTTGAAAAATATTATTCTGGTAATCAGTGGCAAATAGCGGAAAACTTAACACTCTGCTTAAGACCAGGAAAAATTGTTTTTTTGTTTGTTTGTTGGCAATTGTCCATTGAAATGCATACTTTGTGAACTGTTAGTGTTCCTAAAAGTTGTACATAAGTGCACGGTACCATATAACATACTGCTTGTGTGACTGAGGGCTGCCCGGAGAGTGTGAATGGTGTGATTGAGATGCGCATTTTGATTTTCCGTGTATAGCTTAGTTATTTTGACTGAGTGTGAGTGCAAGAGTGCTTGAGACACGCGTTTGAGTGCAAAACGAGTAAGGAGCTCTATCCGCGTTTCCGACCTTGGGTGGCTAAGGCGGCTGGAGAAAAACAAAGTAATTAAAATTGCAAAATGGGAAATGGAAAGAGGCTGCCCGAGAATACCGTAATGATCCAATAAAGACGGCACAGAATTTTAAATTTCTAATAAAAAAGCACAATCCTGACTGGAGTGATATACAATTATTATTAGATTGTTTGACTGAAACTGAAAAGCAATTGGTCATAAAAACAGATGGGGATCCATAAATTCCTATTTATGCCAAATTCCCCAAAGGCCCTTCTTGGTAGGGACTTATTAGAACAATTGGAGGCAACAATCAAATTTAAAAAAGGGGAAGTTACTCTGGAGGTAAATGATCATCAATACATACAGGTTATGAGCCTATCTTTGGCCAGTACTCCTATAAAAAGGGAAATTGATACCAGAATTATTGATCAGGTATATCCTGGAGTATGGGCAATTGACATACCGGGATGTGCCAAGAATGCATCACCTGTTATAGTAAAATTAAAGGAAGGACAGGGTGCGGTAAGAATTAAACAATACCCACTGAAAAGGGAAGATAGGGAAGGAATTCGTCCAAACATAGAGCGATTCATAGAATTAAAACTACTAAAAGAATGTGAGTCAGAATTTAACACACCTATCCTCCCAGTTAAAAAACCTGATGGATCTTATAGGATAGTTCAAGATTTAAGGGCCATTAACAAAATAACAGAGGATCTGTATCCTGTAGTAGCTAACCCCTATACCTTACTAACCACCCTGACACCTGACCTAGCTTGGTTCACAGTTTTAGACTTAAAAGATGCCTTCTTTTGTCTCCCTCTCCATGAAGCCAGCCAAAGAATTTTTGCTTTTGAATGGGAAAATCCCAGAAGCGGTCGAAAGACCCAGCTCACATGGACGGTGTCGCCACAGGGGTTTAAAAATAGCCCCACAATTTTTGGAAACCAATTGGCAAAGGATTTGGAGTTATGGGAACCACCGTCAGGAGAAGGGAAAGTGTTACAATATGTAGACGATCTTCTTATTGCAACCAGAACCGAAGAATCTTGTATTATTTGGACTGTGAGTCTGCTGAACTTTCTGGGACTACAAGGATATCGGGTTTCTAAGAAGAAGGCACAGGTGGTGTTACAACAGGTCACATACCTAGGGTACGAGATCAGTGCCGGACAACGGGTCCTAGGGAAGGCCCGAAAAGAAGCCATATGCCAAGCCCCCCAACCATGAACTGTAAAGGAACGGCAGACATATCTGAGAATGACAGGATGGTGCAGGCTTTGGATATGTAATTATGGCTTGCTTGTTAAACCATTATATTCCCTGATAGCAGCTAATCAGAAGGATCTTCAGTGGGATGCTGAATCAGACAGAGCTTTCCATGAACTGAAGAAAGCCTTGATGTCGGCACCAGCACTAGGACTTCCTGATGTGAGTAAGCCATTTTTCCTATTTTCCCATGAGAAACAGGGAATGGCATTAGGAATACTGGCACAAGATTTGGGACCATACAGACGGGCAGTGGCGTACTTCTCTAAACAGCTGGATGCCACTGCAAAAGGGTGGCCTGGTTGCCTGAGAGCAGTAGCAGCTGTCATCCTAAACATCCAGGAGTCCCGGAAGTTTACCTTGGGCCAGAAAATGACTGTCTTAGTATCCCACACAGTGTCTGCAGTCCTTGAAACAAAAGGGGGGCATTGGCTCTCCCCACAGAGATTCCTAAAATACCAGGCCATAATGGTGGAACAAGATGATGTTGAGATCGTGACTACAAACATCGTCAATCCGGCCTCATTTCTTAATGGGAATGTTGGCGAATCAGTCGATCATGACTGTCTAGAAACAATTGAAGCCACTTATTCTAGTAGGACAGATCTCAAGGATGTTCCTATTAATGGAGCTGAACATTGGTTCACGGATGGGAGCAGCTATATGCTGAATGGAAAGCGACATTCCGGATATGCTGTTACAACCTCTGAAGAAGTGATAGAATTGGGACCGCTACCAGCTGACACTTCGGCACAGAAGGCTGAAATCATAACCCTTACTCGAGCTCTGGAGAGAGCTCAGGGAAAACCTATAAATATTTGGACTGATTCTAAATATGCCGTTGGAGTGGTACATGCTCATGGAGCAATATGGAAAGAAAGGGGACTGTTAAACTCCCAAGGAAAAATCATCAAACATGCGGAAGAAATTTTGAAACTCCTAAATGCGGTCCAGCTTCCTGAAAGGGTGGCAATTATGCACATCAAGGCACACCAGAAAGTGAGCACAGAATTAGAAAGAGGAAATGAACTGGCAGACAGGGAAGCAAAACAGGCAGCCAGAAAAGCAATCAAGGTAGAGGGTGCGCTAATACCCGATGGACAAATATCTCTAGAAGGTAAACCAGACTATACTAAAGAAGATCGCAAACTGATTTCTGACCTAGAGGGATCATATAATGAGGAAGGGTGGGCTGTAATCTCACATGGGAGAATAGTGATTCCTTCCTACATGGTATGGTCAGTAGTTCGGGAAGAACATAGAAAAAGGCACTGGGGGGCAGAAGCTCTATATAAGGATCTCACTAAAAACATAATAGCACGAAACTCGTATACTACTATTAGACAAGTAACCCAACAATGTGATCTTTGTCTCCAGACTAATCCTAAGATTACCAAGGGGCCAAAGTTGGGAAAAATTGGGAAAGGAAATGTTCCAGGGCAACATTGGCAGATTGATTTCTCGGAACTTCCTAAAAAAGGGGGGTATCGATATTTATTGGTACTAACAGATACCTTTTCAGGTTGGCCAGAAGCCTTCCCGTGCAGAACTGCTAAAGCCCGGGAGGTGACCAAAATACTGCTCCAAGAGATAATACCTAGGTTTGGAGTCCCAGCGGTAATGTCCTCGGATAGAGGACCACATTTTGTGTCCAGAATAGTGCAACAGATCAGCCACCATCTAGGAATAGATTGGCAATTACATACCCCATACCGACCACAATCAAGTGGCCAGGTGGAAAAGATGAATCATCTAATCAAACAATGGATTGTCAAGCTAGGTCAAGAAACAAATCTAACTTGGCCCCAGTCTTTGCCATTAGCTCTTACACAAATTCGAACTAGACCAAGAGCAAAAGAGGGGCTTAGCCCATTTGAAATTTTATATGGACGACCCTATGGGGTACAAAAGGGGACGTCTTCACAGATTGGTGAAGAAACAATGACTTCCTATATGGTGGCACTAAACAAACAATTAATAAGAATTGAGAAGCATGTGATGGAACACGCAGTAGGGGTCTGGATGGACCTGTTCACGATATACGACCAGGGGACTATGTATACGATAAGTGTTTTGCAGATAAAACCCTGGAACCACAGTGGGCCGGACCTTTTCAAGTCCTACTCACCACCTACACCGCAATCAAGGTTGAGGGACAGAATTCTTGGATTCACCATACCCGGATCAAGAAAGCCCCTGCAACTTCGTGGAGAGTAACCCCAGATAAAAAAGAACTGAAACTCAAATTTACTCGGACAAATGGGAACAATGTGGGTGGCAAGTAAGTGAACCTGAGCGGTTGTGGATCCACCATATGGGAAGGGCACCACAACAAACAATATAGAACAAAAGAGTCTGGGACTGAGCCAGTGGCCAGTCTTGCCCAATTTGTTATCGGTAAGCCCCAACTCAATCAAAGATATTTTTGATCAAAACAGATTTTATATGTATATATGAGGAACGTTTAGATTCTTAAAATGATCAATAGTGGGTTTAAACCATTTGTGGTTTTTTTGTACCCTCTCTCTTGCCTACAACCAAGAGCCTGATAACTGGCCTTGGAATCATGCCCAGAAAAAACACACTGGAATAATGGGAAAGGTGGACTCAAAGACGAAACTAGCTATGGTGGTTTTTTTCTGAAAATGAGGTGTACCAAAGGAATCAATGGGATCGGGAGGATGTACACAAAGTCGACCGATTATGGGGAAAATTAGGAGATAGGATAAAAGTAGGGTGTCAAACATACAATGAAAAAGATAACACCAAGATTTCAGGAGACACCCTGATTAATGTCAGAAAGGTAAATAAGGAATTTACCCTTCTAAATACAGCCATGTGCTTTAATTCACGGGAATGTTGGCACAATTTTACCTTAACTGAGCCCATCTTTATAATATGCCTAGGAAAATATCCTTTTGAACATAGAACATGGGCCAGAAAGATAGGCGACAAGTGGCAAACAGTAGATTTAGAATCTTGTATTATGCGAGAACAGCAGGGCTTCCTCTGTGAAAGCAATACTATAATGGCCCAGGATACTTGTTTAGATACAGATCTGAAAATATGTCATTTTGAGGCCCGACCAAATGCAAACTTGAAAACAGTAATTATATATGCAGGGAAGGAATGTGCGTGTTTGAGAACTAAGTGTAACACAATAACTGTAGATGGGGAGGTAAAGGAGACTGCACAATATTCAAATTACTGTATCTGTAATTTTACATCTAACTTTACCCTATCACAGATGATAATTCCTACCCCCATAGGACTAAATATAAGTAGTATAAAAGAACTATTAAAACTTGCAGATTTACAATGTATACTGAAAGAAACCAAAGAAAAGGGACACGAAACTCTTCTTATGATCCATCATGATGTAGAGGGGATCAAGAAAGTTTTAAAAAAGGTAGAACAGGATGGAAACCATAATTGGTGCGATACTCTCTTTGGCTGGTCACCTTCTGCAACAGGAATTCTTAACACTATGGTACACCCCATTGTGATCTTATTGATCAGTTGAGGAATTTCCTTAATACTAACCGTTATGTTATATTTGTGGGTTTGGAGAATGTTTAAAAGGGTAACACTTATGTATGATGCTTTAAATCATTCGGGAGGACTGCTTAAGTAAAAGAATTTACTTAGTTTGATAGAAAAGGGGGGATTGATATGGAGAAATAGTGTGAAATGGGGACAATGGACATCGATTGTGATTATTACTGCATTATGTATGGTTAATACAAAAGCTGTGATTGTGTTGACGTGCGGAATTAGACTCTATAACTCGAAAGTTATAAAGTAGATATGTTTATTGCGCGCAGATGCACGGGGGATCGCTCCTCCACAAGCGTGCATACCCAAAGTGACGAACCATCTCACATTTATACAATGAAACAAATGAATATTCAATTAACGCCTATACATATTCGTTACCTAAACCCCGCTTCCTATGTTAATTAGCTTATCAGTCCGTTTCCTGGAATGTGGTGGTCTTGCAGGTTTGTAGGTGATTCATGTTCTTGTGACCATCCGATCTTCTTCAGCAAGGAAAGGTGATTCATGTCCTTGTGACCATCCAATCTTCTCCAGCAAGGAGACTTGGCACTCCCTCCCTATAGATAGCATTGGAATATCTCTCATCCTTTTCTCATTCTTTTTTTAATTGCCCCTTTGTTAGAGGAAGAAGGGCAGGCGTCTCCTCAAAACTGTAGTTGTCTCCTCAAAGCTGTGTGCCTATGTGGCCATACACCGCACCCATGACCAGTCACCATACCCACATTCCTTGAGCAGACATATACAATCACAATCGATGTCCGTTGTCCCCATTTCACACTATTTCTCCATATCACTAGATGTTCTAATAAATCTCATCCCAACTAAAATTTTGGTGAATTTGGCATTCTTATTTGTTTTCTTAGTTTGTACTTTAAAGGTTCCAGGATGTTTTCCTGGTGGCCAGCAGCTCCCACAACTGTACAAATTGTTTTCACTGAAGTTTAACACCAAAGTTGTTTTTGTATTCTCTAAAAATTCCACCTTTTTTTTTTTTCTAGTCCCTAGTTCACCAGAACACCTTGCTGGTTCTTTAGCTTAGGGCAATCTCGCTTCCAGTGTCCACTTTCCCTACAATATGCACAGTGATCCGATCCCATAAGAGAGGGGTTCACTCTTTCACTTCTGCCTGACATTCCTCCTCTGCCAGTTTAGCACAACCCAGCTCTTCTCTATCAGTGTTCCCTGTTCCTTCTATCAACTTTCCTACATCACAATTACCTAGTAACAATCAACTGGAACCTTTATCTAGTCCTGTTAGATCATCCTGATAAGTCTTTCACAACCAACTTTCAAGCATCTAAATTTCCCCATGAAGGATTCACCTTTATTCTCCTCAGACCCATTGCCTGCCCTAAAGGGGCCATTACCAGTCCTGTTGTACTGCAAATGCTGCAGCAGTTGGGGTAACATTTTCAGGTCCTGCTGCTCAATTGTCAGCAACAGTAACCCCCTCCTCCTCACCATCAGAAGGATTGGGGCAGGAGATGCTCCTCCTGCTCTGCAGGTTACACAAGCCTGCCTCTGCAACAGCACCTCTGCTTTAACCCTTTCTTACCCTGAATGCAAATCTGCTACTTGTTGCTTTAAGTCTGTGTCCTTACCTATGGTGCCTTTGCAGGCAATCAGCCAACAGCCTGCCATGCGTCCAGCAGGACTCAGTTGCACCTTCGAGGAGGTACAGGGGTGTAGAGGGATTTTTAAAGGACCGAGGAAATATGTTACCATTTTCTGGGTTGGACAACCGAGGCCTGTTGGGAGAAGGGTTCTCCAGAGACAAGAAATTACTCAATATGAGTTATGCACCTTGCTCAACTTTATTAGTTTCTAACACTACTTATATAGACTCGATACACATGCATATTCCCAAAGCAAAAATATAATTGGTTATTAGCCCCTAAGCACACGCTGCTCTCACACCACTAATTATCATGATTAGAACAAGCATTCTATCCATGCAGCTATTTGTGTTAGCTATGTTTTAGCCTTGTGGTTTGCTACTCCCTTTATTCCCATTCCGCTCCCTATTTCCCTTGGCCTTGCACCTGTCTTCCCTAACAGCTGCAGCTTGATACAGCCATGGCCTGTTAGCACAACAAAGTTACTTGGTCTCAGGATTCAAGAATAGATCAAGGCTACTTTCTTGTTAACTTCAGCACAACAACTTCAACACAATTCTAATTCCAGGCCTGGATTGTGCAGATCTTTAGGGATTCTGTGGCCACGCTTCTGCAACCATTCTTCTACACAGGCCTGTTAGTTGAAGCTGCAGAGCAGTTTTAAATAGTCCTGGGAACAAGCAGTGGGAGAAGGAAAACAAGCTATGCACAAACAAGAAGCCAGGTGCAGAGCAAGCCCTGGGAACCGCAAGATCAGCCCACTCTCATTGGCACACTCTGATCAGGCGCCTGCAGCATGCTCACCAATCAGCGACACGGACCACCACGTGGCCCAGAGACTTTTATCCAATCACCTGTGTGTAAAGTTGGGTGAGCGGTCGGTTTAAGTTATAAATATAACCTGTTTGTTTAATAAAGTGAGCACGGCATGTAGCCATATTGGTGTGATTGTCGTGACTTGGCTGACTCTCCACAGGGGACCCTCTTCGTCTGGCGCCCAAACAGGGACCCATTTATTCACTTAAATGCAGTTCGCTTAAATGCAGTTTAGCTTAAAAGCTATTTGCTTAAATGCAGAAGTCTCTGTGCATCGGACCCGAAGGGAAGTTGTCCGATTAGGGAGCTGGAGGTCTGAGGTGGGCGGAATTTGGAAGGCAAAAAGCGGAGTCCAGAGTTAGGTATAGAGCTGCAGATCGCACCCCCGCCGGTGGTAAGACCTCATAGAGTAAATTGCGGCAGGGCTCTCTGCTAAGTTCCTCTCTGTGGGAGGGGGGGGCACTATGGAAGACCGCAACAAGTGTGGCGGGGCTTCTCTGCTGATACCCTTTCTGTGAGAGGGAGGAACTCTGAGAAGACCACGATGGAATTAGACGCGACAATTAAACTGTTAACTGGCATCCTCCTTAAGAAAGGGGATGGCTTTAAAGAGACAGAAGTGGAGGCCTTAGTTTGCTGGGCATGAAAAAAGAATAAGATCCCCAAGCCCGCGTTATTGTTTAGTATTGCGGAATGGAGAGAAGTGGGAAATTGCCTCTGGGATACTACGATCGAGGGATGTAAAGAAGGAAAAGAAGCTAAAGCGTTAGGAGCGACGTGGTAGTCGATAGTTAACACTCTGGAAACTATGAAGGCGGAAAAAAAAAGTAGCGCTGGTGGCCATAGAAGCATTGGGGGGAGATGTGGTAGAACAGACAATAGAGCAGAAGGGTGATTCACCTAAGCCTTGTCTCTTGGCTACATTTTTCGGAGTTGGGCATACTCGTCCTATGAAGGGTATGTCCACCTCTGCGTGTTCAACAGTAAAGGAGCTTTTAGATAAGACAGCGGACAAACTGAAAATTACTCCTCGAGAGCCTGCTGTAACTGAGCCGAACCTGGAAGAGGCTGCTGAGCCTCCCCAGGAGGGCGGGGCAGTGAGTCCTGCTGCACCAATCGGAGCTTTGGGTGGAGCAAGACCAAAATGGAGGGTGGCGACAGCTCGTAGTTCTCGTCAGGGCAGGCAAAAGCGCCATCCGATGTCGTATCCTCCTCTTCCTGAAACATCATCGGACGAATTTGAGGAGGAAGGAGGGGATAAACCTTGTGATAACAATACAGAGAAATCCTTACAGGAGGTAATAGATCAATTAAGAAACCTGGAAAAGCGAGTTGAAATGAACCTGCCTACTACTTCAATCCCTGTAATTCCTCCAGTTTGCCCAACTACCCCACCGATGCTGAACTCGAGAAAAGATCCAATTCTACAGTGTTGGTCTGGCGTTGTTCGTGATGCTATTTTGGAGGGTGATTGGCAGGTGACCAGCTCATTAGCTTGTCCAGTACTGGTTAATAACCTTGGTGCACAATGGGAGCCGCATGATTGAAAAATATTGCAACAAGGAAAGCAAACGGTTACTACTCATGGCCTGCATTCAGAGGCTGCATGACAGATCATCCAGTTTATTTTCACAGCAGACGTTCTTTCACCTGCTGATTGTGCTGGACTTGCTTCCCTATTATTGACTCCTCAATATTTAATGTTTGAGAGGGAGTGGAAGAGACTAGCTGTAGAGGAAGCAAATAGACATCAAGATCCAGATATAGGAGATCCGCTTTATGGTCTATGGGCAGATATGTTAACTGGGCAGGGTCTTTACTCTACTACACAGGTTTAATTGCAGTATCCCTTACAAATGCATCAATTTGCTCAAACTTTAGCACATCGAGCTCTTTTTTCTGTGCCAGACAAGAAGAAACCTGCTTCCTATACCACTGTTCATCAGGGGACAATGGAGCCCTATGGAAAATTTGTAGACCATTTGTCTGCAGCATTAAAGGACAATTCTGATTTAGCTGTGGACCTGCAGGAACATTTGTTCTGCACACTCGCCTTTGAAGGGGCCAACCCAAGAACAAGGGTGATCTTTTCAACACTACCCCAAGGAAGTCCCGTAGATGAAATGTTGATTAGAGCTACTCGAGCCGAACAGAATAACCAAGTGGCTGCCTTTACTGCTGCGTTGAGGGAGCAAGGGCATATAATTGCAGCAGCCTTAACAAATCATATAGGTGGACATCGAAGGGGGAACAATGGTAAATCAGGATTTGGTATATGTTATCTATGTGGTGAATCTGGACACATGAGACCTACTTGTTCAAAGACTGTTTGGTGTCACAAATGTAACTTAGATACACATGCTACTGCTGTTTGTAGATATAACAGGTCGGGAAACATGCAGCGCAGCGCGTCGGGTCTACACGCGAAGACACAAGTACAGGCCCCAACAACGCAGGTGAGAAATGTGGTCTCTTATATCAGCACATCCCACCCACCTGGGGGAGCCTCGGGGTGGACGTGGCAACCGCAGTAGATGTAACTTTGAATAATAAAGAAGTGATTTAATTCCAACTGAAGTAAAAGGACCTTTGTCTAATGTGAATTCTCCAATTGGAAGACTTTTATTAGGGAGATCTTCAACAGGAAGGCAAGGAGCAATTTTTTTTACCTGGGTTAATTGATGCAGGTTTTACGGGACATGTACAAGTTATGGCCTATGCATTACAACCACCGGCTACTATTCCAAAAGGAAGTAAAATTGCTCAAATGCTTCCCTATGACAGCCTTGTTGCGCATCGACAATCCTATGAGCAACTCGGACAAGGCCAGCCATCTAAAATGGGAGGAGAAGACGATTTTGGATTTACCGGACCTGAGGTGTGTTTCACATTAGACCTCAATCAAAGACCATATCAGAAGATTCAATTGAAGAAAGGCAGTCAGCAAATTACCCTGGAACCTCTATTAGACTCCGGGGCAGATGTCACCATCATTAATCAACATCTATGGCTCCAGAATTGGGAACTACAAGCTCCAATCACCCAAGTGGTAGGAGTAGGAGGTGCAAAGGCCTCAAAACAGAGTAAAGACTGATTACATTACAGTTTGAAGACGGCCAGGCTATTGTAATTTGGTCATACGCAATGCAACTCCCACCCACGTTATCTGGGTTGATTGGACGGGATGTTTTGTCACAATTGGGACTAGTTATGACAACTGACCAGCATTTTACACCACGGCCACTGATCGGCAGCCACCCATACTGAAGATTACATGGTTAAATGAAAAGCCAATTTGGGTAGACCAGTGGCTGATGACAGAAGAACGGCTGCGCGTTGCTGAGGAATTGGTGCAGGAACAACTGAGAATAGGTCATATTCGACCTTCTACAAGTCCTTGGAATACTCCTGTTTTTGTGATACCAAAGAAGACTCTTACATGATTTACAGAAAATTAATGATCAGATGTTAGCAATGGGAGCGTTGCAACCTGGTCTTCAAACTCCTACGATGATCCCTCAGAATTGGCAAATTGTCGTGATAGACTTGAAAGACTGTTTCTTCACGATTCCCTTACATCCTGACGACACGCAAAGATTTGCATTCAATCTGTCATCAATAAACCGTGCCGCTCCAGCCAAATGGTATGAATGGGTTGTCTTACCACAAGGAATGAAGAACTCTCCTACGATGTGTCAGACTTTTGTAGATTGGGCACTTGTTCTGGTACGACAACGTTGGCCTCACATCCTGGTCTATCATTATATGGACGATATTTTATTGGCTGCTGAACAAGGGATTTCAGACGATCAACTGAAATGGCTTGTTGACCACCTTCTATCATGTGGTTTGGTTGTAGCGCCTGAGAAGGTTCAACGTTCGGCCCCATGGAAATATCTAGGCTAGCTCATCTAGGATGATCAGATCTGACCACAGAAGATGACCCTTACTACACAAATAACTAATCTGCATAATGCTCAAAGGCTTTTAGGAGACCTACAGTGGGTTCGTAACATAGTTGGCCTCACTAATGATGATTTACAACAGTTCTAATCCTGGTTACATGGCACCGAAGCCAACAGTCCTCGAACTTGGTCACCAGAACAGCGGGCTGCCCTAGAAGTTGCATCCCGCAAGATTCAGATTAGCTGGTGTGGTTGCCGAATGGAGAATCAACCGTTATCTTTTTTGGTTTGTAATGTTGCCACTTCACCTTTTGCCCTTATTTTGCAATGGCAAAAGAAAAAGGGGGAAAATACGGCATTCGTTTTAGAGTGGTTGTTTTTGCCATTGCAACCCAGACATCATATTTTAAGTCGCCCTGAAGCAGTAGCGGCCTTGGTGAGAAAAGGAAGAAACAGGATTGTTGAAATTGATGGGACTGAACCGGCAGATATCAGTATTCCAGTCCGTGGTGATGATTATGAGTGGCTCCTGAGACATTCAACAGCCATACAGGAGGTCTTGATGGGTCATACAGGTGTTGTACACAACAACCGGCCAAAAGGACCTCTCTGGAAGATGTTAGAACATTATCAGTGGATTGCAAGACTGTTATGCTCAAAAAGACCAGTTGAAGGGCCAACGGTGTTTACAGATGCAGGACGAAAGATGAAGAAGGCTGCGTGTGTTTGGCAATCCGATAATCAGTGGCAGAAACACGTGATCACTGGTGAACCACGGGACAACCTTCAAACCTTAGAACTGAAAGCAGTGTGTTGGGCATTGGGAAGCTGGAACAGTACACCTGTAAACATAGTATCAGACTCATTGTACGTAGTTGGTGTAGTACAGTGCATTGAAGATGCCTTGTTGAGAGAGGCAAAGAATCCACATCTTGGTGAAATGTTTATACAACTGCGTAGTACTCTTCGACAGAGATAACATGAATTCTGTATTTATGCATATTAGAAGTCATCAGTGGACCATTGGGTTGGGCGAAGGTAATGCTAGAGCTCATGAAGCAGTCAGCTGTCTGGCAATAACTCCTCCAACAAATAAGTTTGAAGAAGCTCGTAACAGCCAGGAGATGTTTCATCAGAATGCAAAGTCTTTACATCAACAGTATCAAATACCCATAGCAGATGCAAAGGGTATTGTCCGTTCCTGTCCTCAATGTAGTCATCATGGACCTGGTTTAGGGGTGGGCACTAACCCAAAAGGTCTGAAGGCACTTCAGGTTTGGCAAATGGATGCAACACCTGTACCTGACTTTGGGAAGCTTAAGTATGTGCGTGTCACAATTGACACCTATTCTCATTTTATATGGGCCACTGCACAAACCGGTGAAAAGGCGTTACATGTGGAGAGACACTTAATTTCTTGTTTGGCTGTCATGGGAGTGCCTGCAGAAATAAAGACAAAAATGGTCCAGCGTATAGTAGTCAACGAGTCACTGGGTTTATGACAACGTGTGGAATTAAACACGTTAAAGTGATTCCTCACTCCCCAACGGGGCAAGCAGTTGTTGAAAGGGCAAACCGTACCCTGAAGGATTATTTTCAGAGACAGAAAATATCGCAGGACAAAGATGTAACTAAACGTTTGACTAAGGTGTTGCTTACCTTAAACTATCTCTCCCTTATGGAGGATAGAGAGGGACCACCTGTTGTTATACATCACCAAACAGCATGAGGGAACCAAACAGCTACAGTTCCTGGTTTGAATGTTCTGTATAAAAATATGGCTTCAGGCGTATGTGAAGGACCTACTCCGGTGTTATTTATCAGTAGAGGTTATTTTTGTATCTCCACAGATGAAGGACCTATATGGGTCCCTAGCAAGTTTGTGCGACCTGTATGTCAAGATCAGAAGATGGAAGAGAAGACTCAGAGCAAGCAGACAGAATAAACTGTCTATGTTGTAAGGGATGTAACCCGCGGGTATTGTGCCGATATATGCTATGTGGGGTAAAACGGTTCTGTAAGCCAAAGCTGAAATGTAAATGGTGTAAAGAGTGTATGTGTTTGATTAGTAACCGAGCATGAAGCAAGAGAAAACATACGACTAGTGGAATACCATGCTGATTCATCATCAGAATCTGTGGGCACAGATTTGTGGGGTGGAATGTAATAAAAAAAAAAAAACCAAAAACAAACTAGAAATTGTAGGTCTAAACATGTTTGAGTGGTGGACTTGGTTTACGCTCTTGATGAATTTTTTACCCATTGGCCAAAGTATTTTTGACATCTTGCCTAGGACAAACATATGGGTGACATGGGCAAATATCACAGGAGTAACAGACTTTTCTTTAAGTCTGCAACAAGCTGCAACAAGCAGACAACCCCTTTAAAACTTTTTTAATTGGTATTCCCCTGCAAGAGAATTAAACAAATTTTGACGGTTTTTGGAATGTTAAAACAGTGGATCTGACTTCCAATCAGAATGGTACATGTATGAGTCCAAACGGGCAATATGTTTGGCCTTTTACTCATAATGCAGCATGGCAGAAGACGGTTATTGAGAATTTAAATCAGCCACATCATTTACCTTTGCAAGAGTTAGTCCTATTTGCTAGCGTTGTACCTGTTGAATATGTTAATGTAACTGCAACTGGTATGGCAGACTGTACCCACATGTCATCACCACTTCAACCCGTGAATGGCACTAGAGTAATTTGGTTTGGTGAACCGTGGCAGTTATGGCTAACACATCAAGGTGAACGGAGGTTTTATACAGGGTTTCAAAATCTAACCGGTTCATCTCTATGGGGTGAATTGAAATCTGGGGGTTTCCATATAGACGTATCAGGGGGTTATCAGTTGCCACCGGGAGTCTTTCTGATACGTGGGGACAGAGTGTGGCCAGGGATTCCTTTGTATCCTGTTGGTGGGCCATGTTATTTAGGGTGTTTGACTTTGTTTGCTCCACATATGAAAGACTTATTGAAAATGACTCCACAATCTCATAGATCATGGAGGGCACTGCGCGCCTTTGATGAAACATGTAATGACCGAGTCGATCTACAGTCTGTAACAGGAAATGTCCCATTTTTACGTCCATATTTATGCTGGGGGCAATGGCAGCATTAAATGCTAAGAATATATGAAGGTTAGCGTGCTGGGGAGAGAAACAATTTAATCTTACATCGCATATTTTAAGTTCGTTATTGCTTGATGTAGATAGTGTTAGGCATGCTACGTTACAAAATAGAGCTGCAATAGATTTTTTTGTTATTAGCACATGGACACGGTTGTGAGGATTTTGAAAGGATGTGTTGTATGAACCTTTCCGATCATTCCATATCGATGCACAAGAAGTTGTCACAACTGCAGGGAAACATGAAGCATATTCTTGTTGATGATAATCCCTTCGATGAATGGTTGAGAGGATTGGGGATAACAGATTGGTTAATGACGTTATTGATGGAAGGAATATGCTTTGTTATAATCATTGTTGTAATGTTTTTAGGTTTTAGCTGTTTGTTTTCTTGTGTGAAGAAAGGTTTAACATCTATTGTGAAACAGACATATGGGTCGTCCAAAAAGAAAAAAGGGGGATATGTAGAGGGATTTTTAAAGGACCGAGGACATATGTTACCATTGTCTGGGTTGGACAACCCAGGCCTGTTGAAGCTGCAGAGCAGTTTTAAATATTCCTGGGAACAAGCAGTGGGAGAAGGAAAACAAGCTATGCACAAACAAGAAGCCAGGTGCAGAGCAAGTCCTGGGCGCTGCGAAATCAATACACTCTAATCGGCACACTCCGATCAGGTGCCTGCAGCATGCTCACCAATCAGCGACACGGACCCCCACATGGCCCAGAGACTTTTATCCAATCACCTGTGTGTAAAGTTGGATGAGCGGTTGGTTTAAGTTATAAATATAACCTGTTTGTTTAATAAGGTGAGCACGGCATGTAGCCATATTGCTGTGATTGTTTTGACTTGGCCGACTCTCCATGGGGGACCCTCTTTGCGGGGGTTTGTACAAACTCACCCCAATACTTTAACACTTTCACAGGGTCTTTGACTCTCCACCTCCCGCTTCAGGTCTTACATACATTAGTGCAAGTTTTTATCTCCCAATGTGCTTCATTCTGGTTGCTCCACAGAAGGAACCACAACCTGAGCTCTTTTTTTTTTTTTACACAAAAATTTCAACAAGAACATCTTTCTAGTTTAGGTCTCAGTTTTTTCCTATCCTTTTCTAGATCCATAATCAAAGATCAGGTGGTGTTAATCCCGCACTCCTGTTACACAAACATATCTGCAGACATTACTTCATCCCATTTTTGTTCTCTATGAAGAAACAGCATAAACTGTAAAATTGTGTTGTAATATAAGACTTCCTTTGAGTGGCCATCTTTCACCATCATCTAATGTATACAAAGGCCACCAATTCTGACAATATTTTTAAAATGACTTTTTGTTCAAATTTCCACTGGGAATTATGCCAAATTCTTTCCAATGCTTCAAAATACATCCCAGGGGTGTTTTGGTATTTATTTCTTGGCTCGGTCTGCCCCCCATCTTCCTAATAATTCTGGTATTTGTCTACAATGTATTAGTTATTACTGGAGGCACCATACTTATCTCAGAACACACACCATAGTTCAAGACCTCTATTTAGCCTTATTTCTTGGTCTCATTTTTTTTCTTATTATTATTATTATTTTTGCGATTAGATAATATATCTTAGATAATATATCTTGCCACCCTTTGCTCGAGTATACAGACAGCACCTACGACACTAAGGGCAGAGGCTAATTCGTGCTTTTTCCAAATGATGTTAGTTCTAATGTTTTGTCCTCAGTCTCCTGCTCTAATTTCTAATTATGCATTCCAACACTTCATAAACTGATTTTTCAATCTCTTTGGCCGACTCTGGCCATCCCCTCGCAGGGAACATGGAAACGCAGATCGGGACTCACCACTCGCTTCGCAGTGACACTGTCTCTCACACACATCACACTCTCCGAACAGCCCTCAGTCACACAGGCAGCATGTTACATGGTACCGTTCACTTACATACAATTCTAGGAACGCTGACAGTTCACGTTATCACACAAAGTATGCATTTCAATGAACAATTGCCAAAAAATAGATTCTAATTTTTTTCTGGCCTTAAGCAGAGTGTTAAGTTTTCAGCTATTTGCCTAGAATTACCAGAATTATTTTTTTTTTCAACATACATTTCGTAACTCCAAGTTTGAACATGTAACAAGACAGCACATAGAACAAACAAGACACAGAGCGCTATTTCAGTTGTTACATTCTAGGAATTCCCCAAATCTTAAGACAACCTAAAGGAAGTTTTTAGCTTCCCAAATCTTAAGACAATCAAATAGGGCTATTACCCTTTCAGAAGGCATCCCTTCTTCTCAAACCTGAGAGACGGCATCCTGTCTTTCGTCTTATGGGGTAAACCCAAATCTTAAGACAATCAAATATTCAAAACAAAGAATAAATATAAATGCCTTTTATGTTGTGCAGAAGTCCTTGTCCACCTGTGTGAGAAGCCGAGGGGTAGGGGAGTCTTGCCGACAGAAGATGCAGTTGGGGACCCCGAGGGTCCCCAGGACCCTGGATTCCAGCACTGGTGGAGAGTTCTCCTGGCTGGCTCGCCAAATTGATGCCAAAACAGCACAGAGTAACTGCTCAGAGACAAATTTTGTCTTTAAGCAGCAACCCCCAACATATACTCAATAATTCTTTACACTATATGCACTTTAAAACATATAGAGGTTTACACTCACCCCTCGGATGCTCAGGACAGTACTCACACACCCACATTCACACCTAATACAGAAATGTTCTTATATTTACAACATAAAGTAAATACAACAATTAATATTAGTCCTATAATTATCAATCCTATGTATACGGATTGACTCCAAATCACCGAATGTTTTTAGTCTCCAGACTAAAACACGAATTTCTGATATTACCTTAATATCAAAACAAACATTAAATCAAAATAAAATATCAATCCTATGTATATGGATTGACTCCAAATTATCAAACATTTCAGTCTTCCAACTAAAACACAAATTTCTGATATTACCTTAATACTGAAACAAATACTAAAACAGAATCAGAGTTCCAATATTACCTTAATATCAAAACAAAATACTAAAAAAGAATCAGATGTATACCTGGGGCGCTAGCTACCCGGCATACGCAATTGTGCATAAGCATACAATAATCTTATGTCTTACGGACAGCTTTACAGATGGACCGGTCCCCAGAACAGAAATATCCGAAACAGTACTGTTCTAAATATACCAGAATATAATGTTTGAATAAAGATAGCACCTTTGCTCTGCGAGATGGAGTCCTTCTTTGCTCCTGCGGTGATCCAGATGAGATGAGGAACCCCTCCAGGAAAATCCCCGGGGGTACCCTAGGGAGTCCCCGCTCTCAATGGGTCCCGCAGCCAAGCAGAGGAGGTCCCACCTGGGTCGCCAAATTGAGTTGAAGAATCAGTCAGCAATATTCAAGCTAGTGGAGGCTATCTTTATTCGGCAGCGCTGGGTGCATGGGGGATCGCTGGGTGCATGGGGGATCACTCCACCTAAGTCATGCACACTAAGGGAACCATTCAGCCCCCTCTTTATACAAGTCACTCATGACTATTCATTAACTTTCCGGGAACTCGTTAACATATCTCACCTGGACAATTAGCACATTCCCATTCAAGGATTTAGTATATCTTCATGTTAATGATATTAACATATCTTGTGCCTGGACAATTAGCACACTCCCTATGTCACCCATTTAAGGATTTACTACATCCTCAAGTTAACAATAAGGGTCTCCTCAGATAAACATGAGCACACGTTTTTAAATAAATCATATATGGCCCATTATTCAGGACCAGAGAAAAACGAGGTGGAATTTTTAGTGGACACAGAAGCAACTTATTTGGTGTTAAACTTCAGTGAGAAAATAATTTGTACAGTTGTGGGAGCTACTGGCCACCAGGAAAAAGCATTCTGAAAACTTTAAAGTACAAACTAAGAAAACAAATAGGAATGCCAAATTCACCAAAATCTTTGTTGGGATGAGATTTATTAGAGCATCTAGACGTTTAGAGAAGGAGAAATGGAAGTTAAAGTTAAAGATTATCAATTACTTGAAATCTTGAGCTTATCTTTAATTCAACAGAAAAGTGAAAGAGAGGACCTCCCTGAAGTAAAAGAAATCTTTAACCAGGTATATTCAGGAGGTAATTCCGGGTAAGGCAAAAAATGCTTTGCCTGTTACAGCAAAAATGATAAGGGGGAGGCTTGCCCAGTTAAGATAAAACAATATCCCTTGGTCAGCAGGGCTGTGGGGGATATTGGCAGAAAAACTGAAATAAAATGCACTCTGTAGTAGTTCTACTACCAATGCAAATCTGTGTGTTTTGCCATGGCAGTGACTTGTTATGGGATGCGCAGATGAAACTCTGCATTGACAACGAAATACAAGGAATAAGGTTGGTCAGGTACCTCCTACCATAGTCAAGGGCAAGACTGGGTTGGCCTCTGTGTTTGCCACCAAGAAGGATCTTGAGCTCTGCTGCTGGCTGCAACCCAGTAGGCGTTGAGCGGTGGGAACATATGCCATGCCAGACCTTGACGTGAGGAATGGCCCCCTCTGTTATAAGAGGGTTACCCAGGAAGGAAGAACATCATGAGACCCATTGGGGCACTGACTCATAATATAAATATTTAGATTGACAAAATTGTAGGGAGAACATGAATCACATGGGGACAATTGGAAAAGGAAATTATCCAGGGCAACAGTGACAAACTGATTTCTCAGAACTCCCAAGAAAAGGGGGGTTTCGATACCTTCTGGTCATGACGGATGCCTTTTCAGGGTGGCCTGAAGCACACCCTTGCTGAACCAATAAATCCAAAGAAGTAACCAAAGCACTATTATAAGAAATAGTACCAAGATTTGGGGTTCCAGCAGTAATCTCATCAGATTGGGGGCACTAGCAAAAAGGCTGCACTTGCCATCCAATACTCAGCAGTGGGTACAATCCATAGCCACAGGAATATTAAGGGAAGGAATATCAGGAATACTATGTCAGAGGGATCTAAAAGTCAATTCTGTGAAAACTGGTAAAGGAGTTGGCCATCGAGACTGCATTTATCATCTGCTGATTCAGTATTAAAACAAAAGTGAAACCAGGTTCTTCTTTTAAAACAAGAACAGCTTTCATATAATTTCTGACAGTATTCCTCACGTTCCCATCCTTTCTCAGTTCTGCAGTGGGTCACAGACCAAGAGGCACCAAACTAGCGGCATTACAACTGTAGGGCTAGGTTGAAAAGCCCTAGGGCTATTCTTCTGTGAGATGCTCATATGATCATAAGAAATCAAACACACTCATACCTGGTTTCATCACAGCCACATTCTGTTTTCATTAGAAAAAACGTGTCAGGCTTCAGAGGAATTTTGATGCAGTCAAAGCTTCATCACAGAACTGACCAGACAAGAAACGGATACCCTTTTCTTCCATTACGCTAAAAGATCTGGAAGTAGTGGTTCAGAGCACAGCTTTTACAGCAGTGGTGGCAGAAGGCAGTCTCTTTTGGTCAAAGCTACAGTTTGTTTTTCAAAAGATTTCCAGGAAATATCAGACCTCTCATAGGTCCCAATGGTCAACTACAGCTCTATCCTCTTCTTTGCCCCTCCAGAAACATACATTGTCTATACCTATTAACCATAAAACATAATATCCCATCATCTTTTATTTTTTAAAAAATGGAGGAAACCAGCAGAGTAAACACTTGAAAGAGTCTCTAACAGAAAGCAGAAACTTTACACTTATTTAAAATTGCCCAAATGTAATTCCATTCCCTGTCTTTCAAAATAACTCTTCAGACAGGAACACAAAACCACTACTAACTTGTGAACTAAAAATGAGCCACTGTCAAGGCCTTGACTCATTCTACAATAATATCTTCTAAAAACACTGAAAACATGCAGCAGCTCCTCCATACATGCACTGGAAACATCAAGCATTTTAAACCTGCCCAGAAACCAAGGGTTCAGAAGATGACCACAAGAGAACCACAAGGAAGAACTGGGAACTGCAGCCTTGCTCGATGCGCTTAACTGATAGCAAACCACACTGGGAACTCTTCCCAACAGAACCACTCCATAATTTACACAGATACCCATCTAGCTTTTATTTGCTTCCTCCATGACCCCCAAATGATAAGGTACTCGCAGCCTGAATGGCAAGGATAACAGAAAAAACATGAGTACGTAACAACTTGACCAAAAGGTGAATGTGGTTCTCCTGGGTATTGGCTCAGTGACTGGAGAATTTTCTGGGCTCACCTGTTGCAACAGTTCAGCCTTTTCCTTGTCAAGCTGAGCAATGCGCTCTTCAAGGTGGGATCTTGACTTCAAGTGCTCCTCCCACGTGCTGTGCAAGTCCTTGGATGTCAGAGCCAGCACATTCTGCTTCTGCGTCTCTGAAAGCAACAGTGGCAAAACAAAAAGTAAGGTGGCTGGAAAAGACAAGAGTGAAGGAGAATGCAGTAACTTACATCGAAACAGGTCTAAGCTCTCCTCTCCCCATCCAAGACCTATGGCTAAGGTTGATGCAGAGTGTAAAACATACCTTAGAAATCATAACCAAGAACAGCAGCTGGAGCTGGTGGGAAGAAGGAATACTCTAAAAGTGACAGGATGAGGTTACAACTTTGGGGGATAAGATGATATGCACACACACACAAAATCACCCTACGGCTTTCCTGCAAAGGTCCTCTGGATTTCATAACGACACATACTTTACAATCTAGTAATTCCTCTAGTGTTCACCATAGAAAATATCCTACCCTCACAGCTTCTGTAACAGCTGTACATCTCCTGAAAGCAAGAAAACATTTTCAAATCAGCAATGCTATTAATGCTTCTACCCACAGGGACAAAGACTTACCCGACAGATGCATTTGAGTGGAACAGAACTTGCTTATTCAGTTCAAATAGAAAGAATGCAAGTTGACTAGATGCTTTTAGTGGCACTCTAAGGAGGGGAAAAAAACCACCCAAACAAAAAAACCGTCTACTAATCTACAGAAAGTCATGGAAACCTTAGCACAAAGGCTTAGATTAAAATAAAGTTCAATAAGTGAATAAGTAATTTAAATAAAAGTAATGGAAACACAAATACTGTCAAACAACTTTCTTCCTGGTCAACCTTGACATAGGTAGCTAGGTGTTTCACTGCTAGAAAGCCTAAAAAGTGATGATAAAATGTCTATGAAATGAAAAATAACAGTCAGTTTAAGAAACGGTGTAAATAGTGTCTTCTATTAGTTTCCTACTTGCACAAGTAATTCAGGTACATACAGGACTGATGCTGCTTTCCAGAACTTTCAGACATAAAAGAAAACAGGAAAGGTATTTACCCAGATAAGTTACACTGGTAAACTGTAAATAAACCATCAAGAAACAGAAAAAGTTATGTAAGATTTATTATGACTTTAAAAAAACATGGTGAAATGTAATTTATTAAAAAAAATCTGCTTACCTCTGAATTTTTTCCTATAGATCTTCTTGTCTCTTCTTCTAGTTCCTTTTGTCTCCCAAGGTGGTTGATTAAAATTCCTTCTTGAAGGGCTCGGGCACTCTTTTCCTGAGAGACCTGTCTCTGTGTTCCTCTTCAACCTACAGTAATACAATAAAACTACTTGCATTTTGAGAAAAAACAGAGCTAGAAATACATCTTCCCATTCTCCCTTGTATACTTGAAAATATTTTTGATTCCCCACAGTTATGATAATCCACCTATAAATAATGAATTTTAATTTTCTTCTGAAAATTTAAGAAGAAATACAGGATGTTTTGGATTAATTTAGAAAAAAGTCAGGCTTTGCCTGAAATACAAATGAAACCTAAATTTTGAAAAAGGAAAAAAACAATAATAAACTGCAAAGAAAAAAAAAGAACAGACCAATTGTGAACCAACTGTACTCTACTGTCCTCAAAATTTGGCAACAGTTATCTTGTGGTGACGCAAGTCAAGGCGGACTGAAAAAACCACTATGTCTGCGTGGCTGGGTTCAGATAAAATGGCCTTTATTGTTTATACAAATTATTTATATATCTTAGACAGTACAGGTGTTAGACCCTGATAGGTTTTTGTGTCCTTCTTCTTGCTTGCTATTTGCTGTTGCTGTAGGTGCCGTATGCTGCGGTTCTAAGTTCCGGTTCTTCACATCCTGTTTACATACCTGACAATTTGTGGCTGTCTTAAAGGTACACGGCTAAGTCTTTGAAGTCAACTAACTTGTCTGCAGACCCGCTGCAGACCCCAACAGTTATCCAATGCCTCTTCCATGAACAAAGCACTTCCTTCTCTAGGCATACTGGAATACAATTGAAAAGAAGCAGAAAATAAGACAGTGTTTAATTCATTATTTAATATACCTGTTTCAAGAGCTTTCTCAGTGTTCTTATCTCCATTTCTAAAGTCCTTGAGTATAACTCAAGTTTCTGTTTCTCCTCCATCTCTTTACAATATTGATCTTCTTTCCTTCGGAGTTTTTCTCTCATTTTCTCACACAGCACTTCCACTCTGAGCCTCTTTTCTTCTTGTTTCAAAGAACATCTGGGATTTAACAGAGTATTTGAGAAACAAAAGCACTGATATAAAAGTAGATATTCCACATGATGAACTTGCAGAGACAACTCAAACCATAAAAAAATTTAAATGTTTTCAGAGTTCATATTTTTACTGTACTTTTCAACTTTTTAAAGAATTCTAACTTCATTCCATTGTCCGTGGTATCAGTTGTACAAGATACGGAAATAAACCATTGAGCAATTTATCAGTTATTTGTAAGTTTACATAGGGAAATACACACTAGTGTGTACACTTCTATAATAAAAAAATAAATCATCTTCATATTACAGCCGTTTTGTTGAAAAAGGAGTTCATTGTCTCATCAGATCAAAGCATCATAAACTTTTACTATAGTTAATATACATTTTCTTAGTATGCTAAAGCATTGCCTACATATTACAGATTCAGTGACTAGAAGTAATACTGATGAATCAGCATGCCACTTATCTATGGCAGACCCAACAATTTTTTAGCAAGCCTTCTGTAAGTCTAAACCAACTGCTGACCACAGAAAGAACAAGCAGTTTCTATTTACTCAAGAAGGGTGTCAGTGTTCAAAACCAGATTCAGAAATGCATGGGGTTTAAGCTTAACACGATTAAAAAGAGTTTTAAACCTCAGTGGATCTACCTCTGGGAGAAACTACAGCAATTTCATTTTGAAGCTGATTTATAATGAAAGCCTTATGGAAGGTCAGCTTCTTTACTAACTGAAACAATCGGCAATAAGCACTGACATGGTAAAAAATGATCCATGGTGTGCGCATGGTACCCAAAAAAGAAAGCAGTTTTGTGTTTGATCATTATTTTGACTATTTTTTCCGATGTACTTGCAACGGTGAACAAGAAAAAAAAAAATCAAGTATCAACATAAGGAAAGAACTGCCAATTGAAAGCCTGCTTTAGAAATTCTGGAAAACAAGAATCCGCAACCACTAAAATTACTTGAAAGACTGACAGAAATATTTGTATTTGAATGGTGTATATTGCAAGGAAAAAGCTTTACATAAAATTTCTAGTGTAATTTCATTAAAAGTGTAACTTTTGTAAGTATAAATTTAACACTGCTTGGAGAATTAATTTAGAATGAAAATATTACTTCTTTGTAATTGATAGATATTTGAGGATTTTGAACAACTACTGAAGTCAAATCCAGGCCAAGCTGGGACTGGCTTTGTCTTCCTCGTAATCCTCTTCCCCGTACTGGGAGGCACAACTCCCCCAGGTCCAGCTCCCGCAGCCTCCCCTCACAGGGCTGGTGCTCCTGCACCCGGACCAGCCTGGCATCTCCCTGCCGACCTCACACAGACTGGGTAAGATCTCTTGGACTGGGAGGCCAAAAACCGGACCCTGGGCTCAAGACACAGTTCAGCAAGCCCTGAGGAAGGGTGGATAATCACTGCCCCTAGTACCCTTGCACTGCTGCCCTTCATACAGCCCAGACTGCTGCTGGCCACCCCAGCTGCCAGCTCACATTGGCTCCTGCTGAGCTTGCTCTCTGCCAAGGCCGCCTGGCCCTGCTTAGCCAGCTCCCCAGCCATGCCATCCCACCGTGTATCACCACAAGGAGATCTCCCCTCCCAGGCCAGGGCTTTGCAGTTGTCCTTGCTGAATTTCCTATGGTGCCTGCTGGCCACCCTTGTCTGAAGTAATGTGAACAGTGATGAGAAACCTCACACATCCAGGTCTAGCTCAGGAGTATGGGGAAAGGGGCAATCCCAAATTTGACCTTTCAACTAAACAAACAGGTAAGCAAACAAATGCTCTAAGCTCTGTTTTGAGTTGCACTGGGTGGAGTTACCAGAAACCCTAGTATTATAGGCCAACAGAAGCTGCAAGGACAAAATGAAAACAAACACCCGTATCTCAAATCTCTCTTAGAAATCTGATTTCCCCATACACACTCTCTTGTACTCTTCTCTTGCTAGAAAACAAAGTTAAAACAACATCCAGAAGATTTTACATGGAGCTGATATCTGGACATTTTTCCCCTCTGACATTATGTACTTCATAGCATAACTTGCCCATGGGATTCAAAAAACCCAAACCCAAAAAACTGGAAATTCTCATCCTATTGCCTGCACCATCAGCATCTTTTGGAACATAAACACTGACAAGATAATACATTATCAGACCACAATTTACATTCTTAAGGCTTTGGATATCACTTTTTCATTCTGCTTCTTGGTGAGCCAATATGGATTTCAAATCTTGAGTCTCCTCTGCTCTTAACTGTGACTCCTCCTTTTCGTCTTCCATTTTCTTTACTTCTCTCGAGAGAGCTGTATACCGATTTTTCCCACGTTCTATTCTCTGTTCATATTCAAGAAGTATGTTTTGCATTTTCAACAAAACAGCAACACCTATTTTGAGATAGAAAAGACACAAAGCTGCACGTATGCACAAATACTTTCCAATGTATAATCTGTTCAATGCTTTGCTGTATTAGGTGCAGGTGGCAGGTTTCGGTAGTGGGAAGGTCCCTGTGAGAAGAATCCAGGGGTCGCCCCGTGCTGGACATGGATGGTTTCAATGGACCCACCCCAGGGCACAGCTGAGCCTCTCAGCCATGCTGGCAGCACCTCAGGAAAAACAAATGTAGGAAAGGGCGAAACCACCACATGGGCAGAGAAGGGGAAAAGCATGTGAAAACCAGCCCTGCAACGAACATCCAGGTCAGCGAAGGAGGAGGGAGAGGTGCTGCTTCAGGTGCCAGAGCAGAGATTTCCCTGCAGCCCCTCGAAAGAACCATGCTGGAGCAGATATCCACAGCGCAGTGCTGTGGAGGACCCCATGCCAGAGCAGGCGGATCTTTCCCAAAGGACCTGTGACCCATGGAGAGCCCAGGCTGGAGGAGATTTTCCCCGAAGGACTGCAGCCTGGGGGAGGACTCACACTGGAGCAGGGAAAAGGGACAAGGAAGGAGCAGCAGAGAGAATCTTATATGTCCCGACTGCAGATCGCAGCTTCCCCGTGCTGCCTGGGGAGGGCTGGGGAGGTGGCAGTGAAGGAATGCAGTAGAGCTTGAGAAGGGGGGGTGCCGACGTGTCCTTTTAAGATTTTGGGTCTTTGTTTCTCACTATCCAAATGTATTTTAATCGGTGGAGTCTGTTTTGCCAGTGACAGTCACTGGGAAGTGACAACCCTGCCTTTACATTGATCCACAAGCTTTTTCACCCTGTTTTGTCAAGGAGGGGCAGTGGCAGCACTGGGTGGGAGTTTGGCCTTCAGCCAAGGTTGCCTAATGAAATTTTAGCATAGTTTGATAGACCTAGTAATTGATGCTTATGTTTATACAATGCTATGTGCATATATGCAAGCATCTTATGACAGTTGAAATTTGTTATATTTATTTATTTATTTATTTATTATTTTTAAGCAAAGCCATTATTTTGCTGTATTCTTTGTCATTAGCTATTGAGGGGTGTGCTGGTTTTGGCTGGGATAGTGTTAATTTTCTTCACAGTAGCTGGTACTGGGCCATGTTTTGCATTTGTGCTGGAAACAGCATTGGTAACACAGGGATGTTTTCATTATGGCCGAGCAGTGCTTACACAGAGCCAAGGTCTTTTCTGCTTCTCATTCCACCCCACCAGTGAGTAGGCTGGGGGTACGCAAGGAGCTGGGACAGGACACAGCTGGGACAGCTGACGCCAGCTGACCCAAGGGATATGCCATACCACGCGGCATCATGCTCAGCATATAAAGCTGGGGGAGGAAGATGGAAGGGAGGGACATCTAGAGTGACGGCATTTTGTCTTCCCAAGTATTTCTACATGTGATGGAGCCCTGCTGTCCTGGAGATGGCTGAACACCTGCCTGCCCATGGGACGTGCTGAATGAATTCCTTGCTTTGCTTTGCTTGCGTGCGTGGCTTTTGCTTTTGCTATTAAACTGTCTTCATGCTGACCCATGAGTTTTCTCACTTTTCCCTTTCCGATGCTCTCCCCCATCCCACTGGGGTGGAACAAGTGAGTGGCTGTGTGGTGCTTAGGTGTTTAGGTGTGGCTGGGGTTAAACCACAACAAGGGGATATAAAGAAGAAAAAGATCTTGCTGACTTTTGATGACCGCATTAGAAGGAGCTAAACTGTACTTTGCAAGAAACTGCTTCTCCAGCTCTGACTAGACAGAGAACCAATGATAAAGTAAGGCACGTTGGCTGGTAATGCGGGCAAACATCTCAGGTTAGGTGACAGTTTCACAGCTTTTGAGGGGGATCTCTAATCAGAAAGAGATATTATATCAAAATATGAAACTAAAATATTTAGGAGTGCATACAAAGAAATCATGTTTTAAGGGGAACTTGTAACAGCTGAAGACAGTGACTTGAAAACATACCTGTATGATCCACACTAAGCTCTTCCAACAGCAACATAGCCTCCTCGTTGGTTGAAGTTCATAATTTGACATCCTCTGAAGTTGAGTCACATGAGTGAGTTAAACCAGGGTCATCAGTTACTTCCATTGGTATGCTGACCTACAAAAATACAATATTTTCTGTAATTCCACCGTCTAGTATTACAGATCATTACAAATGCATGAATGATTCGTTGTCTCCTTCACAACCCACAGATTTGTCTCAAATACAATAAAGCTGCATGCCAGCAGCAATTTTTACATCTGGTTGATCACTACATAAACACTGCTCCCATCTAAGTGATTAAAAGCTGATAGAAACTGTTTATCAAGAAACTAGTTTTACAGTACCTTGTTCTTTTCACTCCCGGTTGTTGCTGCAGGTCTAGAAAACAGAAATATATTTCAGTACTGAAATGCTTACATTGCATTATGAATAATACCTAAAGTTGCTTTGAAAACGAAATCGCAGAAGTGAATTAAACTAAAAACTAGTATAAGAACTTTGTTAGATGTAGTTGAAGGCTGAAACAGTTATTGTGTATCATTATGTCTATTGGAAGGCTATTTTTTCCACAAGATATTAAGCAAATAGTTGAAATAACTGTTCCCTAAACTTCACACAAAGTGACAGAAATCTTACAGCTACAGACATGTAGCTATACAGTTATGTGCATTCCCTGTTTAATACCAGGGTTTTAGCTCTCTTCAGTACTGAGAATCCTTCTCTTACAGATCAAAGAACTGTAATTTTGGATTCTCTGGTGTCCTGGTTCTGGCTGGGATACAGTTTATTTTCTTCACAGCAGCCCACACAGTTCTGTGTGTTAGATTTCTGACCAAAACAGTGTTGATAACACACCAAATTTTTAGCTAGTGCTGAACAGTGTCAACAACTTCTCTTTCTCACTTTGCCACAACCCACACAAGTAAGTTCAGGGTGGGCAAGAAGTCAGGAGGGTACACAGCTGCAAGAGAAAAGGTGGAGCAGGGAGCAGGGCAAAAAGTCCTGAGATACCTGCAGTGAAAGAGTAATTTTCCTTTTCTGTAAGTCTCTCCTCGCCCTTTTTAAACACATGAAATATTTCTATGCCTGTGCACACACTCATGTAATTTATCAGAATTTGTGCACGTGACCTTATCGTTATCTTGGCCAGCATGTTCAAAGCACTCTAAACAAAAAAAAGAAGTGTTTGTCAACACAAAGAGCACCAGGTAGTGTGGTCACACGAAATGACAAGAATCTTCATATGCATCAGATTTGCCAAAAAACCCAAAACACAACAAAAACCCAAACTTGCCTCCAGCTCTCAGGTCAATTTTTATCAGTAGCATCTAGAGCAGAGATTCCTTTGAAGGACAGACAGGAAAAAACTGCTGAGGTTTACATAAAAATATGTGTGCCTTCTTTAGACTTTTGAGATTGGTTTGGTAATATCATCTTTTCCCCTCTCCTGACAAAGGGCATATTAACTTAATGAAAAGGAAAACACCAACTGCATGGAGATCACTAAAATCACCTAGAAAAGGGAGTAGTAGCAAACCGCAATTTCCTACTTTAGTTTTCTAGGTGGCCATTTCCTACAAAAATAACTGCTTTTCCCAGTCTGCTTTTCTTTCTGGTTTTGAAGATGCATTTTGCCTTAGTATTGACATGGAAATCACAGGAATTTGGGTGGGTTTTGTTTTCTTTTTTTTTCCCCTTTTTTTAGAGCAGGCAATAAATTTGAACCTCCATCGTGAGCTTAGTGTTTTCTAAAGAGAAGATTTCTTCACTTTTTGAGAAGCAGTGGACCACTCACTATGGCTTTCACCACTGAGGAAACTACTTCAACTACTACAATATTAGAAAACCTAAGACACTTACATAGTACTACAAATAAGAATTAGAGATGATTTCCTTAGCTTACCATTTCATTGGCATTTTAATCAATTTTGAGCTCTCCCCAGATGAAAAAATATTTTTGTCTTTTTCTTCTATAGTGTTTTCATTCTCCATTTTCAAATAGTCATTCTTCCTTAGAGTAATCTTCTGTTTCATTTGCTAATTAGTGATGTTGGCCGGTGGTGTATTTAATTTATCCAGACATTCCTGTTTTGCCACCACCTGGGCTCTTGAACATCTTTGTTTGCTTTTTTCTTCTCAACCTATAAAAACAAAGTTAAGCTTCATGTATTTCTTAGTATTTCTAGAAGACAGAAACACCACATCCAAGATTGATTAATTCAGGGTTTATCTCTGAAATAATATAAAATGAAATCTTTTTTTTAATTCATAGAGAAGCATTTTCACAAAATTAACACTACAAAGTGTATTATGCCATTGAAAGTACTTTGAATTCACTCATGATGAAAGACATAACAAAAATATAGCCCTTAGAAAGAAAACAATAGTGTATCTTAAAACATTAACAACAAAAATGTGAAAGCATTACTGATGGACAGAGTTAGAAGGACTGCACAATGTTAGTTGCAACAACACCAGAAAAAAAAATTTGAGTGGAACCGTGCTGGGCTACTGCTCCCTTAACAAGGGGAGGAAAGAAAAAAAGATCCCAAACCCACAAACACAACTGGTTTAACAGGAAAGAGGAATTTTCACGAAAGGCAATGAAGACACACCATGCAGATATCACAGCAAATGAATAATTAGTCAAGACCCTGTTCAGAAGCTATATTCATTCTTTGATTCAGAATCAGAACTGATATAATTCTATGGATTTCTTTTTATGGCAAATAAGTGATAACTACTTGCACTGGAACCAAGTGCCACCTATTGTTAAACTGGAACAATAATGCATTCCGTTTTCCAAAAATGGGGAAAAAGACAACTCTCCACTGCCCTCTTTATCCACAAGTCACCTATTTCCATTAGAACAAAACTCAATTTGTAGGAAGCATCTTCCCTTCGTGACGAACTGCTAAAGTGAACAGGACCATTGATCCGGAGCGAGATTAAAGAATAAAGAGTAGCAGGTGAACTACCTCTTTTTGCAGCTGTACCTTCTCTTTCTCCAAAGCCAGGAATATTATTTGCAGCATTCCTACCTTACCCTTAAATCTTCCCATATCTTGTTTTAGTTCTTCATCAAGATTCCTTTTCAGCATGCCACATGATTGCTGAGTATTTGCAAAAAGACATTCCATTTCTGTTTCTCCTATTTTGTTGTCAATAAAGCAGTCCCTGGGAAAATCATCACTAAATCCATAGTTTTTTCCAAGTTCCCTCTCTGTTACAAAAAGTGCATTTTCATCACTTGTAGAAACTGTCTTATTTTAGGAATAATATTGGAAATGGCATCCAAAAGACTTGTTTTTAAGCTGTATCTCAGGGAGTATTCAGGACCTCCCACTGCATTTCTACTACTTCCATTTTCATTCTCTTCCATTTCCATAGGAGGCATTTTTTTCCTCTCTTTCCTTTTGCTAGAGGCACCTTTGTATCTTTGATATTATTTATGCAGTCTTCTTCATCTGTACTCCAAGTATCTTCCATGTTTGCATTTCAGTTATCTTGATCAGAAAGGACACCAAGACTCAAATTACAGTTTCCGTTTTGGGTACTTTTCCATCTAGCATAAGTTTAATATCTCCAAATTCACCTTTACTTTCTAAGTTGTTACTTGATTCTGTTGCATGAGATGAAACAACATGAGAACTCTTCAATTCATCACTGAAGCCTTCTTCTGACATTTCTTCCACAAGGGAAGTAGTTTTCTCAGTTTCATTAATTTCATCAAACAGCTGCTTTAGCTCTGCTGTAACGTTTTTAAAAATTGTTTTCAATTCCTTTTTCTCATTTTCAACCACATTATTTCATATCTTTCTTCCCAAGGTTTTGGACTTAACTGCTTGTCAGCGCTGTGCAATTCCTCATTTTCTGATGTGAAATTTCTGCCTATCAGTGTGATTTTCATGTGCTGTTTTTCTATCAAGTTGATAGTTTCTAAAATATATTTATCCTTAAGTAAACAGGTACAGACAGAAAGATTATCAAGAAAAAAATATTACAGTTAATCTATGCAATTTCTGTTGCAAACTCATCATAAATAGAAACAAGGCATTTTGAAATCCTTTTTCATAATAAAAATCAAGGGATACTAAATGAAAGGTTCACTGAATTACCATCTTCTTAACAAGAGAAGGACTCAGAGACAACAGTTTCTTGGGTTAGATTTGTCTAGGCATTAGGGTTGCTTTTACCTTTTAGCCTACTTGCTTTCTGTAACTGCCAGCATTTGTCACAAAGCATGTTTATTTTTCACATTTTATTGCTTTAATACCATTTTTCATTAAAACTGCCAACATTTTTCTCACCCACCCTCCTCCCTCCATCACGCTCTACTGTCTGGCATTTTACAGTCCCCGGCCATCTAAGCTAACACAATGAATGAACATGACAAGCTTTTTACCGTTCACCACACACAGAACTGGCTAAGGTAGGATTATTTCTTCACCCAAGATTCAGAAGTAATAAATTCCATTCCAAGGTCCAAAGAAAAGGATTTGTTAGGGAAACCTGCCTGTTCCTGCCCTCATCTCAGAAATCAGGAACCCAAACTTGCAGGAAAACCACACCATGCCTTAACCCTACCCAGTCCCCTCAAGTCCCTGTCCCCACGCTCTGTTTCTCAACAGCTCTGACTGCTTCTGCCCTGTGTCACAGTCCTGCCCACACGCTCCCTCCCCACACGCCTCCCCAGCTTGTGGTGCCTTCTGAACAGGGCCTGCAGCCTTGGTGTCCCAACAGGCTGAGACCGTCACGCTCCTCGCGCTCCTCTCTTGTTAGCCAGGCCCTTTTCTCCCTCAGCAAAAATCCATCCTCTCAGAAGAGGGAAGGAGCACCTCAGCCAGCCACCATCTGTCTCACCCTCCCCGTTCCCAAGCTCATTGCCCAACTACTACCACCTTGCAACAGGCTTAAGTCCTGTGCTTTGCCTGTTAGAATTAGGCATGTCCCTCTCTCGTGATGCCCGGGTGTGGGGTTGAAATCATTTGCTACGCTGTCCCTTCAGGTGTTCCAGAGGATGCCAGACCCCTCTGTGCAGCCCTGCCCCGTACGCCCAACACAAGCAGGATGCCTGCCTTATTCCCCTCTAGGATACCCTCTGAAAAAAACCCTTTTCAAACACTTCACATGGCCAAACAAGAGCATATTTTGCAGAGGCTGGGAAAGCCTCAGAAAGGTCACCACATTTCAAGGTGTTTTGTTTGATCTTTGTCTTACAAAGAGGAAGACCGGCATGTTTAATCAAACAGATCAGCATATTATAGACAAATCTCCCTCTTCACTTGAATATGTATTTTGCACAGGCAAAAACCCCTGTATTTTGCACAGGTAAAAAAAGCATTTGGCTGCACTGTTTCTTAGCAGTGCACAAGATGAAAAACACCACTCAAAATTTAAGCAAACCAACTGAAAACAAATCAATATAACAGCAAGCATCTGACATAGTGACAAGGATTTTACCTCACCATAAGAAGACTGCATCCAACTTTACTTCAGACTGCAATACAACCTTCACCTACAGGACTCTCCCTTCAGCATTATTCACTGACTGGTAAGCTTTCTTTACCTTAGTGTATAATACAACTTACTGAATCAGACTGTAATCCAAAATATTTGAGTTTACATACCCACACCCCATAATATTAAATGGCATCCTTCATGTCTTCTTTTTCAGCTGATGATGACATATGAAAAGTAGATCCCGAGTTCTCACCTGCAGTGAAAAACTACACATTTTTATAACCAGCATGACTTAATACTACTTATTTACACCTAGAGTGCATCTTGAATCATCCTACTTGTGACAAAAATCTTAACACAAAATAACACATCCCCTCAAATTTGTGCACTCCTAGAGAGAAAATTATCATAATACAGATTTAAGATGCATTTGTGCGAATTCCTTTCTTCCAGGGCATTATACTTTTTAATGTATAAGGGAAATTTGCTGAAAATCACTATATATGGTCACAAATAAGCCATTCCTGTTTCTTAAACATGCATGATCTCTCTCTCATACGCAGATATATATCTCTGTCTCTCTGACACACTGTGCGCCACACAGTATTCCTCCAGCAATTTCAATTTCCCTATGTGCTGTGCACAGAAAATCATGAACAACAAAGTCACAGGCTTGAAATCTTGAAGACCCCAGCTTTATTCCTTGCATGACACAAATCTGTCTCTAGACATGGATCTAGACAGAGTATTTCAGTCAAACTACTGCCCTGACAATAGGTGTCTGAGCAGAAGACCCACTGATGTTGCTGGAAAACTGAATTTTACTTTCAGACATTGTGATATGGATCATGTAGAAGTGATTTTGTAGAAAAGAAAAAAAAATCACTACGAAAAGTTATATAAATGTATTACTGACATGGAACAAGACAAACAGAGCACAAGCGCTATCGGCTGCTCTCCAGCAGAGTTACACCCTGGTTTTCTTCTTCCTTCTCTGTAGGTATTTCAGTTGCTGCTTACAGACTGGAAGTGACGCTGACATAACATGGCATATCCCAGGGTGACAGCGGGTGGGTTAAATGAGAGTGGCTGCCATTGCTTCCCCACTCCCTGAGCACCGAGTGGTTTTTACAGCGCACAACAGACAAGCAAAACCCGTTTCAAGCCGGGCTGGGAAGGTGAGGGGAAGGGAGAGGTCACTCACGGACTGACACAAACTCCCACATAGCCCCAGGCTGAGCTCCAGCCCAGCCTTCCCGGCCCTGGCACTTTGCATTCAGGGGGGCAGCTCTCACGGGAACCAGGGGGCTGGTGTCACGTGGCCTCAAACAGGGATCATCTGATTCTGACATGACAAACAGGCTCTTCCCCATCAGGCTCTACTTTCCCTCCTGACCCTTGCCCACAGATTCACAGACAAACCACAGCCGCCTCACTTGGGTTAAGGATCCTCTCACTAGGAAGCACACCCAGGAGGAGGTAGCACACAGGCTTTGGCTCCCAAGCTCCCATGAGCACAGATAATGCAAATTTTAAACTTGACATCTGGTCGTCTTCAGCTCATCTAGGTTTTTGTGTATCTTCATACCTCCTCCCAACTCACTTCACACGCCATTTGTCCGACAGCAAAGGAACAGGTAATCCTGACATTTAATTTCCATCAGTTCAAAGGGAAACAGCTGGTGTTGAAACCCTTTTTATTCCAGGAGTCCTAGCGTTGCAGCTGAAAAGTGCTTATATTTATAATTTATAACGATGGGTGTCCTGAACATAGAATGATTGCTTGCCACGTTTTTCTAGCCTCGGTATCTCTGGCAAAATACATGTGCAAATCTTATTGCATAAAATACCAAGTCCCTCAGCATTTCTAGAGGCCACATTCCTCCTCAGGGCTGGGAAGGGAGAATCACTTCCCTATTTCCATGTGTGCTGGTTTCAGATGAGGTGCGACACTTCACAGCAGTGCTGGGGGTAAAGCTGGACTGCGTTATGCAAACCTAAATATTCTGCCTGGCTCCAGAAGGCTGCAGGTCTCCCTAAGCTCTTTTACACACGCTCCATCGCTGCTATTGCTTCAGCAGCAGTTTTACCTACCAACAGAGACTTCCTTAAAAATATGTTCTGACTTTCCTGAACAGTGGATTGTATCCCACAGTTTCATTGATTTGGACAGCAGAATCCCGCAGTTTCTGTTGAAGCTAAAAAAGACTGTGTGTTTCAAAACCAAGCACATTCAGCACCTCCATCATAACTCTGAATTAGAGCTATTGCCTAAACAACTACATGTTGCACACGCTGCCCGTGCCAACCTTGGCTAGCCCAGCCCTGTTTTACCGATTCATCCAGGCACTTGCATCAGTGCATCTGACTTGGTGAATTTACACATGAGAAACCAGGCATTTCTGACCAACATCCATGCTGTTTAACTGCACTGGTTATTTTTAAATTAATGACACATTACTAATTAAAGTGACCAAGACAAGTCAGAACTACAGCTTGGTTGTAGTCAAAATCATATGCGCCGCAGATTTTCCCTGAATTTCTTCATAGAATCACCTATGATTGCTCTTGTCAAATACATGAGTGCTTCTTTCTTTACCTGCAGAAAGCTTGGCACAACACGTACAATATTGTACAACATACAGATCCATCTGACAGTGAGACCAGAATAACCTTCCTACAGTGCAAGGCGGGTTGCATACCTCCAGAAGCACCCACAGACCCAGTGACGTGCGGAAAGCAGACTCCACAATCAGTAAGATTGTAAAGTAGGTATGTTTATTCAGCGCTGGGCAGCACGGGGGGTAGTCCCGCCAAAACCGTGTGCGCCTGACACGAAAACTTGCTCTGTTTTTATAAGGCATCTCATTACATATTCATAATATGTTGCAATACGCCTATACATATGCATTACCTATCCCCGCTTCGTATTAAAATTAGTTCTGCGAGCCATTTCCATTTTTTTTTTTTTTCTCGACTGAGTTTGCGCAGTGTCCCCTGGTGGTGGTCATCAGGGGTCCTGAGGATGAAGGCAGGTGAGTCTTCCTCGTGACCGCTAGTTACCCCCACATCTGGCGCAGGCTCAGTAACGTCCTGGTTTTTGTCCAAACTGCAGAACCAGCTTTGGCTTGTTCTTGCAAGGTTGTAATTGTTCTTTTGACTTATATGGTCATAAACTGGATTTATATGGTCATAAGACTCTTTACTCCCGTATACCTTATCACAACACCCAAGCAAACCATGTAAGATCTGGCAAACAGCTAAGCAGACTATTATAATCGTTAAACTTTACCCTATCTCTTAACCCCCCTCTCTCTCAGTCCCCCCTTTTCAAAGAAATTAGTAAATTCTTTTACTCAGACTCGAAGTATTGATTAGATTCTAATTTTTGTCGCAGTTGATTTCTCTTCCATTCACTATAGGAATTTCCAGTTCCCTTAAGACACCAAAATCCACAACGGATAGCTATACTAATAATTAAAAATAGAAAAACAATTGCAATGATCATTACAAATAATTGTTTTAACCATGTTAGATTGGGCAACCAGGATGTCAATTTCTCCCATAATTCAGAAAAGCCCCAAGAAGTGTTATCTTGTGTCACTTTATGTAGAATATTTACTTGTTTCCTAATTTCTTGGAGGTCCTCGGTGATTCGCCCACTTTGATCTGCATACATACAACAATCTACATTGATCACAGTGCATACCCCCCCTTGGGAGGCTAATAGCAAATCTAAGGCCATACGATTCTGTGATACTATTTTCGATAAGTCAGTAACTTCCTCCTGGAGTGCTAGGAGGGCATCAACTGTCCTATTTTCCACTGTTTCTATTATAGCTGAGATGTTTATTATTGCCTTTTCCAACTCACTAACCCCTAAAAACGGAATGAACCATCGCGCAAAACTGTGGAAACTCGTTGGTCTGTTTATGAGGGGGTTATTTACGATGTTCCGGTTTTTTCTTATGGGGGGTCGCGTTAACCCGTCAATGATAGTAATATTGGGGACCAGACCTCCCAGAGTGCATGCTCCTCGCCATCCTATGGGCAAGACTTTATGAGCCATTGTGCCACACAACCAATACCACCCTGTCCCTTGTGGGGTCGGGAGACCGGTATAGTTCAATTTCAAAAATCCCAAATCTCTACCTGTCATATTTAATGTATGACTTCTGTTACAATTTGGGTGTTCTCCTACGAACAGTCCTTTTCCCGAACTTACCAGGCAGTTATCCCCCAATGTGCTGGTCTCTTCGACAGTGATTTTTAATTCTTGTCCCCACTTAACCTGAGGGTCGGTGCTCCAGATTGTATTTCCCCAAAAGGAGCCGTCTTGGCAGTTTGTCAGGGAAACTGGCAGTGGGATGCCTATTAACGGTATCTCATAACCAGAATGTCTTGGCATTTGGGTACAGATCCAACAATCTGTCTTATTTAAAATTTTGGTGATGTTTTGAATCACCTGAACATACCAGTTCTCTCGCCAGGCCGCTGTGTCTATCACCTGTGAAATTATCAGAATCATATTAAATTTAACCCACATCCTATCTTTTTAGCTTGAGTTTAAACAGCCCTTGAATTTCTGATGTCCAAAGCTTTTGTGGCAACTTCTTCACACGGGTATGATGAATCCAGGCATTCTGTTCTTTAATTTTGACTGCTGTGAAGGAGGTGAGGAGTACTTGGTATGGTCCTTCCCACTGTGGTTTCAAGGTTTTTTCTGCAAGACACTTTACATATACATAATCTCCAGGTTGGATATCATGTACAGGCCCATCCAGACCCCTTCCTCGGGTCCCAATTACATATTTTCCAATTTTATTGAGCTGCTTGCTCAATGCCACCATATAGGAAGTCATAATTTCATCCCCAATTTGCATTGATGTCCCCTTTTGTATTCCATAGGGGCGTCCATACAGAATTTCAAAAGGGCTCAGTCCTTCCCTTGCCCTCGGTCTTGTCTGTATACGCAAAAGGGCTAAAGGGAGAGACTGAGGCCATGGCAAGTTTGCCTCTTGTCCCAACTTTACAATTTGCTGTTTGATTAAGTGGTTCATTTTCTCCACTTGGCCACTCGACTGAGGGCGATATGGGGTGTGAAGTTGCCAATCTATACCTAAATGGTGGCTGGTTTGTTGCACTATTTTTGAAACAAAGTGTGGTCCTCTGTCAGAGGATATGGTTGCTGGAACCCCAAAACGCGGCATTATTTCTTGTATTAGTATTTTAGTTACCTCCCAAGCCTTGGCAGTTCTGGTTGGGAACGCTTCTGGCCAACCTGAAAAGGTATCAGTTAATACCAGCAAATATCGGTACCCCCCTTTTCTTGGAAGTTCTGTGAAATCAGCCTGCCATTGTTGTCCAGGCCCATTACCCTTTCCAATCTGGCCCATTTCTAGTTTGGGAGTATTCTTTGGATTAGTCTGGAGGCAAAGGTCACACTGTTGAGTCACCTGTCTCACTGTGGTATATAAGTTTCTAGCCACAATATCTTTTATCAGATGCTTATATAAAGCCTCCCTTCCCCAATGTCTCTTCCTATGTTCTTCCCGTATTAAGTGCCACAGTAAATATGAGGGAACAATTAGTCTTCCCTGTGGGGTATAAGCCCATCCCTCTTCATTATATGACCCTTCTAAGTCTGAAATAAGTTTCTGATCTTCCCTAGTGTATTTTGGTTTATCTTGTAGGGAAATATGTGGATAACTGGCTAGCTGAAAAGGATCACATAGACATAGTCCAGCTGGCTGGACAAAAATGCACATTGCTCTCAGCTTATCTGAAGTAAAGCAAAATACACTGTCTTTGGCTGTTTTTGTTACACAATAACAGGAAGATTTTGGTGGGAAAAGAATGTTGCAGGTGGGAACAGAAAACTACAGAAGAGAAACTAGGGGCGGGCTTGGTATTTAGGCAACTAACCAATAATGAGCTTAACTTTTGTAATATGTATGAGCTAATTATAAGAAGGCATAAAAGGTGACTGTAAGAGACAATAAACGAAGTCTGCTGATCACTCATATTGAGTGACTGTGTCTTCCCTCCGTCGCGACAGAAATATGCCTATCGGGGATTAAAGCCCCTGCCACTCTTATTTTCATTTTGGCCACTTGTTTTGCCTCTCTATCCGCCAGTTCATTCCCTTTTTCCAAATCTGAGCTCACTCTCTGGTGTGCCTTAATATGCATAATTGCCACTTTCTCAGGGAGTTGAACAGCTTCTAGTAACTTCAGAATTTCTTCTGCATGTTTGATATTCTTCCCTTGGGAGTTCAATAAACCTCTTTCTTTCCAAATTGCTCCATGTGCGTGTACAACTCCAAAGGCATATTTTGAGTCTGTGTAAATGTTTACAGTTTTGCTCTGAGCCAACTCCAGGGCTCGAGTTAGGGCAATTATTTCTGCCTTTTGTGCGGAGGTGTTCATGGGCAAAGGTCCTGACTCTATTACCTCTTGACTGGTGGTGATGGCGTATCCTGCGTGTCGATTGCCATTCAAGACATAGCTGCTCCCGTCTGTGAACCAGTTTTCTCCATTTTCTATGGGGCTATCCTTTAAGTCTGGGCGACTTGCGTATGTTGCTTCAATAGTTTCTAAGCAGTTATGATGCACTGGTTCTCCTGTGTTTCCGCTGAGAAAAGAAGCTGGGTTGACAATGTTAGTAACCACGATTTCCACATCATCCTGTTCCACTATTACAGCTTGATATCGCAGGAATCTTTGTGGAGATAGCCAGTGTCCACCCTTTGCTTCCAATACTGCCGACACTGCATGGGACACAAAAACAGTCATTTTCTGGCCCAGGGTGAATTTTTGGGCTTCCTGTATTGCGGCGAATGAAGAGACGGGACGCAGCTTGATGCAAGCAAATGTCAATTTATTGTACAGAAGCACGAGGTTTTATATACTTTCAGAAGCTGCGCGTTTTAAACAGATTGGTTCTTGAAGCTAAGCCTTGCATACTAGGCAATCCCTGATTGGTGGTTAACTACCAGCAATTAACTGCAAGGTGTTATCTTTCCTTGGCGCCATCGGTCTCCCACTCCCCTGTGCTCTGTAAACATGCCTCATCATGTTAATTGTTGTGTCTATTCACACTCCTCGTCCTCCCAGGGTTCGTGACCTACAAGCTCGAGCACATTCCCCTCAGCTAACTGATTGCCATGCATGGTCCTAGTTTCTAGACCGCTCCTGCACTGTATATTTAGTATCACAGCCGCAACTGCCCTTAGGCATCCAGGCCAGCTCTTTGCAGTCGCGTCTAACTGTTTAGAGAGGTAGCCAACTGCCCGACGATACGGACCTAGCTCCTGTGCCAATATTCCTAGGGCAATGCCCTGTTTCTCGTGAGAAAAAAGGAGAAACGGCTTACCCACATCCGGGAGTCCTAAAGCCGGGGCTGACATCAGAGCCTTCTTTAGTTGTTCAAAAGCTTGTTCAGCCTCTTTATTCCATTCGAGGTGTTTCTGCTCAGTCGCTGTCAGCGCATATAATGGTTTAACAAACAGTCCATAATTGTAGATCCACAATCGACACCACCCTGTCATTCCCAGAAAGGTTCGCAATTCCTTTACCATCTGGGGTTTTTTAGTTTGGCATATCACCTCTTTGCGGGCCTGCCCCAAAGTTCTCTGTCCCGCACTGATCTCATAGCCCAAATAATTCACTTTACGCTGCATTACCTGGGCCTTCTTCTTGGACACCCTGTATCCTTGAAGCCCTAAGAAATTCAACAGACTCACTGTCCACGCCATACAATCTTCCTCTGTGTTGGTAGCGATCAGGATGTCATCCACATATTGTAACAATTTTCCTTTCTCGGACGGAGCTTCCCAGGATTCCAGGTCTCTTGCAAGCTGATTGCCGAAAATGGTAGGACTTTTCTTAAATCCTTGCGGCAACACCGTCCAAGTGAGCTGGGTCCTTCGACCACTTTTAGGATTTTCCCACTCAAATGCAAACAACTTTTGGCTGGCTTCATGGAGAGGGAGGCAAAAGAAAGCATCCTTTAAATCTAGAACAGTAAACCAGATTAATTCAGGTGCCAATGCAGTCAGTAGGGTATATGGGTTTGCCACGACTGGGTAGAGATCCTCAGTAATCCTGTTCACTGCGCGCAAGTCTTGAACCACCCTATATGACCCATCGGACTTCCGAATAGGTAATATAGGAGTATTGAATTCAGACTCACATTCCTTTAATAGTCCTAGCTGCAAAAATTTTTCTATCACCGGCCGGATTCCTTCCCTGTCCTCTTTCTTTAGAGGATATTGTTTAATTCTTACCGGTCGTTGACCTTCCTTTATCTTAACTTCAACAGGTGGAGCATTTTTCGCTCTTCCAGGCACATCAGTAGCCCAGATTCCTGGATACACTTGGTTCAGAATTTCCTCATCAATTTTCCCTTCCGAGGGGAGACTAGTTAGGACTAGACTTAATGCCTGTGTATATTGTCGATCCTTTACCTCCAGAGTAATTTCCCCTTTTTCAAACGTGATCTTTGCTCCTAATTGTTCCAACAAATCTCTCCCCAAAAGTGCCTTTGGGGAGTTGGGCATGTATAAGAACTTGTGGATACCCCATTGTTTTCCCAATTTATACTTTAAAGGTTCGCAAAAATACTCCTTTTCACTTTGGCCAGTTGCTCCCTGTACTACAACGTAATCATCTCCTAAAGGCATTAAGGCTTGATTCAAAACCGAATATGTCGCTCCTGTATCTATCAAAAACTCCACTTGTTGCTGCTTTTCCCCTAGCTTAATTGTAACCAGTGGATCCGCTAGGGTAGATTCCCCAGGTTCCCGTCAGTCTTCTATTACATTGGCTATCTTCACATTCGCTGAGGTTTTCCGACCCCTTCCCTGTTTCTAGGACATTCCCTTTTCCAATGACCAAAGCCCCTGCATATAGCGCACTGATCCCTTTCCAATCGAGACGAATCTCACCTACCACCTCTCCGTTCCCCTCTTTCTTGAATGGCAGCTATCAATTTCCTTTGTCCCCGCCGATATTCTTCTTCTCTATTACTAAACACCCTCCAAGCTTCATCCAACAATATTTCCAAATTTCTACCTTCTGTAGAACGCAGCTTTTGAAGTTTTCGCCTTATGTCCCCTGCAGATTGACCCAGGAATAAAGAAACTAATTGCTGGATTCCTACCTCAGACCCAGGATCCAGTGGCGTGTTACGGCGCATCACATCCCTCAGCCGATCCAGGAACTCAGACGGGGACTCAGAAGGAGTTTGCTTAACTGCATATAAAGCTGACCAGTTTATAGTTTTGGGAATTGCTCTCTCCATTCCCTTCGAAATCCATTCCTGATATTCCTGTAATCTTTGCATATGTGCCGATCTATTAGCATCCCACTTTGGGTCTTGGAGGGGGAAATGTTCCTTAACATCCCCTCCTGTAATTTTATAATGGTCTTCGGCCAAATTTCCTGCTGTTTTCAAAACTAGCTGTTTTTCGGTTTCAGTCAAATATTCCAATAATAATTGTATATCATTCCAATCGGGATTGTGTTGTTTTACGATAAATTGGAAATGCCTGGCTACACTTATCGGGTCACTTCTATAATCCTTTGCAATCTTTCTCCACTCTCCCAAATCAGCAGTGGAGAAAGGCACTTTAATTAGCATTGTTCCACCATCTGGCCCCACCGCCTCTCAGAGGGGTGCTTGTAAAATAGTCAGGGCAGACTTCTGCAGAGTGCGGGAAGAAACAGGGCTATCAGGAGGATTTGAAGCTCCTTCCGAGTCCGCATCCTTGTCCCGTGCCCGGGGGGGAGGTTTAAACAAGTCATTTAAGTCTTGTTCTGGGGCTTGGTGAACTTTGTCTGCCTTTGTACACCTCTGCCCAATGCTGCAGGAAGAACAGCATCTTTTCAGTTTACTTCTACCCTCTTTATTTTCTCGCTCCAATGTGAGTACCATAGGGTCCTGTGGGGGTGTTATCCCACAGTCCCTTTGCCACTCCGGATGGTTTCGCAGCGTGAAAAACATATCTGCATATGACACTTCATCCCATTTCCCTTCTCTTCTCAAGAACAGCATAAGCTGTAACAAAGTATTATAATCCAATGTTCCATTAAACGGCCACTTAACTTCGCCCTCTAACTTATACAATGGCCACCACTGATTACAATATTTAATGAGGGTCTTTACTTTCTGTGCTTCCCTTCCCAACAATATCCTTCCAATGGGCGAGTATACAACCCAGAGGACTCTTTTTTAGTATCCCTCCTTGGGTGTTACCCATTTTCAATATACTCTTAAGGAATTTAAACTGACTTTTAAAATCTCTTTTCACGCCTGTCAGCCACACTCTCACTTATTCTCACTCAATTCCACTCTCACGGACGTCCATGCACTCAGAGAAAATCACACACACATCACTTCACACAAACACTATGGTTCGACAAATTCAAATTGGTAGTCTATTCCAAATGCCTTATTGCCATAACCAAAATCAATACCAAGAGAAATCTAACATAGCATCGCTTCAGTTAACAACCTTTTAGCAGCTGCAAATATTTTGTGAATTACAAGAGGCCCGCTTACCCCTCTCCTGCTTCTCCTGGCTCCCAACAATGGGATACAGTGGTTACCTCGAACTCAGTCGATCTATCCCCGAGATCGCTACTGGCCGCTCTATCGGCCAGCGAGTTTCCCAATTGCAGTCCCAAACCCTATAGGTACCCAACCAACGGGCACTATGCTGCATGCCAGACGTCTCTGCGCGATTTATCAGCAGCCCCGAATATGCGTACGCTTAAGTCCCTTCGTTAAACATACCGTTAAATCCGCAGCTTCAAGAGGCTGTTGTCCACTCCTGCGGTGATCGGCCGGCAGCGGAGACTCCTCCGAGTAAAATGCTCGGGGCGCGCGCCTAGGAGCGTCCGCTCCGCAGTCGGTCCCGCAGCCGAGTGGAGATCCTCCTGGCTGGCTCACCAAAACTGACGTGCGGAAAGCAGACTTCACAATCTGTAAGATTGTAAAGTAGGTATGTTTATTCAGCGCTGGGCAGCACGGGGGGTAGTCCCGCCAAAACCGTGCGCGCCTGACACGAAAACTTGCTCTGTTTTTATAAGGCATCTCATTACATATTCATAATGTGTTGCAATACGCCTATACATATGCATTACCTATCCCCGCTTTGTATTAAAATTAGTTCTGCAAGTCATTTCCATATCTTTTTCTTGACTGAGTTTGCGCAGTGTCCCCTGGTGGTGGTCGTCAGGGGTCCTGAGGATGAAGGCAGGTGAGTCTTCCTCGTGACCACTAGTTGCCCCCACATCTGGCGCAGGCTCAGTAACGTCCTGGTTTTTGTCCAAACCGCAGAACCAGCTTTGGCTTGTTCTTGCAAGGTTGTAATTGTTCTTTTGACTTATATGGTCATAAACTGGATTTATATGGTCATAAGGCTCTCTACTCCGGTATACCTTATCACAACACCCAAGCAAACCATGTAAGATCTGGCAAACAGCTAAGCAGACTATTATTACCCTAATCAGCTAAGCAGACTATCATAATCGTTAAACTTTACCCTATCTCTTAACCCCCCTCTCTCTCAACAACGGTTGTGCTACCTGCTTTCTGGGGTGAGATGGGGATCCACGCCCTCTTTTGTATAATAGGTGCTTAAATGCTCCAAGGCACCACCCATGCACAGCTCCACCAGTGAAGGTGCCAGGAAGGACTTCTGTTTATGGTTCTCACTTTGCCCTGGTTGCCATGTGAGGTATACCACAACAGTTGTTCTACCTGCTTTCTGGGGTGAGATGGGTAAGTGCTGACTTTTGCAGTCAACTGGAGCCAAAATGCTCCAAGGCACCACCCATGCACTGCTCCCCCAGAGAAGGTTCCAGGAAGGTATTCTGTTTCTGGTTCTCACATTGCCCTGGTATCTATGTGAACTGCAACACAAAAGTGTGCTATCTACTTTCTGGTGAGAGATGGGGAACCACGCCTTCTTGTATACATTAGGTGCTAAAATGCTCCATGGCGCCACCCATGCACAGCTCCACCAGAGAAGGTGCCAGGAAGGAGTTCTGTTTGTGGTTCTCACTGTGCCCTTGGTATCCACATGTAGCACAACACAAAAGTTTTGCTATATGCTTTCTGGGGTGAGATGGGGAACCACGTCTTCTTGTGTACATTAGGTGCTAAAATGCTCCAAGGCATCACCCATGCACAGCTCCACCAGAGAAGGTGCCAGGAAGGACTTCTGTTTCTGGTTCTCACTTTGCTCTTCTTGCCATGTGAAGCACAACAAAGCATTTGTACTACCTGCTTTCAGGGGTGAGATGGGGAACCGCTTATTTTCACAATTGGTCGGAGCCAAAATGCTTTATGGCACCACCCATGCACAGCTCCCCCAGAGAAGGTGCCAGGAAGGACTTCTCTTGGTGGTTCTCTCTTTGCCCTGGTAGCCTCGTTAGGAACTGTTCTACCTGCATTGAGGGCTAAAATGGAGAACTGCTGGCTTTTGCACTATTCCGGGGCCAAAATGCTGTATGTCTCCACCCATGCCCAGCTCCACCAGAGAAGGTGCCAGGAAGGAATTCTCCTGGTGGTTCTCACTTCACCCTGTTAGGGATGTGAAGCATACCACAACATTTGTACTACCTGCTTTCAGTGGTGATCAAAATTGTCCCTTCAGAGTTGCAGTTGACAAGAGCCAAAAAAAAATCATGTTTGGAAAGTGCTACATTGCTGCTCTGGTGAACGTGCCAGGAAGTAATTATCTTACTGCTTCTCACCCTGCACTGACAGTCATGTGAGACACAGCACAAAAGATCTCCTCTCTGTTTCCTGTGGTGAGAGAATTGACCAAAACCTTCTGCACTCATTCCGAACCAGAGCTCACCTTGTTGAAGTGCGGCACTGTTCCCCTGGAGAAGGTCCCAGGAAAGAATTCTCTTGCTGTTTCTCACTCTGCCTATTACCAAAATCTCGGAATGAAGAACTTATCGACACCAATGTGATGTAGGTAAGCAGGCACTTCTTTATTGATGGCCGGGTGGGTGAGTGAGTCCTCTCACGATCAACGCACACCAAGTCTCAAAATCAGACACCATATATAGAGAGTATTCATACATATTCATTAAGTATTCATGCATAATCATAATATTTCCCGTAAATCATTAACATATTCTCCTCCTATATCCGATTCTGCGCAGTAGAGCTTAGAAAGGTCTAGAAATGGGTCTGGGGTACGATTTGGGTAGGTGGTATATGAGTCGGTGGTCGCGATCTCCCCCTGCCGGAATTACCTTTTACTAAAGTTCACGGTTTCTTGGCAGGTAACTACAAGCTGTTCCAGTCGACTCTCCCCAGTTTCCATTAATTCTATATTCTGACATTTCAATACACCTCCTACATACAGAAGACTAGTCAAATACAAAGAAACCTTTCAAACCCTAAAGTTATTACCTAAGTTTTAACAACGGTTCTAGCCCATTCTTCTAGCCTTGGTACGGGATGTACAGAAGATCTCATAGCAGCTTTTACTGTGCAACTATAAGTTTCATTAAAATATATTTATTATCCTTCTATATTTCTATTTTATAAAATAATTTTATAAAATCAAATAATCAATCAAATAAAGTCAATCAATCTTAAATTATTAGCAAATCTATAACATTTCCCCCCTTTGACAGTGCTGAAAATCATTATTTCAATACTTTCACATTATTTACATATAATTTGTTTCAGCATATTTTGGTGGTGGACTATGTCTTGATGGAAGAGTTGGTACTTCTCTCATAATCATACGATTGACTGCAATTCTATTGGTAAACTGTTTCTTCAAACATGCATATACTAGCATGCTCATCAAAAAGACAATTAATAACAGAAACAAAGTTTTGATTATGGATTGTATCCAAGAGGTCAAATTCCATCCCAGTTTGTTAAAAATTTTCCCTAACCAGTCTTCTGATCATCTTGAATTGATTCTGTTTCTTTTTCAATTTTATCTAATAAATCCAAATCATGTTCCACATCTTGTGTGACATTTGAAATGTGGATACAACAGTGGTCCAGTTTATCCTTGAGATATCCACATACTCCATGTTCTTTAAGTAGGAGCATATCTAATGCCATTCTATTTTATAAAGTCATTCTGGAGGTCGCCTATAATTGTATATTCAATTCCTTAAACCCCTTTTTGTTAATGTTTGCTAATTTTTCCACTTGACTGGTTAACTGATAGAGCCATGCTCTGTTTCTGTATGAAGCTATAGGATTTAGAAGTGATTCAAGTGCCCAGCCAATTTTCACTCCTGTAGATGGTTCATTCCAAATATCATCATTTATCTCAGATCTCTTTGTTCATTTTAATTTTAAATTCTCTAGGGATCCTTTAAATGCTGATTTCTTCCAAATTGGACACAATGTTGGCATGCCTAAAGTAATTTGTTTCACCTTACCATCTAATGGTAAATGTGTTGTCCAGGTTCCATCACTTAATGCCCAAACTAAATATCCTGGACTTCAAATAGTAGATTTTCTGCAATTAAACAAAGTTCCTTTTCTAACTGTAAAAGTGCTGGTTAAATTGAGAGTATTCTTAAGACCTCGACAAAAACAACCATATTTTAAAGCAGCAGCCAAAGGAGGAATTCTTTGAATTACTAAGTCTGCATTGCTGCAATCATACACTTTTTCACATTTCCACCATGGCACTATTTTATTTTCCTTTTCTCCCAATGAAGTTGACCTATTATTGACACAGGTTAATACTGAAAAAACTTTTCCTTCCCAGGTAAAACACCAAGAAGTTCTTGCCATATACTGAAAATGGGAAAATATGGACATAGACCATATAGAGTCCCATTGCTCTACTAATTGTGTACCTTGGCCAGTTTTGTTACACCTCCATTCCATGATATTTTTGCTTACATTGGTTTTAAGTTGTTCATCATAGGAACACCATCCCACCAACTTAAGTCTCCCTATTTTGGTAAAAACATAATTTAACAATTTTTCACAATCCGCCAGACTACCCGGAGATTTCCACTGTTTTCTAATGACTTTCACTTGTTCATTCCATTGAGTCACTGGCCTTTGTTCACAATAGATGGTTTCATTTTTATGTTCCAGATTGGTCAGATTCATAGTTAAAATTCCCCATGGAATAGATTCACCTACTGCCCTTGGTATTGGCAAACAAGCAGTGATCTGTGTGACATTTTGTAAACTGGTAAATCCTTTAATCAATCCTACCATCAAATTTTCCTCAGCCATTTGTTTGGGAATGTCAATCACTTGTTCTGTTTCTACTTGCCTTTTGTTCCTGTCCACCAAATCAGCCCATGATCCCACCAACACTACCGACCAAAATAAAATCCAAAAAATAATCATAACCTGATATGAAAAATTAGACATGTTTCAAAGTCAATTTTAACGTCTCTGGATCACAGTTAACAATCTTCCATGGAGTAGGTGCTTTCTTCACTCAAGTATAGTGTATCCAAGCCTCCGACTCTGCTATCTTGATAGCTTTAAAAGTGGTTAACAGTATCTGGAAAGGTCCTCTCCAGCGCTCCTGCAAAGGTTCAGAGGTCCAGGTCCTCACATAGACATAGTCTCCTGGTTGGAAATCATGCACTGAATTTTCCAGGGATAAAAGTCTATTCCAAATTACTGCACTCTGAATTGCAGCCAAAGTTTTCCCTAGAGAAAGCAAATAGTTATACACATCTTGCTTTCCTTTCACATGTATGTTTGGATTTGGTTCTGGAGACTCATATGGTTTTCCGTATAATAATTCATAAGGACTGTCTGAGGTTCCACTCTGGCTGTACCCTGATTCGTAATAATGCCAATGGAAGTGCCTGAGGCCACTTTAGACTGGTTTCTTGACAAATTTTACTTATTTGTCATTTCAAAGTTTGATTCATCCTTTCCACTTTACCACTAGATTGTGGTCTCCAAGACGCATGTAAATCCCAATTAATACCCAATAGTTTGTGTGGATAACTGGCTAGCTGAAAAGGGTCACATAGACATAGTCCAGCTGGCTGGACAAAAATGCACATCGCTCTCAGCTTATCTGAAGTAAAGCAAAAATACACTGTCTTTGGCTGTTCTTGTTACACAACAACAGGAAGATTTTGGTGGGAAAAGAATGTTGCAGGTGGGAACAGATAACTACAGAAGAGAAACTAGGAGCGGGCTTGGTATTTAGGCAACTAATCAATAATGAGCTTAACTTTTGTAATATGTATGAGCTAATTATAACAAGGCATAAAAGGTGACTGTAAAGTTCAATAAACAAAGTCTGCTGATCACTCATATTGAATGACTGTGTCTTCCCTCCGCCGCGACAAGTTTGCTAACACTTTGGACTACTTCAACAACAAAGTGTGGACCTCTGTCAGAGGAAATTCCAATAGGAACTCCAAATCTCGGAATTATTTCTTGTAATAACCACTTCACTACCTCTTTTGCTTGTGTGGTGCGACAGGGAAGTGCTTCTGGCCATCCTGTAAAAGTATCAGCCCCTACCAGGATGTACCGATACCCATTTTGTCTAGGTAATTCTGGAAAATCTACTTGCTAATTATCTCCAGGTTCTGTACCAGATTTCAGTCTACCCATTTGAACCTTTTTCTTAATCACTGGATTGGTTTTCAAACATACTTCACATTTTGCAGTTACCATTTTAGCTATTCCCAACATTTTAACTGATACTACTTGTTTTCGTAAAGAAGTTACAAAGGCTTCTGCTCCCCAGTGACATTCCTGATGTTTTGTTTGAATTATCTCTCTCATCAGAAGAGGTGGAATTACTACTTGTCCATTAGGAGTTATCCACCACCCAGCTAGGTTTTTCTTAGCATTTAATAACTGACCCAATTTGTCATCTTCTTCTGAATATTTGTTTTTTCCCTGGGAAGGGTTACTGTTTTTGAAGGAATTATTGCCATCTGTAATGCTTGTTTCTTTGCAACCTTTCTTGCCGTTTTATCAGCCAAATTATTCCCAGCTATTATTTTTGTATTCCCAATTTGATGTGCCTTACAGTGCATGATTGCTACTTGATCTGGCTTTTGAACTGCTTGCAATAATTGTAAAATTTCCTTTTGATGTTTAATGTTAGATCCTTGAGAGGACAATAGCCCCCTTTCTTTCCACAAGGCCCCATGGACATGCGCTACCCCAAAGGCATATTTTGAATCAGTCCAGATATTTACTTTCTTGTCTTTACTTAATTCTAGGGCTCGAATTAAAGCAATGAGTTCTGCTCTGTGGGCTGACGTGGTACTCGCCAATGTTCCTGCTTCTATAACTGTAGTATCTGTTGTTACCGCATATCCGGCGTATCGGACTCCTTGTTCCATAAAGCTGCTTCCATCTGTATAGAATTCCCAGTCTGGACACTCCAATGGTACATCCTTCAAGTCTTCACGACTGGAGTAAACATACTCGATGGTAGCCAAGCAGTCATGTTCCAGTTGTCCTTCTTCCTGTATGGAACTTAAAAACACTGCAGGATTTACCAGGTTAGTTGTCTTTAGAATCACATCATCTTGTTCAGTCAGTACTACAGCCAATGTCCCCCCTTTTGTTATAAAACAGTTATCACCATGTGTGGGACATAGACTGTTATTGTTCTTCCCAAAGTCAATTTCCGAGCTTCTTGTATGAGCATCACTGTTGCGGCTACTGCTCTAAGGCAGTTTGGCCACCCTTTACTCACTGTGTCCAGTTGTTTAAAGAAATATCCGACTGGTCATTTCCAGCTTCCTATCCTCTGGGTTAACACGCCCAGTGCAAGGTGTTGTCTTTCATGAACAAACAACTGGAAATCTTTGGTTAGATCCGGCAGTCCCAAAGCAGGTGCAGACATTAAGGCACGTTTTAACTCTACAAAAGCCTTTTTTGTTGTTGTGGGCCCCATACAAAGGGAGAATTTTTTTGGGCCTCATACAGCAGTTTAGCTATTAGCCCATAGTTCATAATCCAAAGGCGACACCACCCAGTCATTCCCAAAAATGCTCTGAGTTCATGAATATTTCTCGGCTCAGGTATACCACAAATAGCTTCTTTGCGATCTTTTCCTAATTGTCGTTGTCCTTTTGAAATCTCAAAGCCCAGATATATCACAGTCTGGCAGGCTATTTGGGCTTTCTTCCTGGATACCTTGTACCCATTTAGTCCAGAAAATTCAAGAGGTCAATAGTCACTTGTATACAAGTAAATCTTTCTTCTGTAGCAATCAGTATGTCATCCACATATTGTAAATGTCCAAGCCTTTGGTTTGTCCTGTTTCCAGATTTCAAATTCCTTAACTAAATGATTTCCAAAAATAGTTGGACTGTTTTTAAGTCCTTGGGGTAATCTAGTCCATGTCAACTGCATCTTTCGCCTGGTTTGTGGATTTTCCCATTCAAAAGCAAACAGTTTTCTGCTTCCCTTTTCCAAAGGTATACAAAAGAAAGCATCTTTCAAATCAAGCACTGTAAACCACTGATAAGTCTCCCTTAATGCTGTTTATAGTGTATAAGGGTTTGCTACTACAGGAAAAATATCCTTAACTATTTGATTTACTGCTCTCAAGTCTTGTACCAGTCTATATTCACCTGAAGGTTTTCTGACTGGTAAAATAGGAGTATTATACTCAGATTCACATTCTTCCAAAATTTTGTACTCCAAAGATTTATCAATCAATTTCTTCCATTCCTGTCTAACTTCCGGTTTGATTGGATATTGTTTAATTCTCACTGTTCCTGCGCCTTCCTTCAAATCTATTTTAACAGGTTCTGCTAGTTTCGATTTACCAGGAATATTTGTTTCCCATACAGTAGGTATCACTGCCAAATCCACCTCCGGTGGAATTTCTTGTTCCTTTACTCTTTCTTGTATCATCAAGATTTCTCCCGTTTTTGACTCAGGTCTTTTCAAGTAAAGTTCTCCTTCGTCAAAAACAATTTGTGCATTTAATTTGGATAACAAATCCCTTCCTAACAAGGGTATTAGACATTCTGGTACATACAAAAATTCATGTGTAAATATCTTATTTTCAAATTTCATATCCAGGGGTTGCAGGAATGGCCTGGTTTTGTTCCAGTTTTTCCTTTACAGGTATTTAATAAAAAAATGTCGTTCCTGTATCCACTCCCAACCTCACAAGTTGAACAACATTTTTTTTTTCACTTTCTTATTATCAGAAGTTATAGCCATTACCAAATTATCTCTAATAGTTAGCTTACATTCATCCTGCCAATCCTTTCTTTGTCTTAAGTAAAAAAAACAAATCCACATCTGGCATTTTATTCCATTTCCCTTCTCTTTTACAATACAGCATTAACTGCAGAATAGTGTTATAATTCAGTGTCCCATTCATGGGCCACTTTTCCTGATCATCCAATATATACAAAGGCCACCAATTATTACAATACTCAAATTATTACAATACTCAATTATCTGGCTCTTTTGCAGATCATCATATAAATTTCCCCAATGTGCCAATAGACATCCCAACAAAGAATTTTTCAGGATTTTGTCATTTACAGCAAGATTACTCATGCTTTTACTTTTAAACAACTGAGTTAACTTAGATGCCATGGTGTAATCACTCACAGTACAATACACAATTATTCAACTCTGTCACTCCGATCTGCGGATCCACACTCCACACTCGCTTTCGTGCTCAATTGCACGTCTCACCCTTACAGCCACACTCACACTTTTCCACAATTCCTTTGAATAAAGACATAAAACAGAATATTATACACTTCTTAATTTTCTTCTCAATACACAGACACAGTAAACAATTCCGTATCAAAAGAAAAACCCCTTCTAACTTCTTGTTAGAGACACTACCTTAGAGAACACTATAGCATATAGGTTCTCTTGTTTCCACTTTTGTCCAACCCTGCAATAGCTTTCGCTTATGTCTTACGGGCAGACTCTTAGTCCTACCCTGTGCAGCTTTCACCGCGTCTGACAGGCAGACTTACTCAGTGGGACTCAAACCCACTGGTGGGACTCTAACCCACTCCTTACAATACACTTATTATAGTGGGACTCCAACCCACTTCCTCCAGTGCACTTACTTTAGTGGGACTCTAACCCACTTACTACAATTAGAAAAAGAAGTGTCTTACCAAAAATCCAGGGAATGTCGTGAAGAGCCTTACGGATCGGGGAACGATGGGTATCCCCGAGAAATCCTCGGTGCCGGCTGGAACCGATCAGGTCCCCGACTCCTCTGGTCTCCTTCAGCGAGGTCCCATCTGGGTCGCCAAAACTGTTACCGAAATCTCGGAATGAAGAACTTATCAACACCAATGTGATGTAGATAAGCAGACACTTCTTTATTGGTGGCCGGGTGCATGAGTGAGTCCTCTCACGATCAACGCACACCAAGTCTCAAAATCAGACACCATATATAGAGAGTATTCATACATATTCATTAAGTATTCATGCATAATCATAATATTTCCCGTAAATCATTAACATATTCTCCTCCTATATCCGATTCTGCGCAGTAGAGCTTAGAAAGGTCTAGAAATGGGTCTGGGGTACGATTTGGGTAGGTGGTATATGAGTCGGTGGTCGCGATCTCCCCCTGCCGGAATTACCTTTTACTAAAGTTCACGGTTTCTTGGCAGGTAACTACAAGCTGTTCCAGTCGACTCTCCCCAGTTTCCATTAATTCTATATTCTGACATTTCAATACACCTCCTACATACAGAAGACTAGTCAAATACAAAGAAACCTTTCAAACCCTAAAGTTATTACCTAAGTTTTAACAACGGTTCTAGCCCATTCTTCTAGCCTTGGTACGGGATGTACAGAAGATCTCATAGCAGCTTTTACTGTGCAACTATAAGTTTCATTAAAATATATTTATTATCCTTCTATATTTCTATTTTATAAAATAATTTTATAAAATCAAATAATCAATCAAATAAAGTCAATCAATCTTAACTTATTAGCAAATCTATAACATGCCCTTGCAGGCATGTGAGGAACAGCACAAAAGTTCTGCTCCCTACTTTTCGTGATGTGAAAATTGACCCCTCACATTTGTAATCGTACAGAGCCAAAAAAATCCTCACCTTGACAAGTGCAGCACTTCTCCCCTGGAGAAGGTGACAGGAAGGAATTCCTTTGCTGTTTCTCACCATGCCCTGGCAGCCATGTGAGGCACAGAACAAAAGTTCTGTTCCCTGCTTTCTAAAGTTAGCAAAATTGACCGTTCATAGTTGCACTCATGTAGAGACAAGACTTTCTTACTCAAAAGGAAAACCAAAAAGCCACGTAGCCTTGGGAAACCCCTTGTTCTTCCACGTGGCTTATCATTTTCCTTGGCTTTTCCTCAAGGCAGGAGAAATAACCATGAATTTGGAAGCCCACGTAAATTCAAGTACACTTAGTCCTCTGACAGTCATTCCTTATGGGCCAGCAGTCCTCTCACCCCTCCACAGAACTGCTTGTTAGTCCTCTAGTATTCATTCTCCATGGAGGGATCACAAGTCCTCCATACCTACCTACCACCTCACCAGAAATGAGTCAGACCATACCAGAAGTGACACTGCCTGACCTGCAGGAGATATAGTCGACCAGTAATGATGGTTTCAAGACAGAAAAAACACCTCCATCCACCAGCACAGCAGAAAAAAAACCAGAAGAAACTTTGTACACAAACCAAAGGCCCCCATCCAAACCCTACAAAGGCAAAAAAGCTGAAAAAAGGCACTCTCCACCAAAAAAAAACCAAAACCACCACACAGAACACAAGATAAGATAAAAATGCTATAACCCCAGGAACCCAGGGCCAACAAACCCAGATTCTGTCCATAACAATAACACGCTTTAACACTAACTCGCTTGACCTTTGGCATCCCATAACCTTGTTCCCCCAAAACCCCAGCACACTGTAGCCCTAAGGCAACAAGAAATGGAACACAGTCCCTGGAGATCTCCGCCAGGGCCTTCTGGTGGTCCCTGACCTCAGGCATCACAGCCTTGAAGTGGGAGCCAGATGGAGGCACCAGGACATCACTGGCATCCATCTTCACACCCTGAAACTGTGCCTGGGATAAATGCTCCTGGGAACAGAGGCTGAGGCACTCGGAGGCTTTGAACCAGCCAGTCACCATCACAGGGCTTCAGCTCATAATTTCTGTGTCAGAGCTACCAGGCAGATGGCCCCATCCTCCCTGAGACACCGCTCAGGGCACCTGTACCTAGCTCCAGGGGGCTGGATACACAGCCTCGGATCTATGGGGGGGAGGGGTGCTTTAATCCTGGGAGCAGGATTTCGAAGAGGGGCACTGGGAAAGCCTCCTCAGGCCAGGAAGCCTGAGAAACATCCCTGTGCTGCTCCACATGTCACCAAAAGCAGGGGCTGAGGAAGGCTGCTTTGGTGCCCGTCAAGGGAAACAGCTCACGTGGGCTGCTCTGTGGCCACCGGCTGCCATTGCTGTCGCGCGGGTCTCAGTGTTGCTCTGCAGTCGGCCGTCACCTCCCTGTGGGACACTCTCCAGCGCACCACACGTCTGCACTGGCTCTCCCTGGGGACAAAGATCACAAGCAAGGGGTGGGCTTGGCTTTGCCCCCAGTCCCAGGCTGCCACAAGAGAGACCTGCCACCCCCGCACCAGCTGTGCGATGTGGGAACCATGTACAGCTGCAGATGTAGATCAGGGCAGCTGTGGGGAGTGGGCAAGCCCTGTGGTGGTGCCCCCGGCACCGGCAGCAGGCAGAGCTGGGGAGAGTGAGGGGAAGCCCAGGGCAGCCAGCAGCTGGTGGCGGGGTGCAGCACCCTCAGTGATGCCTGGGTCCTTGTGCCTCGGCCCCAGGGCTGCAGCACAGGGCTGGCCCCAGCTGGAGCTTGGCTGGGAACAGCCAGGTAGGGCCCCCCTGACAGCCCAGGCACGCACCTGCTCCTTTAATGTGGCAGCCTGTTCCTTTGCAATCGACCCTGTGGCATCCAGAGAAGAGCCCTGCGGGCTCTGCTGTGGGCCTGAGCCATCTCTCCAGGGATGAGGCCTTCCTCGGCATCCGTCCCTCCGACCCCCACTGTCTGTCCCTAAAACACTTCCCCTCGCCCCCACCCCCCTGCGAGCAGGGAATACGCCTCCCCAGCTGTGGGCCCAGGTGGCGCAAGCCCCCCCAGGGCTCACCATGCCATCCATGTGGTTCCTGGAATAATAATTTTAATGAGCAACACTCAGAGAGGCCAAAAACTGGAGTGCAGAGTTGATGCCAGCATTACAGCCGGCTGCAAACGAAAGGCAGTAAATGGACATGGGAGGTGCTGGGAGGGAAAGCGCCATGTGAGGACGGTTGGGAATCTTGGGCTGGCTGGGAGGGAGCTCCATCGAGCGCTCAGAGTCGAGGATTGATATCCTTGCAACCATGGAGGTTTTTTCATGGAGAGCTGCGCTAAGCAAGGCTGTTTTATCAGTTTGGCTACAACACGAGGGTGCTGCACCCCTGGATGTGTGCTTCCCCTGAACTGACAGAGAACTTTCTCTCCTGGGCTTTGTTCCCTCTGGGACAGCGGCTGTGAGTGAGGCAGGGCCGTCAGATATGCATAGCAGGGGTCGAGGGGCTCGGAACGGAGAAACATCCCGGCCTGTGCCCAGCCCTGCCCCTCTCTTACAGCCTCCATGGTAGTTCCCCTTCAGCAGAATAAAACCACCAACGGTCTGTCTTCAATGGTGTTACTTGTACGTAGAAAAAGGGGACATCACATACCGTAAAGCAAAGCCAAGAAGTTGAAGCCTGATTTAAAAAATGAATACATTCAGTACATCACAAAAAATGTGGTGGAACTCATTCTTCCAATTGTATTAGGCGGGAGGAAAATAGATTTGGAAAGCAAATAAAAATCACTCACTTCAAGCTATAAGTTTGCTACTAAACACAGACTCTCCCGTGCATGTACTGCTCATTAGTTCCGTGCTTTGGACGTGCCTGCGGTTTCCCTGAAGCACCCTCTCTGGGTTTCTCTTCCAGAGGGGTTCTTGGGATATCTGCATAGGGAATCTGCCTGAAGAAATCACCGTTTATTATCCTGTCGGGTTTCAGTCAGGGCAGATAGCCTGTGCATGCAGGGACTACAAACTGCAGGCATTGCAACTTGTGGATCCTAAGAAAAAGGAGGTATAAGATATGAATTTACAGCACAAGGTCACTGAAACAAACCATGTGAAGTGGAAAATAGTACTTTTAGCCACAGTGAAATAGTGTACATTTAAAAATAAATCATCTTTATACAAAAAAAGTTATGAAAACTTATTTTCAAGACATTAGCTCTTTGCTACTGTTTGCCTGGAGTTTACATGGGAATTAAGAGATCCGTTTCTCTAAAGCAGCTGTGATGAGAGTCACGTATCAAATTCTGGAGAAGTGAATGATCTGATCTGGTAACCTAAACCCTATTTCCGTTACGTACCCTAATCAAAAGTGATTGCTAGTCTGTTAGAGTAGACCTTACGCCCTGCTGTTCCTTGCCTTTTAAATAATTTTAGTGAGTTCCCTCCTAGGGATTTTAAAAGAACGGCTTTTAAAACAGCTTTTCCCAGCAAGCCAGATGTTAGATGAGTCACACTGAAATAAGGGGAGGGGAGTCTGTGGTGTACCCCTGTGGTGCATCACTTTAAAATAGTGCAGTGCAGTCTAGGGCAAATAAAAGAATAGCAAATGAGGAGAGTTCAGCTGCTGTGGCTATTTACTGTACAGCAACTTCAGTTCAAGCCATGCTGATAGCTCTTGTAATGCCTTAAAACAAACAACAGTTATCTGTGGTCTCAAGGTAAGACATCCTAAACATCTGCTGGTTTCCAGACTTGAAACATTGCAGCTGCCTTACCTGAAGGAAACGTTACTGTTAGCGTACCAGGAATCTCGCTGCTACTGTCATGTGGCATTTTCACTGAGGAGCTATGTGACTAAGAATTGACACCTCACAAAACACTGAACAACTCCTGCTGGAAAAGATCCACTTTCAAATACTTTGCAAAATATTGTGGTTATTATATTTTTCAGTTCCTTACACTGGCCACAGAAATACAGCCACAGGCTATTCAGTTTTATGCTTTACCAGCCTCAGGACTTCTCTCAGGACAGCTGGCAGTGACAGAAGTCACATCAGTGTCTCCTCCAGCAGTCCCTTCATCCAAGCTGTCCTGGCACTGCTCCTGCTGACACATGCTTTGGCCTATGAGAAAGACCAACAGATGTGATCTTGCTGGGCTGACCCTGTCTCTAATGTGGTGGTTTTTTCTGTCCTGCAGGGCAAGGAGTGGGATTGAGTCACTCACATATATACACACACCACCACCCCTGGGAAGCAGGCAGTGAGCAGCAGGAGCAAAGGCATTTGGAGGGGCAGGAAAGGAGCAGCAGCAAACTCCTCTCCATGCCTGAAATCCCGAGGCTGCAGAGCAGGCACAAAGGCTCTGCAGAAGAGTTTTAGGAGGAAACACTACAGGTTGATATTTGAGCGTATTCAGGTGGGAGCATACCTGGGAAAATGGTAGGTGAAGAACTAATTGCTTAGTAAAAAGGCTGCTTGTTCCTTCTGTGTTGAGAGGAGATGCCTCAAAAATATGCTAATTATACATGTTTTCAGTTGAGCATGATTAAAAGTAGGATGAGTGAAAAAATGCGTATGTGTACACACACAGACACATACGTATACATAAATGGTGTTAATCAAGGGCTAATTGTCTTCACCCATCAATTGGCCACTGGAGACTGCACAGATGAAAAAGTAGTAAAAAGGAGTGCTGTGGGGACTCCACTTGTGAGACGCTGTTAAAGATTGTTATTCTCTCCCCATAACTTCTGTTTCCTTTGCAGTGCCAGAGGACAAGCCCTCTCTGAATCCGTTCCTGCCAGTGGAACAGGTGCTACCTGGCTTTACCTGGCATGGCTGGCTGTGGCACACCACTGCCAGCACCTTGGAGATGGGTTCATGGTAATGCCAGGCTAATCCTGATGAAAATAAAAAATTAAATTAAATTAAATTAAAAAATTAAAAAGTGCCAGCATCTTAAGTGTATGTATTAACCTGGAACAATGTTGCTGCATAGTTGGGATTCAGATGACACAGGGCAGCGTGAGGATTGCTAACATGGACAAAACAGTGGGACTTACTTTGCCTCTTTATTTAGGTAGCTAGTTAAACAGCTAAGGATTGAGGCTCTTGTGGCAAGGGTGTTTGCTTTCCCTTGAGCAAACAGTACTTCAATAAGTGCAAAACAAAACCGGCAAAACTGGGAATAGTATTTTCCTTCTGACACGCGTTTTTTCCAAAAGGCAGGTGTATGCTTCAGATCTGGGGCCATCTTTGTACATGATAAAAATAGTTCACGCAATTTGTGCAGTGTTCAGAGTTTTAAAAGATGGGCAGCAGTGTCTGGTATACACCTGGGCTTCTTGACCATCCTGAATTTTTTCAACTGTTGACCTCCAAAAGCTTTTTTTCTCTCCTTTTCTCTTCTGGTATGCTTTCAGCCTCTTCTCCAGAGGCCTGTTTTGTCTTTCTGTTTCTTTGGTTTTCCTTTTCCTGGGAAGACCCTGCAAATCTTTATATTCCACAGTGTTATTAGACAGGTAAAACCATGATCAACTGAAATCAGTTCTTATTTTAAACAAAGGGAGATCATTTTATCTTCTTTCCTCTGAAAGGCTCATCAGTTGTTCCAGGTGTACCAAGGAGTCTACTGTGCTCTCGGGGGTAGCTGGAGGCAAAGGTACAAGTGCCTGAACCAGAAATGTTGAAGTTGACAGGTGGCAAGATACCTAGAGTAGTAAGCTACTGTTTTCCAAATTGCTACCTTAGCTCCTAAAATAAGACCTCTTTGGTTGGTTTGCATTATCCACATTTTTCACAGTCGTAAAATAGGCTTCAGGAGCTCTGATGAATTGGGATGATGGGCTACCCCTTGTGGGCTGGGGCACCACAAACTGGTGGGGCTGTGAAGGGTAGGATAGACCTCAGAGAAATGCTGGGAAAGGAGGGTTAGAAAAGCCTTTCCAACTTCTTTCTGCTGGGGTTTCTTCTTCCCTCCTGGGACACAGTTCTGCTGTTATTCCTTTGGCAGCATTATCCCATTCTGGGGTGTGAGCCTTTTATTTTTAAACCTGTGGATTTGTATTTGACTTCTTGTAGGTATTTAGATTGATTAAGCACATTCCCAATGCATCTGAGAAAGAACCTCTGTTTTTTCTTCTCTATCATTACAGGGTGGGAAAAGTCAAACAGACAAGGGATCTAATGACAGGAAGAGGCACAGCAGCTACTTGGACCTATCAGAAACTACTGTCATACATGAGAAATGTGTCAGTGTTTGTTGGCCTGATATCCCTCTACTGTTTCTGATTTCACCACCATATCTGCCCCTGCTTCTTTGTAAAGGATGAACAGAGAGGGTGCTGTGTCCAGGAAGTCTTTTACTTGGGACTCTGCTTCCCCTGCATGGCCACTTTGATCTTTCAAATGCACTTCTGGAACACAAAAGCACATGCAGCAAAGTGACTTCTTGGAAGTGGACAACAGCTAACCAAAATCCATTCAAAGCCTTACATCAGCTGTCATCGTAGCCCTCTGATGCCCTGTTTTCTGCCATGTCTGCTGCACTGAAAGGAAATGATTTGCAAAAGAACATCTCTGTCAGGAGGTTTTCGAAGTCAGAGCCCAGGCTTTCAAGCATCAGCTACTCTTCCAGAGCAAAGCATTCATGCCCCGAGAGGCATTGGCCAGAGGCAATGGGAGAAGCAGGGCTAGAGGACAGCATACGATGCCCAGCCCTGCTAGAAGAGATGCTGAGGTGGGACCATCATTTTCAAACCATCTCCTTCAGGCAAGTGAGATTGAAGGGAAGAAGCTGAACATCAGCAGTGTTATTTGCTGTAATGTATGCCATCACTCTGAGCATGTTGGAAGCTTACTGGTAGGAGATCTCTGCTGTCAGCTCTCTAGAACTGGAGCTACTTGCTCCATTTGTGCAGGTATCCACCAGCAGCACAATAAGGAATAGGACCAGAAGCCCCAGATTTTGAAAACCCTCAGCCCCTCCTCATACCTGTGCACCTGTCCATAGGTGCTGGCACCTCCTCGGCTGATGGAGGGGAGAGGCCAGCAACCTCCTCCCCAGGATGTCCCCGCAGTTTTCAATGAGAAACTCCACCAGCACTTTCACCTGCACACATCAAAGCCTTGGTCTCAGCCTACGAGTTTTCTCCCTTTGAGCCTCCCAGTTCTCCTTGCCATCCCCCTGGGGAGGGAGTGAGCGCAGCTGGCGGCCCTGGTTAAACCACAACAGCCTATGAGCAAAATAGTTAGCTGGTTGATGGTGAGAGTGCTCATCCTTCCTCCTCCGTCAGGGTACAGGTGTCTCCCATATCACATTGGGACACACAAAAGCCTCAGCAGTCTGGCTGCTGTTGGAGCTGCTGGAAAAGCTTTTTGAGTGAGCTGATGTATTTGTACTGGCTGGCGTGGCAGTTTGGTTTATACCACTGCCCTGAGTGTGGGGGTCTGGAGAAACTGCCCGGCAGTCAGTGTGCAGGGATGATGGCTGCAGGAGCCAGCAAGCTGCAGGTGATGGTCAGAGGCAGCACCGTGTCTGCCTGTGTGTTGCCCTGGCTCTGAGCTAATGGTGCTGCTCCCTGATGGAGCATCCATTGAGCCTGAGCACAAGCTGTGTCTTAGCTAGAATCCAAGCAGGAGCTGAGAGGACAGTGACACCACCAGAGGTGCCATCCGGCCCCCACCTCCCTGTGTGACTGTGCTGCAGTGTGAGTCCTAAAGCACCTGAGCTCAGCCATGACTCCCACTGGCAAGGATTCTGGGGCAAAGGATGATCCCAAAGTCCTCCCCTAGGATGATGCATCACTAAACAACATCTGCCTAGTCCCAAATTATCAGATGGCAGCCATAGTCAAAAGAGAAGAAAGATCATTTAATTGAAGACAGCAAATGTGGGGGGGTGGGGGCGACCCAGCAGCCCCAGGGCTTCAGGAGTAACAAGAAAACAGCACCTGCAATGATAAGAGCCAGAAAGCACTGCTAAAGCCACAAAGCCAGGACAAGACATGACTTGGTTGCCCTTTCTTTGGGGAACAGAGTTTACAAGGACTTGTTTGTGGCTGAGAAGAGAGAGCTATCTCTGGCTTGGACTAAGGGCTGTCTCCGGCACCTTATCCACATGGGTAATACCCCTAGAGAGCTGTGCGTGCACAGAGATGCTCACAGTGCCCCTGTGCCACGCAGCAGAGCTTGGTAGGGAGCCCCTGGGGAGCTGCCGCAGAGTTCTGTCCACAGCCGGCACAGCACCAGCCTTCGCCAGCTCTTGCCAGCCAGCTTGTCTGACTTAGGGCAGTGTTTAGAGTTGGGAAAGACAGGCAGGAGAGCCTGGTACGCACCTGGGCTTTGTGACCTGCTGCAGCTTCCTGCATTTTCTCAGTTTTCAATCCACAAAATCGTTTCCTGTCTTCTCCTTTTTATTTTTGCTTGGCTGTCCCTCTCCTCTGCCCTGATTTCTTTTCTTTTCCTTTTCCTCGAGTTTTCCTTCTCCTGGTGGGAGCCTGCAAAGCTTTCGATCACACAGCGTGATGAGATGGGGAAAGCCACAAGCCCCTGCAGTGAGCTCTCATGTCAGGCAAAGGGAGCTCTTCCTACCTGGTTTCCTTGGGCAGGCTGGTCAGTTGTTGCAGGCGTGCCAGGAACTCTGCCGTGCCCTTGGAGGTACCTGGAGGCAGTGCCATCAGGGCCAAGTTCAGAGGCTTTACGAGTAAAACCAAAGCATGGAAGCACAGAGAACGGTTGAGCTTGGAAGGGCCCTCTGGATGTCACCTGGTGCAACCCCCTGCTCAAGCAGGGCCACCTAGAGCTGCTTGCCCAGGACTAGGTCCAGATGTCTGCCCAATACCTCCAAGGAGGGAGACTGCACAACCTCTCTGGGCACCTCATAAAAAAGCATTTCCGGATGGTCAGAAGGAACCTACTGTGTTACAGATTGCACCTCTCACCCAGGCACCTCCCTTCAGGTATTTACACACATTGACAAGCTCCTCCCTGAGCCTTCTCCAAGCTACACAGTGCCAGCTCTCTCAGCCTTTCTTCATATGAGAGATGCTCCAGTCTCTTCATCATCTTAGCGTCCCTTAGGAGGTGATCCTTTAGTACTAAACAGCTTTCTCTGCCTCCCCTGCCCTCCAGCACTTTGACCCTTTAAATTATCAAAATACCTAAATATTCAAAAGAGGCTTCTAAATTGCCTGGAAATTCTAAAGGAGACTGTCAACAACAAACCAGAAAGCTAGACAAGCAGATGACTCAAACAGGTGCAGAATAGTCTCTTTGGTCTGTCTTCTTACTGTCTGCATTCAGAACAAACTTGCAAAATCAAATCCCTCACAACTGAGGCAATACTGCTGCTTCAGGTTTTTCTTGCTCAACATATTTACAGTTTCATAAGGGATATTACATGTCAGTCAAGAAAGGGAGGGAACATGCTACTGTTTCACTATTTGATGTTAATAAATACCAGACATTGTATTTTCCAGGGATGCAAGCCTATTTCTATTAGCAAGAAAACTGAGAAATTCAATATATTTTCTCCCTGGTACAACCACTAACATGCCTGTATCTTTCCAAAGAACTATATACCAGTAGGCTGTACAGGAAGATCACTGATGAGGACTTTGTCGTTCTCAAAGTAAAGTGCTTTTTTTGTTTGAGTTGTAGGGTTTTTTCTGCTGACAGTATCTCAGCACCCTCTGGAGACAAAGGACTGGATCATGAAAGCCTGAACCAAACACGGTACTGAAACATCTATCTTGTGACTGAAATGGAAATACAGTGGCGTATTTTGACTATTTTTTATTTACAAGGAGGTATCGCCTCTTCACACTAAAGATAACAAAGACAGAATGCAGAATGCAATAATAAGACTGCAAAATCAATTCCTAGTCCTGCTCCTTCAAACTTCTCACAGTGTTCAAGTAGATGGACACTTTTTAGTTTCCCTTGTCCTGCTGCATTGGGGCACTGAGCCTTGTGTACAGCTCACCGCCAGGATTTCTCATGTGCATTATTGAATAAGCATCTCCTGCCTCCTGTGTGCCCTCAAGTATGTTTGCAGCCACTGGGCGCAGCGCTCCTGGCCGTTCCCGGGTGCAGGGGAGGGGGTGATGTGCTGTGGGGCTCTGGCAATGGCCCCTGTTCCCCTGGGGCTCCAGCTGGGGCAGCCCCCGGTACACCCAGTGAGGCTGAGGATGGGGCTGGCCCTGCCTTGTGAAGGGGCTCCAGCTGTAAAGGGGCTGCCTGGGCACCCCTGCCCAAGGGAGCTGGCAAAGGGGAACTGTCTGAGGTGGGAATCCAAGGGGGTCCCACAGGCAGATGCCCCCAGCAAGGAATGACCAGGTCCTGCAGCCGGGAAGGATCCCTCTGAGCCGTCCCCAGTGGAGCACATCACCAGCACATGGTGCTGGGAGATCGGTGTCTCCATGGGCTGCACATGTGAGCTGCTGGGAAGCCTCATGGTGGAGGAGCGTTGAGGTGCCCACCACCGAGATGGAGAGAAAAGCGTCGGCGCGATGAAGATATCCTGCTGGTGCTGGGGGCTGTGGTGAGTCTCGTCTTCTCTCGTGCATGTCCAGGTCCATCTCTGCCGCCCTTCACATCTCTGCCTGCTGCCCTGTCTCCGATTCTGTCTCCCGCTTTGCCAGCCCACCTACCAGTCTGCTCCCCAAACCCTGTGACTCTTCTTCCAGCTCTGCCCTCTGCCACTTCACCTATTAATTTTCTTCTGTTTCCCTCTCTGCATCTACCTCTCCCAATTTTTCAGTGCTTTCCTATTTCTCATACCCCATTGCATTTTAATTTCTCTTCCTACGTTTCCCTTTCTCCCATACTATGTGCCTATTTTTAAACTCTTTCCCATGTGTCTGGCACCCCACTGCTTTTAAAACTTTCTTATTCCAGTTCTTCTTATCCATCTCCTTGTCCCTGTGGGTTTTTTTAATATTCCTGTGTTTCTTGTACCCAGTCACAGTTTAAATTTTCCTTCTGCATTGTCCTCTCTCCACCTCCCTGTCCCTGTGTGTAAATGTCTGGGCTATAGAAGGTTTCTAAAATGCAAAAGAACCCTGTTCATAGAACAGATTTTAGCACGTCAGCCGCCTCTAAATGTCTGCCTGTGGAAGATACAAAAGCACTTTCAGAAGCCACCTCTTCCCCTTTGCCCTTCCTGATGCAGGGCCGATTCCCCCAAACTGGGACTTTCCCCTGTGGGGCTGCACACAAGGGGTGGGAGCTGCTGCCACCGCACAGAAATACCCCCAAACCCCCCTGATTCTGGGTCTGCAATGGGGAAAACAATGTGGGTCTCCCGGGAAAGCCAAGTCCCCTGGGATCTGTGCAGTTGGAAAGCTTTTCCAAGCCTAAACCAAAAGCAAAACCCAATTGTTTCTGGTGCCCATGTCCATGAACGTTTCTACGCACATAGACCCCCCAAGCGTGTGTCTGTGAGCCTTCCCCTGCATCCTGTGTCCATCCCTAAATTCAACCCCCACATTGTTCTAGGTCTGTGGTGTCCATCCTGTCACCCCCCGGGGGCCTTCACCACCCAGTGTCACCTGTCAGCCCCTGCACCTGTGGTGGCTCTCCCAACAGCCCTGGGCACATCACTGCCCCATGTCCTGTCACCCCCCAGATTGTCACTGCCTGCTGTCCCCTCCTGTCACCCCCCAGGTTGTCACTGCTTGCTGTCCCTTCCTGTCACCCCCCAGGCTGTCACTGCCTGCTGTCCCCTCCTGTCACCCCCCAGGCTGTCCCCACCTGCTGTCCCCTCCTGTCCCAAGGCAGCCTGGGGGAGATGCTGGGGCTCTGCCGAGTGGCACTTGGCTGCCCGCACCGCAGGGACAGCACAGGGAGGGGACATCTCAGGGTGTCGCAGTGTTGTCCTTGTTATACTCCTCCATGGTATTAATGATGGTTCCTTTTGTAATTGTCTTTTATTCACTCTGCCTGATGGAGCTTCCTCTGGTAGAACCAGTGCCAAGAGGAAAAAAGCGTGCAGTCCAGTTGTAACAGGCAAGGTGCACACCGTCATCTTTTGTAATGCTTCATAAAATGGCTTTTATTTAAATTCTGTATCCTCAGTATTTTTTCCAAAAATGTTCAGTTAAGGGAACAGATGAAAGAAAGGGTGAGTCCACTAGCATGAGCGGGGAAAACCATGTGACCTTGACCTAGAATGACAGCTCTGACTCTTCTCTCTGCCTCTTCTTGGATATGATGGTGATTGTGAGTAGGAATGAGAGGGGGTATGACTAGACGATTAAGAGCAGGAGCGAGGGTGGGAAGGACCTGATCTTGACTTGGAGTAGGTTTGCGAACTTCTAGAGCGAGAGGAAGCGGTATAGGGAGACTCGGACCTTAAAAAACAAAATGCAACACAAAGGAAATGAATGAAGTTAATTCAAAAGAGTCACTCACCATTTATTTTTTTTCTCCAAAATTTGTTTGAGTTTGGGTTTTTTTCCTCTCCGTACACTTATGTCAAAGCTTCTTTCAGCTGCTGATATATTGCTACTGCAAACTGAAGAGCATGACGGCATGTAAAGGTTTCTGCTTACGAACCAGAACAGCTGCTGCTGTGGTAGTGTAAAAACATGCAGGAAGGGTAAGTCTGTTCCCACTCACTTCTATCGCAAGGACTACCCTAGCTATGGATGAATTTCAGGGCTGTATACTGGTCTTTGCTGGTACATGAACATGCAGATGTCTCACTACCCAGCATCTACCTGCAGCGCAAATCACTCTTGTTGCCATAAGATGCAAAATAAGCGAGTCTTAATGGCTACAGCCCAGTATCAACTGTCAGGAAAACAGGGTTTAGCCTGGAGGCAGTAAAGCTCCATTTGAAAATGCCAGCTTAGTCTATTTAACTTCACTAAGTATTTGGCAATTTGTACAGGATGCAAAATGCCCAACTTCTAGCCAGTTGTAGCCAAATTCTGCACATACCTCTAGCTCTAGCCAAGGACAGTGACTGCATTTCAAGAAAAATCCTAGCTAAAAGCTTCTAAACTCAGTCTCTAGTAAGTTGACGGAATGCCACTACTCTGGGAAAGATACTGACAGCATTACTACAGAGAGCTCTTCAGATTCCTGCCCAAGGGCTTTTTAAGGACAGAAGACATCAGCTATCTTGAGTTTTTTCTTCACGAGTTATTCCACGTATGTTCATTCCTCCTCCAATTTAAGATTTCCTTACAAAAGTCTGATCTTTTAATTTGTAAGAAAAATTTAAGAATGTCAACAAAATCTGAGAAAAAGGCACCAGTTTGCAGTCCAGGTTGAAATCCGTCTGTGTATCCACGTGAGATTAGATGACAGAGGGAACAAAGGCGATTCCTCTCACCTGGTAGCACAGGTGATCTCCTATTCCTGCTTTCAGAAGATCTGATGTGGTGTTTTGGATTAAAAAACATGAGAAAGGAGTTTACTCCTTACATTACATTACAGTCTTCACAATAACTTGCTCCACAGCAGGGAATAACCGCTGCATCCATCCCTGGATCTTTACAAATGGGACATAACAACTCATTTGGAACAGGACAGTCTGCAGAGGAGGAGGAGGGATCCTCTGGTAAAAAGGGTGGCTTTTCCTTTTCCTCTCTAGCATAAGCTTCCCTGGAGGGCAGGTGAGGAAGGAAAAAGAAAAAAGTGAAAGATGGGAAAGGAAAACTTTTCCAAGCTTTGGATTTTATCAAAGATAACAGATGGAAGTCTTCTCACTCCACATTGGCTTTCTACAATGTAGGCATTTAGGTTAAATGACTTTTCTAGAACCACAATATCAGAAGGAGGGGGAGGGAACATCTTTCCTTCTGCAAAACTCTCCCTTCTGTTGAATCAACTACAAAATTAGCTCAGAGTAGAAAAATGATTGCTTGACAGCTAGAGAGCAGGGGAAAGGAATCTCACCTCTCCTTTGCCAGAGGGTAAATGTACATTGCTGGATCAGGGTAAAGTTAGTCCCCAAATAATTTCATTTTATAAATGAAAGAAGTCTGTGTTACAGCTTCTACAACAGGAGGTCCATGACAGAAAAAGAGAAGTGCTACCAAATGCATTTTCAAACAGCCACTCTTGTCAGCACAAAGGAGTAATTTCTTAGTTTATAGCAACAGCAACACTTCAGTCCGTTTCACACATGAGATTTGCTAAAAGTCAGAGGAGGAGGAAATCTCAGTCCAAGGGCTATTTGTTAAATTTTGCAAGAAGCCTTTGAAACGTAAACCAAAAGCAAAATGAGCATTCAAAGAGAATGACGCCAACTGGAAACAGTACTAAAATGTCTTGCAGAAATACAAGTTCTTAGCATGCCCCAAGGTCAGCCAGCTTCCAGGGGCATGAACAGTAGGACCACTCTATTTCAATATTGGAGAGTATTGGAGATTTTAAGGTTAAGAAACGATGGTAGTGCTTCCTCGCTTGTAATTAGAGGCTGGCCACCTCGGCTGCATTGCCACTCAGACATTTACACACAGTTGCTCTCATTCACTTTTTGGTCGGTCCAATTAATTCCATACTTATGCATTAATAGTTGGTATTGCATATTTCCCAGCCTTTGTCAACATAGCACCTTTTGTGTTGGGATCCTTCACCTCCATCAGGAAACTCCTTGGAATTCCGGTGCTCCTTTTAATTCTGCGAACAGGTTCCACATTTTTGTCCTGTTAAGAACAGAAATGAAGACATCTCTCCTCTTCAGATGCACACTTAAAATGACATTTCAGTGATAATTTTAATCAATGAAAGCTTTTAATCTCCTCCTTTTACCTAACATAAGAGCTGCTCGACTCAAATTCCTGCTTTCCCCAACGAATATAGCCAGGACATACTGCGGCGAATGAAGAGATGGGACACAGCTTGATGCAAGCAAATGTCAGTCTATTGTACAGAAGCACGAGTTTATAAACACTTTCAAAAGCTGCGCATTTTAAACTAATTGGTTCTTGAAGCTAAGCCTTGCATACTAGGCAATCCCTGATTGGTGGTTAACTACCAGCAATTAACAGCAAGGTGTTACCTTTCCTTGGCGCCATCCGTCTCCCACCCCCCTGTGCTCTGCAAACATGCCTCATCATGTTAATTGTTGTCTAGACAAGCTCGAGCACATTCCCCTCAGCTAACTGATTGCCGCGCATGGTCCTAGTTTGCAGACCGCTCCTGCAACATACCACAGGTCTGAGCAGAGTTTTGAACCCAGTCGGCATTCTTTGGCTTAACTTCAGGACCCTTAAGGGTGAAATAGCCCTTTGCTCACCATCCGCTCAGAGCAGAGACACAAACCTGCTCCCCCTCCAAAGCCCTTGGGCAGCGTGAGAGCTTAATTCGGGGCTCCGAATCAGCCCCCATGGAAACTTACATTCGCCATCTATATATGAAGGCTCAATTCATCCCTCCTGCATGTACATTCAGTGACTGATGTGAAACGGCATGAATATTCAGCCAGAGGCTTCTGGAGTTAAAACTCACAGATATTCAATAGACAGGGTCAACAGAAACCTCTTGTTTTTAGAGGAAATACCAACAACTTTGAACTGTCATTAAAAAGAGTTAGAACCAGAACAATTTCCTTTGACATAGATACAAATATGTATGAAAGTTCACTGAGAAAGATCCATGGACATCTTTAATGTCTGTGACCTAGAGAAAAGAAAGTTTCACATTTAGAATTCCATGTTTCCCATGAATTTGGAAGGGCTTTGCAACATTGCCATGTAATGTCTGTATTTCACCTCAAGAGAAACAATTCTTACTGGGAGTGTTCATGTCTTTGTCACATAAATGCCAAAGTAAAAAAAAGTAAAAGCTCGATAACACCAGATTTATCTTTATCTTAAGCCTTTATCTTATCCTCTTTGGAAGCATTGGCTTCAGCCAGGTTGGCAGTCTGTTTAACAGGTAATTATTATTTGACACACACATTAGGCTACAAATAGGCTCTGTTTGTACCTTACATAAAGACTTGTGTAGCCAATCCAATTTTCTTCCAAGTGATCTGAAGCTATGTGTAGAAAAAAGTACACCAGTCAGCATTTTGAAGCTGACCTTTAAGCTCCAGACTAGTTGAAGAAGCTAGCCACTGTACATTTAACTGAGAAAGATGCGTGCAAGTATCATTATTTACGTTTTGCAGCATTGTAAGGACACACAACTTAAGAGTTGTGACAGTTGGTTTTGCTGGCTGAAATTCAGCTTCAGACCCAGAAGCATTAAAAGGAATCAAGCTTTCTATAATCCCTCAGCAAGACAAAAGATTATTTTTGGCAGACATTTGATCATCATGTGCTGTAGGCTGTCCAAACTGCATGGTTCCGCCCCCTCCCCCACCGCCACTAACTTCTTCATAGGAAGTGACTGAACTTTTTTTCCAGTTGGTACTGTCCTTTTAACATGCAAATTGTAATATAAACCTTACGCAGAACTAGATCTTCTAACTATGGGAGCTAGCTGGGGTTTTTTTACATAGTACTTCTTCAAATGTTTCTATTACACACTAGTCCAGATACAAGCAGGGTCTAAGGGGGTGACTGCAAATTATTTGGAACTTCAAGCACCTATCCTTCAGACTAACCGCTCATGTTTTTCTTTTTACATGCATTAACTCACAAAAGCAACCAACTAGTTTCCACATGTTATTAAATAGCTGTTTCATATATGCAGGAACATAATCCAGATCACCATCTATGAAATCATTTCCAGTAACATTTGCAGAGAACTTTTATAGACACTTGACTGATTTGTTTGAACCCAAATGGTTTACAAAACACATCCAAAACCCACAACACATTTCTAGGAACAGACCACCATTCAAATATGGCATTCAATACATAGTCATAACAAAGCAGAAAAATTCTTACTACACATTGCCTCCTGTGCCAGCCTGCACTAAAGAGGTTAGGGTAACAGTTCTGAGATGCTTTGTTACCTATCTCCGTATTTCTGAAATGCTTGAATTTCTCAAAAGCTTGGACAGTTTTCCACATTTTAGAGTAAGCTTCACATGACTTTACAGAAACAAGGGACAGCCCTGAGGGAGACCAATGTCTTTTGGTGGCTACTTTCCAAACTAATTCTGCACACACCACCACCACCACCACCCTGCCACAAAATTTTAATTAACACAATTAAATTTCTGCAGTGAGTGAGGGAAGAAGTTCCCAGTGAGAAGAGATTTCTTTTTCTTGGAAATGAGCTCTGGCCTCCATTTTCAGAGGAATGAACTAGCTCCTTTGCGTTAGTCCCTGCCTTCTCTTATCTTTATAACTTTAAAGACTATGTTTTTAATCATTTCTGTGGCTAGCACTATGCCTCTTCACCAAGTGCAATCACTAGTGTTTCCCCAGACAATGTTACACATTGCTGAGCACAAAATACAAGCAGTTCCATTGCAAAACATGCTTTCAGGCAGTCACATCTGCTGATGTGCCTCACATAAACACTGGTACAGTCCTATCAACAATTAGGTACACTTGCACAGTTTTCACAGTCTGCATGCAAACAAATTAGGTTGTGTCATCCTCTGTCTGTATGCCACAATTCAGGCAGTCTCGCACCATTCAAAGAATGGATCTGTAACTGTAATGACTAGAAATTCAAAAACAGCCATGCAATTGTCCATGTTCCAGAAACACTTCTGTTTTGGCTGTTGCAAAGGCCCCAGAAATGTCCATAATTTACAGCCAATTAAATTCTTCTGTAAAAATTGTGTTAGTTTCCAATGAAGAATTAACAGGACGTATGAAAAATGGTAAACAGCTTCTGAAGTGCTGCTTCTTTGTGTCTTGTAGATGAGTAATACTGCAACATTACACTGAGGCCAATAAGGTCCTCCCCTTCCATCTTCCCAAGCTGGGAACTACTCTTTACAGGATAGTATCAAAGTATACGCACATTTTAAAGTTAGGATAAACACTATGAATTATTAACAATTAATGTTTTGCTCATATTACAGCAGTTATCAGACTAGAAAGCAAAGTGTAAGGTTTAAAAACACAAGGACACCCCCCGTCCCATCCCGTCCCATCCCATTTCTTTTTAACTATTTCACAAGAAAGTACATCTAAGCATACCTTAATAAGCTGGGCCAGAGAAAGAGGTGCGGAAGAGTCGCCAATCTATTCAGAAAAATTAAACACATATTCAAGTTCTACAATAAAAACATAGCAATAGTTTACCCCTACTGCTGTATGAAATCCTGCGCTATATCCTCTTAGCGTCACTGAAAGAACCATCTCCAACCCAGTGGAATTTGTATTTGTTCAAAACAAAGTCCAAACCTTTGACAGCTTAAGTATGCCTATGTTGTTAATGAGAAGAAACTAAAGTAACCAACCCCTCTTGAGATCAACCTATTGCTCAGAATACCTCAGAGGGGGACCCTTGTCAAATGCTCACAACTGCTTAAAAGACGGAGGGTTAAGGAAGCTGTCAATTTTCAGCTCTAAAGGATCTAAAATAATATTTCCATTTATTTGAGAAGGAAGTGTCACTACAGGAAAAATTGTCAGTGCAGTTTATAAATTAATCAGTTAATAGCTCATCATTTTCTAAATGCACACAGGTATGATTCATGAACACAGTATAGTTTTTGCATTGTCTTTCATTTACTTTAATTAGACCCCAAGTTCATGAATTTCTAGATTAAGTTATCCTAAGAGCTTACAAAGTGATCATATCCAGTGACCTAGAGCTCGTGTAATGCCTCACACCATTCTAGTGAAGAAAAAGACGTTATACTTACAGATGAAAACCAAACACCACCACAAAGTAATGTTTGTACTATGAGGGCTATTTTGAAATGCATCGTTGCATGTAGCATTCCACCCAAGGGCCAAATGGAGATCTAGGCCATTACTAGTCAAGTATCTCCTTGAGTTACTTATTCATGTTTTAGCAGCAGAACGACAGTGTTTTCTGACCTGAAGAAAAATGCTGCCCCTTTTCCAAATGTAAATTCAAAGCGGTGGTGTACTGAAGAATGGCACCAAGTTCAGTGGTGCAAACCTTGAACCTACAAGCTCTAAAAATGAACATACATTATCTGTACAACATACAGTCATACAAGAAATATTCTAGCCTGTTCAGTACGAAATGCAACGCGTTACTAGGTACAAATACCTTTATTCACATTAGAACAGTGCAAATGCTGGCATTGCTCAGTTTTCACTATGCTGAATCAAATACATTGGATTTACAGCATACACTATGTTTCACTGGAAAATATGTTAAGTCAGTGTCTGGAAAATTAATACAAGGCTACATTGCTTAAACTTAGCTGCAGCATGTAGAAAAAAGTTTCAGCTTGTGTTTTTACATACTTCTTTTGATGTTCCACTCCCTGGCCCAGTTCGACTTCTAGAAGAAGAAAGAAAGATGATCAGAACTTAAAATAAAGCACTTGTAACCAACATAAAGCAGTGAAAACAGTTTATAAAACCTGAACATCAAAACATTGTGTTCTGATAGTCTTATGAATATGCAAATTTATTTGTATACATAAACTGTGCTCTCCTGGTACATTCAGTGCAGCTGAAAAAAAACCCAAAATCCCATCCCTTCTTTGTCCCCGATTACTCTAAGATACAGAATACAGCAGTGCAAGAAGAAGTCCTCAGATATTTTCTTTCTGCTCTGTAAGTATCAAAACTATGAAGACTGTACTACAGTTTTCTGTTCTTAGTCAGCCATCCAAATATGAAGGCACTTTCAATCAATCTGTATAACCCTGCGGCGAATGAAGAGACGGGACACAGCTTGATGCAAGCAAGTTGTCTGTTTATTAGTGATTTTCTTACAATTATATACGTTTCTGTCTTCTACATATTACACACTGATTGGTTAAATCTTAAGCATAAAAACCACTGATTGGTTGACATTTAAGGCACACCGTTAAAACAATAGGAACTGATTAGTTTACCTTGTCATAGCAACAATTTCTGTTCTAAGATTAAGGAGTTTCTTCCTACGTGACTTTCTTAATTAATAAAGTTCCTTATCGGCACTATCCGTTCCCTTATCTGGCTACTTGTTCCTCTTTGTCCATCTGGTTGCCATCTCAACTGCAACGGCTCAAGAGTCTGCAGTTAGCTTGCTCCTTTGTTCCCAGGGCTTGTGCCCTACAAGTTCCAACATGTCTCTATTCATCAGGCTAACAGTACTTGGACTCTTGTTCTTGAGGCCTTGTCCTACATCTCCCCCTTCCTGTTGCACAAAAAGAACCCTTGAGATTGTACGAGTTGTTAATTTTCGCAAGCATTGTAAAAGAGAAGGTATAAGTAATAAAACAAACAAAAAGGCAACCAAAGCATATATAATTGTCTTCACTAAACTTCTTAACCATCCTGAAATACCCCAACCACTAAACAGTTTATCTAACCAATCCCAGGTATCACTTTGTTGAAGATGAGAAACTCCATCCCTCGATCTTTGGATGCTAGCATGAATTGATTCCGAATGATCTGAAAGGTTCATGCAACACATCCCTTCAAACTCTTCAAAACCGTGACCTTGTGCCAGAAGCAAAAAATCTATTGCAGCTCTATTTCATTTACCTTTGGTAAAAAAGGGGGATAAGAGCTACCTTCAATAGGCCAAGGTCCGGATGTGAAAATCATTATCCATATCAATGATAACGCTTGCTTCTCCTTTTCTTTTGCCATCGTCTTTTTACAACCAGCCATTCTTCTGGTCATACTGTCCACGATCGAGGCACTGCAATTGATTGTCCACACTCTGATCCTATAATAATGTTCTCATTAATGATATGAATTCTGCCTACTAATATAATATATTGAAACAACAACCATGCAATAGCCCGTACTTCTAGGCTTTCAATCAATGATAAAAAGTTTACAAAAACAAAGTGTGGCAAAATCTCAGAACCTACTCCTATAACTCCCTCTATCTCCACAAGAGGTTTTCCCATAAAACGCTCAGCCCACTGTATCTGATTAAACCTTAATAGTTGATTGTAACACCCAAAACACATCCAATGACCCCATCTGTCCCTTAGTCTTACAACTCACCAGCGATCCTGATCACAGAGTTCACAATGAATCTTGATCCACGGTCGACAAAATGGTCCGTGTTCATAACAACATAACTGTAGAAATCGGGACGCTGTCCAATCTGGTTCGTGACAGTGTCGTTGAAAGTCGATATAAGGGAAGATAATATCTGCTATTGGTGCTGTCAGTGCGTTGGGGATCCGATCTAGTCCAAACTCTTTACCTTTGTTAAGTGGTTTGATCCAGGGTGATAATGTTCGTTTTAGATGCTGTAAAAAGCAAAATCTATATTCTATGTCCTGATTTTGGGTATTTGACATTAATACAAAACAGAGATCTTCATGCAGTTTTTATTTCAGTCTGTGCAGTCTGTAGGGTCAGTGTCGGTATCAGTTGTCTGCGGTAAAGGTTCAAGGAAAGGTCTTACATTCTTCGCTGGGATCCATCTGGGTCCTTTTTCTGTGGAGACACAAGCATAACCTTTTCCCCATGTAACAAGAGGATATGGTCCCATAATTTTACCTGTTTCTGGATCTCGGACCAATATTGGGGCTTTAACCCATGCCTCGAAGGAGGTATTTGCAGTAAAATGTCGAACTATCGGTGGGTTGCTATCTATTAAAGAACAATTTAAAAAATTAAAAACATACAATGCTTTCTGTAACCGTTCCTCCGGAATAGCCATTCCCATTCCCCCTTTTTGTTGTTGTAATAAACGTTTTAGAGACTGATGAGACCGTTCAATGAGAGATTGACCGGTGGGGGAATGAGGAATGCCAGTAATATGAGTTATACCCCATAGGGCAAAAAAGGTTTTTATAGTTGTTGAAACATAAGCTGGACCATTATCTGTCTTTATCTTTGAGGGAGTACCCAAAGTAGCAAAAGCACGCATTAAATGTCTACGAACATCTCGTGCCTTTTCTCCTGTGTGACAAGAGGCAAACAAGGCACCTGAAAATGTATCAGTGGAAGAGTGGATATATTTAAGGTTACCAAATTCAGAATAATGTGTGACATCTGTTTGCCATAATTGTAGGCTTTGTAATCCTCTAGGGTTAACTCCTGCAGCAATTGATGGGAAAGAATGCTTTTGACAATCAGGACAGACAGCAATAATATTTGATGCCTGTTGAGAAGTAAGGTCAAACTGTCATTTAAGAGCTCCAGCATTTTGATTGAAAAAAGAATGACTCAGTTTAGCTTGTGCAATACGGTCTGGCAATACTTGAACTGGTAACGTCAGTAGATCAGCTCATCGATTGCCTTCTGCAAGAAAACCAGGTAGTGAGGTGTGAGACCTAATATGCATAACAAAATAAGGTGCAGATCGAGAGTCCAAAAGGAAAATAAGTTCCTGTAATAGGGTAAAAAGTTGTGAATGTGAAACATTCCGCAGCACAGAAGCTTCAGCTCATGTGACAATGCCTGCAACATAAGCGGAATCAGTAACAAGGTTGAGTGGTACATTCCATTTTCGGAAAACGCGAACAACTGCATTCAGTTCTACTATTTGAGGTGAACCGGAGACTGTCTCTGAGTCCCATTGTCTCCGTTGATCATCCCACCATACAAGAACAGATTTATGTGATTTGCCTGATCCATCTGTAAACACAGTAAGTGCCTGTAAGGGTTGTTCGCTTCTTTTGGGTTTTAACATCAGACAAAAGTCAATGTTAAACAGTTTGTGTGAAGGTGGATGAGAAGTTATTTGACCTGTATAGTCGGCAAGTGCCATAACAAAGGTGTCTGCTGATAAAGCCATTGTAAGTATACTGTTGTTATTGGTAGACAAATACAGACAAAATCCTTCCCTGATAAGGTTAACAAGCGTGATCTAGCTTTAACAATCAGAGAGGCAAACATTTCATGTTGTGTCAAAATAGTTTTTGTAGACTGGTTAGGTAAAAAGATCCATTCAATAATTAACAGGGGGTCTGAGTTCTGAAGGTCCCATTGAAATATCAGGGCATGAGGCTGTCGTGCAGGGTTTGAAATAATCAAGTAAAAAGGTAGCTCAGGGGCCCATCGGTGGGCCTGTCGAGAAGCGATAGCTGAGGCAACCTTTTGTAAAGATGTATCTGCTTCAGAGTCAAGATTACGTGGAGAACAAAGATTAGTGTCCCCTTTTAGTAGTTCAAACAGAGGACCCAAGTCTGTATTGGAAATTCCCAATAGTGGTCGAACCCAATTTATTGTTCCCAGTAATTTCTGTGCATCATGCAGATTCCTTACAGTGGTATTGATCTGCAATGGTTGAGGAACAATAGTTTGTGCCCTTATTGGCCAGCCCAGATATTTCCAAGGGGGAAACTTTTGGACCTTTTCTGGTGCTATACAGAGACCTGCCGAATTCACGGCATCTGTGACAAGGGCTACAGCTTTCTCCATGACTTCGTGATGTTGTGCTGCCACCAAAAGGTCATCCATATAGTGATACAATAACACAGTAGGCATAGCATTTCGGACAGGACTGAGTATTTTCGCAACATACCATTGACACATTGTAGGGCTATTTTTCATGCTTGTGGCAGTACAACCCACTGATATCTCTGCAACGGAGCTTGCATGTTGATGCTTGGAATTGAAAAAGCAAATTTTGGGGATCATCTATATGCAATGGGATACTGAAAAAACAATCTTTAAGATCTATGACAGTTAGATGCCAATGTCGAGGGATCATAGTTGGGGATGGGAGCCCGGGTTGGAGGGCTCCCATATCTTCCATAGCATCATTAATTCTTCTGAGATCATGGAGCAAGCGCCACTTGCCAGTTTGTTTTTTGATGACAAAAACTGGTGAATTCCATGGGCTAGTAGAAGGTACAATGTGTCCTTTGGACAGTTGCTCTGAGACTAAGTCTTGAAGCACGCGAAGTTTTTCCAAAGGAAGGGGCCATTGATTCACCCAAATAGGATCATCAATTTTCCAGGTTATTTTTAGGGTGTCGCGCACCTCAATGGCCCCATCTAAAAATGTGTACGGATAGACATTCCCCATTGTGACAACACATCACGTCCCCACAAAACCATAGGGACAGGTAGTACAAAAGGTTAAACAGAAGCCACATGTCCCTCTGGTCCTTGAATTCGAATTAGTTCCAAACTCTGATGACTGTTACCAGTCCCCCCTATCCCAGCCAGGGCCTGAGAGACATTAGTCAGTGACCACTGCGGAGGCCATTTGGCTTGAGAAATTACTGTGACATCAGCTCCAGTGTCAATGATTCCATTTAGTGCTATTTGTTGGCCATTGTAAATAAGGGTACACTTATACATACGTCGCTGTGGAGAAATGAATTGTACCCACAAAATGTGAGGTAACCCTGTGGATCCAAAACCTCCTCTCCTCTGCGGAGGGTGATCAGTGGTAAGAGAGCTTACCCTTGCCAGAATCAGAATCAATTGCGCTATTCGACTACCTTGAGGTATCGTACAAGGTGGAAATGGAGTCCATGCCATAATTTTGATTTCATCCATACTGTCAGAGTCAATAACACCTGGTAAAACAAATAGACCAGACAATGTTGTGGAAGATCTACCAATTAATAGAGCCTGTGTATCAGGGGGTAATGGTCCTTTGACATTTGTTGATAATAAATGAACCGAGGAATCGAGCAACGTTACTGTGTGTGAGGTTGCCAGGTCCGATCCGGCGCTGCCTGAGGTTGCTGGACAGAGACTTGAGGTGTCGGTGCTTCTCTCCGAGCTTGTTGAAATGTCAGCTGTGGCATTTGTGTCTGCGCGCGTCGCTGCCCCGTGCTCCGTGATCAGTTTCCCTGTATCAGTTGTCCCTGGAAGTCATACTTAGATCGACATTGATTAGCATAATGACGCCCTTTCCGACATTTCGGACAAGCTCCAGACCAGGAGGTTGTTGTTTATTCCCCGCAGCCCATGCAAGACAATTTCTCTTTAGATGACCAGGCTTACCACAACCATAGCAATTCCCCACACCACGCATCGCTGCAAAAGCAGCAGCCATAGCTTCAAACTTATGGTCAACCGTACCGATTCGGTTACATGCTTTCACCATTTCCACCAAAGTGGGGTTCGGGTTGGGAAGAGATTTCAATAGCCTTTTACAATCAACATTAGCATTTTCAACAGCTAGTTTTGTTAACAATATATCCCGAGCTTCCGCATTATCTACCTGTCATTCCAAAGCCTGTTTTAGTCTATCAATAAACTGCATATAAGGTTCTCGAGACTCCTGAGTGATGTTAGTAAAAGCTTTTTGTGGCTGTTGTACATCAGGAACCTGGAAAAAAGCCTTTTTCGCTTCTTCCCTAATTGCCTCAAGAGCCGCACGGGGGCAGTTTTGAACCTGTGCCACAGGATCAGCATGTGCACTGGTGCCTGTAAGATGTTCTATTGTTAGTGCAGCTAATGCAGCATCATTATGATTAGCATACGTGAGCAAGAGTGCTTGCAGTCCTCCTTTCCAATGCGACTCCCAGAACGCGTATTGAGTCGGGGTTAGTAGCAATCGTGCTAAAGATTTCAAATCATGAGGAGTCATGATATAAGTATCAAACACAGAAGATAACAGGCTAATAAAACAGGGAGAAGAAATACCATGTTCAGTAACTGTGCGGCGCAGTTCTTTAACAACCGAAAAAGAAAGAGCCTCCCATCGTGCTCCCCCTGCCCGACCCTGAGTATACAAGACCGGAGCAACTATAGTTTTAGCCATTTCTAGATCCCCCTCCTTTAAGGCTTGTTTCTTTATTTTTGTCCACACATCACGTAGATCAGGAGGGTATAAATCAGGTTCTTGTTCAGGGTCTACCGGTCCCGGGTCAAAGGGATCTTCTTCTGGCGGATACTCCACTGCATTGACACCCAGGGGTTTAGAGCACTGTGACTTAGAGGCTGATAAGGAGGGAGCTAAAGGAGCTTGCGATTCCTCCTCCTCTCCCTCTGGCTTTTCTTCCTGTGCTTTTATAGTCTCAAAAATAACTCTCCATGAAGAGAGCAGACGGTGGGACTCAATACAGCCTTTTGTTGCAGAATCCCCCAATTTCACCCCTGTGTCGTCCCAAAGTTCCTGCGTGAAAATTGTAGATTCAGTCACTGCGGGCATATTTACTTGCACCCATTTGAGTATTGCTTTAAGGTCTTGCCCAGAAATATTTTTCTTATGTTTGTTAAGGAGACCTTTCATAAGCACATAAACGTCTCTTTCTGGGGATGAAGCCTGATTCCCCATTACGGTTTTCCCACAGCTCACCTCTCAACTCAGGAGGGATTTCTGCTGGCTCCTGCTTCCTTTCAGCAGATCATTCAAAGTTCTGTGGGATTCGCTGCAAGTCGCTCAGATAGGCGATTTGAGATCCCCTCCATGTCAGATCCTTCACTGGATCACGTTGGGGTCACCAATTTGCGGCGAATGAAGAGACGGGACACAGCTTGATGCAAGCAAGTTGTCCGTTTATTAGTGATTTTCTTCAATTATATACGTTTCTATCTTCTACATATTACACACTGATTGGTTAAATCTTAAGCATAAAAACCACTGATTGGTTGACATTTAAGGCACACCGTTAAAACAATAGGAACTGATTAGTTTACCTTGTCATAGCAACAATTTCTATTCTAAGATTAAGGGGTTTCTTCCTACGTGACTTTCTTAATTAATAAAGTTCCTTATCGGCACTATCCATTCCCTTATCTGGCTACTTGTTCCTCTTTGTCCATCTGGTTGCCATCTCAACTGCAACGGCTCAAGAGTCTGCAGTTAGCTTGCTCCTTTGTTCCCAGGGCTTGTGCCCTACAAGTTCTAACATGTCTCTATTCATCAGGCTAACAGTACTTGGACTCTTGTTCTTGAGGCCTTGTCCTACATAACCCCACTATCACAAATAGGTACCAGAAAGAGCACTTTGGTTTCTACACTCTTCTGACAAAACAAGAACAGTTGTCTGTAGAAAAGTGTTTTTTTGTGGAAGCCCAAGTACTGTGTTCAGGTACCTACCATACTTAGCCTAAAGCGACTAAAAATAGCAATAGAAACATCACCTGAAAGCAGTTCCTAGGATTTTCTGTGATTGAAGAGGCCTGTGATAAAAAAATAAGAAAAAAAGTCTTGATTACCGGAATTTGCTTTAAGATCATCTTGAACATGCTACAATATTTTAGGAAACACTTATGACACACAAGCGCTTGCCAAGATTCCACATATTCATTGGTCTGTACCTGCATGCTACTCATGAATCAAACATGCAACCGCCAATCTAATTAACAAACAATTCATACATCATCCAAAGCGTCCCATGAGCAGAGGCAACCCAAAGGCTGCTGTGCAATTTCTGCACAAATAGAAAGGCTCATACTTCCTACCACTGCTACACCACCACCAGGCTCGCAAGTACAGCCACATACCTCCTGAAGATGAGGAAGCACGAGGAAATGCTTTAGATTACCACACTTCCTTCATCCACTTGCCTCGAGGAAGATACTACAAGGTGACTAACACATTTCTGAAGGCCTCTCCACCATGACAGCATGCATTCATCATTCCCAAACATTAACGAATCTACCAGTTTCCACAATGTTTCCAGCTGAAGGAATAGAAAGCTAACCTGCCTGATCCATTTGCAACTTTAGGAGAGCAGCAGCATTCATCCCTTATCCCCACATGCAGGTATTTATTGGATCTTTGATGCTAGTGGCACCTAGCCTCTCATTTTAGAGCAGCATTCAAACACCAGGAGAGGATGCCATCCAAGCAGAAATGGAGGATATATTGACAAGACAGCACTAAGCATCCCTATCTAAATTAACCCCCCAAACAAGGCCATGTTTAGAAGTACAATGTTGTGGCATCCAGAAATTCTTGGTAGTGCCTGAAAGCACTGCAACACCTACTGCAGTAATATGCCCAAAGCTTACAGGAGAGCCACATAAATTCAGGGGGTTTTGCTTGCAGATGCTTCATGGGTACTAGGATGCTGCTGTACTGTTTGTTTGAGACACGCCGTAACTTGCCAGTATACTTTATTTATTGAGAACTAACATTAGAAAGACATGGAAAAACCACAAGTCAATAATATCTACTAATTGTGGAGGAGAGGTCTATCTTGAAGAAGGCTGGAAAACATGACCATTCAAAGCATGCTGATACAGCTGATACAGAACTGGACTTTACGAATACATCGATGACAGCAAAAATGCTGTAGTCAGGCTTACATTTGAATATCTGCAATTGTAATCAGTTTCTCTGTCCTCCATAAATCTGAGGAATACAGAAGTAATATCTGGAGCACAGATAGCAGCTTAGGGTGAAAACAAACTTAGAAAGGTAACTACTAACATTTGGGAATGCGCTAAACTGCTTTCTGAGCTTCAGGTTTGGAAAAGATCAACTGTTCCTTCACCGACCTGGCACAAAAGGCAATACACTTTAGGATGTTGTTCTTTTTCTCTTGCTCGACACAGACATTGTCTTTAGGAATCTAATAGGAATCACTTAAGAATGAAACTTCTTGTTTGCATGGTTTGCCAGCTGGCCACTCTCAGTCTTTCCTCTGGAGACAGTATGTAGCCCACACACACACACACCTTTGAGGTGTAAGAATACCCTGCCCCTCCTCCCCCAAACAAAGGAAGCAGTCAAACACTCACACTCGGACTGCTGGGAGATGGGAACAAATTACCAGTTCACACTGCAATGTGTCTCTCTGTTTACTCTAAAAGCAATAAAGCAAAAGCATATAATAACAAATCTCTCCGCATAGAGGAAACAGGATGGACAACTTGACTCTCAGAAAAACCAACCCCAAGAACAAACCAAATTCAAACATCTGAACAGTTACCACTGTTGGAGTTTGAATGTCACGTCCCAGCAGGCTGAAAAATCTAAGTCTGCTTTGGGACAGATACATTCAAATCTGCCATGTCACAACAAAATTTAACAGCAGCTTTAACAAGAAAGGTACAACCTAAATGCCTCCGCAAACTAATAGCCACAAAGAAGGTGAACAACTGAAACCCCTCCCAAAGAACACAACGGTTTATGGCTACTTACCTAAGGTCTGTTTTGGCAGTAGCTTTAACTCCTCTAACAGGGACTCTCCTAACAGTTACCGATGTGTTCCTTGGAATCAGGGCATTATCATCTGTGTATTCTGAAGACAACATCAATACAGAAAAAGCATCAGTCAGTTCATAAGAGTGATATTAATATGTCATGACATAGCACTTCAGGGAATTACTTTACAGGTATAAAAGCAAAATTTTACACACAGCGTCATGCTTTTATCATTTTACCTGGTAGCCATGTGAAGCACACCACAACAGTTGCGCTACCTGCTTTCTGGGGTGAGATGGGGAACTGCTGACTTTTGCACTCGGCCAGAGCCAAAATGCTCCATGGCACCACCCATGGAACGTCTGCCCAATGGCAGTTGGAGATAGACATCCAAATACACTCAAGCTTTTCAGCTGGGTGGCTCAATGTGCTCTGCTTAAAATGAAATGGCCATTGCTGCAAGCTGGTATTGGGTGCTTTTGGATGCGGGGACCATCTTCTGCCAATTGTGTGTCAGAAGCTTCTCTCAAAAATTGTAGATTTCAAGAATACAAACATTTGCGATGGGTAACTGTTGTGAATTTGGAGCATATCAGCTTCTGTTGGCCAGCGGCTTACTGTTTGCTCAAGTTATTCCATACAGAAAGAATCCATTTGGTGTTTTGTACAGTGTCTGGTGATTTCTGTGACCATAACCTTCCTCAAGCTAAAGCATTCTGTATCACAGCATTAGTCTGTGAATGGCTATTTAAGCTGCTCACAGGAGCTACTATCCTTTACTTTGAAAACAGAAATAGCTTTTTATTGCTGGAGGCTCCCAGTCAGATATGTAATCACAGAAGCACATTTGGAAGTAAATTTTGATGTTGCATGATCGGGACTGAAAAACTTGCGCATGACCAAAGCAGCACACTGGTACAGTCAAAGCTGTCGTTGAGCTGCTCTGTGCTGGTAGGTTGAAGTTCTCTCTGTTGAAGTGCGTTTCCCTGTTCTTGTATTCTTTCCTTAACAGCAGGATGCATTTTTATTCTTCTGGCAGGATGAACTGGTAACTGAACTGGTTTGATTAGTTTGCAGGGAAACTTTCCTGCAGCTTGCTAGGAATTATCTCTGTACGGTTGTTGGCTGGGTATTTCTGACTGAGGATAAGAATAGCTATTTCAGTGCTGTTTTCTAGAACTGCTCACAAGGGTTTTGAAGCATGTGAGGAGTGCATCAGCCTGAGGCCTTGGAGGATGCTTGAATGCCCAGCTAGTCCTTCACAGAGTGGCTTTGTTGGGTTCCTCCACTGCCTGGATTTCTTGGAGTTCACCACTTGGATTCTTTGGGGAGTTTCACTGTATATCTGTTTAGCAGTGCTTCATCATCAAGCTTTTATTAGATGCACTGTGTGCATCACCACACAATGCTGGTGGAGGGCATTGCTGCATGGCCTCGGAGGAGCCGTTCTCTTCCTAGTTTCTTTGGGGTAATTCCAGTTGGTGGTTTTTGACAGTTCCATTGCATTTCTTGGCGGTCTTGGAGCCCTTCAGCATACTGAGCCAGAGGTATTGGGTGTGGTACGGGATATGGTATGGAACTGGCTGTGGTACTGTGTTCTACGATTACTTTACATTGAGCATTGTATTGCATTTTGTATTGCCTTTAGTGTATGTATGGTATTTTGGTTTGGATGGTAAGGTGTATTTTGTATGGTATAGTATGTGTGGTATGGTATTGTGCGTATGGTAGGTGATGCTATTGTACAGTGTTTAGGGTATGGTGTTTAGGGACTGTTATATGGTATGTACTGCATGGTATGCATTGTATTATACAGCATGTATATTATTGTTTGACATGTATTGTATGGAATATGTCTTGCATGTATGGTATCTATTATATGGTATGGTATAGTGTGGCATGGTATTTTCTATTGTATGTATTGTATTTTCTATTCTATGGTTGCAGGAGCGGTCTGCAAACTGGGACCATGCGCGGCAATCAGTTAGCTGAGGGGAATTTGCTCGAGCTTGTCTAGACAACAATTAACATGATGAGGCATGTTTGCAGGGCACAGGGGGGTGGGAGACGGCTGGCGCCAAGGAAAGGTAACACCTTGCTGTTAATTGATGGCAGTTAACCACCAATCGGGGATTGCCTAGTATGCAAGGCTTAGCTTCAAGAACCAATCTGTTTAAAACGCGCAGCTTCTGAAAGTGTATATAAACTGGTGCTTCTGTACAATAAATTGACATTTGCTTGCATCAAGCTGCGTCCCGTCTCTTCATTCGCCGCAAATTGGTGACCCCGACGTGATGCGTTTAAGGATCTAACGTGAAGGGCTCTCGAATCGCCTATCTGAGCGACATGCAGCGAATCCCACAGAACTTTGAATGATCTGCTGAAAGGAAGCAGGAGCCGGCCAGAAATCCCTCCGGAGTTGAGAGGTGAGCTGTGGGAAATCCGTAATGGGGAATCAGGCTTCGTCCCCAGAAACAGACGTATATGGACTCATGAAGGGTCTTCTAGTCAGATCAGGGAGTCCGTGCCTCAGTTTCCTCAAATGGTGACCCCTATGGTGGTGTTCCGAAGCCTTGGAAGAATAAGGACGGAACTGGTCGATAAAAAAGACAGCTCATGAAGAGGGCTGTGTTCCGGAGGAGATGGCTTGGCTGAACGATCGTCTGGCTGTCTGGACCAGGCGGACAACCTAAACCCCGAGGATAACACCTGTACTCATCGAGACAGGTGAGCAGCCAAGAAACTTTAGAGACTTTGAAAGAATGAAAGTGTGTACAGACAGCAGCCAATTGTATGATGCTGCCGCGGAGGGGAACTCCGTGTCGGGAATGCATTTAGCATCTTGGTGGCAAATTCTGACTACTCTTTGCCAAGTGTGGACTAATTCTACTAACGGTGCTAAACCAGAGGAAGCTGTAAATTCCACCGACAGCACGACTCTTCTCAAGACACCGTCAGTGATGGCGATTCCGTCCACACCTCCTCTGCCCCCAAAGCTTCTGTCACTGATTGCAGCGACCCTCACAACACAGGACCAAGCACGGGAACAGGGCAACTCGGACAATGATTCCGTTGACACTGATAAACCTTTTGATCCAGGTCCTATAGATCTGGAAAAGGAGCTAGACCTTTCCCCCACCCCCTCGTCTCTCCTGATGCATTGATTGTATTTTTGGGGAGGGTGAAAGGGGGTCTGAGGGACTGGTGGCAGGAATGCAAGTGGGAAACACTTAAGTGATGGGATTTGGGAGTCGCTATGGCATGTTTAGTATTTTGTCAGACAAATCAACCTCCAGAGTGGCAGCCTGTGCAATACGAGGCTGTTAAAAGAGTTAAGCAAAGCAGTGCGGGAAGGGAGGATTCATAATACATTTGCTATGTCCCTTCTTGAAGTGATGGCAGAGCCTTATACACTCACACTGCATGATTGGAAGTCATTGCTTTGTATGGTACTAACTGATACAGTATATGATGTGGTTATCTGATTTTTGTGAGCTATGTGTAGTGGCCTTGATTGAAAACCTTAATCGGGGAATTGCTGTTAACTATGAGCAGTTGGCTGGAGAAAATTAGTTGTGCCGATTCTGTGACTCAGGCAAGGTATCCCAGGGACAACTGTTTGCAAATGAATGAGATGGCTATTAAGGCAGTCCGGATGCGGGAGTCTTGCCACAGTCTTGCAGGGTCCTAGAGAGTCACTAACTTTAATACTAACTTGATTGATTGGCTTCAGAATATTTTGCAACAAGTCGAACATCAGGAAGCTCAAGGGATGCTTTTAAAACAACTAGCTGTGACAATGTCAATGAAAATTGTAAACGGGCAGCTTTCACAATCGCAACCCCAACATGTGTCAAATGATTGTAACGCAGAACTCACAGCAGACTGTAATTCTCAGGCTGAGTTCTGGAATGCAGCATAACAGATTTTTGCTTCTCTAATCTCTTCTGTAAGAATAGTACACGCTCTTAACTTGCTTAGTAAATCAGGCTAGTGGCTTGCTAAACAAAGTAATACTACAAATAATATTTTTTTTTCTGGCTTATTAACAGATGTTGATTCTGCCCATCATATGTTGCTACAGAACCGAGTTGCTATTGATTTTTATTATTAGCACAGGGACACAAGTGTGAAGACTTTGATAGGATGTGTTACGTGAATCTGAGTGACCACTGTGAATTAATTTACAAAAGTATACAAAACTCAAAAGCCTTAAAACAAAGATCTGCAACAGAGCCAGGGGCGGGATGCCTTTGGTCTCTTCTCACGGCTGGGAAACTTTGGGCCATGACTCAAAAGTATTACAGGATTTATTATAATTATCTTTAACCACCTTAGTGACGTTTGCCTTAGGTCTCCCATGCTTTTTTTTCTGTATCCAGTGTTTAGTTGATTGTAACATAAATCAGGTCATGGTCACCCAGCTACATACACCCTTTGCCTCCTTGCAACTAACAAGCAAAAAAGGGGAGGATAGAGAATGTCTGAGGAGATATACAGGAGAGGAAACTGGAGAATATTTGACCTAACAAGAGATGAGAGAACAGCTAGGTATTGTGAAGGAGAATAGGAAAGATAAACATGGTTATCTAGTGTTTAATAGGTGTCTGCACGCTTGTAGAGATATATAGCTGTGTAACTGCATGAATGATTCCTGCCCTGAGCCTGGTGGAGCATACAGCTGCGGTTTGTGTCCGGGCTCAGAGATGTAAATAGGGGCTTCTCTGTTATGGTAAAAGTGTTTCTCTTTGCATAAAAAAAGAGGGAATGAAGGGAATGACCCCAGAGGTATGTTCAGAGAAGGCATGCGATGTTTTGAACTTTTTGACTGAACCAGTTCTTGTTTGGTGTGCCCTTCCACCTATGTATAATGTTAATCCAAAAGAAGATGATATTGTTTACACTTTGAATGTCGATAATTGTCTTTCTGTAGATGCTAATGTAGTAGGAAGCTATGATGGGAACGTGTCACAGCGGTTCTTATCTTACCCAGAGTAACAGCAGGGAAAGCATTAAAGAGTTAAATCACCTTGTTTGGTAGGCAGTTAAGAATGTGAGTCAAAATTGCCACTGCTTTTTGTTCTTGGTTCAAGGACATGGCTGTGAGGAATTTGATGGTATGTGCTGCGTTGATTTCTGCGTTGATTTCAGGCGCCCCATTGCAGCAACATGTTATCAAAATCTGAGAAAATGTCAGCCTTTTTGGCATTCATTCACTCAATTGGCAGTATTGTTTGTTTGCTATTACCTTGGTTGCTGTCATGTTTGCAAGGGCCCTGCAGAACATGGCAAACCTGGTACTAGCTGTTCAAAAACAAAAAGGGGAAATTGTAAAATTGTACAGAACAGAGACAGTGGGTTATTTTGACACTGACAATATGTCTTAGTTGCTTTTTTATTTGTTCTATTACTTATACCTTGTTTTTACTTGTTCGGTTCCAAAGGTTCTTTTTGTGCAACAGGAAGGGGGAGATGCAGGAGCGGTCTGCAAACTGGGACCATGCGCGGCAATCAGTTAGCTGAGGGGAATTTGCTCGAGCTTGTCTAGACAACAATTAACATGATGAGGCATGTTTGCAGGGCACAGGGGGGTGGGAGACGGATGGCGCCAAGGAAAGGTAACACCTTGCTGTTAATTGATGGCAGTTAACCACCAATCGGGGATTGCCTAGTATGCAAGGCTTAGCTTCAAGAACCAATCTGTTTAAAACGCGCAGCTTCTGAAAGTGTATATAAACTGGTGCTTCTGTACAATAAATTGACATTTGCTTGCATCAAGCTGCGTCCCGTCTCTTCATTCGCCACATATGGTATGGTATTTATATTTTGTATTGTACTGTATGTATTCCGTGTATTGTTTTTATGTACTGTATTGTGTGTATCTATATGTATTGTATGTGTAGCATCATATTGGATTGTATGTACTCTTTTTATGATATTTTTTCCGTTAGTGTATTGTTGGTGCATTGTGTTGTATAGTACTTCTACTGTATGTGTTGTATATTTATTGTATGTATTGGGTGGGAATTTTGTTATTCTTTTGTTATTAGATGTACTGTATTATCTTGTGTGTTCTATTGTATTTTGTGTTTTATTGTATACTACTTTTTCCATTCTGTGTTGTGTTTTGTATTCTGTGTTTTCTTGTATTGTGTATTGTGTTGCATGGTATGTACGGTGTAGTAGATACTGTATGGTCTGTCTCACAGGGTATGTACCGTATTGTACTACAGGTTGTTTTGGATTGTATATTGTATTGTGTATTGCCTGTGTTGTGTAGAATTCTATGCATTGTGTTGTGTGGCATAGTAGTACACACACTGTAATATGATGTTTTGTATCTTATGGTCTGTATTTTATTGTGTGGTATGGGTTGTATTTTGTATTGGACTGTATTTTGTGTTGCATGCATTTCCTGTTGTACGGTTTGGTATTGCATAGATTGTATTTTGTGTTGTGTATCATGCACTTTTCTGTGTATTGTGTGTATGGTATGTATAGTATTGTGTTGTATTCTGGGGTATGCCCTGTATTTTCTGTTGGATGGTTTGTAATGCCTTGTCTGCATGCTATTTGACGCTTAGTATTTCCCATCTCCTGTGTGTAGTGTTGTATTCTACTCTGTGTTGTGATGTATTTTTTAGGATGGCGTGTATTGTGTTGTGGTTTGTCATAAATTGTGTGGTATGTATGGTGCTGTATGATTTCCTGCGTGGTTTGGTATGTTTTGTATGTAATGTATTTTATGTTGGGCTCTCGCATTGTCTCATATGTATTGTATTGTGCTTCAGTTTGTGCCATCTTGTGCACTGTTATTTGTGTTGTAGTGTGTATTTTCTGTATTGTATGGTATTTATATATGTAATCTGTTGGCTTTCTTGTATTCTATAGGTTGTATGGTATTTATTATATTTGTTCAGGAACTGTACTGTATGTTTTGTATGTTGGGTATGGTATGGAATGTCTCATGTGTATCTTGTTTTGTTTTGTATTGTATCTGGGGTGTGTATTGCAAGTTGTCTGAGGAGCGGCAGAGGGAAGTGGGGTTGTATAGCTCGGTGGATCCCCTCCTCATGCGACCCTGGAGGAGCCCTTCGTCGCTTGGTAGCGGAGGAGCTGGTTCTTGTGCCCCCCCAGAGGAGCCATTCATTGTGGTGTGCCAGAGGAGTCCTTAATCGCAGCGCCCTTGAGGAGGCCTTTATTAGCTTTGCGTGGGAGTAGCCCTTCCTTGCGCCACCCCAGAGGAGATCTTCATCACGCTGCCGTGGAGGAGCCCATTGTTGCCCCATGACTGAGGAGCCCTATATTTTGACTCCTTCTCAGAGGTGTTCATCGTGCCACCCAGGTCTCCTTGCAGCCCTTGGCTGTGCCGCCCCAGAAGCACTGGCTATGGTGTGGGGTGTGGTTTGGCATTGGGTATGGTATTGTGTGGTCTGCGTTGTTTTACGTTAAGCGTGATATTGCATTTTGTATTGCCTTTCCTGTATTTGCAGTATGGTATGTATAGTGGTGGGTTTTTTTAGTATGGGAAGGTATATTTTTTATGGTGTAGTATGGCATGGTATGCTATTACAGGGTATTTCTAGTATGCTGTAGTATTTAGGCAATGGTGCTTGGGAAACAGTCCAGTATGTATTGCATGATATGCATTGTAATGTATGGTATACATGTTCCTTTTAGCAGGTGTGGTATAATTTAGCATGTACTGTGTGGTATGTATTCTAAGTCCAGTATCTATGGTATCATATGGTAAGGTATTGCATTTTGTAGGTATTGTATTTTCTATTGTATTTACATTTTGCATTGTAGTGGATGTCTTATGTGTATTGAACTGTAGTTGTTGCTCTGCTCTGCTCTGCTCTGCTCTGGTGAGACCCTCCCTGAGCATTGCTGTGTCTTCTCTGAGGCCCTCAACATAAGAAAGACATGAAGCTGTTGGAGCAAGTCCAGAGGAGGCCACAGAGATGCTCAGAGGGCTGGAGACCCTCTGCTGTGCAGACAGGCTGAGGAAGTTGGGGTTGCTCAGCCTGGAGAAGAGATGGCTCCAGGGAGACCTTAGAGCATCTCCCAGTACGTGAAGGGGCTGACAGGAAAGCTGGAGGGGGAATTTTTACAAGGGCCTGTGGTGAGTAAAGGTCCTTAGGAGAGGTCAGAAACCAGCATTAATTTCACTTACAAAAATACATGGTGGTGACACCACAGGCACCACTGTATGGGTAAAAAACAACTTTCAGGTACAGGCAACACACAAGACGAGAACTATCAGGGTCAGTCATTCTGGTAGGCGAAGTCTGGCTGTGTATTTTAGCTGTAACAGAAGCCCAGTAACCCACAGCACCCAAAAAAAAAAAATAATCATATTTTCTGTCAGATGTTTAGCATCCCAACATGTGACTCGACACATTCAGCTTTATAACATCAATTAAGATATGCAATAATCTTCATGGAATCGATCGACCACATCCAAAATTCAACATTAACACAACACAGCTACAGATAGCAACCGAACAAAGAGTCAATCATGTGCACCATCCCCTCTCCCTCACCGTGTTACATATCTGCTAATAAGTTAGAATTAATTGACTTTATTTGATTTTATAAAATCATTTTAATAGAAATACAGAGGAATAAGAAATATTTTAATGAAACTTGTAGTTGCACAGCAAAAGCTGCTATGAAATCCTCTGTACAGCCCTGTACCAAGGCCAGAAGAATGGGTTAGAATCATTGAATAGGAATGTTTAGAACTTAGGTAACAAATTTGAGATTTTAGATAACAGTCAGTTACAGATTTCTTTGTATTTGACTAGTCTTCTGTATGTAGAAAGTGTATTGAGATGTCAGAATGCAGAATTAATGGGAACTGGGAGTAACCGAATGAAACAACTCGTAGTTACCTGCCAAGAAACCGTGAACTTTAGTAAAAGGTAATTCTGGCAGGGGGAGATCACGACCACCAACTCATATATCACCTACCCAAATCATACCTCAGACCCATTTCTGGACCTTTCTAACCTTTACTGCGCAGAATCGGATATGGGAGGAGAGTATGTTAATGATTTTTGGGAAACACTATGTTTATGCATGAATACTTAATGAATATGTATGAATAAGTTCTATATATGGTGCATGATTTTTAAGCTTGGTGTGCGTTGATCGTGAGAGGACTCATTCACGCACCTGGCCGTTAATAAAGAAGTGTCTGCTTATCTACATCACATTGGTGTAGATAAGTTCTTCATTCCGAGATTTCGGCAACAGTTTTGGCGACCCAGATGGGACCTCGCTGAAGGAGACCGGAGGAGTCGGGGACCTGATCGGTTCCAGCCGGCACCGAGCATTTCTTGGGGATACCCATCGATCCTCGATCCATAAGGCTCTTTGCGACGTTCTCTGGATTTTGGTAAGACACTTCTGTAGAAGAATGGCTGCAGAAGCATGGCTTTAGAATCTCTAAAGATCTGCACAATCCAGGCCTGGTATTAGAATAGGCCTTTAATTAGAATTGTGCTGAAGTTGCTGTGCTCAAGTTAACAAGCAAGGTAGCCTTGAGCTATTCTTGAATCCTGAGATCAAGTAATTATGTTGTGCCAACAGACCGTGGCTGTAACAAGATACAGCTGTTGGGAAGGCAGATGCAAGGCCAAGAAAGATAGGGAGCGGTATGGAAATATAGGGAGTAGCAAACCGCAAGGCTGAAGCATAGCAACGCAAATAGCTACATGGATAGAATGCTTATTTTAGTCATGATAATTAGGCGTGTGAGAATCGCGCGCACTTAGAGGCTAATAACCAATTATATTTTTGCTTTACGAGTATGCATGTGTATTGAGTCTATATAATAGTGTTAGAAAATAATAAAGTTGAGCGAGATGCGTAACTCATATTGAGTAATTTCTTGACTCCGGCGAACCCTTCTCCCCAACAATTGGCGCCCGAACCACAGGAAAGCTGGAAAAACTTTTTTTGCATTGTTTTGCATTGCGACGGTGGGCTTTGCGAGTTGAGAGTCGAAAGAAGTTCAAGCAGGAAGACATCCGTAAGGAGTAAAGGAGTCTGAATCCGCCATTGACGTGTGCGGACCTGCACCGATAAGACCGTTTTTCCCTCGATAATAGAAAGGGAGGCGGCACTCATGCTATTAACTGATATTCTTGCTAAGCGAGAGGCTAGCGTGAGCACAAAGAAGTTCCATGAGCTCTGTAGGTGTGCGAATGAAAAAGGACACTTAAAAGACCCGCAATTGCTGTTTAGTGTGACTGAGTGGTGAGAGAGGGGGATTCCCTTTGGGATGCGATCCTTAATGGCAGCAAGTCGGCCAAGGACTTGGGAACAACCTGGCAGGAGGTCATAAACCATTTACGATCAATGGTTGCGGAGAAAAAAATGGCTATGGCTGCCTCAGACCTCCTCGGTTGGGAAACTGAGTCGGAGTCTACCCGATTATTTGGTCAAGGTGCTCCGTCTGCAAAAGGTATAATAGTGACTATTAAAAAATCTGCGACAGAACTATTACACCTGACACCGACACCGGAGGGTGCCGCCGCAACGGGTGCTCCACGCCGACCTGAAAGCTACCGAGAGCCGCCCCCCCTGCTAGATGAGGACGAGGGTACAAGAGCAGGTCCGAGCACGCCTCTGAATGAGACCGCATAGTCCAATAAAGAAAATGAGCCCACCCCAGCTGCAGCTGCCCCGATCCTGGTCCCCGAACAAAAACCTCTGACCGGACCCTAAACCACTTGCAGCAGCAATTAACGAATGCCATCTGCCTACTGGAGGTCGTGATGTTCAAGTCCTGACCCAGGAAGGCGTTATCCTCCAGCCTGCCGCTCCCCAAAGTCGTTGGTCTGGGGTTATACGAGACGCTATATTTGAGGGAGAGTGGCAAGCTGCCTCTGCTGTTTCATGTCCAGTGCGGACCACCACATTACCAGCTGGTTCAGCAGCCGCAACGTGGAAACCTTTTGATTGGAAGTTTATGCAGCAGCTGCGACAAACTGTTACACAATATGGTTTACAATCAGAAACAGCCAAGCACCTGCTGAATTATTTGTTTGACTCTGAAATCATGACACCTGGTGACTGTACTTTGCTAGCCAGATTGCTTCTTACACCAGCACAGTTGCTCGCACCCCACCAGCGTGCCGTGCCGTGCCCCGCGGCTCTCCCCACTCACCCGCCCACCCACCGCCAGGGATCCCCCCAGCTGCTGGTGAAAAGTGGAGTCCAGAGTTTGGTGTGGAGCTGCAGATCGCACCCCCGCCGGTGTAAGACCGCGATGAGTAAATCGCGGCAGGACTCTACGCTAAATTCCTTTCTGTGAGTGGGGGGGGCACTACGGAAAACCACAACGAGTAAATCTCGGCAGGGCTTCTCCGTGCTGATATCCTTTCTGTGAAAGGGGAGAGCTCTGAGAAGACCGCGATGGAATTAGACGCGTCAATTAAACTCTTAACTGGAGTCCTCCTTAAGAGAGGGGAGGGTGTTACAGAGACAGAAGTGGAGACCTTAGTTCGCTGGGCATGAAAGAAAAAAAAAAAAAAAAACTGTAGTGGCAGCAGTCATAGAAGCATTGGGGTGAGATGTGGCAGAAAAGCCGGTGGAGCAGAAGGGTGATTCACCTAAGCCTTCTCTCTTGGCTACATTTTTCAGAGTCGGGCATACTCGTCCTATGAAGGGTATGTCCGCCCCTGCGTGTTCAACAGTGCCGGAGCTTTTAGATAAGACAGCAGACAAAATGAAAGTTACGCCTCGGGAGCCTGCGGTAACTGAGCCGAACCCGAGAAAGGCTACTGAGCATCCCCAGGAGGGCGGGGCAGCGAGTCCTGCTGCACCAATCACGTCAGGGCGGGCAAAAGCACTGCCCGACATCGTATCCTTCTCGTCCTGAAACATCGTCTGATGAATTGGAGGAGGAAGTCAGGGAAAAGCCTTGTGATAACAATACAGAGAAATACTTACAGGAGGTAATAGATAAATTAGTAAAACCTGGAAAAGCGAGTTGAAATTAAACTGCCTACTACTTCAATACTTGTAATTCCTCCAGTTAGCCCAACTACCCCACTGATGCTGAACTCGAGAAAAGATCCAATTCTACAGTGTTAGTCTGGTGTTACTCGTGATGCTATTTTGGAGGGTGATTGGCAGGTGACCAGCTCGTTAGCTTGACCAGTACAGATTAATAATCTTGATGCACATAACTAGGACATGATTTATGGAAGGTTAATGATCAGAAATTAGCGATGGGAGTGTTGCAACCTGCTCTTCCACCTTTTATGATGATCCCACAGATTTGGGAAATTGTTGTGATAGACTCAAAAGACTGTTTTTTTCACGATTTCCTTACACCCTGATGACACACAAAGAGACTCACTAATGATGATTTGCAACCAGTCCGATCCTGGCTGCATGGCACCAAAGCCAACAGTTCTCAGACTTGTTCACCAGAACAGCGGGCTGCCCTTGAAGTTGTGTCCTGCAAGATTCAGACAGGCTGGTGTGGTCGCCGAATGGCAAACCATCCGTTATCTTTTTTGGTTTGTAATGTTGCCACTTCACCTTTTGCCCTTATTTTGCAATGGCAAAAGAAAAAGGGGGAAAATACGGCGATCATTTTAGATGGTTGTTTTGCCCATTGCAACCCAGGCATCGTATTTTAAGTCGCCCTGAAGCAGTAGCAGCCTTGGTGAGAAAAGGAAGAAATAGGATTGTTGAAATTGATGGGACTGAACCGGCAGATATCAGTATTCCAGTCCCTGGTGATGATTATGAGTGGCTCCTGAGACAATCAACAGCCATACAGGAAGCCTTGATGGGTTATACAGGTGTTGTACACAACAACCGGCCAAAAGGACCTCTCTGGAAGATGTTAGAACATTATCAGTGGATTGCGAGACCGTTACGCTCAAAAAGGCCAGTTGATGGGCCAGCGGTGTTTACAGATGCAGGACGAAAGATGAAGAAGGCTGCGTGTGTTTGGCAATCCGATAATCAGTGGCATAAACAAGTGATCACCGGTGAACCATGGAACAACCTTCAAACCTTACAACTGAAAGCAGTTGTTGAAAGGGCAAATCGTACCCTGAAGAGACAGAAAGTATTGCAGGACAACGTTGTAACTATATGGTTGACTAAGGTGTTGTTTACCTTAAACTATCTCTCCCTTACGGAGGATAGAGAGGGACCACCTGTTGTTATACATCACCAAACAGCACGAGGGAACCAAACAGCTACAGTTCCTGGTTTGAATGTTTTGTATAAAAATATGGCTTCAGGCATATGGGAAGGACCTAATCAGGTGTTATTTATCGGTAGAGGTTATTTTTGTATCTCCACAGATGAAGGACCTATATGGGTCCCTAGCAAGTTTGTGCGACCTGTATCTCAAGATCAGAAGACGGAAGAGAAGACTCAGAGCGAGTAGACAGAATAAACTGTCTATGTTGTAAGGGATGTAACCCGCGGGTATTGTGACAATGTATGCTATGTGGGGTAAAACGGTTCTGTAAGCCAAAGCTTAAATGTAAATGGTGTAAAGAGTGTATGTGTTTGATTAGTAACCGGGCATGAAGCAAGAGAAAACATATGACTAGTGTAATACCATGCTGATTTGAGACAGTATACATCATCAGAATCTGTGAAAGCAGTTATTTGTAGGGTGGAATGTTAAAAAAAAATAAAAAATAAAAAGGTGGAAATTGTAGGACTAAACATGTTTCAGTGGTGGACATGGATTACGGTCTTGATGAATTTTTTACCCATTGGCCAAAGTATTTTTGACATCTTGCCTAGGACAAACATATGGGTGACATGGGCAAATATCACGGGAGTAACAGACTTTTGTCTAAGTCTGCAACAGGCAGACAACCCCTTTAGAGCCTGTTTAATTGGTATTCCCCTGCAAGAGAATGAGACAAATTTTGATGGTTTTTGGAATGTTAAAACAGTAGATCTGACTTCCAATCAGAATGGTACATGTATGAGTCCAAATGGGCAATATGTTTGGCCTTCTATGAGTAATGCAGCGTGGCAGAAGACAGTTATTGAGAATTTGAATCGACCATATCATTTACCTTTGCAGGAGTTAGACCTATTGGCTAGCATTGTACCTGTTGAATATGTTAATGTAACTGCAACTGGTACGGCAGACTGTACCCACATGTCATCACCACTTCAACCCGTGAATGGCACTGGAGTAATTTGGTTTGGTGACCCGTGGCAGTTGTGGCTAACACATCAAGGTGAATGGGGGTTTTATACAGGGTTTCAAAATCTAACCGGTTCACCTATTTGGGGTGAATTGAAAACTGTAGGCTTCCATGTAAATGTATCAGGGGGTTATCAGTTGCCACCGGGAGTCTTTTTGATATGTGGGGACAGAGCGTGGCCAGGGATTCCTTTGTATCCTGTCGGTGGACCATGTTATTTAGGGTGTTTGACTTTGTTTGCTCCACATATGAAAGACTTATTAAAAATGACTCCACAATCTCATAGATCACGGAGGGCACTGCGCACCTTTGATGAAACATGTAATGACCGGGTCGATCTACAGTCTGTAACAGCAAATGTCTTAGCCTCCATATTTATGCCAGGAGCAATGACTGCATTAAATGCTAAGAATATACAAAGGTTAGCGTGCTGGGGAGAGAAACAATTTAATCTTACATCGCATATTTTTTTAAGTTCGTTATTGCTTGATGTAGATAGTGTTAGGCATGCTACGTTACAAAATAGAGCTGCAATAGATTTTTTGTTATTAGCACATGGACACGGTTGTGAGGATTTTGAAGGGATGTGTTGTATGAACCTTTCCGATCATTCCATATCTATACACAAAAAGTTGTCACAACTGCAGGGAAACATGAAGCATATTCTTGCTGATGATAATCCCTTTGATGAATGGTTGAGAGGATTGGGGATAACAGGTTGGTTAAAGATGTTATTGATGAAAGGAATACGCTTTGTTATAATCATTGTTGTAATGTTTTTAGGTTTTAGCTGTTTGTTTTCTTGTGTGAAGAAAGGTTTAACATCTATTGTGAAACAGACATGGGTTGTCCAAAAAGAAAAAGGGGGATATGTAGAGGGATTTTTAAAGGACCGAGGACATATGTTACCATTGTCCGGGTTGGACAACCCAGGCCTGTTAGTTGAAGCTGCAGAGCAGTTTTAAATAGTCCTGGGAACAAGCAGTGGGAGAAGGGAAACAAGCTATGCACAAACAAGAAGCCAGGTGCAGAGCAAGCCCTGGGAACCACGAAATCAGCCCACTCTCATTGGCACACTCTGATCAGGCGCCTGCAGCATGCCCACCAATCAGCGACACAGACCCCCACATGGCCCAGAGACTTTTATCCAATCACCTGTGTGTAAAGTCGGGTGAGTGGTCGGTTTAAGTTATAAATATAACCTGTTTGTTTAATAAAGTGAGCACGGCATGTAGCCATATTGCTGTGATTGTTGTGACTTGGCCGACTCTCCACGGGGGACCCTCTTCGTCTGGCGCCCGAACAGGGACCCATTTATTCGCTTAAATGCGGTTCGCTTAAATGCAGTTTAGCTTAAATGCTGTTCGCTTAAATGCGGAAGTCTCCGTGCATCGGACCCAAAGGGAAGTTTTCCAATTAGGGAGCTGGAGGTCAGGGGTGGGCGGAACCTGGAAGGTGAAAAGCGGAGTCCAGAGTTCGGTGTAGAGCTGCAGATCGCACCCCTGCCGGTGGTAAAACATCGTAGAGTAAATTGCGACAGGACTCTCCACTAATTTCCTCTCTGTGAGGTGGGGGGGCACTAAGGAAGACCACATAGAGTAAATCGCGGTGGGGCTCCCTGCTGATTTCCTCTCTGTGAGAGGGGGGGGCACTACGGAAGTCCGCAACGAGTGCAGTAAGGCTTCTCTGCTGATATCCTTTCTGTGAGAGGGGGGAGCTCTGAGAAGACCACAATGGAACTAGACGCGGCAATTAAACTGTTAACTGGCGTCCTCCTTAAGAGAGGTGAGGGTGTTAAAGAGACAGAAGTGGAGACCTTAGTTCGCTGGGCACGAAAAAAAGAGTAAGATCCCCGAGCCCACGTTATTGTTTAGTATTGTGGAATGGAGAGAAGTGGGAAATTGCCTCTGGGATACTACGATCGAGGGATGTAAAGAAGGAAAAGAAGCTAAAGAGTTAGGAGCTACATGGCGGTCGATAGTTAACACTCTGGAAACTATGAAGGCAGAAAAAAAAGTAGCGGCAGCAGCCATAGAAGCATTGGGGGCAGATGTGGTAGAAAAGCCAATAGAGCAGAAGGGTGATTCACCTAATCCTTCTCTCTTGGCTACATTTTTCGGAGTTGGGCATACTCACCCTACAAAGGGTATGTCAGCCCCTGCATGTTCAACAGTGCAGGAGCTTGTAGATAAGACAGTGGACACTCCTCGGGAGTCTGCTGTAACTGAGCCAAACCTGGAAGAGGCTGCTGAGCCTCACCAGGAAGGCAGGGCAGTGAGTCCTGCTGCACCAATCGGAGCTGTGGGTGGAGCAAGACCAAAACAGAAGGTGGCAACAGCTCATAGGTCACATCAGGGCAGGCAAAAGCGCCGTCCGTCCGATGACGTATCCTCCTCTTCCTAAAACATCATCGTATGGGTTTGAGGAGGAAGGTGGGGAGAAACTTTGTGATAACAATACAGAGAAATCCTTACAAGAGGTAATAGATAAATTAAGAAACCTGGTAAAGCAAGTTAAAATGAACCTGCCTACTACTTCAATCCCTGTAATTCCTCCAGTTAGCCCAACTACCCCACTGATGCTGAACTCGAGAAAAGATCCAATTCTACAGTGTTAGCCTGGTGTTACTCGTGATGCTATTTTGGAGGGAGAATGGTGGTGACCAGCTCGTTAGCTTGTCCAGTACAGATTAATAATCTTGATGCACATAACTAGGACAGGATTTATGGAAGGTTAATGATCAGAAATTAGCGATGGGAGTGTTGCAACCTGCTCTTCCACCTTTTATGATGATCCCACAGATTTGGGAAATTGTTGTGATAGACTTGAAAGACTGTTCTGTCTTTTTCACAATTTCCTTACACCCTGATGACATGCAAAGAGCCTCTCTAACGATGATTTGCAACCGTTCTGATCCTGGCTGCATGGCACCGAAGCCAACAGTCCTTGAACTTGTTCACCAGAACAGCGGGCTGCCCTAGAAGTTGTGTCCCACAAGATTCAGACAGGCTGGTGTGGTCGCCGAATGGCGAATCATCCATTATCTTTTCTGGTTTGTAATGTTGCCACTTCACCTTTTGCCCTTATTTTGCAATGGCAAAAGAAAAAGGGGGAAAATACGGCGATCGTTTTAGATGGTTGTTTTTCCCATTGCAACCCAGGCATCGTATTTTAAGTCACCCTGAAGCACTAGCAGCCTTGGTGAGAAAAGGAAGAAACAGGATTGTTGAAATTGATGGGACTGAACCGGCAGATATCAGTATTCCAGTCCGTGGTGATGATTATGAGTGGCTCCTGAGACATTCAATAGCCATACAGGAAGCCTTGATGGGTTATACAGGTGTTGTACACAACAACCGGCCAAAAGGACCTCTCTGGAAGATGTTAGAACATTATCAGTGGATTGCGAGACCGTTACGCTCAAAAAGGCCAGTTGATGGGCCAGCGGTGTTTACAGATGCAGGACGAAAGATGAAGAAGGCTGTGTGTGTTTGGCAATCCGATAATCAGTGGCAGAAACACGTGATCACTGGTGAACCACGGGACAACCTTCAAACCTTAGAACTGAAAGCAGTGTGTTGGGCTTTGGGAAGCTGGAACAATACACCTGTAAACATAGTATCAGACTCATTGTACGTAGTTGGTGTAGTACAGCGCATTGAAGATGCCTTGTTGAGAGAGGCAAAGAATCCACATCTTGGTGAAATGTTTATACAACTGCATAGTACTCTTCGACAGAGAAAACATGAGTTTTGTATTATGCATATTAGAAGTCATCAGTGGACCATTGTGTTGGGCGAAGGTAATGCTAGAGCTCATGAAGCAGTCAGCTGTCTGGCAATAACTCCTCCAACAAATAAGCTTGAAGAAGCTCGTAACAGCCAGGAGATGTTTCATCAGAATGCAAAGTCTTTACATCAACAGTATCAAATACCCATAGCAGATGCAAAGGGTATTGTTCGCTCCTGTCCTCAATGTAGTCATCATGGACCTGGTTTAGGGGTGGGCACTAACCCAAAAGGTCTGAAGGCACTTCAGGTTTGGCAAATGGATGTAACACATGTACCTGACTTTGGGAAGCTTAAGTATGTGCATGTCACAATTGACACCTATTCTCATTTTATATGGGCCACTGCACAAACCGCTGAAAAGGCATTACATGTGGAGAGACAGTTAATGTCTTTTTTGCTGTCATGGGAGTACCTGTAGAAATAAACACAGACAATGGTCCAGCCTATAGTAGTCAGCGAGTCACTAGGTTTATGACAACTTGGGGAATTAAACACGTTAAAGGGATTCCTCACTCCCCAACGGGGCAAGCAGTTGTTGAAAGGGCAAACCATACCCTGAAGGATTATCTTCAGAGACAGAAAGTATGGCAGGACATAGATGTAACTATATGGTTGACTAAGGTGTTGCTTACCTTAAACTATCTCTCCCTTACGGAGGATAGAGAGGGACCACCTGTTGTTATACATCACCAAACAGCACGAGGGAACCAAACAGCTACAGTTCCTGGTTTGAATGTTTTGTATAAAAATATGGCTTCAGGTGTATGGGAAGGACCTAATCAGGTGTTATTTATCGGTAGAGGTTATTTTTGTATCTCCACAGATAAAGGACCTATATGGGTCCCTAGCAAGTTTGTGCGACCTGTATCTCAAGATCAGAAGACGGAAGAGAAGACTCAGACCGAGTAGACAGAACAAACTGTCTATGTTGTAAGGGATGTAACCCGCGGGTATTATGCCAGTGTATGCTATGTGGGGTAAAACGGTTCTGTAAGCCAAAGCTTAAATGTAAATGGTGTAAAGAGTGTATGTGTTTGATTGGTAACCGAGCATGAGGCAAGAGAAGGCATACGACTAGTGTAATACCATGCTGATTTGAGACAGTATACATCATCAGAATCAGTGAAAGCAGCGATTTGTGGGGTGGAATGTTAAAAAAAAAAAAAAAAAAAAAGGTGGAAATTGTAGGACTAAACATGTTTCAGTGGTGGACATGGATTACGGTCTTGATGAATTTTTTACCCATTGGCCAAAGTATTTTTGACATCTTGCCTAGGACAAACATATGGGTGACATGGGCAAATATCACGGGAGTAACAGACTTTTGTCTAAGTCTGCAACAGGCAGACAACCCCTTTAGAGCCTGTTTAGTTGGTATTCCCCTGCAAGAGAATGAGACAAATTTTGATGGTTTTTGGAATGTTAAAACAGTAGATCTGACTTCCAATCAGAATGGTACATGTATGAGTCCAAATGGGCAATATGTTTGGCCTTCTATGAGTAATGCAGCGTGGCAGAAGACAGTTATTGAGAATTTGAATCGACCATATCATTTACCTTTGCAGGAGTTAGACCTATTGGCTAGCATTGTACCTGTTGAATATGTTAATGTAACTGCAACTGGTACGGCAGACTGTACCCACATGTCATCACCACTTCAACCCGTGAATGGCACTGGAGTAATTTGGTTTGGTGACCCGTGGCAGTTATGGCTAACACATCAAGGTGAATGGGGGTTTTATACAGGGTTTCAGAATCTAACCGGTTCACCTATTTGGGGTGAATTGAAAACTTGGGGGTTCCATATAGATGTATCAGGGGGTTATCAGTTGCCACCGGGAGTCTTTTTGATATGTGGGGACAGAGCGTGGCCAGGGATTCCTTTGTATCCTGTCGGTGGACCATGTTATTTAGGGTGTTTGACTTTGTTTGCTCCACATATGAAAGACTTATTAAAAATGACTCCACAATCTCATAGATCACGGAGGGCACTGCGCACCTTTGATGAAACATGTAATGACCGGGTCGATCTACAGTCTGTAACAGCAAATGTCTTAGCCTCCATATTTATGCCAGGAGCAATGACTGCATTAAATGCTAAGAATATACAAAGGTTAGCGTGCTGGGGAGAGAAACAATTTAATCTTACATCGCATATTTTTTTAAGTTCGTTATTGCTTGATGTAGATAGTGTTAGGCATGCTACGTTACAAAATAGAGCTGCAATAGATTTTTTGTTATTAGCACATGGACACGGTTGTGAGGATTTTGAAGGGATGTGTTGTATGAACCTTTCCGATCATTCCATATCTATACACAAAAAGTTGTCACAACTGCAGGGAAACATGAAGCATATTCTTGCTGATGATAATCCCTTTGATGAATGGTTGAGAGGATTGGGGATAACAGGTTGGTTAAAGATGTTATTGATGAAAGGAATACGCTTTGTTATAATCATTGTTGTAATGTTTTTAGGTTTTAGCTGTTTGTTTTCTTGTGTGAAGAAAGGTTTAACATCTATTGTGAAACAGACATGGGTTGTCCAAAAAGAAAAAGGGGGATATGTAGAGGGATTTTTAAAGGACCGAGGACATATGTTACCATTGTCCGGGTTGGACAACCCAGGCCTGTTAGTTGAAGCTGCAGAGCAGTTTTAAATAGTCCTGGGAACAAGCAGTGGGAGAAGGGAAACAAGCTATGCACAAACAAGAAGCCAGGTGCAGAGCAAGCCCTGGGAACCACGAAATCAGCCCACTCTCATTGGCACACTCTGATCAGGCGCCTGCAGCATGCCCACCAATCAGCGACACAGACCCCCACATGGCCCAGAGACTTTTATCCAATCACCTGTGTGTAAAGTCAGGTGAGTGGTCGGTTTAAGTTATAAATATAACCTAGTTTTTTAATAAAGTGGGCGCGGCATGTAGCCATATTGCTGTGATTGTTGTGACTTGGCCAACTCTCCACGGGGGACCCTCTTTGTTGAAGGCCTTTGGAGTCCGTGACCCTAACTTCCTTGTCACGAACTGGGGGATTAAGTGCATGAACCACGTATTAGTTTGGGAGGGAGGTTTTGTATATTTGTGAGAATCCTGATGTTGCTCCTGGACCGTAACTGGTTAAATAACTGGCCTCATTCTATGTTGAAGAGCAATTAAGGGACTCTTTTAGCATTTTGTTTGACAGATTCCCTCTTTCTGTTAGAAATACTCTTTAACTAGTCTCCTCATCCCAAACTCAGGAGAGAGAAGGTTAACTTAACACCCTGCTTGTCCAGAGCCTGGGATCATGGCAGGTGCAGAACTCTCCAGAGGAGGCTTCTGTGCCTGTACTCCTCCCATCAGGCTCCAACAGTGTTTTCTTCCTCATCCCTGAATCTGGAAGCACTCTGAGGCTTTCAGTGGCTGTTGGTACCCTGTGTTTTAGAGCAAGCTTATGACAGAATAGTGGGCGTGCACAGAAGACAGTTCTATTCCTCTCTATAGGATCAGAGGAGGAGCAAATTCCTCCACTGTTCATACAAGAGCATCAAAACAGCTCTGCTGAGTCAGATCAAAGGTTTGTCTTGCCCAGTGTCAAGTCTCAAAACAATAGCTGTAATCTGATGTGTAGGGAAGAGCAAGAACAAGAAGCACAAACAGAACAGGGCATTCCTGCTTATACCTTCCAGCTACTTTCAACCTGAGGACTTGCAATGATATTGTGTACTTCATCTTAGGTTTCTGCTCTGTGGATTGAAGTCAGCCCTTGAAACTGTCGATTTTAGCACATGGGACCTTTTGACCAAGCTGGTACTTTGTTCACGAGCTATTACTGCACAAAGAGCTTCCTTTTGCTCCTTTTGAGCATGGCTGTTACTAGTTTCATGTGATGCTTCCCCATTTCCGTCTCAGAAGGGACATTCAGCTGTCATCCCTGTCTGCTTACTGCATGTCACTTGTGACTTTCCGCATCGCTTATCACAGCCGCCTCAGTAGTCATCTTTCCTGACTGTACAGCCCTGCTGTAATTTCCTCTGCATGGCAGCTGCTGTGCACCTCTGGTTAGCGTTGGATTTGTTCTCAACTTTTTCTAGTACATCCTCTTCTGAAATGAAGAGAACATTTTTACAGTGACACAAAGATGTTTGCTGATTTTTTTTCTGTTTCGTTCACAGTATTTCCTAGCATTTAATTACTCTTGTGACCAGCACTGAGCCTTGAACTGTCTTCCTCATAGAACTAACAGTTTAGTAGAAACCTGCTTTATTCTGCTTTCCTGATTTCCTAATAGACAGCAAATTAAAGAGCAGTTCTTTATGTGAAAAGAGTTAGTACATTCAACAGTTCAGATCCAGCGTTGTCCTCTTAGCCTCAGTGAATTTCTGTCCTAGACTTTTACAGGCTTTGGCCTTTAATGGGCTTATTTTATTCCACTCCTACTCCTAAAAATGTTTTATTTTCTTCTTAAAGTAGAAATAGAACATTTCTGTAATGCTTGATCAAGAGGAATTTGCCTCCAATTTTGTTCAGTCTCCTTGGCAGCATACCTATCTGAAGGCTGAAACGCTTGCTTTCTTTGGGGAAGGTTAATCCAGCAAACCTCATTCATGTGAGTTGCTAATTTTAGTACCTCAACTTCCCATCATGGTTCCAGCTGGGTATAGGTATAGTCCAGTCAGTGTCTCGTAAGTTGTGTAACTAGTGAGATGCAGCAGTTTTGGTGGTTTTCAGTAATTGAAGTGAAAAGGCAAAACTTTCACATCTGTCAGCTTTGGTAGCTTTTTTTGATTCTCTGCCAAACAATGTTTCGGACTCTGAAGTTGCAGAAGTATTAGACCTGAGTGGAGGGTCTGTCCACAGGTGTGGTGAATCCATGGTCAGAAACATGTTCACTTCAAAGACCAAACAATAAAAAAAAGAGATAGCTTGGGAACCAGACTTGTGTGGGCTAGGCTGATGCTGTTAGGATGAAAATCTTATTATTACCTATTATATTAGATTACTGAAGAGTTGGTGTGTAATATTATATAAACACAGTGATAAAAAGGAATCTGAAAGGGGCACTGTGCAGTATGATTGCTCTTCAATTTCCACACACGCAACTGTAAGGGTTAAAATTGGACACAGCATTGGAAGTACAGGTTCACCAGTGAGGGGGAATGAAATTTCCTCAGTTTGCTGGCCACGCTTGTCCCGGTGTAGCCCAAGGTGTCGTTAGCCTTACTGGGCACTGCAGCATCCCCAGGTCCTTTGCAGAACTGCTAGTTAGATTGTCTAGACTTCTTTTACCACGTAGGCTAGTAACAGTTTCTTAATAATGGTTATCCCAATATGTATGTTATTTGTTTTTTCTTTATCAAACACTGCAATTTGGTTTCTACATCCCCTGCCTGGTATTACTCTTCATTATTCTCTTTTTTTTAAATAATGAAATTTGCAGAATTGTTTCTAGAGCAATTGTCCTGTGGAATATGCAGTTTAGAATGCTTACTTGAGAAATCTTCCCTTCTCTCACTGCTTGATTAAGGCTGCTCACTAATTTTCCTAGAACTTACTATTATGTAAATGTCACCAGGACATGAAACTTGGATTCTAGCTGGTGAAGATAGTGACCTACAGCCTGCCTTCCTTCTTTGTTTTTATGCCTGGGAAGGAGTTGTGGTTCAGACATTAGACAAAAGGCACTGCTAGCCACATGTTTTTCACATGGCCTTGTTAATAGTACTAATGCAATACATCCAGACAGCACATTTCAAAGAGGAAAAAAAGAAAGAGTCAAGTGGGTATCTAGCAAGTGCAGGAGGTGTGTTGGAGGGAACTAGTTCTCCCTGGAGTACTCCATTACTGTATTTCCACAGGCCTTTTTGAATGTTATTATACAACTTTGTCAAGGAATGTATATGTGTTTCTATTGACATGTATACACATAGCCTGTTATATACTCAACATTGAGTAATGACAGACTCAAGGTGGCGGGCGTGATTTTTGGAAAGACTACCTTATTACCAAGTGTGACCTCTTGTCTTCTGTAAACTCACACATACTGGTTTTCAAAAGCTTTTTTCCCCTTAATAGAAGGAAACATTGCAGGCTCTGAACAGTCATTCATCTTTAGGTTATTGATGGATAAGATATTTGCAGAAGAGATGAATTTTCTGAAAACAGGTGATAGTGAGAATATTTTTCTGTCTAAAGGTAAATTCCAGGTGCTTAACTTTGTGCCTGTACTGCCTCAGTGAAATAGAAACAGAACTTAGTTGTTTGGCCCTTTTTTTTTTTTTAAGCTACAGATTTTTGTTACATGATCATGGAAATGTACCAGTTTACTAAATGGTTGCCCGCAAAATCCATGTGGAGCAGCAGCAGAGAGCTCCAAAAAGCAAGCAACACATTATAACTTAATGTCTTAATGACTGGATGGGGTGGGGTAAGATTCCCAACCAGAAATGTGTGGTTCACATGTGTGGTTTTGCATCACACAGCTCTGTCAAGTTGTTTGAGCTAGATCTGTCGTTATTAATACACATGCTGGTAACAATGAGCACACCTGGATTTCTTCTAGCTAGTTTGATAACTGAGGGCAAAGCTCAGGCTGTGAGGACATGTACCCTAACTTTGTGTATTCTAGTTTTCTGATCTCATATTTTGCTTAATACGATATTTTGTAAGAGGTTGTTTTAATTTGGCAACCTTAATTCTGAGTTAAAAACACTATGTCAGCTGTCTAGGCAGTGTTCAACACCTGTTAGATGCCCTTTTGGAGTGGAGAAGAATAGCTTTTATTTTGTTTTATTGGTTTATATTAGTTTTATTACAAAATAACATTGAGTGATCTTTGGTTTTATTTCTTTTGTTGATGTGTTGTGGGTTTTTTTTAAGGATAATACTAGTGTTAAAAGTGAATCCAGGACAGAAGAGAGACAATTCACTTCAGGAACTGAGCCTCTGAATTAATCTGTAGAACAGACAGATTAATCTGTAAAATCTTTCTGCAGGAAAAGATGCAGTTCAGACACAGGCAACTCCCTCGGTAAGAAAGATTCTACGTTTTCTCAGAGATTACGGAGACAGCTACTCTGAAACTAACTATTACAGAAAGGGGAGAGTAGAAGAATTTAGTTGTTGTCTGCTGTGTAAGTACCTCATTGTTCCTTCAGTTAAAATATTATACTTGTACAACCTCTTAGTGTACTTACCAACACACTTCTATAGAGGCACTTACGCTAATTACTCTGATGTGGGAAAGGGTATAAATTATGTAAGTAAATAAAACTTGAAGTTCTGGGAGTTGTGTCAGAAACCTGGATGTCACAATATTGAGATTAAGTCCATAGATGTGTTTGCTGGAGGGCGACAGTGCTGTGAAGGAAATGCTGAGTAATGAGGTAACTATGGAAGTTCCAGGGGAAAAAACCACCAAACTGATGAAGTTAGTGTAGAAGTCTGAACTCTTTGTCTCGGATCACTGAATACATTGTACCAGTCTGATACGTGCCCTGGAACACATAAGAAAAACAAGCAGCAGAGTATCTGAGGCTAAAAAATGCACAAATCTAGTAACTGAAGGAAAAACCTAAATGTCCACAGATTAGAGAGACACAAGAGGACACAAAAAGTACTTGGGATCCATTCTAGAGGAGAATTTGGTGCAGCCTGCAAGTCTCTAAGAAGCTGTTTCCCTCACAGCTGTTCATCAAAGAGCTGATGGTAGAGTTTGAAGAGCTGTTGCTCACTTCAAAGGATAGTTTCTAGATTCCAGATCATGATGCTAGTTAATAGTTCAGCTCATAATGCCCATCAGTTCCAAATATTTAAGTAAGAAATAAAGTCTTTCTGTCAGGAAGCTGAGAAAAAAGGTCGGATGCCACCTTGAAAGAAGACAAGCTTTTGTTTAAAACACAGAATCGAGAGTTCTTGTTCAATTACTTCCTGGTATCATGGATAATTAGCAAACTTCTCAGCTTTCATATCTGAAGCAAAACATTTGCTTAACGTGCCAGTTGTAAAGTTATGTACAGGAACATGTTGGAAAGCATTCCCATGGGATTGTTCCACAGGGATGAAACACTGTTATGCTAACGCTAATTAGCAACAATTGGCATAGTCTACTCTGGGAAATGTGATGGTCATCCAGGTCTGCATTTCCACTGTTGTACCTTTTAGGCTTGGTGTGCATGTAAAGGGTAGAGATAGACACACCTGAGCCAAACATGATCAGGCTCAAGCTAGCCCAAAATAAGTTGGGTGCATGATACAAGCCTCAAAGCTGGCATAGCCTGTCTGCTGCATGTCAGCTGTAAGCCTGAAGCAGGCAGGCTCAAATGCAAGCTGACTTCTGCTGCTCTGACTACACCTTTGTCTGTCAACACCTCCTGTCCTCTGTGAGACTTTGGAAACAACTTCTTTCTTAATCTTTCTGTGCTAAAATGCATCACGATGACTTCCATGTGTTTCTTCGCAACTTACCCTCTGAGTGTTTTCCTTTGGGCACTCCTCTGCAAGTTTTCCGAGCCTGCACTTTGATACATACCCTGCTGTGGAAAAGGCTTTTGTTCCATCTCTTTCAGTAGGCTGTTGATATGTTCACTTTTTTTGTTACATGGTGACACCAAATTCTAGATACCACACAGCGAGAGCCAATATAATGTGGTACATAATGAAGCGGGAAGGAAAAGTCACTTCAGTGACTGGGAGCAGCTCCGAGCCAAACCCAAGGTGTTAATCTGTAAAAACTCACCAAGAATCAAGCCCACCTTTGTGGAGAAGGCATTGCTTCCCTCTGAAGAGCTGGACTGGATTTCTTTGCATTTCACAGCTATTCTGTAGCAAGAAAAGACAAGCGTCCTTTCACTAAAACACCGTCCCCAGGGTTTCCCTCCATAGCTGCCAGCCCATCTCTGCAGCATCATAAATCACTGAAATAGGTTATCTGCTTCCTTCAAATGGAAAAACAATGTATTTAACCAGCCTTCTCAGCTAAATTCTACTTTCCATGTGGAAGACCACCTAAACCATCGATGTAATGGCTTCATGCGTGTTCATACGAGCCAGTCCTGAGCAAAACACACAAGAAGGGAGCAGAGAAGTTGTCAGGACCACCTCGGCTTGTGTAGCTCCCAGCTGTGGCCAGGATGTGCTAAGAAAGCACCGGGCAGTAAGATGAACTGAGGTGAAACCTTTCATTACAGCTTCTGTAATAAGATATTTCTTAACCAGTAGTAACTTCTGTAATAAGATGGTTTGTAATAAGATATTTTTTAACAAGTAGTAACTTCTGTAATAAGATGTTTTGTAGTAAGGTATTTTTAAATAAGTAGCAACTTCTGTAATAAGATGTTTTTACCAATAGTCTTGTTAATGGAACAGGGTGGGATGTGGTTTCCCTTGTGTGTTCTGTTGTACCCCTGCTCAGGCAGGGTAGGCCTCAGGTGACCAGGTTCTAGTCTGCCGTTGAAAGCATATTTTATAGTACCCGATAGAAATGCGATTGCTCTGTATGCTGCCAAGGGAAACATACCCAAGCACTGCTATGTACTCAGTATTCCCTTTTCTTCCTAGATCTCTGTCTGCTGGTGGACGTACCTTGGAAGCAGGGGTGCTTTCTGGAGGTGACAGATGTGCAGCAGCTGTCAGCTGGATCCCCTGTCAGACTTGTAGCAGTGTTGCAATAAATGAAGCTTTGACAGGTCAATGGGTGTCGCATTGGTGTTTTCTCCATGTTCTCGATGACCAAGGGTGAGCGTATCACAGCTGGAAGAAACAGCTGCTTCCTGTTCCAGCGGTTCTTGCTGACACGTTTATCAACAAGTGGCCGCTGCCAGGTGGAACAGTTTCCAAGCAGGCGGCCCACTCTACCTTTGTGCCATGTTCCAGTTCCTGCGGGGCGGCCCCAGGGGTGAGCCTGGCTGCGCGGCAACAAGCCGCCTCTGGCCCTTCTCCGGGAGCCGCGGCAGCGATGGCGGCTCCCAGCGCCGCGCCGGACCGTGCGCGCTTTCTGCGCGGCTGCGGAGGCTTTGCAGGGTTTCCGCACACGCCGCTTCACGGCTGCGGCCTCACGCCGAGGTTCAGGTCTGACCTGCAGCGTTACGCACCGGGCAGCGCTGCCAGCGCGGAGCAGCCGCCGAATTCTGGGCCTCTGGCATCAGCCTGAGCCCAAAGCTCCCGGCGGCAGCGCCTCGGGCACGGGCACGGCGGCAGCGGCGGGCCTGGGCCCCGACCCCGGCCCCGGCCCCGGCGCTGCCCCCCCGCGCCCCAGTGCCGTCCCGCCCAGCTGCAGGCGGGCGGCGGGGCGGGAGGAGGAGCCCGCGGTGCCGGCCCGGCGGGGGGGCGGCGGCTCCAGCTGCTGCACCCTCCCGGTGTGTCCGTAGGTAGGAGCGCGCCGGCCGGCCCGGGGGAGGAGCGGCCGCAGCTGCCCGCGCCGGGGGTCGGGCTGGGGGGGCTTCGCAGCGCTTGTGCCGGGGCGGGACTGCGGGGTCTGCCCGCCCGCGGGGGGGCCGGCAGCGCCGGGCTCCGCTGCCGCGCTGCCCCATGTGCCCGGCGCCGCGGCCCGCCCGTTCCCGGCGCCTGTCGCCCGTAGCCGCAGCAGCGGGGGGGGGGGGGGGAGGGCGCCCCGCGGGGGGGCGGTGCGCTGGGCTCGCGCTGCGTGCGGACGCTCTGCTCCGCTCCGCCGCACCGTCCCCGCAGCGCTGCCTGCGGCGGTGATGCCCTTGATCCTGCTGGGTGCTCTCGGCTCCGCTCGCACCTGCCTGCCTGCTGCTGCGCGCCGGAGGGATTGCCTGCTTTCTTTTAACCTTTTTTTATTATAAATATCTACTTTGGGGGGTTGGTTTTTTTTTAAAGACCACGACCAGACATCGCCAGACCCACACAGTTTTCTTAAGCTGCTGGAAATAACTTTGTCCCTGGATTTACCGCCCAGTTTCCACCTGCCCTGGCCCCTGCGGACTCCAGCAGGCACGCACCGCCTAAGAGGTTTGCAGATATATTTTTTTTTTTAAACCATTTTTTCTCCTCATGGCTGTGCAATCACCGTAACTTTGGGTTTAGTTGCAAACAGCCTCTGCCTGACTTCTCCCCGTTATGAAGGCTCCTCGATACATTTCATGGGACCTTTGGGCAGACCACGGAACTTTATATTTTATTTTGTGGGGCCTTCAGTCGGGATCTTCTTAACATGCGTGTGGAAGCGGTCATACCGGAACTCGGGCGCGTGCAGAAAAAGTGCGAGAGAAACCAGAGATGCTGTAACTTTTTGCTTGCTACCTCTTTGGTGTGGTAGCTAAACGTCCAAAGTCTTTTGGAGCCTTTTTATTTCCTGGGAACTTGAAACTCTAAAGAGAAGCTCTGTGCTTTATTAGTTGTTCTCGAGAACTGCCCCCAGAGTCAGACTTGGAACGTGGATTGCCCGGAGAAAAGTAAAGTCGATCTCCAGACTTGAATGAAGCACTTCTGGCATGAGCAGGATGGAAGGGATCAACTCGATTTGGAGGAGAACAGTACTGAAGCAAACTTCCTTTTCACCATAAATTCAAGCAACACCTCCAGCATAATTTCTGAGAAGGCCACTGGTAACTGCAGGCAACATTCAGGGGGAAGAGCTTGAGCTGACGTGGTGGGAAGGGTTGGCGAGAAGGTGAGGTGTCTCTCAAGGGTATTTGAGATGGATGTTTTGAACCTGTGGATCTCCCTAACCCTTGGGCGGGAGACACGAGGACACCACATCCATGGGGAGATCTCCCCGGGCCTCATCTCTGCGGGACTGACGCGTTCCTAACGTGCCCCAGTGTTCCTGTAGAGCCAAACTGATTTCTTGCTTGCAACCTGTTCTGCTGACCTTTTGGGATTTATCTGCTGGAGGAGGGACTCATACTTCAGGATATTTTTTTGTTTGTTTGTTTGTTTGTTTGTTTAAAATATGCCTTTGAGCTCCTAGCGGCCTTTGAGCATGTGGCACCAAGGAAGAGAAACGGTGATGGCGAGGACTGGAGAAGTTGTGCAGTAAGCAGTGCTGGCGGTGACCGAGGTGCTCTGACCCCGCTCTCTTGCCTCCCCGCTGCTGGGACCGCATGCTGGGCAACCCAACGAGCTTCGCCGACGGCTGGACTCTACGGCTGGACATGTTTTAACTCTACAAAAGCCTTTTGCTGTTGTGGGCCCCATACAAGGGGAGAATTCTTTTGAGCCTCATACAACGGTTTAGCTATTAGCCCATAGTTCATGATCCAAAGGCGACACCATCCTGTCATTCCCAAGAAGGCTCTGAGTTCATGAATATTTCTCGGCTCAGGTATACTGCAAATGGTTTCTTTACAATCTTTTCCTAATTGTCTCTGCCCTTTTGAAATCTCAAAGCCCAGATATATCACGGTCTGACGGACGATTTGGGCCTTCTTCCTGGATATCTTGTACCCATTTAGTCCCAGAAAATTCAGGAGGTCAATAGTCACCTGTATACAAGTAAGCCTTTCTTCTGTAGCAATCAATATGTCATCCACATATTGTAGAAGTAAGTGTCCAGGCCTTGGTTTGTCTTGTTTCCAGATCTCAAGTTTCTTTGCTAACTGATTTCCAAAAAGAGTTGGACTGTTTTTAAATCCTTGGGGTAATCATGTCAGCTGCATCTTTTGCCCAGTTTGTGGATTTTCCCATTCAAAAGCAAACAGTTTTTTGCTTCCCTTTTCCAAAGGTATACAAAAGAAAGCATCTTTCAAATCAAGCACTGTAAACCACTAATAAGTCTCCCTTAATGCTGTTAACAGTGTATAAGGGTTTGCTACTACAGGATAAATATCCTTAACTATTTGATTTACTGCTCTCAAGTCTTGCACCAGCCTATATTCACCCGAAGGTTTTCTGACTGGTAAAATAGGAGTATTATACTCAGATTCACATTCTTCCAAAATTTTGTACTCCAAAAATTTATCAATCAATTTCTTCAATTCCTGTCTCACTTCCGGTTTGATTGGATATTGTTTAATTCTCACTGTTCCTGCGCCTTCCTTCAAATCTATTTTAACCGGTTCTGCTAGTTTCAATTTACCAGGAATATCTGTTTCCCATACTGTAGGGATCACTGCCAAATCCACCCCTGGTGGAATTTCCTGCTCCTTTACTTTTTCTTGTATCATCAGGATTTCTCCCGTTTTTGACTCAGGTATTTTCAAGAAAAATTCTCCTTCATCAAAAACAATTTGTGCATTTAATTTGGATAACAAATCCCTTCCTAACAAGGGTATCGAACATTCTGGTACATACAAGAATTCATGTGTAATTATCTTATTTCCAAATTTCAAATCCGGGGGTTGCAGGAATGGCCTGTTTTCTTCTTTCCCTGTTGCTCCTATTATATTGGCTGGGTTTGTTCCAATTTTTCCTTTATAGGTATTCAATACTGAAAATGTTGCTCCTGTATCCACTAGAAATTTAACTTATTTTTCTCCCAGCTTAATTATAACTAGAGGTTCAGCTGGGTTCCCCTCCGGTCCCCTTCAATCATCTAAAACCATTACCTTGGCTATCTCCTGATTTTTAGGACAATCCCTTTTCCAGTGTCCTTCCTCCCTACACAAGGCACACTGATTTATTCCTAAGGGGGTATTAAAATTCCGATTGCCACAGTTCATACATCTTCCCCTTCCATTGAATCCTCGTCCTCTTCCTCTGCCTCTTCCTCTATCTGTTGTCCCTGTCATTACGGCCAGTAATCTACTTTCCCTACTTTTTCTCTGTTATTATATACTTTCCATGCTGCCTCCAGCATTTTATTCAAACTTCTTGCATCCTCTCCCTCAAGTTTCTGGAGTTTCCTTCTTATATCTGGTGCCGAATGTCCCATAAAAATCAAAGCCAATTGTATCTGAGCTGCCTCTGTCTCCACTCTCAAATCAGTATATTTCCTGGCAGCTTCCTTCAGTCTCTCCAGGACTGCTGAGGGAGATTCATTCTTATCTTGTCTCACTTCATATAATTTAGACCAATTCAAAGATTTAGGCATGGCATGTTTAACTCCATATAAAATCCATTTCTGATAATGACCCAATCTTTCTCTGTGCCCCTCATTATTTGGATCCCACTGCGGATCCCCAGATCGAAAATTCTGCTCTAATGTTCCACCTGTTGTTCCACTCAACACAGCCACCTCTGCCTGTGCTTTGTCAGTCTTTAATACCATCTGCTTCTCTGTATCATCCAACAAATTATCCAGGATCACTTGTAAATCACTCCAGTCTGGGTTCTGTGTTCTGATTATAGTATCTACAACTCTGCCCACTCTTTCAGGATCTTTTCTATAAATTCCTGCTGCCTGTTTCCAAGCCATCAAATCCACAACTGAAAAAGGCACTTTTACATACACTGGCCCATTATTACCAACTCCCTGTCGCAGGGGAGCTATTGTTTGTGTCTGCTATTGAGTTCTCTGGGAAACAGGAGTGTGAATTACAATCTTGGACAGTCTCTCCTCCACATCCTCTATTCCACTACTTTCCGGTTCCTCCACCCGCTCCTGTTCCCTAGATTCTCGACCTCGATTCCTTTCTTTCCTAGAAAGAGATATATCTAATTCTGGTCCTACATCAATTTCAGAAGCAATTCTCTTCTTCAAAAATCCTTCCCAATCTCACAGGTTGAACAACACTTTTTCACTTTCTTATTATCAGCAGTTATAGCCATTACCAAACTATCTCCAATAGTTAACTCGCATTCATCCTGCCAATCTTTTCTCTGTCTTAAGTAAAAGAACAAATCTACATATGGCATTTCACTCCATTTCCCTTCCCTTTTACAAAACAGCATTAACTGCAAAATAGTGTTATAATTCAGTGTCCCATTCATGGGCCACTTTTCCTGATCATCCAATGTATACAGAGGCCACCAATTATTACAATATTCAATCATCTGACTCTTTCACAGATCATCATGTAAATCTCCCCAATGTGCCAATAAACATCCCAACGGAGAATTTTTCGGGATTTTGTCATTTGCAGCCAGATTACCCATACTTTTACTTTTAAACAACTGAGTTAACTTAGATGCCATGGTATAATCACTTTTCACTACAATACACAATCACTCAAGTCTGTCACTTCGTTTTTCTCCGACTGCACCTCCCACAAGATAACAAAAACCGCAGATCCGAACTCATACACTCGTACTCAATTGCACATCTCACCCTTACAGCAACACTCACACTTTTTCCACAATTGTTACCTTAAATAAAGGTATATAAGACAATATTACACACTTCTTAATTTCACCTTGATACAAAAAGAAATAAACAATTCCGCAACACAAAAAATCCCTTCTAACTTCTTGTTAGAGGTGCTACCTTAGAGAACACTATAGCATATAGGTTCTTTTGTCTCCGCTTTTGTCCAACGCTGCAATAGCTTTCGCTTATGTCTTACAGGCAGACGCCTAGGCTTCCACTTCCACAAGGATCCTTTAGTCCAACCCTGCGCAGCTTTTGCCGCAACTGACAGGCAGACAAATACAGTGGGACTCTGACTCACTGCGTGGGACTCTAAACCACTTCTTACAGTGAGACTCTAACCCACTGCATGGGACTCTAAACCCACTTCCTATAGTGCACTTATTATAGTGGAACTCTAACCCACTTACTTTAGTAGGACTCTAACCCACTTAAAACAATTAAAAAAGAAGTGTGTTGGGGAGAAGGGTTCGCCGGAGTCAAGAAATTACTCAATATGAGTTACGCATCTCGCTCAACTTTATTATTTTCTAACACTATTATATAGACTCAATACACATGCATACTCGTAAAGCAAAAATATAATTGGTTATTAGCCTCTAAGCGCGCGCGATTCCCACACGCCTAATTATCATGACTAAAATAAGCATTCTATCCATGTAGCTATTTGCGTTGCTATGCTTCAGCCTTGCGGTTTGCTACTCCCTATATTTCCATACCGCTCCCTATCTTTCTTGGCCTTGCATCTGCCTTCCCAACAGCTGTATCTTGTTACAGCCATGGTCTGTTGGCACAACATAATTACATGATCTCAGGATTCAAGAATAGCTCAAGGCTACCTTGCTTTTTAACTTCAGCAAAGCAACTTCAGCACAATTCTAAATAGAGGCCTATTCTAATACCAGGCCTGGATTGTGCAGATCTTTAGAGATTCTAAGGCCACACTTCTGCAGCCATTCTTCTACAATTCCCCCTTTTTTCTTTTGCACAAGCCAGGCCTGATTGGTTATGTTAAAAACTACTCTCTTTAAACAAGAAAAAACACAGCTAAAACCAAAAAACATTACAATAATGATTATAACAAAGCATATTCCTTCCATCAATAACGTCTTTAACCAACCTGTTATGCCCAATACTCTCAACCATTCATCAAAGGATTATCATCATCAATATGGCTACATGCCGTGCTCACTTTATTAAACAAACAGGTTATATTTATAACTTAAACCGACCACTCACCCGACTTTACACACAGGTGATTGGATAAAAGTCTCTGGGCCATGTGGGGGTCTGTGTCGCTGATTGGTGGGCATGCTGCAGGCGCCTGATCAGAGTGTGCCAATGAGAGTGGGCTGATTTCGTGGTTCCCAGGGCTTGCTCTGCACCTGGCTTCTTGTTTGTGCATAGCTTGTTTCCCTTCTCCCACTGCTTGTTCCCAGGACTATTTAAAACTGCTCTGCAGCTTCAACTAACAGGCCTGGGTTGTCCAACCCGGACAACGGTAACATATGTCCTCGGTCCTTTAAAAATCCCTCTACATATCCCCCTTTTTCTTTTTGGACAACCCATGTCTGTTTCACAATAGATGTTAAACCTTTCTTCACACAAGAAAACAAACAGCTAAAACCTAAAAACATTACAACAATGATTATAACAAAGCGTATTCCTTTCATCAATAACATCTTTAACCAACCTGTTATCCCCAATCCTCTCAACCATTCATCAAAGGGATTATCATCAGCAAGAATATGCTTCATGTTTCCCTGCAGTTGTGACAACTTTTTGTGTATAGATATGGAATGATCGGAAAGGTTCATACAACACATCCCTTCAAAATCCTCACAACCGTGTCCATGTGCTAATAACAAAAAATCTATTGCAGCTCTATTTTGTAACGTAGCATGCCTAACACTATCTACATCAAGCAATAACGAACTTAAAAAAATATGCGATGTAAGATTAAATTGTTTCTCTCCCCAGCACGCTAACCTTTGTATATTCTTAGCATTTAATGCAGTCATTGCTCCTGGCATAAATATGGAGGCTAAGACATTTGCTGTTACAGACTGTAGATCGACCCGGTCATTACATGTTTCATCAAAGGTGCGCAGTGCCCTCCGTGATCTATGAGATTGTGGAGTCATTTTCAATAAGTCTTTCATATGTGGAGCAAACAAAGTCAAACACCCTAAATAACATGGTCCATCGACAGGATACAAAGGAATCCCTGGCCACGCCCTGTCCCCACATACCAAAAAGACTCCCGGTGGCAACTGATAACCCCCTGATACATCTATATGGAACCCCCAAGTTTTCAATTCACCCCAAATAGGTGAACCGGTTAGATTCTGAAACCCTGTATAAAACCCCCATTCACCTTGATGTGTTAGCCATAACTGCCACGGGTCACCAAACCAAATTACTCCAGTGCCATTCACGGGTTGAAGTGGTGATGACATGTGGGTACAGTCTGCCGTACCAGTTGCAGTTACATTAACATATTCAACAGGTACAATGCTAGCCAATAGGTCTAACTCCTGCAAAGGTAAATGATATGGTCGATTCAAATTCTCAATAACTGTCTTCTGCCACGCTGCATTACTCATAGAAGGCCAAACATATTGCCCATTTGGACTCATACATGTACCATTCTGATTGGAAGTCAGATCTACTGTTTTAACATTCCAAAAACCATCAAAATTTGTCTCATTCTCTTGCAGGGGAATACCAATTAAACAGGCTCTAAAGGGGTTGTCTGCCTGTTGCAGACTTAGACAAAAGTCTGTTACTCCCGTGATATTTGCCCATGTCACCCATATGTTTGTCCTAGGCAAGATGTCAAAAATACTTTGGCCAATGGGTAAAAAATTCATCAAGACCGTAATCCATGTCCACCACTGAAACATGTTTAGTCCTACAATTTCCACCTTTTTTTTTTTTTTTTTTTTAACATTCCACCCCACAAATCGCTGCTTTCACTGATTCTGATGATGTATACTGTCTCAAATCAGCATGGTATTACACTAGTCGTATGCCTTCTCTTGCCTCATGCTCGGTTACCAATCAAACACATACACTCTTTACACCATTTACATTTAAGCTTTGGCTTACAGAACCGTTTTACCCCACATAGCATACACTGGCATAATACCCGCGGGTTACATCCCTTACAACATAGACAGTTTGTTCTGTCTACTCGGTCTGAGTCTTCTCTTCCGTCTTCTGATCTTGAGATACAGGTCGCACAAACTTGCTAGGGACCCATATAGGTCCTTTATCTGTGGAGATACAAAAATAACCTCTACCGATAAATAACACCTGATTAGGTCCTTCCCATACACCTGAAGCCATATTTTTATACAAAACATTCAAACCAGGAACTGTAGCTGTTTGGTTCCCTCGTGCTGTTTGGTGATGTATAACAACAGGTGGTCCCTCTCTATCCTCCGTAAGGGAGAGATAGTTTAAGGTAAGCAACACCTTAGTCAACCTTTCAGTTACATCTATGTCCTGCCATACTTTCTGTCTCTGAAGATAATCCTTCAGGGTATGGTTTGCCCTTTCAACAACTGCTTGCCCCGTTGGGGAGTGAGGAATCCCTTTAACGTGTTTAATTCCCCAAGTTGTCATAAACCTAGTGACTCGCTGACTACTATAGGCTGGACCATTGTCTGTGTTTATTTCTACAGGTACTCCCATGACAGCAAAAAAGACATTAACTGTCTCTCCACATGTAATGCCTTTTCAGCGGTTTGTGCAGTGGCCCATATAAAATGAGAATAGGTGTCAATTGTGACATGCACATACTTAAGCTTCCCAAAGTCAGGTACATGTGTTACATCCATTTGCCAAACCTGAAGTGCCTTCAGACCTTTTGGGTTAGTGCCCACCCCTAAACCAGGTCCATGATGACTACATTGAGGACAGGAGCGAACAATACCCTTTGCATCTGCTATGGGTATTTGATACTGTTGATGTAAAGACTTTGCATTCTGATGAAACATCTCCTGGCTGTTACGAGCTTCTTCAAGCTTATTTGTTGGAGGAGTTATTGCCAGACAGCTGACTGCTTCATGAGCTCTAGCATTACCTTCGCCCAACACAATGGTCCACTGATGACTTCTAATATGCATAATACAAAACTCATGTTTTCTCTGTCGAAGAGTACTATGCAGTTGTATAAACATTTCACCAAGATGTGGATTCTTTGCCTCTCTCAACAAGGCATCTTCAATGCGCTGTACTACACCAACTACGTACAATGAGTCTGATACTATGTTTACAGGTGTATTGTTCCAGCTTCCCAAAGCCCAACACACTGCTTTCAGTTCTAAGGTTTGAAGGTTGTCCCGTGGTTCACCAGTGATCACGTGTTTCTGCCACTGATTATCGGATTGCCAAACACACGCAGCCTTCTTCATCTTTCGTCCTGCATCTGTAAACACCGCTGGCCCATCAACTGGCCTTTTTGAGCGTAACGGTCTCGCAATCCACTGATAATGTTCTAACATCTTCCAGAGAGGTCCTTTTGGCCGGTTGTTGTGTACAACACCTGTATAACCCATCAAGGCTTCCTGTATGGCTGTTGAATGTCTCAGGAGCCACTCATAATCATCACCACGGACTGGAATACTGATATCTGCCGGTTCAGTCCCATCAATTTCAACAATCCTGTTTCTTCCTTTTCTCACCAAGGCTGCTACTGCTTCAGGGTGACTTAAAATACGATGCCTGGGTTGCAATGGGAAAAACAACCATCTAAAGCGATCGCCGTATTTTCCCCCTTTTTCTTTTGCCATTGCAAAATAAGGGCAAAAGGTGAAGTGGCAACATTACAAACCAGAAAAGATAATGGATGATTCGCCATTCGGCGACCACACCAGCCTGTCTGAATCTTGTGGGACACAACTTCTAGGGCAGCCCGCTGTTCTGGTGAACAAGTTCAAGGACTGTTGGCTTCGGTGCCATGCAGCCAGGATCAGAACGGTTGCAAATCATCGTTAGAGAGGCTCTTTGCATGTCATCAGGGTGTAAGGAAATCGTGAAAAAAACAGTCTTTTGAGTCTATCACAACAATTTCCCAAATCTGTGGGATCATCATAAAAGGTGGAAGAGCAGGTTGCAACACTCCCATCGCTAATTTCTGATCATTAACCTTCCATAAATCATGTCCTAGTTATGTGCATCAAGATTATTAATCTGTACTGGACAAGCTAACGAGCTGGTCACCACCATTCTCCCTCCAAAATAGCATCACGAGTAACACCAGGCTAACACTGTAGAATTGGATCTTTTCTCGAGTTCAGCATCAGTGGGGTAGTTGGGCTAACTGGAGGAATTACAGGGATTGAAGTAGTAGGCAGGTTCATTTTAACTTGCTTTACCAGGTTTCTTAATTTATCTATTACCTCTTGTAAGGATTTCTCTGTATTGTTATCACAAAGTTTCTCCCCACCTTCCTCCTCAAACCCATACGATGATGTTTTAGGAAGAGGAGGATACGTCATCGGACGGACGGCGCTTTTGCCTGCCCTGATGTGACCTATGAGCTGTTGCCACCTTCTGTTTTGGTCTTGCTCCACCCACAGCTCCGATTGGTGCAGCAGGACTCACTGCCCTGCCTTCCTGGTGAGGCTCAGCAGCCTCTTCCAGGTTTGGCTCAGTTACAGCAGACTCCCGAGGAGTGTGCACTGTCTTATCTACAAGCTCCTGCACTGTTGAACATGCAGGGGCTGACATACCCTTTGTAGGGTGAGTATGCCCAACTCCGAAAAATGTAGCCAAGAGAGAAGGATTAGGTGAATCACCCTTCTGCTCTATTGGCTTTTCTACCACATCTGCCCCCAATGCTTCTATGGCTGCTGCCGCTACTTTTTTTTCTGCCTTCATAGTTTCCAGAGTGTTAACTATCGACCGCCACGTAGCTACTAACTCTTTAGCTTCTTTTCCTTCTTTACATCCCTCGATCGTAGTATCCCAGAGGCAATTTCCCACTTCTCTCCATTCCACAATACTAAACAATAACGTGGGCTCGGGGATCTTACTCTTTTTTTTCGTGCCCAGCGAACTAAGGTCTCCACTTCTGTCTCTTTAACACCCTCACCTCTCTTAAGGAGGACGCCAGTTAACAGTTTAATTGCCGCGTCTAGTTCCATTGTGGTCTTCTCAGAGCTCCCCCCTCTCACAGAAAGGATATCAGCAGAGAAGCCTTACTGCACTCGTTGCGGTCTTCCGTAGTGCCCCCCCCTCTCACAGAGAGGAAATCAGCAGGGAGCCCCACCGCGATTTACTCTATGCGGTCTTCCTTAGTGCCCCCCCACCTCACAGAGAGGAAATTAGTGGAGAGTCCTGTCGCAATTTACTCTACGATGTTTTACCACCGGCAGAGGTGCGATCTGCAGCTCTACACCGAACTCTGGACTCCGCTTTTCACCTTCCAGGTTCCGCCCACCCCTGACCTCCAGCTCCCTAATTGGAAAACTTCCCTTTGGGTCCGATGCACGGAGACTTCCGCATTTAAGCGAACCGCATTTAAGCGAATAAATGGGTCCCTGTTCGGGCGCCAGACGAAGAGGGTCCCCCGTGGAGAGTCGGCCAAGTCACAACAATCACAGCAATATGGCTACATGCCGTGCTCACTTTATTAAACAAACAGGTTATATTTATAACTTAAACCGACCACTCACCCGACTTTACACACAGGTGATTGGATAAAAGTCTCTGGGCCATGTGGGGGTCTGTGTCGCTGATTGGTGGGCATGCTGCAGGCGCCTGATCAGAGTGTGCCAATGAGAGTGGGCTGATTTCGTGGTTCCCAGGGCTTGCTCTGCACCTGGCTTCTTGTTTGTGCATAGCTTGTTTCCCTTCTCCCACTGCTTGTTCCCAGGACTATTTAAAACTGCTCTGCAGCTTCAACTAACAGGCCTGGGTTGTCCAACCCGGACAATGGTAACATATGTCCTCGGTCCTTTAAAAATGCCTCCACACTTCAACAAGGGACAATATATCATTCTAAAAATACAGTTCAAAATTTCTCAAACTGACAACGCTTAAAGGGTGGTCAACACTTTAATATGAGTGGGCACCAATTAAGGAGTATTGCCAACTCTATGCACTAGCACAGGGATGTGCTCTTCCCTACGCAGTACAAAGCAGAGCAGTCTAGTTTAGGCTTGAGCTATGTAGAGGCTTGATCAGAATACACATCTCTTTCTAGAAAGATACCCAAGAGGAAGATGACTAATCTTTATAACACTGAAAGCAATAATGGGAGGTTTGCACCAGCTGATGATTTCCGATCTAGAAACTTTAGTGAAAGCATCAAGTACAATAAAACAGTAGCTTCAGCGCATACACAAAAATGAAATTTTGAGTGCCTACATGCAAGGTAGGTCTCATGCCGCAGAAACAGATGCAGTCAATCTCCTGAGCTTACTTTGTTTTCAAAAGAAAACAAAACAAAAAAAAAAGCAGAGCATGCATTTGCTGCCTTTAACAGAGTAAGATCTAGAATGCCCCTCACTCCTCATGAGACTTATATATACAATTTTATATACAGAGAAGACCAGGTACAGGTAGACCAAAGTACAATTACAACTTGTTGTATGCCAAAGTATAAACCAATGAAGATGCTTTATACCATTCAAATGTCAATAAACTATACTTTCCACAGAAAACAGAAACTTAATAACTATTTATCAGAAACAATCTATCCATTTATTTAAATTTAATCAAAAAACTGCCTTCAGTAGCAATTCTCAAAATACTCTTCTTTGTTGAAGATTAAAGATGGTATGTTATAACCTAAAAAAGCAGCCACTTCATCACCACGAATACACCTGCACTACACATGTTTCCCATGCAAATGAGCACCCTAACTTGGCCAACAGGCTGACATGTGTCATGCTCATGAACATGGGATACTTTTTCATTCCATCTTCTTTTTTTATTTTATCTTTTTTTATATATATATTTTCTTTTCCAATTTGCTTTACCAAGCAAACCCTTCACTGGCTATTAATAGCTTAATTACAGAAGCCTTCAGTTCTTAAGCAGACAAGAATATTGAAAAGCTATCGGTCAAGACCCGAGCATTACTATCAAATATAGCTAGCTCAAGAAAGATGTTGATTTATCTCCCTTTACCCCTTACCTGCTCTGGACTGAACAGTTCTTCCTGAAAAAACATTAGGGAGAACTCAGCTGGGCGGTGATCTGGTTCTTTGCTCCATTTTTCATCTGCTTCCTGTGTGGTCAGAAGTTCTTGTAGTATTTCAGCAGCAGCAGCAGTTTCTATAGACAGAGTGGTATCGGCAGCACAAAGAATGTCAGAAGGCTGTAATGGAGACAAATTCAGTGCCTGATCTGCTTCCACCAGAAATGATGTGTCTAAAGTTAGAGGAGTGAGACGTTCCAGCTGGCTTTCCTCAGTTGAAGAAGGTGCGTAACTATTAACTGGCAATGCCTGATTTCCATTAAAATCCGGGACTGAATACTGGCTCTCTACAGGTGCCACTCCTACCTTTTCAGCTTTGCATGATGAATGCACCTCATCAGCAACCTGAAACATGGCTTCAAGACTGACTTCTGCCTTCTTGTTTTCTTCAGATATATTACATAGCCAGTCAGACGGCATCAATTCAGCTTCGTAAGATGACTGCATTGGAGGATTCTGGGAAAAACAAAATACAGTGAACTTTTGTATCAAAAAATTACCATGACAGGATGTGTATTGATTCTGTTTATCCAAAAGCTTGAAAGATGGTCTGTTATTCTCAGTTAAAATAGCAAGTTTAACCCCTCCCAAAAAAATAATGCTACTACTTTGTCTTGATTTTCATTAACCACCTTATTCTTGGCATGCTTCCTTTCTTCTATGCATTGTCTATCCTGGAGAGAAGGTTACTTACCAGGAGCTGGTGTATGCCTGCAGATGCATTGTCTGCACACCCTTTGAACTGCAGGTGTTAAATATACCCAAGCATTCAAATCAGAGACTTCTGGTCTTAGTAGGACCTGTGAGGGTACATTAGAACCACCCTCTTCACGTGCCACATATGTAATTGAAAATGAGAGAGAAAATCCACCCGCCTTCAGTTCCTTCTAAAACTCAAGAATTCCTGTTGTGTATAACCCCAGTATAAACCACATTTTTAAACAAACGAAAAAGGTCCATATGCTGTAAATGTGCATATGGACAACACAACTTGAGGAACTCACCGTTTCTTAACCAATAATATCATGTTCCTCTTCAAGTGATTGTCCATAGGCACATCTACACAAGGGGTGCCTCCCAGGGATGCCCCAGTCCCAGAATGAGTGGGAGTTCAAATACCTATGAAAACAAATACTGTAAAACTGCCCTGCCCGTCACAGCCTCACATCTGGACTCTCCTGTCATGACAGTGTCCCACAAAGGCACAACTCAAAGTCTGCATAAAAACCCTACAGAATTTCAGGTCAGAAACACTTCTTGTGGAACCTATAGAGACTGCCTTTGCCATCACAGATCAGGTCTGAACACTACTAAAATTTTTCACTGTAATGACATCACAGGATGACAGGACACAATCAGCAATCCAGTGATGATTTTTTAAGTAGAATTCATACATATCGAATAACCTTTAAAACACAAAGACAATGAAAGAGTTTTTCAAAAGCAGCAAGTCCTACCCAAGTGAAATGATAGATGACATTTTAACAGCCATTGTCTGTACTGCTACTTTTTCTGGAGGTGACTCAGTCAAAGGACACTAGAAGGGTCATTTCTTTTGACAAATACAAGTCATACAATGATATTGAACAGAAACTCAGGTATATTTAAAATGCAGCCGCCTTTTGGAAGAGATCCAGTATGAAGGATTAGTCCTTAGTGCCTGACTATCCTTAGAACTTCTAGCTGAGGTCATGGTTAATAAAAAGCTACTTCCAGAGACGAGTAAATTAGAGAACAGGAAGCTACAGGATCACCTACTAGGAAAGCCGTATCAGATCAAATGCCAGTGAAGGACTTGGTCTCTCTCTGATGGAGATACCACAAAGAGATGAGATCCCATCTTCTGGGTGTGTGAAGTCAAGTCCTAGTGTGGATTCATGTAGATGTGCCAGTTTGTAGATAGCCAAAAATGTGGAAGGTGGGGGGAAAGGGAGGGGAAAATAAAACCTGGAATTTGAGAAATTTAGGTTAAGCAAAATCTTTTCATTAAAGGCTAAGCCACCTTTATGTTTTTATGAGATAGGTTTAACAATTATTCCTCTCATTTAATATTTTTTTCAGTTCTATTTTTTTAAAATGTTAACAAAGTGTTTCATTTCTGTTGCATTGCTTGTTTACTGTTGTAAGTAGTCAGGATTTTAAGGAAGATCTGGGTTACCAAACCATCCAGGAATAAGATCATCCCTGCCAAAAACAGACCAACCAACCAACCCACCCATACTGAATCTTTTTCTGCCTCTTCTTAGGGGACCTCAGCTTGAAGCTGTTCTAACACTTATTGTCTTCTTGGATGCACTACAGGATCTCTTATGCATTTCCAATAGGAGAAAGTGGTCACACAAAGGTACAGTTTAAATCCTTTTAGCTCATCTGGAGAAGATATGACAGACAAGGATGGGAGGGAGGCAGCAATGAAACAAGGAAAAATGATAAAAGATTGAGAAGTCAGGGCTTGAAAGACTAATAGTTTGCTGGTCATTTGATCTCAAGAGGAAAAATGGTCTAACTTAGCAAAAGTGGTGAAAGAGAAGATGGGCATTTCACTTATAAGATTAGCATAGCGTATGCAGGAATTAAAGAACAACCACACCTTTTCAGGGACTGCTAGGACTAAAAAAATCTGGCTTGAGTGCTTGGGCAATCGGAATTAGTTCAGATTTGATTTCTTTTTGAAATAACATGGCTGATGATCATTCCTTATTACAAATAAAAGCAAACTATTTAGGACTGCTTTTAAGGTCAGAAAGTTTTTCTTTTTTCTTGCACGTTTATTTCTTCCATTTCCCATTAACCTCTTGCTTCAGTTCCACAAGGAAATACTGACAGCTTAATAGCCATGTTAATAGCAATAATCAAACAGCAGGGCTGCTATTAAAAAAAAAAAAAGAGGTGGGGGCAGGAAAAAAAAATAGCTGAAAATCCAATACGTAGCCTCAGTTCACATCTATGATAAAGCAGCGGGGAAGTACTGAGCTAATGGTTGTGAGCTGCCAGCACTGCTGTTGCAGAAGATAGCAGGAGGTCTCTCAAAAGATTCATTCCTACCCAAGGATACTGATTCATCACACTAATCCAAACCCCACTTAAGAGAACCCAAATGAAAAATGGGTAAGAAGTTGTACCTGAGCTCCCTTTTTTGTAACCAATTGTGATGAGAGTGTAATACAAATCTCTGAAACCCTGATTTCAGAAACCTGGTGAGATACACCATAATCAGCCACCATGTCTGGGTATAACCACCTATGTCCCCTTGCCATTCCACGCAGTAATTCTCTGTAGCTTTTTCTGGAGAGCAAACTGCAGCCAACCAACCAGTTAGTTACCGGCCTGGTCTGCCCATGTTCCAGTCAGGGTCACCTAACGCTTTCAGCAGCTCAGGTGTGTACTGTACAAGCCCAGCAGCTGGCCTCCAAGACCCAGAAACTCTACCTGTCTTAATCTCTCCTAAACTTAAAAGTGATGCTCTCTGCAAGACCCAGTAAGGAACAGCACAAGGTTTAGGCTTCCTTGTCCAAGAGTGCCTGCTTTTCCTTCTGAGACCACAAAGCACCGTCTGGATCCAACATAAACGGGGCTGATAACCAGCTTGCTGACTACTAGTGTGCTGATACGGTTCACTGTCTTCTGAATTGGTCCAGCAGTTTCATATAGGCTTTGCCACCTCTATCTAGCAGCACACAGTGTGACCAAACAGCCTAAAATGCCCCGCAAACCACGCTTCAACAGCATTGAACTGAATTCCTGCAACTGGTGGAAGATGTTGAGTGGAACAATAGGAAACATACCATGCAATAGTTCTATTTTTTGTGAAGAACAATAAAAATGCTTAGTCAGCCAGGGTTGATGAATTTTACCGCTTTTGAGGATTTGTGCAAGTGGTTACTGATGATCAATACACCAGCAGGGCAGGATGATCAATACTGCAGCTTGCCACATCCCCCAGCAGAAGTTTGGGGAAGTATATGCCCCAGAACGCACAAAAGATAAACTGATTATTCCCCACAGCTCAGCAAGAACCGCAGGCAAACTGCTGTCTTCTGTACCATCTGCACAGCCTGTCACCATGTTCCAGGAGAAATGACCTATGCTATGCTAAGACTCAGAAATCTCAAGAAGTCTCGTTGATCCACGTGGTACGATAGTTGTGTTACCCTGCTCAGAGACAGCCAGTTACTGACTTGGTGGAACTGATACAGGGCACTGCTCGCCTTTGGCCTTCTCACGCAGAGGATCGCCTTCCCGCAGTCTCTGCACAGATGCTCGGCAGCTTTTTGCTGGGGGTTTCCAGTAAACAAAGCAACCACTAGCAGGTGGCCTAAAGCTCTTCTGACTCCACACACTGCCCATGGACTTGCTTCTCCAAACAACTGATTTTTACTAGACCCTTTGGACATCCTTCAATCTAGCCACAACACCGCCTTTGACAACTCCTTTGGAATGATTTACTATCCCATTGATCTTGGCCTTCCGAGATAAGCTATTTAATTGTGACTTCCCATCGTTCAGACTGATTCTCATGTCCCGGATGAAAAAAGCAGCTCACGATGAAAGTGAGAGGACAAAGATGCACTGTGTGAAAAATAAATACTACAATATTGATGGCATGATTGGCTGTTGGCTATTTATAGCCTTACACTAACGTGTTATCCTGGCTATAACCTGCCCATCTTGGATAAGCTTATATTTTAAAAAGTCATGAATAAAAGACAAAGGTTGATATTTGCAAGACAGGAAACTGGATGATCAAGCTTGGGTAGGTCAACCCTTGTTCAACACACATAAGCATAACTTGCTTCGCTTGTCCTCTGTGAGGGGGGAAAAAAAGTATATGCATTATGCTGTAATAGAAAAGGAAGCCCTTGCATTCTTACTTCAGATCTTCTGATATTTGATAAGCCAGGCCCACCAAATAAGGTGTGGTTTCCACCAGAATTACATAAAGCGTTCACAGTAAGTACTGGAGTTATCTTTAATAAGAGATCTCTGAAGTGGGGCCCATTCCAAAAAGTCACCTTAGTTTTTCTCGTTCATCAAATGAAACTCAGGACTAAAGGAAGCTGTCTGGGACAAAGAAGTGGAGCTGCTTCTCAGTATTTTCATAATATTAAAGAATCTCTTTTTGTCCAGGCAAGAACATTCTTCAAATACAAATGCAGGCTCATTAACTAAAAGTGATTCTGGTGAAGTCAAGCAAAAAACACTCCACTGATGAGGACACCCACTATGCTGCTACCCTGAAACCTAACGTGAATTACAAAACTACCTGTTTAACATTCAGTGGTTCTTTGAAATAGGTATTTGTAAACCACATCACTTTCACTTTATCAAGCAGATCAATTTTCAAATTTATATCCTTAATTACACAAGTGTATAAACCTGCAGTTCATTCATACAGTCTCCTTCGCTTTCACCTCCTTTCAGTAGGCTACACTCACCTGGACAAAGCTGTCGTGGGCGTACGTTGAAGCAGTAGGACCAGCACAGCCAGCCAGAGGATCTGTGTGGGCTGCTGCTGAACAACTCTGTGGTGTGACTGCAAGAATTCAAACACAGCTATCAGACTTCCAGAACTTGTGTTTGGTGTGCAGAGTTCTATTTCTTACTTTGATTAAACATTTCAATAATCACACAGTAAATGAAATTCCAGAAATGTATTGCTACCTCCCAAGTGAATTTAAGACCAATTTCTTAATCTTAAAAATATTTATTTTAGGGTATGTATAGATATATTAAAAATATATATTGTAAAACTGATACAAACACACACGTGCAGAAACTTCATAATCACAGTCTTTTGTGTCTTAACATCACCTCTTTGATTTGGCTGCTTGAGTTTCTTGTCACAATACACCACAGAAAGCATATTCACATAGCTGAGCCTAGATGTTCATACACACATACACACTGAGATGAAACAGCGATTCTATTCCAAAAAGCAACTCTGCAGTTGAGGCAGTATGCTGCAAGTATTATTGTTTGGTGACACGCAGAAATAATTTAAAAGTAAAGGTGTTATATGCAGTACGGATAATCTTTAAAATCTGCATTCTGAGAGAGAAGTCCTTTTTAGTCCAAATCATAACAAGTAAATGTAATAAGTATAACTTGAGATGGCAAACAGATCAGATGATTTATTTGCAATGCTTGACACTTACATGGGATTCCACATGAGACAGCTGCTACAATAACCAGTATGCATTTTTAATATCTATACCTGTGGCCCTTCTTAATATGATGTTGCTGAATTTTTGTGCAGTTGGGAGCAACAAACACAGGAGCTAAACAACACAGAAAGAGCTAGTGGATATCCTTCTAAACAACCATGAGATATGTGTATGACTCGCATTACTTCAAAAGCTAATTCTGAGCAAATTTATAGTGAAATCTGGAGATCTTTCAGAAGAATGTTCTATGACCTGTGAGCATATTACAGTTCTGGACATTGCCAAAAAAACTAAATGATATCTGGTCTTCACTCACTGGAAACTCCAAAGCATGTTTACAAACCCAAGAAAACCACCAAATCAAACTTTTGAAGGACTATTGTAAAAACAATGCAAGAGAGCAATGACAAAGGTGAAATTTCTTGTAACCTGCAAAAGTGATTCTAAGGAAAACTAAACACATATTACAAAGAACCTATTTTCTAAGAAAAGAAAAGGAAGGACCCAGGGAGAAAAAGTGCTTATGAAATAGTAGGCAAGTGTAAAATATTAATTCCAGATCATACACTATAAAAAGCTACAAGTAAAATATAAATTACAGGATTCTTACAGTTAGTAGAGCTTCTAGCAAAAGCAACTCATCAATGAAACAAATTGTCATGTTTGTAAATCAAAATGAGAACAAAAATAACCATGAAGACGAGACTGACAACTGATTCTGAATGTTTTGAAATGCAGAATGTTACATAAAAAGAATGGTTTGCACTCGCAAGAACTTTCTCAAAATCAACACAAGATGTAGAAGCAGATTAAGGGAGCACAAACTTAAAAAAAATAATAGGATTAACTATGCATCGATCAGACAGAAGGGCATTTAGTTACACAAAGAGGTGAAGCCTGGCACTATTGACAGAAGACTGAAGATACTTGCATATTGTTTTGTTCCTAACTCTTGCATGTACTAGAAGCCAGAAGTAAACTCATCTACACAGAAGAGCTGGTGATTTGTCACTGCAGTTGAGTTACAATACTTCTCTCCTAGGTCACCAGTGATATCTTTTGAGTACAATTTAGATTTTAGGCTGACTTACTGGGCAGAGACCATCCTTGTGGTCAGTGGAAAGAGAAAGATTAGTTTGAAACTCATCAAATTAGGACTGGGGGTGGGGAGGAACAAAAGCACTCATACTCGGTAAAAAAAACTCTGAAAAAACTCTGAACAAAAAACTGCTTGAAGAGGTAAGAAGTGAAACAAGAAAGATGTAGTCGGAACAATCAGACAGGCAGGAGCCACCATGATGTGATGTAGTGGTTCCAAAAGCCATAGTTAGGGAATGTGGTAGGAGCACATGGCCAAAAGTTCATTCAATACTCAACAAAACGTTGAGTCCCATGTAACTGAAGGAGTAAAGAGAAGGTGGCAGAAAAAATAAAAGAAACAGCTTTGTGATTTTCTGCAGAGCCCTATAGACTGATACTGTGGACAACCGGCCTTTGAAGGAGGGTTTTGGAGAAGTAATGGTGACAAGATCTGAGTAAGCAGCCAAGATACCCATTTGGAAAACTTATTTTGAAGGAGGAGGATGAATATTGAGCAGTCAAAGAAGACTTTAAAGTAGTCAAGGTGCAAGATGAAGGACTAGAGTTTTAACTGTTGACACACTGAAGGCATGTTTTTGCTACAAAGGCGAAGAAAGCTGCAATAGCTGTCAGCAGCCCAGATGCATATGGAGGAGAGTGACCCTGAGGTTATGAGTCTGAGTGACAGGGAGGATGTGGCATTATCAAAATCAGAAATGAAGAGAGTTCTGGTTTAGCCAGATTAGGAATGATCTGAAGGCAAACCAACCAGGATTTTGTGTCAGGAAGGCAGTCAGATATGCAAGACTAGATGGAACTGAGCAGAGGGTTTAAAAGTTATTGGCAGAGAGATGATAGCCAAATCCATGTAACTGCATGTTGTCATCCAGGGACATGGATACAGAAATCTCCAGGCAAATCAAGGAGTGACTAAATCCCTTCCCTGCCACCTCACAGAGGTTCCTACCTAGTTCCAAAAGAAATTATCTGAAATAGTGCTGTAAAAACATGCTTAAATAAACCTGTCTCTCAATAAAATCTAAAGATCATACTGTTTCTAAAATTAGGGTGACTACTAAATGAAAGTTAACCTGAACAATAACTTTAGCTAAACTTCAGGTCACATGCATTTAATATAATGAGATGAAGAATTTGAACAGACCATTCATAATGGAATTCATTGAGTTAGGAATGCCATGCTTAGCTGCCTCATAACAAACATATCATTAATGATCCTATAAAAATCCAGCAGTACGAACTCTCCTGGCTGCCTGCAGAACTGTCCTTTATGCTGGGTAGGACAAGCAAGCATCTGTTTCCACAAATACTTCCCTTTGAGAAGCTGAAAAGCTTTTTTTCCCCTGCTCCATCAGGGATCACACTGCCATTTCCATGACACACTGAGCTTTGAACCATTACCCAAGTCAGACTATAGCATTTGGCAACTCAGTACACATCTGTCATGATGGACTGGTTATTGGTGAAATGTTAAAGAAAAAGTCATTAACTTTTCCGTTGTTTCTAATACCCCACCTTCCTCTAGATTATTTATAATCCCCACTAAACCCACCCTCTGTTTATAGTCTTTTAACACAACAGAGAAATATATACTGTCTGGAAAGCTGTCTTGCCTTATACCACTCCCAACCATTTGGTACAACAAAAGATGTTCTCTCTCCATCAAAAGGCCTGATCCCTCCTGAAGCCTTGATGCTCAGATTCAAGGTTAAAGGCCTGAAGCATTGAGTACCAGAGGAAAGGAAGCCAAATATCAAAAGAAACAAAAAAATCAATCCTCTTCACCACAGGAACAGTGAGAAGAACAAATCAGCTGGGCTGAATCAAAATTTTTCTCTGCGTGGCTCTCAAAAATTAGCACTGTTATAAATGTAATGGGTAGTTCTGCAAAGCCTCAGCATTCATATAAAGCCACAGAGTTCAGCTCAACACACCAGTACAGTTTGGAAAGTTTTATGTCAGAATAATGCAGTTAAAAATACACAAAGCCCACTTCAGAGAAAGTGATAGCTGGAGAGCGAGCGAGAGCATGCATGCCGTTATCTTTTTATATAGTCTGTACATTTGCAAGTGGAAGTGTTGGGAGAGGGGTCCGCTGGAGTCAAGAAATTACTCAATATGAGTTATGCATCTTGCTCATCTTTATTGGCTTCTAACATTTCTTATATAGCCTCAATACACAAGCATGTTCCCAAAGCAAACATATAATTGGTTATTAGCCCCTAAGCACGCGCTGCTCACACACCACTAATTGTCATGATTGGAACAAGCATTCTGTCCATGCAGCTATTTGCGTTAGCTATGTTTTAGCCTTGCGGTTTGTTACTCCCTTTATCCACATTCCGTTCCCTATCTCCCTTGGCCTTGCACATGTCTTCCCTAACAGCTGCAGCCTAACAGCCACAGCCTGTTATTACACGAAAGTTACTTGGTCTCAGGATTCAAGAATAGATCAAGGCCACTTTCTCGTTAACTTCAGCACAACAACTTCAGCACAATTCTAATTCCAGGCCTGTATTGTACAGATCCTTAGGGATTCTGTGGCCACACTTCTGCAGCCATTCTTCTACATGGAAGAATCTACTATTTACTAGAGTTTGCCTTTTGCTTCAATTCTATGTGTGCTGAAGCACAGCCAAGGTCACGAGAGGGGTGGAAAAGTGGATTCAGCTTAGTGCAGCTGTGATCATGGCCAGAACAGCAGGGTACAGAGGATTTCTTGCTTAACTTTGTAATACCAATAGTTTTTGTTCTTAGTTCTGCCCCATTAGTTCTGATATAAGCTTTTAAATGGCATGAAAGTTGTACGGGTGGGTTTAAAATCTCCTAAGTTAAAACTACATTCCAGAACATTTTGTTTTATAAGATTTTTCTTAACTTTTCCAATTCACAATTTTTTGGGAAATACACATATATAGATTAAACATAATTTTTGTCTTCATCCAAGATTATATATAAAAATAAAAAGTAACAAAATGATGTATGAATATATAAAAATAGAATTCAGGTTTTCAAAATTCAATTCAGGCAGTAAACTAACAGTGTCTACATTTTCCTGTAAAGTAGGCATCTGCAAATGACTTGCAAAAATGTCTCTCACTGTCTGCAAGTGTTGGCAAGGAACAAACTCCTTCAGAGACGCATGAATTTTAAATATTTCAGCTCAAAGATAAGAATATAATCTCCAAGCATTTTCAGTTCTGATACAGGACCAAACCCATGCAGAAGACTGGCAGGAAATGCAAGTTTTGTGAAAATATTGAAGTACTAGTTTTAGCAAGCCTATTTTCACTGATTGCCATCCTATGCTTAGCAGTGTTTCTAACACCAGAGTTCCTGTTCCTTTTGAAGACCTCACCTACAGGTTAGCTCCATCTGCCTAAGAAAACTACTTATGGTATCTCCCACTTACATCTTATACCTCAAGTCTACCAGTAGGTTTCCTGATCAAGGTTACTTTGGACTGTAATGGAAATGATGTAATACTGCTGTGTGCAGCATACATGATCAGAAGAACAAAATCAGCATAATACAGGTAAATGTTAGACAGGCATCTTCAAAACCCTGTCACAGCTGAAAGTAAACCTAAAAATGAGATTAGTGAAGCAACCAGATCAACGGAAATGAATTCCTCACTTCCCAGTCTGATAAGGGTCGCTGCCTACCTTAAAAATAAATAGATAAATATGCATGGATAGATAAACATAAAAAATTGCCACATACCTCCCCCTTCAGCAATAAGCTTTCAGTAACCACATCAGAACAAACCCCTTCACCCTGTGTATGAAAACTTACTACCTTTGGACTCTGCATGTGGCACTAATGAGGCAAAAATGTTTATCTAACTCTGACCATACTCTCCCGTTACATCACAACAGACTCCAGCAGCCACCTGTTGCAGGGATGCTGTGCCTGTATATAGCCAGACAATGCCACAAGAGAAAGAAAAACTCATATCTGCACCTAATTCAGTATTTGCACTATTAGCAGATCTGAAAGCTTTTTTTTTACTGGCCAAACAAGTGTTCACTCTGCAAACATCCTATCTAAAATTTATACAAACTTCAACATAAATTACTTTGGAACAAGAAAGTAACTTGGGCATTAAAAGGAGCACTAACAAGTGAGTAAGCAGTTTCCAGATACACAGATTTTGTGGACCATTTGCAAACACAGTTGATTTCAGCCCAATTTAATGTGCCAGTCTGCATGAAAAAAATCCCAACAAACTGTATTCAATATATTCATAGAAGTTGGCCAAGTACTATATAGACGCACCTCAAGAGACCAAGGATAACTCACTAATGAGGTGAAGCCTGGGAGTTCTCAGACAAGCCAGTTTTGGCACTGGTGATGGTTTCTCCTCCAGAGGTTCAGGACAAGAGTAACAGGAGGTGGCGCACGCTGGCACAAAGAACTGACAAGAAAACTCCAAATAGGAAACAAAATGAGCGCCACCATTGCCACCCATTTTTAAATATCAGTTCCCTTCAAAAACAGGATTAACAGGGCCGGTGCAAGTCAAGTCAGAGGTGGCAAAGCCATGTGATTGCAAGTGATTTTTATTTTATTTTTAAATTAGTCAGAGGGGGGTATTGTGTGAACAAACCTGGATATACCTTGGACAGCAGGGGAAGCACCGAGTCTGTGTTCCTCTGCTCATCTATTTAATTTTGTTGAATATTTGGACAAAAACACAGAACTATGCTTGCACATCACCAAAGATGCCTGCATGTCTAACAAGCTGCAAAAAAAATATCGAGTTCATAACAAAGCATTAAACAAGGAGCAAGACATATTTGTCACCTTCTCTCACAAGATAATAAAAGTTACACCATAAACATGAAAATCTTTTAAAAGACCCCTGACAGCATTCCCTCCTGGAACTATCACCATAGCAATGAGCATTCAAATAAAGGGAAAGCACTGCTGAATTCTGTGTTTGATATTTTCAACTAACTAAAAAACAAACAAAAAAATTACACAGGGGTGATATAGAATGAAGCACACAAACATAAAAAGCCTTTGATGAAATTAAAGGTGGCAAATTCCACCTTGCAAAAATACTCCAGGAAAGAAATCCTTTAACCTGGTAGCATACACTGAAAGAGTGCCTGCAGATAACTGTAAACCCATCCAATAGCTGCTGTATCCAACAATTCCTATTTATAACATTTTGCACAGATCAGTGTACAGGTGCAGTGACAGTACTGTGTGAAAGCTGAGGGAATGATGCACATTAGAAAGAAGGCAGTAAAAAGACTGCACTGGAAGAGCTGTATAGGAAACCTAAGAATCAGAAAAGCAGGGAATCCTGTATATTAAGATTTAGGCACACAGCAGAGCACTGGGGAGGGGTACTTGCAAAGCAGCAAATTGTATCTTCTCTAGTCAGTGCTATTCAGTAGGTCTTATTTCTATGACATTCAGATCCAAAGTTAAGACTAAATAAAGGAAAGAGGATTGTTTTAAAATTCCTCTCCCAAGATGCAAAAGTCAGGAGTACACACAAAAGTAAGTGCCGGCTGTATTGATCCTACTGAAAACACATGGAGTGGGTACTTGAGCATGTACCAAGCATCTGCATCTGGGAGATGGAAAGCACTTTGTAAAAGGCTGTTTTATGCTAAATAAATGCATTAGGTTATGTTTTTATTTTGAATATTTTAAAGCATCTTGCGCACTGGGGCAGACTTGAAAAGAAATTATACAGACAAGTTGCCATTAATTGTACAAATTACTATCTCCATAGCTGAAAATTGGTCACGGGCTCACTTAGGAGTACTCCAAGATACTGAAAACCATCCTCAATAAAGCCTGCTCTGACTGCTGCACCTTAGAGAACTGGAGATCCTGCATCTGAAGACTCTTCAGGTCCCACTCACGGGCCCAGCTGCATGCAGGCAAAGGGAAAGACACATTTCTTCCCAACAGCTCCTCAACATACCCAACAGAGAAGTGACAAATTCAACACTGCAAATTCATACCGGGACCATCCAAAGAGGCTGAGATGGACAATGCTTCCTGACTTTGATAATGAAAAAAACATAATGGAACATTTAGAAGAAAAAATGAAACAGGCATTCATTAGAAAATTCAGCTATAGTTTGTAGTAATCCCTAAGATAAAAGTTTTCCTTTTCACAGACAGACAAACTATGACCAAAATCTGTATCAGAAATCAAACTCTGTACTATATTTGCTCATGGAATCTTTCTTTCTTTTTTCAAGGAGGAAGAAAATTAATCCCTACAGGAGATGACAAAATGCCTTTTAAAGTACATACCTCATTTCTGGCTACAATTACCTTTCAATAGCCTGGCACAGCTGCACACTTCTATTTGCTTTTTGCTTTTCATTAAGGGCTTATCTATTATTTGTACCCATCCTATAGCATTTATGCCTGGCAGTGATGCACATTCCCTTGCTTATAATTTTTCCCACAGAGAGTAGAGAATAAATTGCAATTACATTTTTGTAATTGTAGATAATTAAAGGGAGCTGTTAATTATAAACCCCCCTGGTTTTCAGTTCTTGATTATATTATTTATTTTACTTCTAAACTCCAGTATCTCACTTCAGCAAGTTTAGTATTTTAAAGGACTTTCACCATTTCATTTGATCTACCAGGATATTTTAAAACTGGTTTGCTTATCTGAAGACTGAAATCAAGTTTCACGCTGTGAAATTTGATAGAGGAGCTTTCATGTATGAACTGGAAGTCGGAGAGGGCTGGTTTTCCATTAAAGTTCTGATAGCATTTGCTGCAACAAGAAACATTTGGTAGGTAGGTCAATTTAAAAAAACAAATACAAACAAACAAAAAAAAATACAAGAAAAAAAACCAAAACAAAATAAACAAAAAAAGAAAAAACAAAAGAGGCTGTTTAAAAAAAAGGACGTATTCCTACCAGTTCTTCATCTTTTCTAAGCTCTAGCCACACACTTGCACACTCTCGATACTGAAGAAAACATCACTTATATATTCAAATACATAAAAGAGACAAATGGACTTGTCTTCTGTAGCCTCTTTCAGCCTTATGTTAGAGTAAATTATTTAGGGAACATTCATCTGGTAACCTTTGCAAAACTGAAGATGGCATATAGGAAGAAAAGCTTCCAAGTGTTTTGCTGCCAAACTTTGGAACCAGCTGGCATGGCAACTTGAGACTGCATGAACATATATTAACTTCGAAAAATTACAGCAAATTAAACCAGGGAAATGAAGAGAGGGTGGGGAACCTTTTGAAATCTGGAACTCCCATTTTGTTAACAGCACAGATTTTCCTCATTTTCCCTGTTAGGCTCTGTAGATTTTTGCAAATTTTTGGGAAACTGTTGCCAAGAAATCCTACAGATGTTCTAGGTTACATTTTTCCTCCAAGGGACTTAATGCTAGTGCAGCTTAAACATATCATGAATCTCTGTCTCTTTAGTTACAGTGATCACACTTTGATCACTTCGATCTCTGTGAAAATGAAACAAGAAAGCATGAGAATACATTGAGGACATGCCAGTAACTCACAGCTGCCAAATACTTGGTTAAGCAGTGAAGTATTCTAAGGAAACTAACTCTTGCTGTTCTAGAGAAAGAAGACTTTTTCCTCTTCAGTGAAGAGGATCTCAAAAAACAAAATTAGTATCAATTGATATTAAAAAAATAATAAAATGAAAGTATTGGACCCTTAGTTTATAAATAAACTAACAGTTCTTCCAGTATTCTCATAGTGGAGAGAAAAGATTATTTAAAAGTCTTCTCTTGTCACTAAAGAAGAGGCCATTCAAAGAACAGCTGCTCTTCTTGTTCACCAAACAGGGGATACATGGGTCAAAAGAATAGATATAGTTAAAGCATAGAACAAGAAGCTGTTACTTTTTGAAAATGGGAGAAATACCCTGTCAATCCACAGGTTTTATTTGTGGCTTATCTAATAAGACTGAATGTTCTTCTAGCGGTGTCCTGGTTTCAGCTGGGATAGAGTTAACTTTCTTCTTAGTAGTTGGTGCAGTGCTGTGTTTTGGATATGGTATGAGAACAGTGTTGATAACACACTGAAGGTTTTGGTTGTTGCTGGGTAATGTTTATACTAAGTCAAGGACTTTTTATCTTCTCAGGCCCTGCCAGCCAGAGGGCTGGGGGGGCACAGAAAATTGGGAGGGGACAGAGCAAGGATAGGTGACCCAAGCTAGACAAAGGGATATTCCATACCATATGACGTCATGCTCAGTATATAAACTGGGGGAAGAAGAAGGAAGGGGGAGGACATCTGGCATTATGGCGTTTGTCTTCCCAAGTAACCATTACACGTGATGGAGCACTGCTTTCTGGAGATGGCTGAAAACCTGCCTGCCCATGGGAAGTGGTGAATTAATTCCTTGCTTTGCTTTGCTTGTGTGCACGGCTTTTGCTTTACCTATTAAATTGTTCTTATCTCAACCCTGGAGTTTTACATTCCTTTCTGATTCTCCTCCCCATCCCTCTGGGTGAGGGGGGTAGTAAGTGAGCGGCTGCGTGGTGCTTGGTTGCCGGCCAGGGTTAAACCATGACGAGTGGCAACAGGAAATGCAACAGGGTAGGACAAAAAGAAAATAAAATAATTTATTGATTAAAATTTTAAATAACATGCAAAATGGAGATAAAGAACTAAATATTGGCTTCACTCCCAGTTATTTCAGTGGGAGTTTGTTCCGATTCCACTGAAGCAGAGGTGCAACACAGCATTATTTAAAAAACAATTAACTATTAATAACTGTAAAATATCATTTCTATCTAGGAATTAAAGGCCAGAGTATTTTTTACATTAGGTCCAAATCAAGATGTTATAACCCCAGTTGAAAAAATTACAAGCAGTACCTAGAACAGAGAACAAAAGCTAAGATTTTGTGAAAACTCCATTTTGCACTGGGCTAGGCTAGTGTCCTTAAGAGATGACACACAAAACCTGAGACCTCTACAGGAAGTCAATCACTAAACCTTGAGTAATAACAGTTCAGCATAAATATTGAGTTAACTCATAAAAGGCAACAGCCAATGAATTTTACTTTTCCTGTGGAAAAAAATTCTTAATCTGAAACAAACACATGACCAAACATGAACAACACACTTGTCAGCCAACAGTACACTGTCAAGAAGATATACTGACACTGTGAATTACTTAAAAGTGAAGAGAGAAATTACCTTAACCCCTATGCTGTTGCTGTTCATCATCAGAGCAAGTTCTCCAGGTGCTTCATCAATAGGCACATCTTCTGAACCAGGTATGTGGCCTATAAACCTGAAAAAGAAGAGTTAGCTGCTTTTGCAGCTGATAAAATCATCACACCAGGAACTCACCAAAATAAGGCGAGTTAGTCTTTAAAAAGGGTACTTAATGGGTTAAATGCAGAAGTCACAACTGTTTTCACACTTTCAAATATACTTTTGTTTTGGAAGGGTAACTTACATCCAGTGCCTGTGCTTCTGAGGTTTTCCATTGGAAAAAGATTAGAAAAATTTCATTTACTGATTTCCAAGGACCTGATCCCTTAAGAAAACAGTCACAGTATCCAATAACAAACATCCCTGTTCAGCTCAGATTACAGCTCGAGCAGCACCAGAGTTCAAAGGCATCATGTATAAACCACATAAAATATAGAAGTTGAGATGGTTGTGTCTCCTGAAACTATGGGCCCACAAAGGATTCTCCATTTTTAATAATTACCCCACCTTTTTCTTTCTCTCCAACGAAGATAGAAAAATCAGCAATAGAGGTACTTTTCCATTTTTATTTGAATAAAATTCCTGTTTTCAGGATTTACCCATATTTGTCTACATTACTAAGAGAATATTTTGATATTTATGGAACTCTCCTCTATTCTGGTGTGGTTAGCATCAGGACTCACTGAACTGCCCCTTTCCCTGCACACACATTTTTGAATAGCTGAGCAGCTATTTCACATAGATAGAAACTGCAAACTGAATGTACTAGACACCTGTCCTGGTTTCAGCTGGGATAGAGTTAATTTTCTTCTTAGTAGCTGGTGCAGTGCTGTGGTTTGGATTTGGTGTGAGAACAATGTTGACAGGACACTGATGATTTTGGTTGTTGCTAGGTAACGTTTATACTAAGTCAAGGACTTCTTATCTTCTCAGGCCCTGCCAGCGAGAGGGCTGGAGGGGCACAAGAAACTGGGAGGGGACACAGCCAGGTCAGCTGACTTGAACCAGCCAAAGCGGTATTCCATACCATATGATGTTATGCTGAGTATATAAAATGGGGGAAGAAGAAGGAAGGGGGAGGACATCTGATATTATGGCGTTTGTCTTCCCAATTAACCGTTACACGTGATGGAGCCCGTCTTTCCTGGAGATGGCCAAACACCTGCCTGCCCATGGGAAGAGGTGAATTAATTCCTTTGAGTTTTATGTTCCTTTTCGATTCTTCTCCCTGTCCCTCTGGGTGAGGGGGAGTGAGCAAGCGGCTGCGTGGTGCTTGGTTGCCAGCCAGGGTTAAACCACGACAGCTCCTGTGGCTAAATAGGGAAATGTGGGATATTAAAATGCATTATGATGCAGCGTGGCCAGCAAAAGGATAAATTCATACTTTCACTAAAAGAGCAGAAGAGTTAATAGCCAATAATTACAAATGGTCAGACCTTTTACTTGTCATTCAGTGTCAATACTTTCAGCAGCTCAGAATGGACCTTAACCAGCAATCCACCCATTCAGAAAGACAAATAAAAATAAACACTATCAGGAAATGGATTTTTGTTGTATTGGGTTTTTTTAAACTGTCATGATGTTATAAGATTAACTAGGTTAGAGCCTCCTGACAATGAAGCAAAGGGTATTTGAGCTTAGCTAAACAAATTTTTATTGTTTTTAGAATATAAAATTACCTTGTTATCAAGTGCAGAAGTGAATTATATACCTGGAACTGAAACAGAATTGTGATGATTAAGAGATTTACCTATAAATATCAAATATTTAATTCTATAAAGACTGATTTTTTTTAAGAGCAAGCACGCTATATTCTAGTTGCTTTTCTGAGAGAGAATATGGCAAATGTTCCTACACCTTTGAAAAGAAAACACAAAAATACTTTGCATTCTCAGATTGATCATATATGATCTTTCATAGAATTCTTGCATAGAATTCTTTAGGTAACTAGAGCTCTATAAACCATAAAGGTGTATTGGTTTGGGGGAGTTTGGTTTTTTTCAGAAAAAAATGGCTAAAATAGGCATAATGGCATTAACAAGCACATCATTATAGATATATTTAAGGTCCATTTTTTTCTGGGCTTATGATGCCTCAAAGTAGTCTGAAAAATATCCAATGGAAATAAAACCACCAAAACCCTCAGTCTCTATGTCTTTCATATTCTACTTGTTTTTCATTAGAGGGATGCATGCATAGAATTAAGGTATTTCATAATTAAGAATACATCTGTTCCTATGAAATTCTACTTGAAGTCATAATCCTTTGTTTGTGACCTCACTCATTTTCAATACACACAATTGTGATTGCCTCTGATATGAAAGACATTTTTAAAGCCATATAAATACATTATTTTCAATGTAATATGCAATCCAAGAAGACAAACCTTCAAAACTGACCTCTCCAAGGAAAGAAGGGGGAATACCACATCTGTGTCATCCATGCCCACACTGCTCTCTTGCCAAATGTCTGTTTTTGTGCCTGCACTAAGATCAACCTCTCATTTTCTTCTATTGCTCCTCTTTTCCTACCTAGTCTTTTAGCACTGCTTTTCTTGTGCCACATATTGTTTTCCTATGCTGCTTTCCACAGCTGTCATGCTGTTTCCCAACATTATCTGCTAATATACTAAAAAAATCTCCTAAGTCACTGTTAGAATTTGTATCACAGTGTTATGGTTTAACCCCGACTGGTAATGAAGTACCACACAGCTGCTCGCTCACTCCCCCCCTCACCCAGAGGGATGGGGAGGAGAGTTGGAAAGGCATGTAAAACTTGAGGGCTGAGATAAGAACAATTTAATAATTGAAATAGAATAAAAATGAAAGAACAATAATAACGATGATGACAATAACAGTTATAATGAAAAGGGAGGGGGGGGGGGGAAGAATAAAATCCAAAGAGAAAGGGAGAAAGAAAACAAGTGATGCACAGTACAACTGCTCTCCACCCACTGACTGATGCCCTGATGCCCAGCCAATCCCCAAGCAACGATCCTCCCCAAGCTAACCCTCCATGTTTCTATGCCAAGCATGACGTCCCATGGTATGGAATACCTCTTTGACTGATTCAAGTCAGCTGACCTGGCTGTGTCCCTCCCCAGTCTCTTGTGCCCCTCCAGCCCTCTCGCTGCCAGGGCCCAAGAAATTGAAAAGTCCTTGACTTAGTATAAACATTACCCAGCAACAACTAAAAACATCAGTGCCTTATCAACATTGTTCTCGCATCATAGCCAAAACACAGCACTCCATCCCAGCTGAAACCAGGACACACAGATATCACCTATCTTATCAGTTTCATTCTCCCAATTTAACTATTGCCCATGTCATCATTAGAAATTTTAGATTTTTTTTTTTTAACTCTAAGTCTCAAAATCAGCTGTTATAATCCATACAAGATCAGTGTAGCTGCTGTTGTTTTAGGAGCAGTTTTGCTTCTTGCTTAGCTAACAAATGTTGGAGTCATTCCTTTTCAATTTTCAGTTCCATTTTCTGCAGAACCAGCTTCCGCTTTCTTTCTTCATACAACCTTTTAGCCTGCTGTTTCTTTAGAACCGGAGTCCACGCTGCCATTCAGCCCAGAAACTCAAGAGCACCAAGGATAATTACAGGTTTTTTGAACTGGCCCAAAGTGTCTTCTAAGTACCTGGCTGACATGGTGGGTCTTTTGCATGCTCCCTGAGCTCCCTCCATACCTGCAGGCACAACTGTGACTTGCTTGCTGAGGGCACAGTGCTCTGAAATTCATTTGCTTTCTGGTCCATCTCCTGAGCTTATTTTACATGGTGAGAGTCCTCTGCTGTCTGGGGAAATCATATTGTTACACTTTCTATGCAAGCCATTTTCCACTGGATATTCCTTCAGACACTCCTGATGGTTGCAATGGCTTTCAATCACATAATCGTAATTATTCCTGCACAGCTGAGACAATGCAACAAGGGCTGGGCTTCCAGCCTTTGATGCTCTACTGTTCTTATAAAAAGTTTGTGGTCCTTCACTACCTAGGTAGGAACAATCTAGCTCCAGAGATGGTTGTTCGCATGAGCTCTTCTTACTGGATACCTGCAATAAGAGAAACAATTTCCTGTGAATTACCAAAATTTATCTTTGCTCACTCAGAAATAGATTTGCTGTATCATGCTGATGGACATACAGCCATACATGAGAAAATATTTATCAGAAGACAGACACAAATCTGCTATCAAATCTACTTTTCATTCCATGTACACAAATGTAATAAATGTAAAACTACTGCCTGCAGGATCCTCAGCATAAAATGAGTCGCTTCAAGTATCAAGTAGCTGTGAGCATCTAGGGTTACATAAAATCAACTTGAAGAGTGGCAAAAAACATCAAATGTTAATGTTTGAAAATATTTAATTTTGAATACGGAGCCAAAAAATCCATTCAGCCACCATAAATACTCTTTGATTGGCCATTACACAGCAGGAGATTTGACATAAAACATTTCACCTTGCACTGAATGGGATATTACTTACTGCTGGAAATTTGATAAGAGTATTTGAAGTATCTTTACAGAAACACAGATAAAAACCAACTACTTTCTGTAAAAAATGGTTGTACATCAAAAGCTGTCATTTACATACAAAACGTTTAAATTCAGCTGTAAACATAAGTGAGTTTTCAATTAAGCTGGGCAAGTGATTATACTCTGATAAAATTCTCAAGAAAGCAAGTAACTGTAATTCACATTTGTCAACCCAGCACAAGCAAATTCTAGTGGTTTTGTTATACTCATGGATATTATGTAACAGACATCAAAATCCTACTTACATCCTAGAGTATCTTTGCACTGTGGTTCATCTAGGCAGTGAAGCATTTGAGGTTTTATGCACATCAGAACAGCAGTGAATCAGTCGCTCCCATTCCTTTTGCTAGACCTGTTATTAATTTCAATAACATACTGAATTTAAACTCCTCCAGTCTTTGGGACCTCTCATAAAGATCTAATTTTTTTAATTACAGAAGCCAAGTTTCATAAAGATAACTAACCCACTGAGGTAAAAGTGGTTTAGCAGGGAAATTTGGTATCCACTGATGGAAAGAAAAGTATTATTTGCACTCTGGCAATGCTTATAATAGATAGGTATCATCCACATAGAGTGGAAGACACCCAAAACACTAGAACTTAGGAATGCAAGCAAGCATCCAGCAGTGATTAGAAGAGAGATATAATCCAAATCTATGCAGTGTTTATATGTATAATTTAAATTCTTTTACATAAATAAACAAAATACCAAATATACTCTGCTGCCTTTCAAGACAACCAATTACAAGTTCCTTGTAGACTTCACAGAATGTAAAATAACATGGATTAGCTACTGAATACAGATAATTTATTTCAGTTTTGTGAATACAAATATATCCTCTCTGCCATGTGGTTGAAAAGCCAAGTATGTTGTGTTTTGCCCCAAAGGGCCCAGTGAGTTGGAGGCATTTGCATTAATGTCAGTGCCAAATGTCTGAGGAAAGTCTGGTGCTTGGACTAGGTGAAAAGTGCAGGACATTAAGAGATTTTAAAGTCAAATGGGCTGGCAGGGCAACTGAGCATAAATGAAACATGCTGCCAAAAAGATGGAGTTTTGTTATTTGTAGCATGCCATCCTTGTCTACAATATTTTCTAGACAAATAAAGGCTACAAGCCCTTTTAATATAAATTAGACAATACATAAAGGGATGACCAGCAACACAAAGAAATATTACAGAAAACGGAAGGTAAGAGAATCCTGTGGTTACACTGTCTCTCATTTCCCATCTCACACTGGCTGATAAGGCAGTTGTTAATAATACAGTGCTCCAAGAAAACTAAAGGAAGACACCTGTATGTTGCATCTCCAAAGTCACTGCAAGCAGAATGCCCGTTAAGCCCAAACAGTACCTACATATGGCAATGCAATACCTGACCACTAAAATAAAGCAAACATGTTTGCTTTCCAAACCAAAACTATGTCGGACCTGTTTGCACTACAGAAATATGCCACTGTACTAATCTTGACAGCACCAGGTCTATTAACATTCGATGTGCTGCCAACATTATAAAAACTAAAAATCACAATCTTCTGACTTTGGTCTTTTACTTCTGCCCTTTATTTTACTGAAGAACCAATAGTTCAAGACCTAGATAAATATTTCAAAAACTATACTATTTGTGAACAGAGCAGGTCACTACCATTTCCTCGTGCCTTTGTAGTTCATGTGAAATAAGGGCAGAAGAGTGATGAGCTGCATTTTTAACATGGCCATACACAGAATAGTTGTCTAGCTGATAGAGGATGTGTAATGCAACATCTGCACAGTACGCCTTGCCAAAGCCCACCCCAAATAAAAGTAGTGCATTTTCCCTAGTACAATTAACTCTTGTACTCTGGCAGGTTTTGCTAGAAGATCATCAAGGTAGATTACCTTCCAGCATATGAACTAAATACTTACAGGTATTATATCATCAGTTATTACTTACAAACTCCTGCATTTAACAAGACATCCAGGCAAGTGAATGATCTAATTTATGAATCATTTATAAGACTTTCACAGAATGCTCCTGGCATCATCTGCGGTGAATGAAGAGACAGGACGCAGCTTGATGCAAGCAAATGTCGATTTATTGTACACAATCACGAGTTTATATATGTTTTCAGAAGCTGCGTGCTTTAAACAGATTGGTTCTTTAAGCTAAGAATTACATACTAGGCAATCCCTGATTGGTGGTTAACTACAAAGGACACTTTCATCAATTAACAGCAAGGTGTTATCTTTCCTTGGCGCCATCCTTGGCGCCATCCTTCTCCCACTCCCATATGCTCTGTATCATGTTAATTGTTGTCTAGACAAGCTCGAGCACATTCCCCTCAGCTAACTGATTGCCGCGCATGGTCCTAGTTTCCAGCCCGCTCCTGCAATCATCCATGACCTTTTCCAGATTATATGACACCAATTAGAGCTGAATTTTAAATTATTCAATAACCTGAACTGTCTTGTCATTTAACATGTAGATATCAATGCATTAAACAAGTTAGGTCTAATGGACCCTGGAGGTTTGCGTTCCTCCGCCCATCAGCAAGCAGAGGCTATATGCTACCACTGGAATAGAAAATAATAGAATGCAGCAGTCAAAAACATTTGCAAGGTTTTAATATGCTATTTTAACTCCCTTAAGGATTTTAGTATAACTTACAAGCACTGAATCTAAAATATATTAAAGTCCTTATCTATGTGCTTTAAAATCAAAATTAGGACATAGCAAAAGAGCAAGTCTGACACTAACCCTAATTTAGGACCTTAATTTGAAATGTAGTGGAAATTATGAAGTAAACAAGATTTATTATGCACAACTAATTACCTTCAGGCTCTCCTACAGTACAGCCAAAAACAGTCCCTCTCCCAATACATATACACCTGTCTGTAAAGATAAGACTACATGCAGGGAAATGGAAATGTTAATTTAACAACTATCAGTTGACAGGTGTACTTTGCACTCCTTAGCAATTGGGTGGAGAAGGGACCTCCACCACTCTTCTATCCTAACAGCCCTGGGGAGACCTGCTCTAGAAACCTATCTGGATTTCAGTATTGACTTCAAGATGTACAACTTCAGAGGAAAGGTTTAAGGACCTTTGTGGCACATTATGAAAAAGAGAGGGGGTATAACAGCCTCTAAAGCACAAATGCAATAAAAGACATCTTGAAAACAGTTTTCCATGATGACTACAAGAAGATATCAACAGCAAAAGTAACTGAGATGAATAATTACATATCTGATTCTGCTTCAGTGTAAAGTCTGCAAGAAACACACAGCAAGCATGCCACATCCTGGATCCAATTCAGTTGCCCTCCAACATCTCATGAACTTGTGAGCATGGCTTCATGACTGAAAGGATACATACAGACCCCCTATCTACTGCTGATATAGCCTAAGTCCAAGACATACAGTGGAAAACTTTTTGAGATTGGGTGCATCTTAGTACAAGCCTAAACTGTGCCTGCCAGCTGACTTATTTTTATAGTATCTGTGCCTCAATTTTCTGAATGTTGCTGTACTAAACCCCAGACCCACTCCCACAGATGGTCACTTGCAGACCCCCTATCTTAGAGGACCCAGCTACCCCACTCATCTGCGCACATTTCCTTTGCATTCTCACTGCTTTGCAAGGATTAAAAAATGTCCTGAACTCTATACAACAGCAAGAGGAAAAGATGGAAAGGGAGGTGTTCAGTTTATCCTTTTAAGCACTAGCAAGAAGTTCTCTAGCTACTGTTGTCAGGATGAATGCCAAAAAAAATTATGTTGGGAAAACATCATGCCAAATAAGTAAAAACACACCTATCAAAAATGTCTAGCCAGATTAGGAAGAATAAGGATTTAGATAAAAGAACATAACATTGGATTTTCTGTCCCCCAACCTTATCATAGGAGGGGACTGCAAGAGAGCTTTTTCTTTTTTATAATTTTTTAAGAAAAATAGCAGAGAGGGGAAAAAACCCACAATTGCCTAATCTCACAGCACACATTTTTATGAACATACAAAAATAGCTATAAGGGATTTTATTTTGGTTACCAGACATTTAGTTTCATTCCTACACTGGGCAGCATTTGATTATTTCACATTAAGGGTAATAGTAATATGTTGGATGATAAGAGGGAAGTTCATACTGGTTTTCATTAAAGAGTAATATCCACCATGTATTTGGTCTTTCAAAGTAACTTTTCCAAACTTATTTTAAAAAGCAGTTTTCTACTTAGAATCATGAGTTTAGCATATCAGGGGCTACACATGTTCCCAGCTACTGCTACTCTCTTTAGAATTCAACCAACATCTGCTCCAAAGTCATGCTTTCATAGCTCCAGACACAAGGCAAAAGGGCAAATATACCATGACCTTTCTAAATAGTCCTGAATACTACGATCAAACAGAAGCCAGATACGTAGAGTTTGATGAGTGAAGATTACCACAGGAGTAGACATTGAAACAGCATTTGCCAATGTGTACCTCACCATGACAGCCAATATCACCTTTCCCCTGTATTTACAGTAGGGATAACTGTGGTACCCATTGGCCAGTGATGAATTTTAAGTAACAGCCACTCAGATAGATTACCAGAAAGCTTTACCTCCTTCAGAAGGTGTCTCTTCCAGAGCCCCTGGGGTATGGATGCAGGTTTTGAAATACCTATTCTGAACAAAGAAAAAAATGGACAACATTTAAGAATTAAAAGCATGTGCAGAAGTATGGCGAAGCAAGTTGAGATGGACATAAAAACACTATATCTACGTGTCTGGGTTCAGACAAAATGGCCAAAAATGGCATTTATTATTTGTACATATTGCTTATATATCTTAGATAGTACATGTGTCAGGCTCTGATAGGCTTTCTGTCTTCTTCTTGCTTGCTTGCTATTTGCTGTTGCTGTAGGTGCCCATATGCTGTGGTTCTAAGTTCTGGTTTCTCACATCCTGTTTACATACTTGACATTTTTGTGGCTGTCTTAAAGGAACACGACTAAGTCTTTAAAGTCAACTGACTCATAAAGCAGACCCGCTGCAGACCCCAACACACACCTTGGTCACGAGCCCATCTGTATGTTGCATCTCTCCCAAGATGTCCTGATTTTTTGTGAGCCCATTGAGGGACAAATAGCTCACCCTTACACTCCCAGTCCATGTGTACCTGAGCTACTTCAATTTTGGCAGCCTTGTCTACCTGCTCATTGTGTCGATGTTCCTCAGTGACATGGCTTTTGGGCATATGAGCATCTACATGATGTACCTTTAGAGTCATGATTTTTACCTGGGCAGCGATGTCCTGCCACAATGCAGCAGCCCAGATGGGTTTACCCCTGCCCTGCCAATTGGTCTTCTTCCACTGCTGTAGCCAATCCCACAGGGAATTAACCACCACCCAGGAGTCAGTGTAGAGATAGAGTACTGGCCACTTTTCTCATTCAGCAATCTCTAGGGCTAGTTGGATGGCTTTCACTTCTGCAAACTGACTTGACTCCCCTTCTCCTTCAGTGGCTTCAACGACTTGTGTGAGACTCCACACAGCAGCTTTCCACTTCCCATGGTTTCCTACCACACGACAGGATCCATCAGTAAACAAAATATAACGCCTTTCATCTTCTGGTAACTCATTATATGGTGGTGTCTCTTGGGTACGAACCACCTCCTCAGACAATGCTGCAAAATCTCTGCCTTCTGGCCAGTCCATGATCTCTTCCAACATTCCTGGGCAGCTGGGTTTCCCCAGTCGAGCTCGTTGCATGATCAATACTACCCACTTACTCCATGTAGCACTGGTTGTGTGATGTGTAGAAGGGATGTTTCCTTTGAACATTCAGTGTAGCACAGGCAATCGTGGTGCCAAAAGGGGATATGCTTCTGTACCAATAACTTCTGAAGCAGCTCGAACTCCCTCGTATGCTGCTAGTATCTCTTTTTCAGTTGGGGTGTAGTGGGCTTCTGATCCTCGATACCCCCAGCTCCAAAACCCTAATGGTTGACCAGGTGAGACCATGCTCCCCAGCTGCAGTGTAGAGGATATTTTGCACAGCTGGTCCTGTCCGGACAGGCCCAAGAGCTACCGCTTGAGCCATTTCCTGTTTGATATGCTCAAAGGCTTGTTGTTGCTCAAGGCCTCACTCAAAATAGTTCTTCTTCCAGGTTACTCGATAGAGAGGGCTCACAAGCTGAATATCACCTGGAATATGCATTCTCCAGAACCCCACAAGGCCTAGGAAAGTTTATGTTTCTTTCTTGTTAGCTGGTGGAGACATAGTTGCTGTCTTGTTGACCACACCCATAGGCACATGACAGTGTCCATCCTGCCATTTTATTCCCAAGAACTGAATCTCCTGTGCAGGTCCCCTGACCTTGCTTTTCTTTATGGCAAAACCAGCTTTCAGAAGAATCTGTGTTACTCTTTTTCCTTTCTCAAATACTTCTTCTGCCTTGTTGCCCCACATGATGATGTCATTGATGTATTGTAGATGTTCAGGGGCATCACCCTTTTCCAGTGCAGCCTGGATTAGTCCATGGCAGATGGTAGGGCTGTGCTTCCACCCCTGGGGCAGTCGATTCCAGGTGTATTGGATACCCCTCCAAGTGAAGGCAAATTGTGGCCTGTACTGTGCAGCCAAAGGGATTGAGAAAAATGCATTGGCAATGTCAATTATAGCATACCACTTGGCTGCCTTTGACTCCAGTTCATATCGGAGCTCTAACATGTCTGGTACAGCAGCATTCAGTGGTGGCATCACTTCATTCATGCCACGATAGTCTACTGTTAACCTCCACCCTCCATCAGACATTTGCACTGGTCATATGGGACTATTAAAAGGTGAGTGAGTCTTGCTGATCACTCCTTGGCTCCTCTGCAGTTGATGAATCATCTCACCGATTGGAGCCAGGGAGTCTTGGTTTGTGTGATATTGCTGCTGGTGCACCGTCCTGGTAGCAATTGGCACCTGCTGTTCCTCAACTTGCAGCAATTCCACAATGAAGGGATCTTCTGAGAGGCTAGGCAGGGTAGATGATAGCTGTTTGATCTTCTCTGTGTTCACAGTGGCTATACCAAAAGCCCATCGGTACCCCTTTGGGTCCTTGAAGCACCCTCTCCTGAGGTCATCTATGCCAAGGATATGAGGGGCCTCTGAGCCGGTCACAATGGGGTGCTTTTCCCACTTGTCCGCTGTTAAGTTCACCTCAGCTTCCGATATGGACAAATCTTGGCATCCCCCTGTCACTCCAGAGATCCAGATGTGTTCTGTGCCCCTATACCCTGATGGCACCATCATACACTGTGCGCCAGTGTCTACCAAAGCCTTACACTTCTGTGGGTCTGATGTGCCAGACCATCGAATCCACACAGTCCAGTATATCTGGTCATCCGTTTCTTCCTCCTGGCCAAAGGCAGGGACCCTCTATTCCTGTTCCTGGTCAGAGTATTCACTGTCTGACCCTTGCAGTGCCAGACCAGAAGTCCCCTCACCAAGATCAAGGGAGGTGATTTCAGTTCTTCTATGTTTGGGAGAGTACTGATTGCCTTCTTGGGTCTCTACAGCAATTAAACTGACAGCCTTCTTGGGTGATCCCTTCTTAACAGCTGTCTTCCCTCTCAGTTCACGTACACTGGCTTCCAGCTTGAAGGTGGGTTTGCCATCTCACTTCCTCATGTCCTCCCCCTGGTCACGCAGGAAGAACCACAGTGCACCACATGGCATGCGCCTGGGGCTCCCTTTCACTCTGGCTGGGGCAGGAGAGGACTGATTTCTTGGGGCACCCCTGACAGCCAAGGTGCTTCCCCTGTAGGGATAAGGGAGTACAGAGATTTTCTTCAAAGTTTTGGAGCCAAGATGACACTTACTCCACAGTCGGTGTATCCATATTCAGGCAATACATCGCTGCCAAGATGTTGGAATATGACGCTGGGGCGCTTTGAATCACCTTCCTCCACATGGCCTGTGTGCACAGGACATCATGTGGATCTTTGGAGACCTCATCATCATCTAGATCACTGTAGATGACTTCCAGTACCACTAGTTCTCTCAGGTACTGGATGCCTTCACCTGCAGTAGTCCACTTTCCTGGGGAGGTCACAAGATCTTCCTTGAATGGATATCTCTCCCTCACACTTGACAGAAACCATCTCCAGAGACTGCAGATTTCTGCCTCTTTTCCAATTCCTCTCTCAATTCCCCGGTTTCTAGCAAGGGATGCCAGCTGTTGGGCTTCCTTGCCTTCTTGTTGCTGACTGTTGGCCCTGTTATCCCAGCATCAGAGCAGCCAGACAGCAATCTGCTCACCTGGCTGCTGGCTGTAAACTTTCCGCATATCTCGAAGTTCTGATGAGGTCAAGGACCGGGTAGTTTCTGCTCCCTGTCTAAAATCTCTCACTCCTTCCTCCAATTTCTGTGTTGATGAATCGGCCTCTTGATCAAATCTTTCTTCTTCCTCCTCTTCTCTTACTAATTGATTATATGGACCCGTTGTTCTTGTCCCCTGTTTCTTTTTCACTACTGGGGCAATTACTCTAGTCGTTGATGTTTGTGTCCCTGTCTCAACCATGGTGTCCTCAGATGAAGTTTGGGTCCCTGCCTCAACCACAGTCCTCTGAGAGTACTGAACTGTGGCTCAATAGGCACAGGTCAGGCCCCAGGACAGTGCTAGAAGCTGTTGGTTTTCATTGGGGTGGGCAAGGCACCCTTCTATCAAGTGGTGCATCAGTGTGCCAGGGTTGCTTGCCTGTTCAGGTGTAAAGTCCCAGGTTATGGGAGGTGATAACTGTCCTAGGAATAGGACAGTTATAAATAATAGGAGTATATAAACTGGGGAAAGAAGAAGGAAGGAGGGGACAACTGGTATTATGGCGCTTGTCTTCCCAAGTAACCAGTAAGTGTGATGGAGCCCTGCTCTCCTGGAGATGGACGAACACTTGCCTGCCCATGGGAAGTGGTGATTTTCTTGCTTTGCTTTAGTTGTGTGCGCGGCTTTTGCTTTACCTATTAAATTGTTCTTATCTCAACCCTTGAGTTTTACATTCCTTTCCGATTCTTCTCCCCATCCCTCTTTGTGAGGGGGAGTGAGCGAGCAGCTTTGTGGTGCTTAGTTGTCAGCTGGGGTTAAACCACGACAGTCCCATTGTCTGATGCGATTCTTTCTAGAGTACCATGCTGCCACAAATAATTGTCTTTCAAGGCCTAAGATGGTGTTTCAGCACTAGGAGGGCTGCTATGGGGCTCAGAAAGACCCAATATAATCCTTTACATCTAGGTGAATTTCTCTATCAGAGCTTTTTTTTTTTTTTTTTTTTTTTATATATTCCTGCAGACTCAGCTGTGCATGGGTTAACTTTTCATGACTGTCCCCTCCATGCATTTTTCCTTCCTCCCCAACCAAAAAGCAGGTGCACACCAGAATATATTTGTAGGCTGCATTCAGGATGGTCAGCCTAGACAAACAAGTGCTCTAGCTCTGTACTGTTATCACCAGAACGATACCTAAGGCTTGGTCCTATGGCCACCACACTTCCCTGTAGGAAGCTTGAGCTCAGGTAATCTACAAGTCCCCTCTGTCATAATGACAAGTAATGCCCAGGTCCTTCCACATCAATATTATGACCAAGCACAGCACACCCAGCCTACTCACACACCAGGGCATGGCTGAGTGCGTGCTGAAGGTATTGCAACCTGGTATTTCCTTCCTATGTGGTCCTCAGGTTTCTTCAGGTGACAGTTACTATAGGAACATGTGTCTACACAAGTGATGTGAAGGCAAACTTGGACCCAAGGACAGGTCTAAGCCTTTATTCCCATGCCCTCAAAGATGAGTACCTGCTGTTAAAACTACCCTGCCTTCCTCTCCCTGATTTCTTCCATTTAAAGGAAGAGCTCAGCCATTTGCCATCAAGCTCTAGAAGCATGAGTATGTTTGCATGGCATAGGTAGGAAGATTTTTGAAACTGTTCTACAACTGTATTCCAGACAAAATTGCTTCATACGGGTCTGCTTTACTAGTGTGGTGTTACTAAAAGCACCAAGGCAAGACCTACAGGATCTTTTCACTGTCTTTACAATCCAAACCTGTAAACCAACTGGAAGGTAAAAGAGCTTTCTCCTCTGTCCTGTTATTAACACATGACTTTGTAACTCTAGTGTCTTCATCCCAGGAAAAGTTTTATTTTCCTGCCATCCTCACCTATCAGAGCCCTTACATCTTCTCTCCTTGACACTCGCACAGCGTTGATGCAGCTCTCCTCCACCTTTTGGCAAATTCTCATCTGGACACAAATTCCCTATCTTCAGCCCACCTAATGTCATAGTTTGGGAGAAGTACACAACATGAGACTTAATTGTATCTAGGTGTAATTAGTCCAGAACAATTGGCCATGGAAAAGATGGAAAATTAACTGAAGGTTGTATATTCACTTCCCTTAGCGTATAAAGGGCTGTGCGTGTTGGGGTGGCAATGGGAGGGAATAAGGTGAAAGGGGAGTTGAAACTGTGAAGTTTGAAGGTGAAAATAGTCTTTATATCTGAATTAGTGGGCTCCTGGGGCCTTAAAAAATAGTTTAAATTCCCTTTTTTTAATAATGGAGAAGTAGTTTGCACTGGTATTAATAATTTGCTTATAGTTTTCCTGGGGGTTCAATGTAGTGGTGAGTGCAAAGCTGACACAGCTCAAAAGTTTTATGAACCTCAGGTAACAGCGTCAAAGGAAATTTTAATAAATATTACATAAATTTATATTTTTTTCTTTTTTAATAATAAAAGACAACCTTGGTCTTCTGGGCTTTTTTCTTATGCCTGCTTAATACAGCAGCTGAATCATAGAATTATTTATGTTAACTTTGTTTTCAGTAAATTGTAAATCATTCACCTTTCAAAAGCATTAAATTCAGAGACAAACAGCAGGGGAGAGGGAGCCTGAAAAATAAATATTGACTTTCAGGTGTTTTTTGGCTGTTTTTTTTTAAACAGGGTTAGAAATAGAAGCTGTTGTGGGTGATGAGTAAAAGCACACAAAAAGTTAAAGACATCTGTTCCTATAGATTTCTTCCTATCATAGACCTGCAGCTCTATTTCTGCTCCATTTGCAGGAAGCCACAGCAGCACCAATGGGTAGTGGCCCTTGCTGGCTTAAAGAGGCACTTGGCTGAAAATTTGGAGTCTGGTCATCATTGGGTGAATAGCCTTTCTTACAGAGGACACCTGCTACTAGCCATGGATACTGGTATTGTGAGCAATAACTGAGATCCCAAGGAAAACCCAAGAAAAAAGATGCATGATAGAATTGAGAAATCCATCAGGATTGCCATATAGTCTTATAAGGAAGAATCTTTGTAATCTTTTCATAATTTTAGGCATTGATAGGGCTGCTGAAAATAATGACAGACTCTCTTGTTCCCAGGCAGGCAGCAGCTCACCATGTGAGAAAGCAAGCAAAAGGGGAAACAAAACTTAAAGAGAGGTTAAAGGAATAGGAGAAGAAAAACAGATGACACACCCCCCCACACACACACACATACTGAGTCTGGGGCCAAGCAGCACATATAATAGGAGTCCCTGGAAACCAGTTCATCCATGTGCACTACCCTTGCTGCCTTCCAGTTTCCAGGAGGGGGGCTAATAAAATTTACAAAAGAGCAAACAGCTGAAAAATGCTTGTATTTAAAAATATATTGAGAAAATTTGTATGTTGTTCCCTTTTGTGTGGGGATGGCATTTATACATCCGGCATTTCTGCAGCACTGCATCTCAGAGTGCTTTAAATAGCAATTAATTACACACTGGTAGCAGAGTGACTGTCTACAGGCAATCTCAGCCATTATCCACTCAGCAACATCCAGCATACAGCTGTGAACATTTACATTAGCAGAAAGTCATGCTGGCTGCCATTAACAGGGTGCAGGAACAGCAGGGTGCAGGAACATCAGGGAGAATGCTAAGGGTTGGCTCAACCCCTACTCCTTCCCCGAAAAGCCTTTAACAGCTACTGTCACAACTTTCACAGTCAAGCTTGTGACCCTTCCCTCATTTCACCCCAGCTTTGGACCAGGGAGATGTGTCAGCACACTGCAGTCCAGATCTTGCGCTATGTGCCACATGATGCCACCTTTTCCTATAACACAGAAAACACTCTTGGACAGGAGACTTCTGAGATAGCACATAAAAAGTGCAAATGCCAAATCTGTATAGGGGATAGCTTTATGGTTTGAACTTTGTCCGTAGCCTGTGCAAAATTCTGGTTTGTATCCTTGGTGCAGCTAGCCACAGTGCCAGCCCCCATGCCCCAGGATTACTTTCAGCACTCCCCAGGTTGCAGGAGCGGTCTGCAAACTGGGACCATGCATGGCAATCAGTTAGCTGAGGGGAATGTGCTCGAGCTTGTAGGTCATGAACCCTGGGAGGACGAGGAGTGTGAATAGACACAACAATTAACATGATGAGGCATGTTTACAGAGCACAGGGGAGTGGGAGACGGATGGCGCCAAGGAAAGGTAACACCTTGCAGTTAATTGTGGTAGTTAACCACCAATCAGGGATTGCCTAGTATGCAAGGCTTAGCTTCAAGAACCAATCTGTTTAAAACGCGCAGCTTCTGAAAGTGTATAAAAACTCGTGCTTCTGTACAATAAATTGACATTTGCTTGCATCAAGCTGCGTCCCGTCTCTTCATTCGCCGCAAATTGGTGACCCCGACGTGATGCGTTTAAGGATCTAACGTGAAGGGCTCTCGAATCGCCTATCTGAGCGACTTGCAGCGAATCCCACAGAACTTTGAATGATCTGCTGAAAGGAAGCAGGAGCCGGCCAGAAATCCCTCCGGAGTCGAGAGGTGAGCTGTGGGAAATCCGTAATGGGGAATCAGGCTTCGTCCCCAGAAAGAGACGTATATGGACTCATGAAGGGTCTTCTAGTCAGATCAGGGAGTCCGTGCCTCAGTTTCCTCAAATGGTGACCCCTATGGTGGTGTCCCGAAGCCTTGGAAGAATAAGGACGGAAAAAAGACAGCTCGTGGAAGAGGGCTGCGTTCCGGAGGAGACGGCTTGGCTGAACGATCGTCTTGCTGTCTGGACCAGGCGGACAACCTAAACCCCGAGGATAACACCTGTACTCATCGAGACAGGTGAGCAGCCAAGAAACTTTAGAGACTTTGAAAGAATGAAAGTGTGTACAGACAGCAGCCAATTGTATGATGCTGCCGCGGAGGGGAACTCCGTGTCGGGAATGCATTTAGCATCTTGGTGGCAAATTCTGACTACTCTTTGCCAAGTGTGGACTAATTCTACTAACGGTGCTAAACCAGAGGAAGCTGTAAATTCCACCGACAGCGCGACTCTTCTCAAGACACCGTCAGTGATGGCGATTCCGTCCACACCTCCTCTGCCTCCAAAGCTTCTGTCACTGATTGCAGCGACCCTCACAACACAGGAGCAAGCACGGGAACAGGACAACTCGGACAATGATTCCATTGACACTGATAAACCTTTTGATCCAGGTCCTATAGATCTGGAAAAGGAGCTAGACCTTTCCCCCACCCCCTTGTCTCTCCTGATGCATTGATTGTATTTTTGGGGAGGGTGAAAGGGAGTCTGAGGGACTGGTGGCAGGAATGCAAGTGGGAAACATTTCAGTGATGGGTTTTGGGAGTCGCTATGGCATGTTCAGTATTTTGTCAGACAAATCAACCTGCAGAGTGGCAGCCTGTGCAATACGAGGCTGTTAAAGAGTTAAGCAAAGCAGTGCGGGAAGGGGGGATTCATAGTACTTTTGCTATGTCCCTTCTTGAAGTGATGGCAGAGCCTTATACGCTCACACTGCATGATTGGAAGTCATTGCTTTGTATGGTACTGATACAGTCTATGATGTGGTTATCTAATTTTTGTGAGCTATGTATAGTGGCCTTGATTGAAAACCTTAATCGGGGAATTGCTGTTAACTATGAGCAGTTGGCTGGAGAAAATTAATTGTGCCGATTCTGTGACTCAGGCAAGGTATCCCAGGGACAACTGTTTGCAAATGAATGAGACGGCTATTAAGGCAGTCCGGATGCGGGAGTCTTGCCACAGTCTTGCAGGGTCCTAGAGAGTCACTAACTTTAATACTAACTTGATCGATTGGCTTCAGAATATTTTGCAACAAGTCGAACATCAGGAAGCTCAAGGGTTGCTTTTAAAACAACTAGCTGTGATAATGCCAATGAAAATTGTAAATGGGCAACTTTCACAATCGCAACCCCAACATGTGTCAAATGATTGTAACGCAGAACTCACAGCAGACTGTAATTCTCAGGCTGAGTTCTGGAATGCAGCATAACAGATTTTTGCTTCTCTAATCTCTTCTGTAAGAATAGTACACGCTTTTAACTTGCTTAGTAAATTAGGCTGCTGGCTTGCTAAACAAAGTAATACTACAAATACTGTTCTTTTTTTTCTGGCTTATTAACAGATGTTGATTCTGTCCATCATATGTTGCTACAGAACCAAGTTGCTATTGATTTTTATTATTAGCACAGGGACACAAGTCTGAAGGCTTTGATAGGATGTGTTACGTGAATCTGAGTGACCACTGTGAATTAATTTACAAAAGTATACAAAACTCAAAAGCCTTAAAACAAAGATCTGCAGCAGAGCCAGGGGTGGGATGCCTTTGGTCTCTTCTCATGGCTGGGAAACTTTGGGCCATGACTCAAAAGTATTACAGGATTTATTATAATTATCTTTAACCACCTTATTGATGTTTGCCTTATGTCTCCCATGCTTTTTTTTCTGTATCCAGTGTTTAGTTGATTGTAACATAAATCAGGTCATGGTCACCCAGCTACATACACCCTTTGCCTCCTTGCAACTAACAAGCAAAAAAGGGGAGGATAGAGAATGTCTGAAGAGATATACAGGAGAGGAAAATGGGGAATGGCTGACCTAACAAGAGATGAGAGAACAGCTAGGTGTTGTGAAGGAGAGGAGGAAAGATAAACATGGTTATCTAGTGTTTCATAGGTGTCTGCATGCTTGTAGAGATATATAGCTATGTAACTGCATGAATGATTTCTGCCCTGAGCCTGGTGGAGCATACATATGCGGTTTGCGTCCGGGCTCAGAGATGTAAATAGGGGCTTCTTTGTTACGGTAAAAGTTTTTCTCTTTGCATAAAAAAGAGAGGGAATGAAGGGAATGACCCCAGAGGTATGTTCAGAGAAGGCATGCTATGTTTCGAACTTTTTGACTGAACCAGTTCTTGTTTGGTGTGCCCTTCCACCTATGTATAATGTTAATCCAAAAGAAGATGATATTGTTTACACTTTGAATGTCGATAATTGTCTTTCTGTAGATGCTAATGTAGTAGGAGGCTATGATGGGAACGTGTCACAGCGGTTCTTCTCTTATCCAGAGTAACAGCAGGGAAAGCATTAAAGAGTTAAATCACCTTGTTTGGTAGGCAATTAAGAATGCAAGTCAAAATTGCCACTGCTTTTTGTTGTTGGTTCAAGGACATGGCTGTGAGGAATTTTATGGTATGTGCTGAATGGATTTTAGGCGCCCTATTGCAGCAACATGTTATCAAAATCTGAGAAAATTTCAGCCTTTTTGGCATTCATTCAATCAATTGGCAGTATTGTTTGTTTGCTATTACCTTGGTTGCTGTCATGTTTGCAAGGGCCCTGCAGAACATGGCAAACCTGGTACTAGCTGTTCAAAAACAAAAAAGGGAAAATTGTAAAATTGTACGGAACAGAGACAGTGGGTTATTTTGACACTGACAATATGTCTTAGTTGCTTTTTTATTTGTTCTATTACTTATACCTTGTTTTTACTCGTTCGGTTTCAAAGGTTCTTTTTGTGCAACAGGAAGGGGGAGATGCAGGAGCGGTCTGCAAACTGGGACCATGCATGGCAATCAGTTAGCTGAGGGGAATGTGCTCGAGCTTGTAGGTCACGAACCCTGGGAGGACGAGGAGTGTGAATAGACACAACAATTAACATGATGAGGCATGTTTACAGAGCACAGGGGAGTGGGAGACGGATGGCGCCAAGGAAAGGTAACACCTTGCAGTTAATTGTGGTAGTTAACCACCAATCAGGGATTGCCTAGTATGCAAGGCTTAGCTTCAAGAACCAATCTGTTTAAAACGCGCAGCTTCTGAAAGTGTATAAAAACTCGTGCTTCTGTACAATAAATTGACATTTACTTGCATCAAGCTGCGTCCCGTCTCTTCATTCGCCGCACCAGGTCTCTCCATAAATTAGCCTGGAAAGACACTGCAGACCTCAATGACCAACTTCTTACAACTCCCATGGCCTCAATGCTTTTGTGAAGTATTTTGCAATGCCAGATGCTCTCCCGAGTCCCTTTTTTTGCCTCTGCTTTGCCCGCACTATGGCAAAACCATACATGTGACTAGTGTCAAGAGATTAGAGGAAGCCTGTTGGCGATGGGCAATGGGAAGAAACTCACTGACCTTCAGAAGGACCTGAGGACAAGAGGCCAATCAGCAGTACTCACAGAGGACCTAGAGGTATTCTAGCTAGAGCTATAACATAAATTCCCAAACTACATCTTTACCATCAGAATGAACAGCTGAAAAAATGTCCCTGGTCATTAGAACTTGATCTTCTGTATTGCAAGTTGTTAAAACACTACCTGGCATGTTTTTAGTACAATCTAACTAGCATTTTCCCAAATGATGCCTAGACACAGCCTGGGAATTAGTACAGACTAGTGCCCATTCTCAGTAGGCAATTTGGATGCAAACTTTCCTTTTTTGGAGGATAAGAGAATTTAATAGTACAGATGCAGGATATCCTCTGCCAGCTGGCTTCTGTGCAAGAGAGCAAACCCAGCTACAGTTAATTTACAGGTATAGATGCAGCCTCAGAGTCCTGGACAACATCCAGTCGATGATTGCATCCTCCTCCTTTCAATTCCACTGGCCTGAAACACAAAACAGAGCCACAATGCTTCTAATCTTTAATTGCTGCTGTGTATCATTGTAATGTTTCTGTCTTTTGAACCTGGATAAGGTGATTTTTGAATTTCTGAAAGTTATTGTCATTTGACAGATAACAAATCTTATCCAAGTTGGACATAAAGTGAGTTTATAAAGATCATATCTCTGGCCAGCAGTAGACCTAACACACAAATGGGATCTGATCAGAGAAATGAACCATTTAAGCATATCTTCACCCTTCAAACTGTGCTGATATACAGGTGGGAAAAATCATGATGGAAAGCATATTCTTTGAATAAACATGTGCACAGCCTATCCATTAGTTCATGCTGCTTCCTCTTAACCTGAACAACTTGTTAATACTATTTACCAGGGCTCTTTTACAAAGACTGTGTAACTCAGAACATATCGTAAACTCCTCATCTGCATCCTTGCCTCTCAGTCTAGCACTCAGCATTTGTTTGAGAGCAAATCCTGCTTCTGTGTGTTTTTGCTCATGGATTGAGGTCCTCCAGATTTTATGGTCCAGCAGTTAAAGCAGGATGAGGAATATAAGAAAAACCTACAAACCTGTGTCATGGCAGTACAGGTCTCTTTCGAGTTTCTGATTTATAAGAACACAAGTTGGATGGATGAGACAAAAAACTAATGGACTAGTGAGGATAAATATTGTCTTCTTACAAGTACTGTCTCTGGTGTACAAACTCAGCTCTCTAGCTTTGGGCTTCTTCTCATTGAAAGCCCAATAAACAAGGGTGCTGGCAGCATGAGACCATTGCCTGAACGTAGAATGGGTCTCCCTGCTCAGTCCTCCTGCCTACCCACTCCACAGCCTGCACTTGCTAGCCAGAACTGCAGGACTGGCAGCACTAGAGGTAAGCAGACGTGGTCTCATCCCAGACCCTTTTGCAAACAGGAGAAAGGAATCAATGTTTCAGTGACTGGAGGGGGGAAAATTCTTCCAAGTAGCTGGTTTACAGCAAAAGCACAAAGTCTTTGGAAGCAGAATAAGATAATCTCTCTTGGGTTTCCTTTATCTTGTCTTTACTTCCAGAGCTAATTTCCTGATTTCTAACCCCTCCCTGAAATATGCACAGATGTCTTTTAATGACCTGTTTGGAGAAAGGGTGCTTATCCCATTCTTTAGGGCAGGCTGGATCTCATTCTGCCTTGCCTACTATTAAGTTCATCTGCCTTTAATTACTCACTGGTTTCCTGTGTGACTTCCCAACTTCTTCCCCAAACCCTAAACTCCTTCAAAATCCTGCCAACCCACAAAAAATGATAACTGTCATTTGAGGTTTCAATGGCGTGTCATTGTTCAGGAACTTCAATACAGGCAGGGAAACAAGTAAAAAAAAATTAAAAAATATTTTCCTGAAGAGATGGAGGAAACAGGAACAGTAAAGCCCACATCTATCTGTTCTCAAACCAGATGTCCATGGAGACTTCCCCTGATCAACCAACCACCAAAGTTTGGCTTGGCAGGAGTCACCTTGGCTTGGTGGGTTCATTTCCCACAGGCTCCTAGAACAGTTTTTACAACCAAAGCAATGTTTTTCATGTTAGCATTATAGGAGCTTATATTAGACTTGTGTATTTCCCAATAGCAAGCTTGCTGTCTTCACAGCTAGATTCACTGGGCTAGACTCAAGACTCCTTGATTCAATCCCAGGTGATGATGTTGGGAAAGTACATTTCCTGTTGGTTAGTTATTGTTGAAAAGAGCTTTGGGCATTGATTTATGCTGCTGCAGAAGCTGTAATAAAAGGTTCTCCTTACCAGGCCAGAGCAATGCTATGCACTGCTCAGATTCAGGCTTTTTCCCATGAGCCAGAGATAAATCTATGGAAAGTCACCACAATGAAGAGGAGACAACAGGCAAGCAACCTCCACATCCAATCTCTCTCTCTACCAAGAGCTGTCTCTTCATTCCTACTGATGGGCCTTCGCCAGCCACTGCAGTCTAAATGCCTAGCACTGTTTTATCCTCCTCCTCACACTCCACCCCCCCCCCCCCCCCCCCCACTTGTTATATTCCCTTGAACTATTCCCAAACCTATTCTGTCCTGATTCTCCCTGGTGTGTTTCTGCCCTCCCCAAATCCTTGTATTATTTTTTTCTCTAAGCCAGCTCTTGCAGCTTTCCCCAGTTTAGCCTCCTCCACTCATTTAATTAACGTGCTATTTACTTCTGCTTGTAGATCATTAGCAACAATATTAAACAACTGGCAATTTGCCCAAGAGGCTGATATCTCTGGGGTTGATGACTTGTTTTATTTTCCCTCCTTGAGAGAACAGTAAAAGTGGCATAGATGGATGGACACGGAAAGGCCTGAACCACAAGCAGAGATGAGAGGTAGTTTGCTTGCCTTTCCTAGTAAATCTCCTGCTTTGTCTTTAAACTTCTCAGTCGGGTCCTGCTCTCATGGACACGGCTCTGATACCTTTATGTGGACCTTTTGCTTGATATAAGCACCTTCCACCCCTTCTGCCCTTTAAAAACCCTTGGTTTGGAGTCAATGAGTCCATATCTAGGGCTGAACTTTAGAGCAATCTCTTTCCAGGTTCCTTGTATCACAAATCCTTCCTGTTTTTCAGCTGAGAGCTAAGCCAATAAGCTTATTGACTAATTTCAGCCCATTGTCTCACCTGCTCTGGCTCAAGGATTTAACCACTTTCATGAAAACCCCTCTCCATGACTTATACTCTCAATGCTTTCATATCTTTCCCTTGTGAAAATTCCTCCAAGGAGCTTTGCAGAGATGCAGACAAGTTTAAGTTCAACTCAGGAACACTGAAATTTTTTTTAGTAATCCAGACCAAGTATGAAATGAACTCAAGGCAGTCTGTGGAGTAAGAAGGAAGCTCAGACAAAGGCAAGGGAGGCTTGGTGCCCTGCAACAGCTCCTCTGTTATGAACAAAGCAGAGAGCTGGTTGCAAATTTTCATTTAATATTCATCCCTTTCCTTTCTAATATGATTTTTTTGGCCAGGAAAAGCTGGAGGGAAGGAGGGGTGAAAGGAAATTGACACATTCAAAATCTTCCAATAACTGGCAAAAATGTTAACAGAAAAGTTACTGGAAAAATCAAATTCAGATGATTTTGACTATATCTGATCATGATATTCCCAGTGCTGTCACACAGGTCCCTTGGGCTGTTGGCCATCTTGTCTTTTCACACCTAGACTAAAAGTACTATCCACATAGATCTTGCAGGGACCTGCTTTTTAACACCTACAGCCCCTGTTATTACCTTAATAAATTCTAATGTTAATCCAGAGCCATCTTCAGAACATGCTCCTTCACTCCTCTTTTCAGCATGAGGCTGTTTTCAGCCATCACCACAAAAGGGTCAAAACCCATATCTAGGTTCCTCACTCATCTCAAGACCAGTTTATGCCAGCTTGTTTCTACTCTAGCATTGCCATAAACCTTTTCTTCTCCCCTCTGCCCACAAGAGTACTTATGAGGAACCACTGGACCCCCTCTTGGCCCCCAGTTAGGTAGGTTAAGCAAGCTAAACTCTTTAGACTCTCTCTACCTGAAGTACCATGACTCTCCTAATAGTCCATGGTTCAGCCATCAGGAACTGACATGGTGCATTCGAGTGAAATGCCTTCTTTCCTTTTGTGCAGCTGGCAACCTGCCTAGAGAGGCCATTACCTTTGGGGTTGATGACTTGTTTTATGATTCTTCCCTCAGAGTGGTGAGAAAAGCAGAGATGATCAGGCAGGTCTGGAAGCTCCCCAATTTGGGGGGGGGGGGGGGGGGGGGGGGGAGAGATCCAGAGAAAGCTCCACATCTCTACATGTTAAAATTTCAGTGCACTGGTAGGTTGGTGCTTTTGCCCCATCTCCATGCAGAGCCACCATGTGCCCTGGGAAAGCCCCAAGAAATGGCCTTTCAAGTGGGGACAAGCAGACATGAAGAAGAGAGCTAGGAGATAGTGCTACTCTTCCTCAGGGATCTTTCTGCTCCCCAAAATTGAGGGAAAGAGGGGTGGCAGCTAAACAGAAGCATGCAGGACATCCTCTGGCACTGGCACATAGTCTCTTATCACCTGTAACAGGTGGGGACCAATGCAACAGCATGACCCCTGGCCCGTAAAACTCTACATTTCCTCCTGGACACACATAAGGGTGGCAGGTTCCTGCAGGCTGTGAGCAAGGCATGTGTTTTAACTGACTGAGGTGAAATTGGTTCTTTTGACAAAGATATCAACAGGGCACCAATGTCTACCTGAGAACTAGGGAGTTGGGTAAAATCCCTTCAAAGAGCCTCTCGGCCTTCATGAGTCCAAGTTTCAGCAGGACCAAGAACTGTCACATACATATCACAATATGTATGGTTTTACTAAGCACACTGATGGGTCCTAGGACAAACATAGGAGCTGACACCTTGACCCCTGCCAAGCTGCAACATGGGTTCTCTGCTTCCAGGTCACTGCTCCTCCAGAGGGAAAGATGCTTTCCCCTGGAAGAGCTTACCTTGCCAAAGCACCACCCAGCTCAGAAAATCCTCCAGAAGGCAAGTTTACATCTGGGAAACCTGTTTCCTGATGGTCATCTCACTTGATTCAGTGGTATTTGGAGCCTCTCAGCCTGCAAGATTACTCTGGATTGTTACCAGAGTGTCTCAGAACAAGGCTTTTGATGAGCAGCTCTCAATACAACAGTGGTTCCAGGCCAGAGCCCTTTCACAAATGAGTCACATTTCCACCAGCCAGGCTGCTTCAGTGCAAGGAAGATGCGGGTCACCCTTACAGAAAAGCACTCTCTTTGGGGGCTTTTAAAAATACAGATCTTACCTGCCTTTTACACTCCTTTAAAGAATGAGATGCAAAGCAATCTCTTCCCCAATGAATAAAATCACTGATTTGAGAAAGGAAACATACCAGGTGGTTCCCACTCTTCTCCCTTTATTTGCTGGTGGGAGAGCAGAGGGGATGAGAGTGAGGGAGGAGATAGAAATATTTGGTGAAGATAACTATCACCTTTAACTGGCTCTTCAGGGATGCTAACTGATTAAAAAGTGATCTTCTAGTTCTTGGTTGGATTATCCCAGCCCACACAGTAAACATCTGAGTTATCCCTACAGCCTATGGCATGTGACACAGAGGGAGGAGAAAAACTAGTTTCTCCAGCAGATCTTGAGGATTGCTTTGGAGGCTTTGTAGGTGGTTCTGCACAAGCCCAGATCCACCTGTCTGGAGATCAGATGAGCTCAAGACTCAGCATATCTCCCCTTATCAACACTGAGCTCCACCAGCCAGAGAGCAGTAGATGCCATTTACATCAATATTCTTGGATCCAAGCTAGGACATACAGTCTGGATTGGTACACAACCAGACATATAAAAAGATGGTTGAATGGCTGGGCTTAGAGGGTCACAGTGAAAGGATCATGCTCTACGTGGAAGCCAGTGATAAACGTGTACTGCAGTGGTCTATTCTGGGACCCGTCCTGTTTCACTTCTTCAGCAACGACTTCGAGAAGGCAACAGACTTTGCAGATGACACCAGATTAGGAGGACCAGTCTGAGAGAATCTGAGACAAGAGAGGTTCAGGCTGGCTATAAGGGAAAACTTCTTCCCCATGAAGACAGTCAAGCATTGGAGAAGGTTTCCCAGACAGCCTATGTCATCTCCATCCCTGGAGGTTTACAAGACCCAACTGGATAAAGCCCTGAGCAATCTGGTCCAATCTCATAGTTGACCCTGCTTTTAGCATGAGGTTGGACTAGACACTTCCTGAGGTCCCTCCCAACCGGAATTATTCTGTGATCCAGATGAGATGCTGATGCCTCTCCTCTCAGGTAGCCCCCTGGGTCACACAGCCAGCTTCATTGCCCTTGCTCAGCCAGGGTATCTCTGTCCACTCCAACATCTTCATGCTCCTGGGAATGGCTCTTTCCTACTGAGGATTTCTGTGACAACCAAAATTGGGAAGGAGCTCATAATTAGTCTGTATATTCCTCCTACTCTACGTCAAAATGAAATGTCCTCAGATTAGCCCCTCATTTGCATAGTCCCCTTAAATCATTAGCAATTAATGTATCACTCTACAAAAGCTCAAAGAATTTCTTTTTGCTTCTCAGCTCCTTACCCTGTCCAGGACTTCTCTTTTTTCATCTTTCTCTCAAAGCAAAATCCATGTGAGCAGCCTTTGGTCAATCAACTGCTTCTACAAGGAAAAGAAAATAATATTAGCTTTTAAAAGCAAAACCAACAGACTTTGGCTCCAGTTAAATTTGTGAGAACATTTATCTGGTACTGAGGTATGGGGTTTCATGCTTTATCTTGGTATAGTCCCATGTACCAAGCAGCTGTATCCCATCCAGGGGTAGATGTGCCCAGTGATAGGAAGAGAGAAAATTATGAGGTTGCTCCTAAAGCATATAGCCCAGAGCACACTCTACACAAGGCAGTGCTAATGTTAGGGGGAGGGGATTACATTCACCCTAAAAATCTCGAGTCTAATGCAAAGCTATATTTACTATAGTCTCTTTGAACGCATTTGCCTTTTTGCAAACAAGTCTCTGCAAAGCCATAGCCAACATTCAGGAAAGAGCAATGAAGTGAAGCACCAGGAACTTTTTGCACCAGCCAGTGAGCCCACTGCTAAGCTGCTTTGTGCAGAGGTTGTAGAAATCACATCCCATGCTGACGTCGATGCTCACGCTTTGGGGGAAGCTGTAAGGGAGAACTAGGTTGCCTTCCAAAGATTGACAGGGCTCAGAGAAGCATTTAGCAAAGCCACACTGAACCTGTTTGGATGCAGTTAGACTTTGTAAAGCAGGGAACCCTTCTTCCAAAATGCATTCCTAGCTTTGTATTAGAGTTTCATTTGTCATCTCAGAAAAACTCTGTGCTGTTTCTCTAGTGAAGGGATAGGAAAGGTCCCAGGTCTCCCTGCACAGGGCCAGCAAAAACACTAATTCCCAGACTGTTCCTGACAGGTTTCCTCTTGCAACTCATCTGCCCCCTAGAACATCTCCCAGTCTCCTTCAATACAAAGTCCCAGGCTCAGTCTCATACTAGGAATACTTTGCAGAAAAGATGATAGGGAAATGTAGAAGTGTCCTGGTTTCAGCTGGGATAGAGTTAATTTTCTTCTTAGTGGCTGGTGCAGTGCTCTGTTTTGGATTTGGTGCGAGAACAATGTTGATAGGACACTGATGAGTTTAGTTGTTGCTGGGTAATGTTTATACTAAAGTCAAGGACTCTTCAGTTTCTCAGGCCTTACCAGCCAGAAGGCTGGAGGGGCACAAGAAATTGGGAGGGGACACAGCCAGGTCAGCTGACCCGAACCAGCCAAAGAGGTATTCCATATCATGGGACATCATGCTTGGTATATAAACTGGGGGTGGGGGGTGGCCCAGGCCTGCTGATCGTTGCTTGGGGACTGGCTGGGCATTGGTCAGCGGGTAGTGAGCAGTTGTACTGTGCATCACTGTTGTGGTTTAACCCCAGCTGGCAACCAAGCACCACACAGCCAGTTACTCACTCCCCCTCAAAAAGAGGGATGGGGAGGAGAATCGAAAAGGAATGTGAAAGTCAAGGGTTGAGATAAGAACAATTTAATAATTTAAACAGAATAAAGAAGTAAGAACAACAATAACAACAAAATGGAAAGGTGGGGGAAAAAAGGTAAAGCAAAAGCCGTGCACACAAGCAAAGCAAGGAATTCATTCACCACTTCCCATGGGCAGGCAGGTGTTTGGCCATCTCCAGGAAAGCCGGGCTCCATCACGCATAATGGTTACTCGGGAAGACAAATGCCATAATGCCAGATGTCCCCTCCTTCTGCCAGTTTATATACTCAGCATGATGTCATATGGTATGGAATATTCCTTTGGCTAGTTTGGGTCACCTGTCCTGGCTGTGTCCCCTCCCAACTTCCTGTGCCCCTCCAGCCCTCTCGCTGGCAGGGCCCGAGGAACTGAAAAGTCCTTGATTCAGTATAAACATCACCCAGCAACAACTAAAAACATCAGTGTGCTATCAACATTGTTCTCATACCAAATCCAAAACACAGCACTGCACCAACTACTAAGAAGAAAATTAACTCTATCGCAGCTGAAACCAGGACAATCACTTATTTTTATTCCCTTCCCTTTGGATTTTATTCCTCTCTCCTTCTCTCTTCATTATAATTATTTTTATTATTAATATTTTTAAAAATTATTAAGTTGTTCTTACTTCAACCCTCAAGTTTTACCTTTCCTCCCATTTCTCCTCCCCATCCCACCAGGGGACAGGGGAAGGAAGAGAATGAGTGGCTGCATGGTACACAATTACTGGCTAGGGTTAAACCATGACAAGCCAGGAACATTGTATCAGTAGCCACAGGAATGACCAAGTGAGAGGCAGCATGATCTGGTAACAGGGAAAATGGGCAATGACTAGCAGAATATATCCTAGCTCCTACACAACCTGATAAATGACTTTTAGCACATCATGCTGGATGACCTCTGCCCTTAGCACCCCGAAGACCCTCACAGTGCAGCACACCCCACTCAGGGCTTTCAGAGACCCTACCAGCCCCCACAATCCATGTGGCTCTCTAGTAGCCTTGGCGTAGTCCGTCTCAGATGACAAAGCTCCTCAAAGGACTACAAATACTGGCCCAGACCTTCTCTTTACATTTTCCAAGGACTCCACAAGGGGCTTGGCTAGGTCTTCTTCAAGGCACCTGTTTTGCTGATCGACTGGATACCAAACAAAAATGAATTCCAAATCAAATATAAGAATAAATGCAGCTCATTATATTACACTATAAAGGAAAAATAGCATGCAATATGATAAAAGGAAACAGTACTAGTTATTATGCACAATAGGAGCAAAACATCCAACCATTACTGCAAAGCATTACAGAGACTAAGAAAAGGAGACATCACCAGTTACCCTCTTAACATCATCCAGTCCCACCCATCAGCTGGGAAGCCCTATTGCAGCTGGTGTCAGGAATCTCTCTGTAACTGGGAAAAATTCCTACATAGTGCATCCACCTGTAGGCGAGGCTTCTGGCCCAGTCCCAGAGCTTGCCTGCCTTTATACTCAATGAAAAGCAGAAATAGCTTATGTACCTCTGGCATATGAAGGCACAGACTCAGGTTGTGGTGCAACCAAAGACACTTTATTGTATAAAAAAGGTTATATTTATAACTCTGAGCCCAGATACAAATTCCAGCTGCATGCACCACCAGGCTCAGGGCAGAAACCATTCATACAGTTACATAGCTATACATCACTACAAGCATACAAACACCTTTTGGCTAGATAACCATGTTTATCTTTCTTACTGCCCTTCACAATACCCAGTTGTTCTCTTACCTCCTGTCAAATCAGATATTCTCCATTTTCCTCTTATACATCTCTCTTCAGACATTCTCTATCCTCCTCTCATACAGCTCTCTTATCTCCCATTAATAATAGTCAGACATTTGTAGAGGAATGAAGGCAGATTAATTAACATTGATAATATACAGCTGTGGGCTGGCTTCAGGGGCGGTGGGTTGGTTGATGTGGATAAGGTGCAGCTGTGGCTGGTTCCTGCTAAGTAGTATGGAAGAGGAGCACCAGAGGAAAAGACTTGGAAGAAGCAGTGGAAGGAGAGAGTATGTGTTCTGGATGTAGGAGAGACAAGGAGAGGCCCAGGATGAGGAGAGGCTGGCGAGAAGAAGAGCCTAGAGAAGAAAGAATCCAAATGCAGTAGAGGCAAGAAGTAGGATGGACTGGCCTGAAGAGGCTGAAGAAACAGCACAGATAGTAGATGAACTTTTGAAACCTTGTGGGGTATTGGTGGTTGTGCTAGGGCAAGGTGCGGGAACTACTTATTGAAGTTAACCTGGTATGGGGTGGTAAAAGCCTTTTTGCAGCTGGCAAGTTTTGGGAGTGCTGCGATATATACCATAATATATTGACTTACCTCTAACTTTAATGGGAGAAGTGTTATTCTTTTGTATACCTGATGGAAATGAACAGGCATCTACTCCATTGGAGTCCCAGTTTTGCCTGTGTTTGGTCACCAAGGGTGGCCAAAGAGTATTTTCAGAGCAGAGGGATACACTGCAAGCCTAGGCATGCTGTCTGCATGCCCCCCCTGGGTGCTCACCTCCAATAAGCATTTCCAGGGATGCTTCAAGCTTGAAGTTCAGCATCATACACACAGAGGGGGTGGACAAATGAGATTTGGCACATACCAACAAATCCACACTGACAAACACTTTTGAACCAATCCTTGCCAACCAAAATCTGACTTTTCCTGGCTCTATCTTTTTCCATCTCTCCAATACCTGCCCACCTCCTGACCCAGACATCAAATCCACAATGCCTTCAGTGATTTTTAAGGAAAGAAGACTGTGGGGTTTTCAATTTATTTCTCCCTTTACCAGTTTTCATGGGGGTTTGGATGCCCAGTATTTCTGTTTGGGGAAGTTAAGAAAATGAAAAATCGGAGGCAGGCCCCTCTGCCCATGGCAGCCGGTGAACCTCCACTGTAGATAAACACCAGGCTCTGGGCCACATGCAGTCCTGTTGTGCAGAAACTGTCTAGCAGAATAGATGGTCTTGTAGCTCCACAAGACTGTCTACATCTATTAAATGAAATCACTGCCTGTTTTCTGCAGCATTAAAAGTGATCTAGAGTACAATATATTTATTGATCACCACTTAACACACCCTGTACCTTCCTCCAGCTTCCCCCTAGCCTGGTTATTTAAGCAAAGCCCAGAGTGCACATAGACACATGCATTCTCAGGATGGGATGTCCCCTGTCCATGGAACAGGGGACCTGAAACTGCTTCCCAAACCTCTGTGGCTGATCTTCCAGTTGTGCTGGACTTCCACAGCCAGGGACCAGGGAGATGGAATCACAAGGCAGGAGAGGGAGAGATGAGCTGGTGATGGGGCTGCTGTATCTATTAGAACTGGCAAGGAGGCAATGGGCATTAGACCCCTGTGATTAAAAGGAGAAGCACAAATGAGGAGGAACCAGTGGAGAGGATAATGGAGGTATCTCCACACCTTTCCCCGGGCCAGGTATCAGAAGCAAGAGCAGGACTGAGCCTGCAGCAGAAACAGATGCCAGAAAGGATATCCAGCATTGCACAGGGTGGAGGGGACAGAACAGAAAAGCCCAAGTCCTGGTACAGCTTGTAATGCAGTGACTCCTGCTTTGTTACTGCTCCTTGATGTCTTTGGGATCCATGGCAGAGAAACAAGCCCCTGGATTTATCCCCCTTTTCCAACTAGTCTTGTTCTCCCTCTTCCTCTCCCTGCTGGAATCAATCCTCATCCTAGAATTTTAAAGGGAAACATGCATGTTTTATGGCTGTCCCCTATAAAACCATTCTATGTGATAACACATTCCCCAAATAAGGCTGTTTTGCAAGTGTATTGGCCAGATTTTTTTCTGTGCTGACAGGTAAGGTCCTGCCATCACTTCTGGGAGCACACGGGGTCCTCTCCAGTCCCCTCCTCCCCTCTCCCGAGCCATCCAGCCTTGAGGTTTGGGCAACTCACGGCTATCCTCCAGCCTTGTGGTTTGGGAAGCCCATGGCTATCCTCCATGCACTGCCAGCCCCATCCCTGGATAGCTGAAGTCCTCTGGTGTCCTACATCTCACCTGCAGCCAGGCAAGAAGCAGCAGCAGTGCCGCCGCCGCCACCCCCCACCCCCCCCCAAGAACCAGCAGCATTTAAATTTAATTACTCCCTGCTGCAGCCACATCCACCAAAGACCCCTTAATTCTTTAGAGCCAGGGAAATGCCCTTGTTTGTGCACTGGCATCCTGAGAGCGCAGATTTTCTCCTCTGTCCCCATCATGGCAGAAATGACTCCACACATCTCATTTCTCTACAGCTTGGCTGTGCCTTGGGGAGCTGGAAGGCATTCAAGTATCTCAGGGTAATTGCTCTCATTAGATACTAGGGAACTGATTGGCCTTTGCCATTTTGGGCACTGTGATGCTTTGCCTTTCTCAACCCCAATCTCAAATCACTGCAAACATGAGACCCTGTTTCTGCAGCGCTCCATTACAAGACAAAGCAGACTGGGACACAAGTGTTCAGCAGACATTTACATGGTGCAGAGGGGCTTTATCATATTGCATTCATAGCCTTCCATGTGCATAATGGTGAGTAGCAGGGCCAGCAGAGGTTTAATGAGAGATCAAGGATTAACAAGAGAGACCAAAAGTTATCTAAGTTACCTGGCACATCCTCACCACACTTCAGGGGCGCTGGCAGCTACTGAGGGATCTACTCCCTGCACACCATCGTAAACAAAGGTGAATATGAGGCTATGCTGTGATTCCCACCCTGCAGAGAGCTTTCTGCTGAACTATTGATTTTGCTTGCTGATCTTGACTTGTCACTCATTTAACTCTCAGCCATGTCACCAAGAGCAGTGGCGGGCTCCCTGGAGCACTTGCCAGCCCCCTGCCTGGTGTTGGTTCATGTCACGTTCCCAGGCTGTGTTATTCTTAAATACTGTAAATCTCTCACCATTATTCTCCCACTTGATATAGTGAGCTGTGTCATTTTGAAAGGAAATACATAACAGTATATTAGAGTAATCATGGATCTCCGCATTCATGTTTAAAACAAATTTATTGCAATGTAAGAAACCCTGAATAGCATGAATTTATTATAATGATTTAAGGCTCCTGGCACTTGAGTTAAAAATGTCTCTCAATAAATAAATTTCCCTTGAAAACACAGCAAATTAATATAGTTTACCATTTCCAAAGTTATATAAATCCAAGAGGCTTAAATCAACAATATGCTGGATAAGATTACTGTTGCTCAGCCAGAGCCTGGTATCACAGTTCAGGAGGATGGAAAAAGTAGTAAAAAATGGTGGAGTGGTTTGTGGGTTTTTTTTGGGGTTTTTTTTGGTCACCTTTCTCTCCCTTCCACCACCCTAGGCTATGTCTGTTCTGTGAAAGTCAGACTAATGTGAAATGGATGAAAGCAGCTGTGACCTTTGCACACAGGTATCATTAAAACAGAGCAGCTACTCCACCATCAGACTCAACAAACGCTGCTCTGATATTTCCTCAAAGTGCCTCTAACACGCATGGCCCTGTTGCTTTTGGTAGCAGCCTTTTAATTTGACTGCAAACCCAGGAACCGAGATGTCTCCAGTTTAGCTGCTTCCAACTCTGCTATGGTCTCTTACGTCCAGAGAAAACCCAGGGCTCTCTCCTCTGCAGTGTTGGGGAGCGTGTGAGATGGCCATAGTCTCAGTCAAGGTTTTAAATAACTCTCACTGTAAGGCTGCTGTGTAATTATTCAGACAGACCAGCATGCCACCTTCCCTCTTCTCAGGAGTCTCCAACTCAGGAAAACCAGAATGCAATGGCTGCTTGTGTTTGGTAAGATATGTGTAAAAACATATATTTAGTGGGTTTGTGCAAAACTACAGGGGAATATGCATGAACACCCACCCACATCAAGGTGCAGGAATCCCCATGGGTGAGGCAGCGAGTTGGGCCATGTCAGGGGGAGAGCCTGCCTGTCCCCCAGGCTGGATCCCACTGTGCAGGGGCTGTAGGAAGGGAAGTGCAGGGTTTTGGCTGACACAGAGCTTGCCCCAAGAGTTGTTTGTGGAACTCAGCAGCTCTCAGGGACAACAGCCTGTGCACATCAGTGCATACTGGAAAGCAGTGGTTTTGCTCAGCTGCATGCACAGCTGGGTGCCACCAGCACCTACCTTGCAGAGAAAAAGGCTCACACCTGCTCCCTCTGCATGGACCTTCCCACCTGACAGACCACCATGTGGGCAGCAAGAAGGGCTCAGCTTCATCCACTGGTTGAACAATCTGGGAGCCCTTTCCAATCAGCCCTGCACTCAGCAAGAATTTCAATGCTTTTTTATTTTACGAAGGTCTAATTTTTTTCCCCTTCACTGTCAAAGTGTCAATTTTATTCCACAGCATGGTTGATGATTATTTTTTTAAACAAAGTATAGTACTAGTGAAATTCTGACAGTGTCAATACAGCCAGAGTACATCCACCTGAGCTTCTCAACATGGGAAGTTAGGGCTGTTAAGAGTCAGATTGACAGACTTGGTACATTCAAGTCCTCTGTACAGCAAACAATAAGAAGTTATTAGATGCAGACGAGGCTTTCAGGTCACCCAGTCCATCTCCCATCCTACCTTTTAATTCTCTCTTTCCTAAGCTATAAATATGACTCTTCTCATCTTGTTTCCTCATTATGTCAATTCTAGCAGTCCCTGATCATTTTTGTTACTGCTCAGTGAAATCCCTCCAATCTGCCAGTAAACTCTCTTGTAATGACATCCCTGTGCTGAGGGCACTAGTGCAAATAGAGGGGCACCAGACCCATTGACAAGGAGCCATTTCCTCTGCAATTTGGAGATGTCATCGCCTCCTCACCTGCAGCTCAAAAGTCTTCTCATCTGTTTTTGTTGCTATCAGATATCATTGCCTCACGCTTTGTTCACTCTGCCCCTTCTGAGGGTTTCTGCTGTCTGGGTCTCCCCCATCCTATGAAGCATGTGTCGTTCAGATTGTTTTCAAGGTGGCTGAGTTCACAGATGCTGCACCCCCAGGTTCATGCTCCATCCCAAATTGAATCCCACAATATTTTTTTCTCTGCTTGGTATTTTTACTTCACATTATTTCTTCTTCCTTAACTCTTCTAAATTTAGCAGGGTCTCCTGGTTTCACTCACAGACTTTCTGCTTCCAAGAAATAGAGTGATGATCTGAAGTGCAATGAGACCAGGTATCCAGCCCAACACCTCCAAACAAGGCTCCTGAAAGTGTCAAAGAGGAAACTGTGTAGAATGAGGTCACAATTTCATCATTCATAGCAACAGAAATGCTGAACCAGCCCACAAAGTGTTCTTTGGGAGCAAATGGCCTAGAACTTGCCCGTACTGGCTCAATTCTACCTTTCCCTTCCTGCAATTTTACTGTGCAAAATAAGTATTTTAGCCTCATATTTCTAGGAACACATGCCAGTGGCTACTGTTACAATAAAATATGAACACTGCATTGTGAAGAAAATGACCATTAATCCTGTAATCTGCAGTAATTTTTACCAATTTGGCACATTTCTTTAAATAACCAAGTACATGCAGTAGGTGAAAGTGCATTTAAAGAAACTGAAATAGATAAAACATGAATAATTAAAACCAGCAGGGAAATGTGCATTGCGAGCTGCTAGTGGAAATAATTACTGATTTGCTTTACTTAAAATGGAGCCTGGATACAGATTCAAAATAGTGCAAGTTAGTGAAAAGGTCTAAACTGTTCTTTTACTACCACTACTATATAGTTCATCTTGAAAAGTACATCAAATAGGTTTTGGACCACTACAATGTCTGACTGTGTTCTGCTATTTCAGTGTTAGGTCACTCAGCACATAAACTCTGTCAAATAGCACTGATTTAAAGAGGAATATATTTCAAACGGATGCCTAGTATATCACCCTGCAACATTGTCTATTAATTTTATTAGACACTGTATAGTTGAGCTTACAATACACTCCCTAAAAACCCAGCATGTTTAATATCAGAATGTTGAAGGGAAAAGTAGATCATAAAATCACTGTAAAAAGTACTAAGATGCTTGCACCTTTACAATATGGCAAGTTTTGAACAGACTTGTTTAATTAGAAAATAATCTACTTTGAAGGTGGTGGTTCTTGAATGTTAGGCAGTTCTTTCAACCTGCTTTAGAGATAAAAATCGATAATGAAATATACTTCTGATATAAGGCAGGCAAAATGTGACTCAATCTATTAGAAAATATTGCAGATTAAAAAAAAACCAAACTATTTTAGAATGATTACTTGGCACATGAAAAGTTTAGAAAAACGTTAACACTTTCTGATTGGTCTATCCCAACAACATTCTTGCACCATGATTACTAAATCCAGAATGAAACTGGATGCTAATTAGCTATGTTTTAGAAGAGGGAAGACAAGCAGTTGTCACTCAATTTAAAAATGGTACTTTAACACAAACAAATCAGCAATAGAAAGGTCCTAAAAATTCTACAGAAGGGCTGTAGACCAATGAGGTATGTCCAATGAAGAAAATCTCCTCAAGGAGCCAGCTCTCCTCTAGCTCATCCGCTCTGCTTCTGGAGCTGCAAGGAGTCCACAAAGACCTGTGGCTTGCATGACAAGGCATGTGCATTTTGTTCCTGTTGTAAGATTCTCTGCAGAGGTTCCTGGGGCAGATATCTGGCTCATAGTTTCAACCAGGTCAAGAAGACAGGCTTCATACCTACAGAAACACACCAAGAAAATGGAGCTCCATTAAGCATCACAGCATCACACAGGAATTGAACCCAGTCTTCCCGCCTTCATAATTCAGACTAGACCTACATTTGTCTGATGGGAGCCACCAGCACAGAACAAATTTTTCTGTATGGGTTCCTATGAGAAATACCAACAAAGAGGTAGTGAAAAAAAAGTGAGAAAAGCATGGGTGCTCAGGTAATTTGAGGTATGTAATGTCTTAGTCGCACTCCAGAGACTAAGGACAGACCTCAGACATATGACAGCCAAACACACCAAACGGGTACAAGGCAGACCCACACAGGTAATGGCAAAGTGACTTATACACATGCTTCACTTTTTTGAAAAGACCACAACGGACAGCTATACTAATAATTAAAAATAGAAAGACAATTACAATGATCATTACAAAGAATTGTTTTAACCATGTTAGATTGGGCAACCAGGATGTCAATTTCTCCCATAATTCAAAAAAACTCCAAGAAGTGTTGTCTTGTGTCACTTTATGTAGAATATTTACTTGTTTCCTTATTTCTTGGAGGTCCTCGGTGATTCGCCCGCTCTGATCTGCATACATGCAACAATCTACATTGATCACAGTGCATACCCCTCCTTGAAAGGCTAATAGCAAATCTAAGGCCATACGATTCTGTGATACTATTTTCGATAAGTCAGTAACTTCCTCCTGGAGTGCCAGGAGGGCATCAACTGTTCTATTTTCCACTGTTTCTATTACAGCTGAGATGTTTATTATTGCCTTTTCCAACTCACTAACCCCTAAAAACGGAATGAACCATCGCGCAAAACTGTGGAAACTCGTTGGTCTGTTTATGAGGGGGTTATTTACAACGTTTCGTTTTTTCCTTATGGGGGGTTGTATTAACCCGTCAATGATAGTAATATTGGGGACCAGACCTCCCAGAGTACATGCTCCTCGCCATCCTATGGGCAAGACTTTATGAGCCGTTGTGCCACACAACCAATACCACCCTGTCCCTTGTGGGGTCGGGAGACCGGTATAGTTCAATTTCAAAAATCCCAAATCTCTACCTGTCATATTTAATGTACGACTTCTGTTACAATTTAGGTGTTCTCCCATAAACAGCCCTTTTCCCGAACTTGCCAGGCAGTTATCCCCTAATATGCTGGTCTCTTCAACAGTTATTTTTAGTCCCCGTCTCCACTTAACCTGAGGGTCTGTGCTCCAGATTGTATTTCCCCAAAAGGAGCCATCTTGGCGGTTCATTAGGGAAACTGGCAGTTGGATGCCTATTAACGGTATCTCATAACCAGCATGCCTTGGTATTTGGGTACAGATCCAGCAATCTGTTTTATTTAAAATTTTGGTGATGTTTTGAATCGCCTGTACATACCAGTTCTCTCGCCAGGCCGCTGTGTCTATCACCTGTAAAATTATCAGAATCATGTTAAATTTAACCCACATCCTATCTTTTTAGCTTGAGCTTTAATGGCCCTTGAATTTCTGATGTCCAAAGCTTTTGTGGCAACTTCTTCACATGGGTATGATGAATCCAGGCATTCTGTGAAATATGCCTATCTTGAATTAAAGCCCCTGCCACTCTTATTTTCATTTTGGCCACTTGTTTTGCCTCTCTATCTGCCAGTTCATTCCCTTTTTCCAAATCTGAGCTCACTCTCTGGTGTGCCTTAATATGCATAATTGCCACTTTCTCAGGGAGTTGAACAGGTTCTAGTAACTTCAGAATTTCTTCTGCATGTTTGATATTTTTCCCTTGGGAGTTCAATAAACCTCTTTCTTTCCAAATTGCTCCATGTCCGTGTACAACTCCAAAAGCATATTTTGAGTCTGTGTAAATGTTTACAGTTTTGCCCTGAGCCAACTCCAGAGCTCGAGTTAGGGCAATTATTTCTGCCTTTTGTGCGGAGGTGTTCATGGGCAAAGGTCCTGACTCTATTACCTCTTGACTGGTGGTGATGGTGTATCCAGCGTGTCGATTGCCATTCAGGACATAGCTGCTCCCATCTGTGAACCAGTTTTCTCCATTTTCTATGGGGCTATCCTTTAAGTCTGGGCGACTTGCGTATGTCGCTTCAATAGTTTTTAGGCAGTCACGATGCACTGGCTCTCCTGTGTTTCCGCTGAGAAAAGAAGCTGGGTTGACAATGTTAGTAACCACAATTTCCACATCATCCTGTTCCACTATTACAGCTTGATATCGCAGGAATCTTTGTGGAGATAGCCAGTGTCCACCCTTTGCTTCCAATACTGCCGACACTGCATGGGACACAAAAACAGTCATTTTCTGGCCCAGGGTGAATTTTCGGGCTTCCTGTATATTTAGTATCACAGCCGCAACTGCCCTTAGGCATCCAGGCCAGCCCTTTGCAGTTGCGTCTAACTGTTTAGAGAGGTAGCCAACTGCCCGACGATACGGACCTAGCTCCTGTGCCAATATTCCTAGGGCAATGCCCTGTTTCTCGTGAGAGAAAAGGAGAAACGGCTTACCCACATCCGGGAGTCCTAAGGCCGGGGCTGACATCAGAGCCTTCTTTAGTTGTTCAAAAGCTTGTTCGGCCTCTTTATTCCATTCGAGGTGTTTCTGCTCAGTCGCTGTCAGCGCATATAATGGTTTAACAAGCAGTCCATAATTGTAGATCCACAATCGACACCACCCTGTCATTCCCAGAAAGGTTCGCAATTCCTTTACCATCTGGGGTTTTTTAGTTTGGCATATCACCTCTTTGCGGGCCTGCCCCAAAGTTCTCTGTCCCGCACTGATTTCATAGCCCAAATAATTCACTTTACGCTGCATTACCTGAGCCTTCTTCCTAGACACCCTGTATCCTTGAAGCCCTAAGAAATTCAACAGACTCACCGTCCATGCCATACAATCTTCCTCTGTGTTGGTAGCGATCAGAATGTCATCCACATACTGTAACAATTTTCCTTTCTCGGACGGGGCTTCCCAGGATTCCAGGTCTCTCGCAAGCTGATTGCCGAAAATGGTAGGACTATTCTTAAACCCTTGCGGCAACACCGTCCAAGTGAGCTGGGTCCTTCGACCACTTTTAGGATTTTCCCACTCAAATGCAAACAACTTTTGACTGGCTTCGTGGAGAGGGAGGCAAAAGAAAGCATCCTTTAAATCTAGAACAGTAAACCAGATTAATTCTGGTGCCAATGCAGTCAGTAGGGTATACGGATTTGCCACGACTGGGTAGAGATCCTCAGTAATCCTGTTCACTGCGCACAAGTCTTGAACCAGCCTATATGACCCATCGGACTTCCGAATAGGTAATATAGGAGTATTGAATTCAGACTCACATTCCTTTAATAGTCCTAGCTGCAAAAATTTTTCTATCAACGGCTGGATTCCTTCCCTGTCCTCTTTCTTTAGAGGATATTGTTTAATTCTTACCGGTCGTTGACCTTCCTTTATCTTAACTTCAACAGGTGGAGCATTTTTCGCTCTTCCAGGCACATCAGTAGCCCAGACTCCTGGATACACTTGGTTCAGAATTTCCTCATCGATTTTCCCTTCTGAGGGGAGACTAGTTAGGACTAGACTTAATGCCTGTGTATATTGTTGATCCTTTACCTCCAAAGTAATTTCCCCTTTTTCAAACGTGATCTTTGCTCCTAATTGTTCCAACAAATCTCTCCCCAAAAGTGCCTTTGGAGAGTTGGGCATATATAAGAACTTGTGGATACCCCATTGCTTTCCCAATTTATACTTTAAAGGTTTGCAAAAATACGCCTTTTCACTTTGGCCAGTTGCTCCCTGTACTACAACGTAATCATCTCCTAAAGGCATTAAGGCTTGATTCAAAACCGAATATGTCGCTCCTGTATCTATCAAAAACTCCACTTGCTGCTGCTTTTCCCCTAGCTTAATTGTAACCAGTGGATCCGCTAGGGTAGATTCCCCAGGTTCTCGTCAGTCTTCTATTACATTGGCTATCTTCACATTCGCCGAGGTTTTCCGACCCCCTTCCCTGTTTCTAGGACATTCCCTTTTCCAATGACCAAAGCCCCTGCATATAGCGCACTGATCTCTTTCCAATCGAAATGAATCTCGCCTACCACCTCTCCGTTCCCCTTTTTCTTGAATGGCAGCTATCAATTTCTTTTGTCCCCGCCGATATTCTTCTTCTCTATTACTAAACACCCTCCATGCTTCATCCAACAATATCTCTAAGTTTCTACCTTCTGTAGAACGCAGCTTTTGAAGTTTTCGCCTTATGTCCCCTGCAGATTGACCCAGGAATAAAGAAACTAATTGCTGGATCCCTACCTCAGACCCAGGGTCCAGCGGCGTGTTACGACGCATCACATCCCTCAGCCGATCCAGGAACTCAGACGGGGACTCAGAAGGAGTTTGCTTAACTGCATATAAAGCTGACCAGTTTATAGTTTTGGGAATTGCTCTCTCTGTTCCCTTCGAAACCCATTCCTGATATTCCTGTAATCTTTGCATATGTGCCGATCTATTAGCATCCCACTTTGGGTCTTGGAGGGGGAAATGTTCCTTAACATCCCCTCCTGTAATTTTATAATGATCTTCGGCCAAATTTCCTGCTGTTTTCAGAACTAGCTGTTTTTCGGTTTCAGTCAAATATTCCAATAATAATTGTATATCATTCCAATCGGGATTGTGTTGTTTTACGATAAATTGGAAATGCCTGGCTACACTTATCGGGTCACTTCTATAATCCTTTGCAATCTTTCTCCACTCTCCCAAATCAGCAGTGGAGAAAGGCACTTTAATTAGCATTGTTCCACCATCTGGCCCCACCGCCTCTCGGAGGGGTGCTTGTAAAGTAGTCAGGGCAGACTTCTGCCGAGTGTGGGAAGATACAGGGCTATCAGGAGGATTTGAAGCTCCTTCTGAATCCACATCCTTGTCCCGTGCCCGGGGGGGAGGTTTAAACAAGTCATCTAAGTCTTGTTCTGGGGCTTGGTGAACTTTGTCTGCCTTTGTACACCTCTGCCCAATGCTGCAGGAAGAACAGCATCTTTTTAGTTTACTTCTACCCCCTTTATTTTCTCACTCCAATGCGAGTACCATAGGGTCCTGTGGGGGTATTATCCCACAGTCCCTTTGCCACTCCGGATGGTTTCGCAGAGTGAAAAACATATCTGCATATGACACTTCATCCCATTTCCCTTCTCTTCTCAAGAACAGCATAAGCTGTAACAAAGTATTATAATCCAATGTTCCATTAAACGGCCACTTAACTTCGCCCTCTAACTTATACAATGGCCACCACTGATTACAATATTTAATGAGGGTCTTTTTACTTTCTGTGCTTCCCTTCCCTACAATATCCTTCCAATGGGCGAGTATACAACCCAGAGGACTTTTTTTCAGTATCCCTCCTTGGGTGTTACCCATTTTCAATATACTCTTAAGGGATTTAAACTGACTTTTAAATTCTCTTTTCACGCCTGTCAGCCACACTCTCACTTATTCTCACTCAATTCCACTCTCACGGACGTCCATGCACTCAGAGAAAATCACACACACATCACTTCACACAAACACTATAGTTCGACAAATTCAAATCGGTAGTCTATTCCAAATGTCTTATTGCCATAACCAAAATCAATACCAAAAGAAATCTAACATAGCATCGCTCCAGTTAACAACCTTCTAGCAGCTGCAAATATCTTGTAAATTACAAGAGGCCCGCTTACCCTTCTCCTGCTTCTCATATACCGGTCATTAGCAGGTCCATCCTGGCTCCCAACAACGGGATACAGCGGTTACCTCAAACTCAGTCGATCTATCCCCGAGATCGCTACCGGCCGCTCTATCGGCCAGCGAGTTTCCCAATTGCAGTCCCAAACTGCAGTCCCAAACCCTACAGGTACCCAACCCACGGGCACTATGCTGCACGCCAGACGTCTCTGCGCGATTTATCAGCAGCCCCAAATGTGCGTACGCTTAAATCCCTTCGTTAAACATACCGTTAAATCCGCAGCGTCAAGAGGCTGTTGTCCACTCCCGCGGTGATCGGCTGGCAGCGGAGACTCCTCCGAGTAAAATGCTCGGGGCGCGCCTAGGAGCGTCCGCTCCGCAGTCGGTCCCGCAGCCGAGTGGAGATCCTCCTGCCTGGCTCGCCAAAACTGACGTGCGGAAAGCAGACTCCACAATCTGTAAGATTGTAAAGTAGGTATGTTTATTCAGCGCTGGGCAGCACGGGGGAGTAGTCCCGCCAAAACCGTGCGCGCCTGACATGAAAACTTGCTCTGTTTTTATAAGACAACTCATTACATATTCATAATATGATGTAATATGCCTATACATATGCATTACCTATCCCCGCTTTGTATTAAAATTAGTTCTGCAAGTCATTTCCATATCTCTCTCCCGACTGAGTTTGCGCAGTGTCCCCTGGTGGTGGTCGTCAGGGGTCCTGAGGATGAAGGCAGGTGAGTCTTCCTCGTGACCCCCACATCTGGCGCAGGCTCAGTAACGTCCTGCTCTTTGTCCAAACCGCAGAACCAGCTTTGGCTTGTTTTTGCAAGGTTGTAATCTTTCTTTGGACTTATATGGTCATAAAGCTGGACTTATATGGTCATGAAGCCCTTTACTCCCGTACACCTTATCACAGTACCCAAGCAAACCGTGTAAGATTTGGCAAACAGCTTAAATTTTTCAACTTTTACCCTAAACAGCTAAACAGACTATTACAATTGCTAAACTCTACCCTATCTCTTACCCCCCCCCCCCCCTCAATAGCACCTCTGTGACAAAATATTTAAGAAGGTAAAAAAAAAATCTCCACAACAAAATTACAGTGGAAGAGTGAGACTATGTGAGAGCAACAACTCTGCAGACACTAAGGTCAGTGAAGAAGGAGGGAGAGGAGGTCCTCCAGGCTCCAGAGCAGAGATTCCCCTGCAGCCTGTGATGAAGGCTATGGTGAGGCAGGCTGTCCCCAGCAGCCCATGGAGGTTAACAGTGGAGTAGATATCCACCTTTAGCCCCTAGAGGACCCCACGCTGGAGCAGGCAGATGCCCAAAGGAGGATGTGACCCATGGGAAGCCCACACTGAAACAGGTTTTCTGGCAGGACTTGTGACCCCACAGGGGACCCATGCTGGAGCAGTCCATTCCTGAAGGACTGCACTCCGTGGAAGGGACCCATGCTGAAGCAGTGTGTGAAGAATTGCAGACCATGGGAAGGACTCATGTTGAAGAAGTTCATGGAGAACTGTCTCCCGTGGGAGGGACCCCATGCTGGAGCAGGGGGAGAGTGTGAGGAGGAAGGAGCAGCAGAAACAACATGTGATGAAGTGACTGTAACCCATATTCCCCATTCCCCTGCATTGCTTGGGGGGAGGAGGTAGAGAAATCACAAGTTGAGTCCAAGAAGAAGGGAGGGGTGGGGGGAAGGTGTTTTTATGTTTTTATTTAATTCTCATTATCCTACTCTGATTTGAACGGTAATAAATTAATTTCTCCAAGTCGAGTCTGTTTTGCCTGTGATGGTAATTGCTGAGTGATCTCCCTGTCCTTATCTCAACCCATGACTTTTCATTATATTTTCTATCCCCTGTCCAGTTGAGGAAGGGAGTGATAGAGCAGTTTTGGTGGACACCTGGTGTTCAGCCAAGGTTAAACAACCACATGGGTTAATACTGATGTTTATGGCAAACATTATAGTTATGCTATGATTGCTTGGAAAAGTCAGCTCTTCCATTTCCTTCAATTTTTATTGTTTCTTCCAATCTGATGGTTGCCATCATTACTAACACAGTCCAACTCAACATTACTGCCTCACAATGCTCTCTCCTCTATTTGACTATCTATAGATTGTTTTATTTTCCTTTAGATGTGCTAGTTTACATTTCACCCAATCGGAAACCCATTTTGCAAATTTCTTTTTCGCATTTTAAGCTTGTTTATGTGTCTTTCTGTCTGTTCAAATCACCCCTAATCACCTAAAATGAGTGACTTAAACCAAAAAAATACAGCTTTAATTTCGTTTCAATTGTCCCATGTGTCTAACCCTACTCAAATGTGATGCCTTACAGTTACCCTAACCAAGAATTTCAGAAGGATATAGGGGGTTTGGGTAGCTAAGCAAGACCATTTTAGAGGGATCTGTTGTTTCTATTAGCATTCAGAAAGTACCCTCTAAAAAACTGAGGCTCCTTAAAGATATCTCTAATGTAAGATGGAATAAGCCGCACTGATAGTGAGAACTAGCACATAGCTATATTAGACTTTTCACCTTGAGAAAATATTGGATTAGACCAGGGATCCTCAAACTATGGCCCGCGGGCCGGATACAGCCCCCCAGGGTCCTCAATCCAGCCCCCGGTATTTACAGAACCCCCCTGCCCCCTCCCCCCGCTGGGGGTTGGGGGGGAAACCAAGCAGCCACAGATGACTGCCTGCCACTTCATCCGCGCGCCGGCCCCCTGTTTAAAAAGTTTGAGGACCCCTGGATTAGACTTTATATAGATATACACAGATTCTTTGAACCCCAAAGAAATGCAGTTAACACATACACTGGTTTTATTAGCCACACCTAAAACTTATTTTTAGATTAATCTAGTCTAGCATACAAATGCTTATCTCCTCTGACTGTAGTGCTATCATAAAATTTCAATTTTTCCAGCAGCCACATTCAGTCAGGTAGGGGGGTAACCAAACCAGCCAGTTATAGGAAATGTGCAGGCCCTAGGTTTCAGTAATACCTTTAAGTTAATGTCTTGTGCAAGTTTATCTAAGTTTTACAGCATTTCTGCTATCAGGAAGGCTAAATGACTTGGCAGATTACAAGCGCAGCAAATAGCAAAGATTATGTAAAAGACCAGGTGTTGTAAATCAGTCTATTTGACACCACAGTTATATATGCAATAAAGTGATTGAACTCTGCTAACAGAGCACTATCTGATAAAGAGAATGTTCCTCTCAGGTGTTTAGTGTTTAATCCCATGATAATGGTTTGCCCTGGTTTGTCTAGGCAACAACAGACAGCATCTGGCTGGAGGCAACATAGTAGACGAGTGGACCTAGAATGATTTGAAGCTTGCAAAGACCATTTTCTCACCATTTATTTGTACTCAAATATTTAAAGAGACACAGCCAGAATGCTCAAATCCTGAAATGCAACTTTCTTTAAAACCAGCATATGTATTCCTTGCACAATCTGAATAAATGCATAAGTAAAACCAGGCTTCATTATTATTATTATTAATACGACACTGAATGACTTCAGTGAAGTCAAAGCTGCAGGATCAGGCACCCAAGAGTCAGAACATTTCAAACAGGAAAACTGATCTGGCAAACTTGGCTTGTGAATACTGAATGCTCTTTTAATGCAAATTAATGCTTCCCAAGGAGAAAAAATCCCAAACTTTCTGCAGAAGGACTAGCACTGTACAATAAACTACATACAGAAATTCCTCATGTTCAACCAAGCAACAAAATGTCCCATCAGTGCTAGATGCTTACACACGTTTTCTTTGATGGGTTTTTCCCTCTCAACAGAAGGAATATGAAGTGGGCAACTGTCCCTTTAAGGATGGTGATAATTCAGTCTGTCTTCAACTCTTTGATACATTTGCCAGTGTGCCAATGAGCACCATTGCAACAAACTGGAAAACAATCTCTTTTCTAAGCCTGATTTTGACACTTCAACCATGTATATTTTTTCATCTAACTAATGAACTTGAAAGTCTGCATGTTTCATCATGGGAGAAGAAAATTTGTAAAGTCTACTCTACAAGTCTGGATTAGAAGTCTAACTATTTGGACAGCTAGTTTGGTGAAATTAATCTTACAAAGTCTCCAAAAATACCATCAAGAGAGGGAACACAAAGAATTAGCGAACAAAGCATGAGGAAGGCAGGGCCACATACAAGAGGACAGAGATGGGAGTAGAAAGAACAGACCAAGGTAAGCTTTGAAGCTCTTCTTTCAATAAATAAATTTTACTTTTGCTTGTATTTTAGAAGGTAAGTGTTGGGGCTTTTGCTGTATTGAATGATTATACTGAACTTTGAAGCAAGTGGAAAAATACTGAAGAAATAAGACGAGGGCACGATCAGAACAGTGGAATGAAGAGGGAGGAACAAATTGCAGGTGCTTGCACAAAACCAGGGCCAGCAGGACGCGATAAGAGGAGCTGGGAAACAACAGAAAAGAGCCTACGTGCCTGAAGAAGTAGAAACAGAAATCTTGCCAATAAACAATTGTTAACCAATCATATTATTATACGCTTGTAAAATAGCCAATCATATTATCACACGCTTATAGAGTGCCTTATAAAAGTGTACCTGGTTTGTACAATAAACGGATCAGATCTTGAACTCCATGAGTATTTGAATCTGACTCCCGCTCGCCCGAAATGCCCGCAGCATCTGGTGACCCCGACGTGTGGATCGGTCGAAAAGTCAGGAGGATTCGTTAAGGATCATGTTACAAGCTGCGGAGCCTGCGAGGATCCTGCTGCCAGCGGAGAGAGAGCTGGGCGCCCGAAGAAAGGCGGAACGTGCACGGCTGACCGGTGAGTCAGGAAATTTAAGCAGGATGGGAATCACTGCATCAGTGGTGGAAAAAGCAATCGTAGACAGTTTGATGAAACTGGCAGAGAAAACTGAAACGCCAGTCTCACGGCAGGCAGTAATTGATCTGCTATGTTGGAGTCGCCGCCGTGGTTACCTTGCTTCTACGCAAGATGTATATAATAATGAAACATGGAAGAAAGTGGGAGAGGACTTATGGGAATCTGTGCAAGTCGGGACTAAGGGGGTAAAGACTTTGGCTCGCATGACAGTTTTGAGGAGACGCCTGCCCATCTTCCTCTAACAAAAGGGGCTATTTTAAAAAAAAAAAAAAAAAAAAAAAAAAAAGAATGAGAAAAGGATGAGAGATATTCCAATGCTATCTAGAGGGAGGGAGTGCTAAGTTTCCTTGCTGGAGAAGATCAGATGGTCACAAGGACATGAATCACCTACAAACCTGCAAGACCACCACATTCCAGGAAACGGACTGATAAGCTAATTAACATAGGAAGCGGGGTTTAGGTAACGAATATGTATAGGCGTTAATTGAATATTCCTTTGTTTCATTGTATAAATGTGGGATGGTTCGTCACTTCGGGTATGCACGCTTGTGGAGGAGCGATCCCCCGTGCATCTGCGCGCAATAAACATACCTACTTTATAACTTTCGAGTTATAGAGTCTAATTCCACACGTCAGTTTTGGCGAGCCAGGCAGGAGGATTTCTGCTCGGCTGAGGGACCAGCTGCGGAGCGGACGCTCCTAGGCGCGCCCCGGGAGATTTCCTCGGAGGAGCCTCCTCTTCTCAGCTGTTCACCCGGGAGCAGAAGAGAACCCCTGGATCCGCGGATAAAATGATATGTTTAGTAACGGGGCGGCTGGTGAGACGCACGGAGACGTCCGGCGTGCAGCGCAGTCCCCAGGAGGGAAAAAAAAAAAAAAAAAAAAAAAAAAAAAAGGGGGAAGCTAAAAACTTCCTTTAGGTTGTCTTAACAATTGGGGAATTCCTAGAATGTAACAACTGAAATAGCGCTCTGTGTCTTGTTTGTTCTATGTGTTGTCTTGTTACATGTTCAAAACTTGGAGTTATGAAATGTATGTTGAAAAATAATAATATTCTGGTAATTCGTGGCAAATAGCGGAAAACTTAACACTCTGCTTAAGACCAGGAAAAATGTGTTTTTTTTGTTTGTTGTTTGTTTTTTGGCAATTGTTCATTGAAATGCATACTTTGTGAACTGTCAGTGTTCCTAAAAGTTGTACATAAGTGCACGGTACCGTATAACATACTGCTTGTGTGACTGCGGGCTGCCCGGAGAGTGTGAATGGTGTGATTGAGATGCGCATTTTGATTTTCAATGTATAGCTTAATTATTTTGACTGAGTGTGAGTGCAAGAGTGCTTGAGACGCGCGTTTGAGTGCAATATGAGCAAGGAGCTCTATCCGTGTTTCCGACCTTGGGTGGCTAAGGCGACCGGAGAAAAAGTAATTAAAATTGTAAAATGGGAAATGGAAGGAGTAAGCCCTGTGAAAAATCGCCCTTGGGTTGTATATTAAAACATTGGAGTGATATCGTAGGACATGGTGGTACCGAAAATAGAAGGAAATGGATTAAATATTGTAATCAGTGGTGGCCTTTGTATAAATTGGGGAGTGATGCGAAATGGCCTCAGGAGGGAGGAACGTTAGATTATAACACTCTCCTGCAATTCATGTTGTTTCTGAGGAGAGAGGGAAAATGGGACGAAGTATCCACCGACAGCTGGAGGAGTTAAGAGATCGTATACATCAAGTTAAAGAAGGTTCTTCAGCTATAGATGCGTGGTTTGCTTCTTTGGGAATTGGAGGGTGGTTAAGGGATTTACTGAAACAAGGTCTGTCTGTATTGTTGTTTGTTATTCTTTTGTTACTTTTAGTGCCTTGCCTTTTACAATGTTTTCAGAGCTGTGTGGATTGCAGTATTAATGCTGTATTTAAAAAGAAAGGGGGAGGTGTTGGGGCTCTTGCTGTGTTGATATTGTTGTTTGTTATTCTTTTGTTACTTTTAGTGCCTTGTCTTTTACAATGTTTCCAAAGCTGTATGGAACGCAGTATTAATGCTGTATTTAAAAAGAAAGGGGGAGGTGTTGGGGCTTTTGCTGTATTGAATGATTATACTGAACTTTGAAGCAAGTGGAAAAATACTGAAGAAATAAGACGAGGGCACGATCAGAACAGTGGAATGAAGAGGGAGGAACAAATTGCAGGTGCTTGCACAAAACCAGGGCCAGCAGGACGCGATAAGAGGAGCTGGGAAACAACAGAAAAGAGCTTACGTGCCTGAAGAAGTAGAAACAGAAATCTTGCCAATAAACAATTGTTAACCAATCATATTATTATACGCTTGTAAAATAGCCAATCATATTATCACACGCTTATAGAGTGCCTTATAAAAGTGTACCTGGTTTGTACAATAAACGGATCAGATCTTGAACTCCATGAGTATTTGAATCTGACTCCCGCTCGCCCGAAATGCCCGCAGCAGGTAAAACTCAAAATATGGCTCAGAGAGCAGCATGGAGATGCCCAAAATACAGCTATTGCTTTCAGGATGGTTGGCATGCACAGAATCTACATCACCACAGTTCCCTAAACAACATACCCTACCATCTCAGCACATGCTGATGGGAGTGATGGAGGGTGGAGCAGAGTGGAGACACCACAGCCAGGCTCTGTTGTGCTCCTCACAGGAATGGGAACTGAACCAATCATTGTGGTGAAATTACTTTCCTCAGATGAAATAATCTCATTGCAGTACTGACTCACACCTCCCTCCCAAAGTTATCTGCCTCCAAGGTACTACTACACCTCACTGGGCACATGATACCAGTTAGTAACAACAATAAGTATGACTAGAGTCATACTTATACTATACTATATCAAGAACTCGTCACTTTCTTGGGCTCTGCCATCCAGAGGGCTGGAGTGGCAAGAGAAGCTGAGAGGAGACACAGCCAGGACAGCTGACCCGAACTAGCCAAAGAGATATTCCATACTGTGGGAAAATCACTTTGAGGGGGGGAATTAGAGAAAATTGGGCCCTAATAGAAGTGTAGTATTACAGAAATCTTTTTAGGGTAAAATACAGCTATTCACCTTCAGGATGGTTGGCATGCGCAGAATCTACATCACCACAGTTCCCTAACCAACACATCCTGGCAGCTCAGCACATGCTGATGGGAGTGATGGAGGATGGAGCAGAATGGAGACACCACAGCCAGGCTCTGTCATGCTCCCTGCAGGAATGGGAACTCAAATGGCACCACACAGCTGATAAGCTGCACACCAGATGTCACATGAAGAATCCATGAGATGTCTGTGGCTAGAGCCAACCATTGTGGTGAAATTACTTTCCTCAGATGAAATAATCTCATTGCAGTACTAACGCACACCTCCCTCCCAAAGTTATCTGCCTCCAAGGTACTACTACACCTCACTGGGCACATGATACCAGTTAGTAACAACAATAAGTATGACTAGAGTCACTCAAGCTCCACCTAAATGTGATTCCGGGGGGGGGGAATTGTTGGAATTGTTTTCTAAAATCCCAGATTACCCAACTCTGATTCAGTGTTCACAAAGTTAGGTCAAGCTGACTCACTCTCTAAAGTTGTTATGAATGAAGGGATTTCTAATCAAGGTAGTCAGCCTTGGGGAGGATGAGAAACAGAACAGAGAGTGAAAAGAACATCGTTATCTGTGTTACACAGAAAGAAGCCTTCAAGTGAGGAAAGTTCTGGCCATGAGAGGAAACAGGATGATAAGGTGTTGCAATCCACTGACATCAACAGAGAATTAGTTGGAAATAGGACAAAGATAATAGTGGTAGTGGGAGATTGCGACCTCCGACTCAAATACATCCACTCACCCCCGAAAGAGAGCAAAACCCTGCTTGAGGAGCATGTGTAGTTAGTAGAGAACATCAGTAGTGCTATCTGAGGATGCGTACTAATTTGCATTAGAAGCGAGAAACTTGTAACCAATCCTGTGTATGGTGAATGAATATGCAATGTACTATGAAGTATAAAAAGTGGACAGATGAGGGGAGAAGTTAGGGAAGACTCCATTGTAATTTCTGGGATCCGTTGATGGACTGAACCTGTCTTCTTCCCCATAGGGATGCCTCTATTGGGTAAGATCTTTATTCTATGATTAACTCATGCTAGCTGTTATTAGTGATTATAGTTTGGTTGTATATCACTTCAAGCTTGTTTTTGCAGGCAGTCCCTATCACCGGTAATCATGAACCTTAATTTGTCACGATTTTATATTAGTAAAGAGTTTTATTCTGTAAACTGTTAGTGTGAGTCCTTTGTGGGTGCTAGCAGTTGCCGGCAGGGGGTAACGCATTCAAATAAAGTGGGAAGATCTGCTGGGGGTCCCCCTGATCCTGTTGGCATGTTTCCCTGAACAAGGCAGTTGTATCGCCCTCTGATCCAGTGGGACTGTTCAGTGAAGGGTCCCTGTAACAGGATGCTGACAGACTGGTCGGGCACAAGGGTCTTGGCTTTCCTGGGGCGCTGATAAACCAATCAAACACTGCGGGTTGAGAAAATCTCCCCTTCCCCTTTCATGTGACAATGATAGAGTAGCTTGGTGGGCACCTGGCATCCAGCCAAGGTCAGTCCACCTCAATTCTTTTTTGGCACCCAACGTGGAGCTCAAGACAACGGCAGTTTTATATTGTGTGCTATAGCTATAGTAGCTATTAAGTGACAAGCTCCTGTGTGGGTCATGGAATTTGATGGCTGAACTGCTTATCTCTATTTTGCTAAGCTTGGGGACATGTTAATAAAAATCATGGCTATGTGCTTTGCCCTGATGGCCTTGCTGTGCTGGGGGAGCTATCTTGTAGAGAAGATGAAGGAATACATCTCCCTCTCCCTGACCAGGACTGATGTATGTGATTTTGTTATGCAGGCTCCTGAGGTCCTTGGTCACTCTTATGTGAGCAGCTTAATACTGTTAATTAATACTGTTGGCATATTATGTATTTTTGGAATTTGGTCTCATCCTGGTGTAAGAGGAGACAACTTTTGGGTGAGGCAACACTGAAATGTGCCTGGAGACGGTTGATCCTGGGATGGCAGGGTGTGTAGAAGGATTTGGGCAGATTCCTAGGACAGTTATCACCTCCCATAACCTGGGACTTTACACCTGAACAGGCAAGCAACCCTGGCACACTGATGCACCGCTTGATAGAAGGGTGCCTTGCCCACCCCAATGAAAACCAACAGCTTCTAGCACTGTCCTGGGGCCTGACCTGTGCCACAGGGGTGGACCTGACTGTGGCCACCATCACACAGGTCACTCATGAATGTGAAACATGCACTGCAGTCAAGCGAGCCACACGAGTAAAATCTCCCTGGAATAGAAAGGGTGGTGTCTGGGTTTTTGATATGGCGAGGCATGGCAAATTGACTATATTGGATCACTGCCGTGAACATGCCAAGGCAAGCGCTATATACTCACCATGATGGAAACAACTACTGGGTGGCTGGAAACATACCCTGCAAACCATGCCACTGCCCAAAACATTGTCTTAGGCCTTGAAATACAAATTTTGTGGCAGCATGGTACTCCAGAACGAATTGCATCAGACAATAGGACTCATTTCCAAAATCACCTTATAAACCCCTGGGCAAAGAAACACAGCATCAAATGCATGTATCACATTCCTTATACGTACAAGCCTCTGGAAAGACTGAGACATAGACTCTCGAAGACTATGTTGAGAGCCTTGGGCAATGGGGCATGGAAGAGTTGGGATACAAATTTAGCAGAAGCCACTTGGCTGGTTAACACCAGAGGATCTGCTAACCATCCTGGTCCTGCCCAAACAAAACCCCTACATACTGTGGGAGCAGATAAGGTCCCTGTAGTGCACATAGGGAAGTAGCTGGGGAAGACGGTGTGGATTGCCTCCTCCCATGGGAAAAGGCAAACTCATTTGTGGGATTGTCTTCACTCAGGGATCTGGGTGTACTTGGTGGGTAATGCAGAAGGATGGGGAGACCCAGTGTGTGCCTTAAGGAGATTTAACCTTGGGAGGAAAATAATCTGTGATGTGAGTTTTATGTTCTAGGAAGTAATGTAGCAGGAGTGACTTGAACTGCCAAAGAATGAGATTAGCAAGGAACCAGATGAGTGCAACGATGACCCAAACCAAGCTGGTGCTGGTGCCCAACAATCAAACATACTGCTTCTCCTGTTCTGAGTACCCATCTTGACAGATGGGGCCAAAGTCATAGCCTCTTGTGAACATCTGAAGGAGTAGAGGAAGCTCATGGAATGGAAGAGTGATATCTATCTGTTAAAGGACAAGGGACAGTAGTTAATGAGAATGTATAAATCTGTATGTTGGGTATAAAGATGGTTTAGGTATGTAGTTTAAGTTGTAAGTGTTGGTAAGAAGGAATTTCAGTAATGAGAATTAAATACAACAGAATGGTTAGAAGATACATATATATATATGTATTAAGTTATGTGGGACCTAAGTGTGATGCAAATGGTATGGAATAAGGGTTGGAGATTGTATTTGGTCTGGCTGAGCCCCATAGCAGCTCTCCTAGTGCTGTGCTTTGTATTGGTAGCTAGAAGGGTGGCGATAACACGCCAGTGTTTTGCCTACTGCTGAGCAATGCTCACACAGCATCAAGGCTGTCTCTCCAAAATTCCCCAGCACCACCACCACCATCAGTAGGCTGGGGGTGGACAAGATCTTGGGAGGGGACACAGCCAGGACAGCTGACTCAAATTGACCGACAGGATATTCCATACCATATGATGCCTTCTCAGATATAAAAGCTAAGAGAAAGGAGGAGGAAGCGGGGAGGCATTTGTTATTTGCAACATTTGTCTTCCAGAGCAACTGCCACGTGTACTGAAGCCTTGCTTCCCAGGAAGCAGCCAAACATCACCTGCTGATGGGAAGTAGAGAATAACATCTTTTGTTTTCCTTTGCTTCCACGTGCATGACCTTTGCTATTGCTTTAATAAATTGCCTTTATCTTGACCCACAAGGTTTTTTTCATCTTATTCCCCCACCCCCCCACCCCCCGTCCCCATTCTGCTGAGGAGGGGAGTGATAGAGCGGCTTGGTGGGCACCTGGAAGTTCTGCCACTGGTTCACTGAGGCTGAATTTCTGCCTTGCATGCTGCCAGTTGTTTTGGGGTGAATAGGTAGTTCAAGTTCTCTATATTTTACACCTTGGTCTCACCTGGAGCCTCTAGATCTCACCTGGAGACCACAAGGATCTTGGTCTCTACATTAGAATGCTGATACTGCCCATGTGTCCTTGTTTTGGCTGGGTCAGTTAATTTTCTTCTTAGTAGCTGGTGCAGTGCTGTGTTTTGGGTTTGGTGTGAGAACAATGCTGATAACACACTGATTTTAGTTGTTGCTGGGTAATGTTTATACTAAGTCAAGGAGTTTTCAGTTCCTCAGTCCTTGCCAGCCAGAAGGATGGAGAGGCACAAGAAATTGGGAGAGGACACAGCCAGGTCAGCTGACCCAAACTAGCCAAAGATGTATTCCATACCATGAGACATCATGCTTGGTATATAAACTGGGGGGTTGGCCGGGTCCTGCTGATCATTTCTCAGGGATTGGCTGGGCATCAGTCAGTGGGTGGTGAGCAGTTGTATTGTGCAACACTTGTTTTCTTCCTTCTTTTCCCTTTGGATTTTATTCTCCCCCCCCCCCCCCCCCCCCCCCCCCCCCCCCCCCCCACCCCCCCCCCCCCCCCCCCCCCTTTCATTATAGCTTTTTGTCATCATTGCTATTATTCTTTCACTTTTATCCTATTTCAATTATTAAATTGTTCTTATCTCAACCCTCGAGTTTTACATTCCTTTCCAACTCTCCTCCCCATCCCTCTGGGTGAGGGGGGAGTGAGCTAGCGGTACTTTAATTACCAGCTGGGGTTTAACCACGACACCAGACTTTCAAGGAAATCTCATGCACAGAGGGAAGTTTTGCTTCTGGTGAAGTCTCTGAGTGTGGAGTATGTTTGGACTCTGCAAGTGTGGAGTTAGAGGAAAAAACTTAACTGTATGAAAATGTCCTCTGATGTTTATAAATATGCCTTGTGGAGGCATTAGAAAAAAAAGGTGAGAGAAAGAAGGATGTTTAAAAGGGTGGTAAAGCAAGAAAAAGATGTGTGGGATTTGGAAGCATTTGAAGAAACCTTTTTATAATGCTGTGCTAGGCACATCCTGTCAAATCTCTCCTGCTGTGAGTAATTTGCATGTTACTTTGCAGATAAAGTTTTTGAGATCACACTGTCTGCCTCCATGGTGACAGAACGGCTTCTCAAAGGAAACAACCCTGCATCATCTTTTCTCCTTCAGTTCCAGGTAGCATCTGTCACTTCAGAGCTGAGCTGTGAGCTGCAAATTAGACCTGACTCCTCCCTGGCCTGAGGGAGCTAAGTGAAGCTGCATTTGGTTCATTGCAGGCTGACTTTGTCAGGGTTTTCCTTTGGTCTTGGTTGGGCAGAACATTGCTTGTTCATAAGGGACTTGTTCCTTAGGTCTCTGTTCCAGAAACCATCTCCTCAAACTTTTTAACTGCTGTTTTCTGTCTCAGGTGTCTTTTGAAGGGGTAAAGGAAAAGGGAGGAAGAAGTGAGGCTGATAGAGGATGTAAGATAACTCAGGTCTGGAGGCAACCAGGCAGGATGCATGAACTGACTGTCAAACAGATGGAGGGAGGGGTGTGTGTCACCAAGGTCTGGCTTCTTAAGGATGGAAGGGTTAATGCAATTGTACTTCATGTTCCAGTCTGCTGCTTGGTACCCCTGTCATTTTAACTTTTAACCACTTGAAGAAGTTTTAGCTAGAAGAGAAAGAAATCTCAGAGTTACTAAGCTCCTGCATGTTTTGTGAAGATAGGCATCTGCATGGAGGAAAGGTCTTGTCTGAGGTGGTACTGATGTTCACAAGTATTATCCCCTCTGTCTCCTCCTGCTGATGGATAGGCCATGGTAAGCACAGAATTCCTGTAAGACAATGAAAGGTGCACGCACACGCACAAAAGGACTCTGCCTTGAGTCATGAAATCATGGGAAATCAGTCTTGGTTCTTCAGTTCACAGAAAATCTTACTTTGGATAGTTCAGATGAAAAGGAGGAGGAGACACAGGAATAGAGGAAAATGAAAGAGAGAAGGAAGGAATGTATAACTGCACCAGAAACTAATCCAAAAGAGGGCAACATTTTGGATATCAGAGAACTAGGATAAATGTTTTTCATTAGAAGGGACTGACAGCTCTGTGCTTTTACTGCTTGTTCTCAACTTGCACAGAGATACATTCACCTTTTCATAATGAGACCAGCAGTCATGGCAGTTCTCCATGGCCTTGTGTTACAGGGATAAGGATGCTTGGTTTTACCAAGGAGCAGTGCAAGTCAACTGGATGTGTGTCTGGGACAAGGAGGCAGCTCACATCTTCCCTATCTGCCTAGTTCCTTCTACATCCTTATCTACATCGCTGCCACTGCTGCCATGAAATGTCACAGACCCTTTCTCGGTTCACTCTTTTCTTAAGAGCCCACTAAAGACTGTGCCAGGCATCTGTGAGGTTACCTGGAAGGGGAATGGGAATGGGAAGTGAAGGGGAAAGGAAGGAAAAGGCCAGGACAGGAGAGAGAAGGGGAGGGGAGAAGAAGAAGAAGAGAGTGTGTGTGTGGGTGGTGGTGGTGGGGGAATCCACGGCTCTTCTCAATTCCTCCAGCTTCTTGACTTTTAAGTGATCAAGTCTTCCAGTTCTTTCAGGATAGTTCCTGAGACCATGTGATGTCACCCTTGTAATTACTGACTTTAAGAAAATTTGGAGTGCTTTAAAAGCAGATTCCCTTCTATTAAGAGATGGTACAGGTATGAATCAGTGTGCACCAGTGAGCTGGAGTTAACTCCCCATTTTTTCATCTCTGTGCCTCTGGTACCATTTTCTGGTATTTTTTCTTTAGAGGATTGGTTGCAGAGCGTTAATTTCTGCTCTATGTGGTGAGAATATGTGCTATATCACTGTGGACCATTGTGCTGCGCTCTCTCACAGGTATGCTTGTCTGGGAGGGACTGCAATTCTCCCCGCATGTCACACAGAAGTATTTCAGGTAAAGCCTTTATTATAAGTTAGGGAATGTGGTCATCCAGACCACTGTTTTATTAATCTGCAGGTGGATAACAATAAAAATGATGAAATATCAAATCAGCTGCATTATTAACTAGAGATTGGTCAGGCCAGGAGGGAAAAGGGGTGTGGGTGTGATGTGGGTGCTGGCAAGGGTTCAGAGAGAGGGAGAGACAAGAGCATTGTCTACAAGCACTGAAAGCCAGTAAAATTGAGAGGTGAAAACATTGATGGAGATGATACCTTCAAAATTTCAGTCTTCAGCTCCCCTTTCTCATTTACCATTTTCTTTGACAGCTTGTTAAATCTGGGAGAACCCACATTTTCAGCAGCCAAGGTGCCCATCAGTGCCTGATGCTCTTTGTCTCAGCTGCACCTTCCTTCAGTCCTCAGCACCTCCTGGGGCAAGGCCATGCCAGGAGACCAACAAGATGTTCCCTTCCTGTTTTGCAGAAGGTGGGGACATGCTTCCTTTGTGAACTGCATTGAGGGGGTGAGATGCTGTGCTTTCTTTTGGTGGGTCTTTAATTTTTCCAGCAGTACCTAGGAGACTTTCCTAATAGAAATGAGGCAGGTGGGCAATTCAGGCCCCTTTGGCATTCAGTATTAGCTGGTGATAGGGGTTGTACATGGTAGGTGGGATGCTTACAATGGTAGATAAAGGTTTCTGTGTATTCTTTGTGCTCTCTTTCAATTTGGATCCTATTCTCTTTCTTTTGGGGGAGTAAAGGTAAACAAATACGATACAGGAGAGCCCTGTCTAAATACCTGGATATGGAAGAACTGGAAGGCTTGCAAGTCTTCATTAAAGATTTGATTTGGCACCATCACAAAGTCCTGCAGTCAACACACTTGTATGCAAATGCATTATGGACAGCTAAAGAGCCTCTGTTCTTCACTTCCTCTGTCATATTTTGTAATGCATATTATTTGCTTACAATTCAAGTCTGTCTCATAGTCTCTGTGGTAAGAGCATATTGAGGAAAGTCATCTCCTTTCCCAGTAATTTTCTCAGCTTTTCTTGATCATTAACATGCTGGAAATAACTTCAAAGAAACACTGCAATTTTTAAAGGCATTTTATTGATTTATTCACCAAGGTTAAGAACCCTGAAAAACTGCTGTCTAAATGTTTTAGCACTTAGTTCTTTCAAATCTCATATACATTATAGTCCTCAATCTGGAGTTCTCTTTTGCTATGAGCTTTTCCCTGCTTGTATCTTTTGTTGCAGTCTTAATGTACAGTAAACCCATTTAAAAATAGTTATACTGCTACATTTGTCAGGAGAACTCAAGTGATCTGATGAATTTAATAAGAATTCCAGGTTGTGAAACACAATGAAATTCTCTCCTTCAACCTACTTTTCTCATTATTAAACCTCCAGCTTATAGTGTGCAGTCATGCACTATAATTGAGGTTGAATTGCCATTCTCATTATAAATCCCCTTTTCTTGTGTGCTCAACCAACACATGAGCTGAAACTGCAGTCTTAGCCCACAGTAAGATATTTAACTCTATGATCTGCTGCCATGCTCTACTGCCCCATATATTTCACCATAACTGGATCTTCTGGTGAGGTTCAAATAAAAAAGCTGAGTATTAACAAGTCTGCCTGGCTTAGGCACCAGGCTTGCATCTATATTTTAGGTAGCCAGTGAAGCCATTGCCCTGGTGGAGGCACTGACATATGCTATCCAGCCATCCGACAGGGTGATTTTTTTTCAGGATCCTATCTGCCAGCTTCAGTAACAGAAGTCTCTCTGAAGCCTTGAAAAACACCTGTCCCTCCCTATTGACCAGACAGGAAATTAGGCATTTTTTTCATTTGCTACCCAGAATTTAGGTACAGGTGAGTCATAACAAAACCCTTCCTCTGTGCCAGTGAGGTCTATAGATTCAGTATGAATTTCAGTAGGGGATTGACTGGATCTACTTTGACCCAGAGCAATTCTGTTAAGCCCTTTATGCCAGGGGTGAGGACCTCCTTGCCTCAGTATGCTGTAGTTGTTCTGCCTCCCCTCTGCTTTACTGTCAACTCAGCAAACAGCCTTGCCCTCCCTGGGGAGTCTATAGAGTGAAGTGCTTGGATGCAGCCTTACACTGCATGGGCCAGCTTGGTGATGAGTCCTCAGAGACGTGGTCAGTTCAGATGGACAGTTCAACATTGCATCTCAGCCTGCAGCCAAGAAGAGTGGAAGGGAGCAACTTCATGGCTGCAGCACTAAAGAAGGATGTGAAGGTTCCGTGCATGCTGTCAGATGAGGCAGCTAGGTCTGTTGACTAGAGATCTGCTTACCCAAATGCTGGCATAGACCTCAGGTGCAGATCTATGCACTGAAATCTGGATGGGATGGGACCATTCCCACCATAGCTGTCCTTGGAGAGATGCATGTAATGGAGGAAACCAGAATACCTATAGAGACAGAGAGAATTGCATTAAGAATTTTGTTCCATGAGTGCACTGGAGATGAGGAAAAAGCTAGAGAAGGAAGGAAAGTGACTCTTACACTGCTGGCATGGAAGATTTTGTTTGGTATAACCTTTGTTTTGAATTACAGGGCTTAACATCTTCCTTAATGCCATTTCCTGCATTTCAGGTCCATCCATCAGAGCCTGAACTCTCATGAAGATGGTAGTGTTTCCCTGTGTAGTACATGCATGTTTTGTGAATGTGTCAGGGATCCTGACACTAAGACAAGGTGCTTTTCTAGCGCTATTTTCCTCCATTGTAATGGCAGGAGGGGCTGACAATGAGCTCTCCAGGCTGCCCTGTATCAGTAGCCTTACCAACTCCTTTCAAATCCTTTTCCTAAGAAGTACTTCTGGCAATCACTGTCCACATGTGCCTGGACTGGACAGAGTTTTAAGAAGTAGGTTGGCTGGAATAAGGTTGCTGTGAGCTTTGCTGACAGTTATCCCTAGGAACCCTGTGAAGAGTTTCTGATGACACCACAGCTATTCTGAATTTGTAATGAATTTGAAAATCATGCCTCAAGCTCAGTCTGCTCTAGAGACAGTGTGTAACGAGGAGTCAACTCCAGATAACACCAGGCCCAGCAAATGAATATAGGGCATTTTGGGTAAGTCCAAGATCCCTTCTGTTCAAACATTGTCACGAAAAAAATTCTGCTGCTCTACAGTTTTGACCATCCGCGAGAACGCTGTGCCCAAGAAAACTAGAGACACATATCTTAAGCTGTGTTTTATTTTCAGAGACTGACTGAATGCTGGATTTGTGTATAAATTTATAGGTGCAGGAATATAAGAAATCCATGAAGATAATGTCCAGACCTTGGAAGGCAAGGAACTTTGCCTACTCATCTCCACCTCATATTTCTGTTCCTCTGATTCATCCTTCCTCTAATAAACTAACTGTCCTTTGTAGAAATATGGTAGCAAAGAGGCAGGCAGCATGTTGTATCTGTTGTCAAAGACTTTCCCTCCATTCACCTGAACAATTTGATTCTATTGTTGTTTGGGTTTTGGGGTGAGTGTTTTTGTTGTTTCTTGGTTAATTTTTGTGGGTCAGGCAGCATCTTTTGGTCTGTGTTCCTGCAGTGAAGGGTTTTAGGCACCCATACAGTGTGACAAGTTATATTATGGCCACTGGAGAAGGACAAATCTTTCCTGCTGAAATATTTTCCACAAAGAAAGGTCAGTTTTGATGACTCCTCCATCCTTCCCCTCCTTTGTAATTACTAATAAGAAAACAATTTCATTTTGGGTCTGCTGCATTTAAGGACTTTGTTACTGGTTGCATGTGTCAGGGTCCATGTGAATTGCTGCAGTACCTGACGCAACTCTCAGTTTGTGTAAGCTGTGCTTCGATCTGTCACTGGTCCTTCTTTGCTGAGCACTATTTCCAATGAAATACTGAAATATTTTGCTAGTTGGCAACTTTTACAGAAAGTTTTGCTCTAGTGAATCAATGGGTTTCTCCATTCATTTTTCTATATTTTGAACATTTTGGCCTTATCTGGGCTGAAAAAAGTATATTTTGCAGGCTGGAATTCATTTTTTTTCCCCAGTGAGGTCTGCTAGGGAGATGTGTGGGAGATTTGGCTCCCTCCTTCTTTACTCACAAAGTTCCAGTAGGTCAAATGCTACCACTGACAATTTAACTTTAGGTTTACTCCTTCAAATCCCCATCAGTCTCCTCGACTTGACTTTTCAAGTCCTTTCATGTCACTTCACATGGTAGTGGGAGAAATTTACAATTATAGGCCACAGGCAGGGTTCAAAAAAGTGCTCTCTCTTTCTCAGAGAAGGGCTGACATCTTTCCACAGGCCTTCATTTTATTTTATAGACATAATACACTATTTAACAGCATAATTTAGTAAGTGTCAGTTCTCTGCCATGGAGTGTGGAGAAACCATTTTAATTCAACCTCTGGCAACGTCTGCTGATTCAAATAACACTCTGTGAAGTAACATTAATGTTTTCTGGAAAAGAAGTTGGAGTCAGAAATGCCCTTATTGGCCATCAGCATAAATAATGGTGTCATCCTGATCAGCAAGCACAATTCAAGACCTTTTGTCCTTAAAAGATAACTGTTTCATGTTTTAATTCATTGTCCACCTAATTAGTTACCCCAAAGTGCAGACACACATTCCACTAGTTTATACCTGAAACAAAGTTGGTTGGTTTTGTGTTGCTCTTCATGTCACACATTTTCCCAGCTTTTGAGCACTAGTAGATAATTTATTTACTATTATTGCATATGGTTGTACCTGAATTAGTTGTTTCTGTTTACACAAGTCCTTTCCATGGACTAAAAATATATCCTAAAGGTATCTGTAGAAGAGCTGCTGTGACACAAAATCTGAATGAAACTGTTTCCCACCCTTCCAACTATAGTGCCTCTTTGTTCCTTGTGTGCTTTAAATGCTTGGGGGAAATGGGTCTGGCTGGGATACTAGAATGTTATCTGATTTAAGGTGTTCAAAGCATAAAGGGATGGGAAAACAGTGAGTCTTCTTGGCTGTCACAGAGACCATTTCATGTTTACCATGGCTGCGCAGTCACCATCTGTCTTACCAGAGTATCAAGGATGTCAGCTATCAAATGGAGTAGGAGGAGGCAACAGTTGCATCAGATGCTGGTCAGATATCATCTACTGAAGAGATTTTAATGTGTTCTCCAGCCCAGAGGTCTGCAATAGTCCATCATAATTTCTAGCAGCCATACCTGACTTTGTGCTCAGCATTTTAAAAAAAAATTGAATCCATGTTATATAATTCTTCACACTTGCAGTCACAATGTCAGGCCCTTCCTGCAAGGTTGGTGCAGTTTGGTTTATGCTGTATTGATTTTTGACCTGGTCTAAGTTGAATTTCCTATGCATATCAGCCAAGGGATGGTGACGGTTCCTCAAGTCACCCTTCTCTCAGCTTAGAGATGAGTTCTATTATCCAGGCTGTGCATGCATCATCTCCTTGCTTCAGTTCACAGGTGGTAAGGCTGGACTTGGCCTGATGAGGGCAGCCAGTGATAAGCTATTCAGTGTGCATATGGGAAACCACCTCTTCTGCAGTGGGTGAAAAACTACTGTGTGGGGCAGAGTAGATCCCCACATTGTGCACCAAAGTCCTTGTCCCTCTGTATACCCCAACACTTCTTTGGGTAAATGCTTTTGTGCTCACTACTCTCCCTACCCACATTGGTTTTCCTTGAAAAGAAACCCAATCCAGAAAGGAGATGCAGTAAACCCTTGTAGATCTTCCAGGTTGGACAATGGTGAGGTGACTGCATTGGGTGTCTATCCTACAACATATGTATAATAAATTATCCTTTGATAGTTTTATTTAATGAGAATAACAAGGGACATGGTCAGAAGGCAGACCTGCTTTGAGTAGGAGTTTGAATGAGAAAACCAAAAATTCCCTTCTCATCAGCATTGCTGTGATTTGGTTTCTACACCTGTTCTGTTGGGGAAGTTGAGAGGGGTAATGTCCATAGTAGTAACATACCCATAGATCTACACAAATCTACAGCAATCATAGAATCATGGAACATACAGATTGGAAGGGACCTCAAAAGATCACCTGGTCCAACCTTTCATGGGAAAGGGAGCCTAGATGAGATTATCTAGCACCCTGTCCACTTGTATATTGAAAACCTCCAGTGATGGGGATTCTACCACATCCCTGGGGACATTATTTCAGTGAATGAGTGTTCACTGTAAAAAATTTCTTTCATATATTGAGATGAAACCTCTCCCAGTGCAAATTGTACCCACTGTCCCTAGTCTTCTCCATGTGTCTCCTTGCAAAGAGAGAGCATCTGTCCTCTTTGTAGCTGCACTTTAAATTGATAAAATATTTCTTCTGTAGCCTTCACCTAAAGTTATCAAAGCAGGCAAGGTTGTATTTTAACAAGAATGAGCTACTTGGGCAATAGACTCTCTTTTGTATTTTTAAAAATCTCCTTTGTAAACCTCAAAACCAATAGGAGGCAAAGGCATATGTCATTTCACAAATGGGTAAAGTGATGCAAGCCAGAAACGGTGATGAGCAACACTGCCATAGGCTGAACAGTGGTCCATACACTCCTCTGAAGATGGCATGTGGCTTGGTAACTGTCCAGCTCCACCATCTGCAGAGACTGAAACCCAATTGCTGTTAATGAGAATGAAATTATGGTGATATTAGCATAATTAAAATGAGAAAAATTCTAATTCAAGGATGATTGATGCCCATGGAAAGATTTGGAGGGAGGCAGAAAAGGCAGGTCTAAGACTGTTGGCTCAGACTTTACCTGCACAATTTCTGCAGGTACAGGAGGAAATGTCCTGAAAAAAAAAGGGGCTAATGTGGCTACTGACTGGTATTAAATAAATGATGCATATTGGCAGAGCAATAGATGAAAACAGTGGAAAAAACATTGTGAAAGGAACCAGAAGAATTGCTGTCATAATACTCCCCAAACTATTCTAGCTGGAGAGAGGCTAAAAAATAAGTATGTTACTGGGAGCATAAGTAAGGCAGCTTTAGAAGAAACACATGGCTCTGTAAGGTCATTGGCACAAGTTTTGCCCACGTGTCCACACTCTTAGAAGAGGAGCAATGGTTGTCCAGGTAAGGGACAGGGTTGTGAAGGTATGACATTGCCACTTGGGTTGTTTTGGGTTTTATTTTTTTATTTGAGGCAGGTTAAAAGAGATCCAGGTGTTCTCTCCAGAAAAAATGAGATTAGAAGGCAACATTAATCAAGTTAACATATTCAAACAAGTAGATAAAGAGGAGAGGAAAAAGTTACCCTGAAATGTTTTTCTAATGAATACATATTTTAGCTGAAGAATTCACAGGGGTCAACATGGAAAAAGACATGTATATATGCAAAACTAGCATTAGAAGACAAAGTGGGATTATTTTCAAAGCTCATAAATAATTTAACAGTTGGAAGAAAAATATGGCAATTTCTTTTGATCTTATTGCTAAAGGAATAACTTTAGGCCTGATAAAGCAAGGGGCTAAAGGAGCTTTCACACAGAAGAATTGGCAGAGCATAGCTATTTGTCTATTAAAACTTGTCACACCAGTCATGGTTTTTCTTGGATAAAAGATGGGCATGTTGGGATAGGCTTCTTTGACACACTAAAATATCTGTATCCAATGCTAAATGACTTTTACATTGCAAAGGAATAAGTTTCTTGTTGACTTTTGTAAGGAGTTGTCCTGGTTTTGTCTGGGACAGAGTTAATTTTCTTCTTAGTAGCTAGTAGAGTGCTGTGTTTTGGGTCTGGTGTGAGAACAAGGTTGACAGCACATTGATGTTTTTGGTTGTTGCTGGGTGATGTTTATACTGAATCAAGGACTCATACCATGAGACATCATGCTTGGTATATAAACTGGGTGGGGTGGGGTGGTGTGGCTGAGGCCTGCTGATCATTGCTTGGGGACTGGCTGGGCATTGGTCAGCAGGTGGTGAGCAGTTGTATTGTGCATCACTTGTTTTTTTTTCTCCTTTCCCTTTGGATTTCATTCCTCCTCCACCACCCCCAACTGTTATTATTATCATTGTTCTTTCACTTTTATTTTATTTTAAGTTATTAAATTGTTCTTATTTACAATTTACATTGTTTGTTTTACATTCCTTTCAGATTCTCCTCCCCACCCCTCTGGGTGAAGGGGGAGTGAGTGAATGGCTATGTGGTACTTTAATTACCAGCTGGGGTTAAACCATGACAGGTGTTCACTGTAATCAGTTGCAAATGTTCCTATTAACTTTTTTGCTGCAGAAAGAGGCCATTGCGAAATGCTTTTGACAACTGGACTTGCAAAAGCTCTGGAGGAAATGTGAAACTGGAAAAATGTGATGAGCAGAGTACCTTCTTAATTTGCATTTCTAGTTACCGTGAAAATTGTGCAACTTCACGATGATCTGGGGCAGGTCATATAAGAGCTTCATTATCTATTTTGCATGCACAGTTATCCATACCGCCATTACACCTACTCAGTCTCCATGTCACTTTGTACAGTTTAGTCATGCAGTCAAATGTCTAAAGATATCAAATTCTCTGTTCCATATAATTTCTGTTCCTGACAGGTGAGAATGACTGATAACTGCCCTTCTGGCTCATATTCCAGTTTTGTTTTATTGAACAGGCCTCTATTTGTCTTTGAAATAACTTTTCTGGACAGTGAGAGAAGCCAGACTGATAGCCCTGAAATTTGCTTTCAGTTAACCTATGATCTTTTTACCTTCAAACACCTCAAGCGTGTTGGCTGGAAGACATTACTGCTCAGCTCAGGGAAGAGGTGCACAGAAACTCCAGCGCTTCTCTTTGGTGTGCAGAACCTAACCATGTATGCAGTGTCTTAGGCTATTTCAAATGGTAAGTACAAACAATGGCTAGTTCTGTTTTACTTCCCATTGCACTTAGCTTCTCTTAGTTACTACCTCCCAGATGAGATTTAGTGGTTTACATCTGTACCAAAGTGTTTCCTAATTCAGCCAGGTGTAATGCTTGGCCATGACCATCTGTCCATCATCTGTGGGACAGACAAAACAAATCTGCATGCTCAAGCACTGGAGGACTAATCTCTAAGTGAGATTGCACTCTTTTATTGGCTTTGTGGATAACTGGCTAGCTGAAAAGGGTCACATAGACATAGTCCAGCTGGCTGGACAAAAATGCACATCGCTCTCAGCTTATCTGAAGTAAAGCAAAAATACATTATCCTTGGCTGTTCTTGTTACACAATAACAGGAAGATTTTGGTGGAAAAAGAATGTTGCAGGTGGGAACAGATAACTACAGAAGAGAAACTAGGGGCGGGCTTGGTATTTAGGCAACTAACCAATAATGAGCTTAACTTTTGTAATATGTATGAGCTAATTATAAGAAGGCATAAAAGGTGACTGTAAGGTTCAATAAACAAAGTCTGCTGATCACTCATATTGAGTGACTGTGTCTTCCCTCCGTCGCAACAGGCTTCACTGCTTAAAGTGCAACAAAAGTACCAGCTGGGCTAGTGAACAGTGATATAGACACCTCTGATCTAGGATCATCAAAAGATTTCACATATGAAGGCTTACTGACCAGATGGATGGCAAGTAGCTATCACTAGTGACCTGGTATAAAGGCAAAGCAAAGTTCAGTCTGGCTAAGTTTGTGATCTCACCCCAGTTGTTCCCAGCTGCACAGACCACTGCCCATGTTTCTTCACCGTTTTCAGTTAGCGGGGAGGGAGTGCTCCTTTAAATTTGATGGATGAAACCTCTTTCTAAAATTCAGCATTTGGTGGTATCAACCATGGAAGGAAAAATTCACCATTCTCTGATTAAACGGTATCTGGACTTGTAAGTCTTTCAGGCAGCTGTGTAGCTTTATGTGGATTCCCTACTTCTAGGAAAATAGAACACCTTAAATGTCCAGGATTTCACCCAAACTCAGCTTTCTCTCAGCACTGCAAAAGCTTGGTAGTCAAGGAGAGAAAATATTTACTTAGTAAAGCTTTAAGATCATGCTTTTGGGCTGGAAACTGAAAGGTGTAAATAAACCAGATATAGGAGAACTCCTACTTAAACTGTGGAGATTAATCTGCAAAGCCAGGCAGTTCTTTAATTCTTTATCTTGTTTTGGCTTGGACTGCTCTGTGCACCCCAATCATCAGAACAGGGATTTTGACATTCACCCACAAAACCATCTCCTAAATGAGGTGCTCAGATTGGGCAGAGGAGGCTAATAACTGGTCCCACACATAGGGCCAGCCTGCTCTTCTCAAGTTGCTATGTGTCTCAGTCTAATCGCATTTCTTCTCATATCCTAAACTTAGCTGCTTGCTGCTTATCAGCTAACAGAGGTATGTGCAGAGACTCAGACCTTCTCTTACTTTGGCATTTGGGCTGCAGAGTGCTAATGCAGATGTTCTGGTCCCTTGGGGTCAGGAGAGTTGGGTTCAGAGGGGCAAATATCTCTTTGTCATGAGTCTCCTGGTTGCCTGCCCTCAAAGCAAACCAGACTCTTCCCCAGAGCCCACTCTAGCGCACTTGCGTGAAATGTTCTGAAAAATGTTAGTTCAATGCTTATTGTGTGAGATTTGTGTGCTTCAGCATGCTCTGGGGTTGCTCCAGAAAGCACATTGCACTGAAGCAACCAGTGATATGTGGTTCCCCATCTGCCAAACCCCTGTGATGTGTGAGTTCTTCCTGGGACTACAAACATGAGCACCTTGCATGCTTCTAGATCCATGGGGCAGTCACTGCCTTAGTGTATTCGGGACTGGGGGAAAAGAGCTACTGGAAACTGCAATATTCAAGGTGGAAAAGTCCTCACCTTGCTTCAGAAGGATATTTCCAAATGGTATCACAATGCTAGTTACATGAAGAGGCAACAGGCAGAGCTCTGTAGCCTCATCAAATCCCAGATCATCTCTTAATAAAAGAAAGTTGTCTAATGGACATCTGCCTGGAATGGGGATGGGATGGAAGTGGGGAGAGGAATTGTTTCCTCTTCTGTGTGCAAAGGAAGAGTGGCTCTGTGGCTACATCAGGAAATGCTGATATGGAAACGTGACTCCAGGAAGGGTTTTACTGCTTTCTTAGAGACACAGAAATGTGATTAGTGGTTGAGGTGTCTCCATGGGACTCCAAAAAGAGTGACTGCAAGCTATGCCTTTGTTGTGGTTTAACTTGTACTTGTACCAAAGGTTGTCCCTGGCTATTCATGGGGATGGGATTGCAGTTTATTATAATTACACTGGTGCCAAGGAGCACCTTGGTGAAGGATGAATGTTTGACCTTTAATAAACCTTTAGTTTCATGTAATATGATTTAGCAGCTACAAATAAGAGGAGCCAGCATCAAACAGCCAGTGGCTTTTGAGTCTCTGTGATAGAGTGTTCCTGATCTGCTTTATAATGGTGCATGTGAGCAGGCAGCTACAGGCTTTTAGGTTGACTTGGCCTCTCTCTTCATCTTCATAGCTTTAGATTTATGCTTTTCTTTGCTACTTGCCATTGCCAGCAATACAATTCCATGTTGAAACAGGCCCACACTGCAAAGCTTTGTTTGTTTTGCTTTATAGCACCTACAGTGTAAAGGGGTGAACTTCCTTTGGAAAGAAGCATGGAGTCTCTGTAAACCAAGCAAGTAAATCTTAAAACAGGGCGGGTATGTTTTGACAGCCCAGAGAAGGGTGTTTAATCAACCATAAGGCCATATCTACATTTGTGCTTCAGCCCATCCTATTTTAGTCCATGTCTCCAATATAACCAGAGTTGAGAGCGGCAAGTAAACATCACTTAATTCGGGTAGCAGTGTGGTCACAGCAGTGCTTTATTCCACAGCACACCAAATGTAAGTGAACTTCTAGTGGACTGACAGTGCTGTGGTTCCTCCCTCCGTTTTGGAGGACTGGGCTTGGAGATTTGCCCACTTTTTGAGCTTGCAGTGTAATGCATGAAGAAGTGATGGCAGAAAGGCAAGGACCATGCATGGTCCCTCCTGTTTCATTGGTTGTCCCTGCTGGTCCTCATAGATAGATTGCCCAGTTCAGTAACCCCAATGGTGTCTCTGTGAAGTCAAATATTTTTAGGGGTACTGATCTGGGCCATAGAGGCAGCCTTAATAGTGTTTTCTGTCCTCCCTTTGGGAACTGGTTGCTCCCCTGCACTGGATAGTTTATCTTCTGTGTATTACAGGGTACCTTGAAACAAGACTCTGAAACCTTGTCTCACCATCATCGGCCAACAGCCCTCAACTGTGGCCAGGGGTGTCCCCAGCTGGATGCCTTGGGGATACAGACTATCCTACTCAGAACATATGGCCATGTCCTCGCAGGTATACCAGGATGTACCTTATAGTCCCAAATCCACTGCAGAGACATAGTGTCTACATCGGGGGGGGGGGGGGGGGGGGGAGGCAGAGGGGGCAGAAGGAAGGTCTCTGGGGAGCTTGGCAGTCACAAGGGAAAGTGGGGAGGGCAGCTCAAGAAATAGGGAATTGGGCAACACCTTTTGATGCTACCTTTTCTGTGCTACTGTGGGAAATTGTGCCTTCCCTATTTCTAGTGGGATTTTCCTTCTTCAAAGGGTGATCTTCCCCATTCTCAGACTAGCCCAGATCAGAGGATGTGTCTCTGCATCCCCACAGCTCAGGGCAGGACACTAAATGGCATTTGGAGCAGAAACCTCTGCTTACTGGAGACTTAGTCCTTATATTCTAGCTCACTGACATCTGAGGCCAATTCCCACATCTGTAGCCTACTCAGCCCTCTACAGAGCATCTTCTCTGCCGAAGGCAGATATGGGATTGATGTATGTGCTCTTCTGTATTTGCCTTTACCTTCAGATAAAATGAAAATACTGACCATATTTTCTCCTTGTATTCATCACCTGATTTACATTTAATTTGTTTCTATCGCCCTAAGCAGGCATTAGTAACTCATAATAATAATTGGAGTTTCTACTAATAGAACTCCTTCCATCTGTGGAGTTCAAATTATAGACAAGAACCATTAGCCCTATTTAGAGATGGATTTAGCTGGTGCAACTTGTCCAAATGCAGATGTGGCTACAAGAACCAGAAAGAAAATGCAAAGGCTCCTAATTTCAGCCCTGGTTTCTGCTCAGCTGATCTGGTATAGACATTTTGGGGGAAAAAATACAAGATGTGAGGGATGCTCAGGAAGAAATTGAACCTCATCTCTGGAGACTGATGAATTTCACAAGGTTGTCCCAAAGCAGCAAAAGGAGCAATGTCCCAAGCTTTAGCTTCTGTAATTATCAGCATGAAGAAAACATGAGTGTGAAATCAAGCAACAGGCTTCAAATGAGAGCTACAATGACTCTAATTTATATGTACCATGATTTGATCTTCTAACCTAATTGGTTTAAGGTAAAACACAGGGAAATATCAAGCAGACATTAAATGAAATATTGTCATTAAATCAATCCAATGAGATATGTTTTATGTAACAAAGGGATTTGTTCTATGAGTCAATGTATATTAATAAAAAAGTCAAAATAGATTCATTTTGTTCTCAAAGCAAACACATTAAGGAAAGCCATCAAGAAGTGAAGAATATGATTTTTTTAAAACTGTGCTTTATTTAGGGCTAAGCTGGAAAGCATCATTCAATAATTACAGAAGATTACAAGGAGTTTTAGGGAATTGAGAGTGAAAGAGCAGTTGTATGTAAGTGCAAGTGCATTACACATCTGTACTTCCTAGCTGTGGGCTCAGTCTGGCTGCCCTTACTCGGGCAAAATACCCACTACATTGCAGTGAGAGTTCTGAGAGAGTAAGGACTGTAAGATCAGGCAAAATAGGGAATTAAAATTAAAATAAAAATTTAAAAACTGCAAACAAACTAAAGAGAAAGGAAGAAAGTTTGAGATGAAGATAAAAAAACTAAGGAAAAAACCCCAAGAACATTAAAACAGAGTAAAACCAAAGAATCAGAAACCATTATCACACTGCTCAATTGATGCAAACAAGTGTGAGAATGATGTAAATCAAGTTTACAGATTGTGAAAATAAATTATAATAAATATGTTATAATTTAAAATATGTTCTTAAATAATTGTTTTTTCTGAGTCAGATTTTTTAAAGCAATGTTCTATTTTTTAACTGCTCTAAAGTCATTTACCAAAGATAAATATCGTGCTTTCATTAAATATTTTTCCTCATTTTTCTCTATCATTATAATTAAAAGTCCTACAAAATATGCAAATTTATTTACAGAAAAACAGAGCCAGCATCTTTTTTTAAACATCTCCCTGTTTTTCAAAATTGCTTGTAAACAGTTTCAGAAAATCTTCAAAGACTTTTTTTATTTTTGTTTTTGTTTTTTATGTTATTTTTTTCTTTTTTAAGATTAAGGTTCTAGGCTAACTCCTTGCCCTGAAGGTTTCTAGAGCAAATATGGAAGCTACTGAAGGATAGGATGATGGGAATTTTGCGGACAGCAGATCATGAAGACATGAAGTGTTTAGCTGTGTTATGTTGTTCAAGTTAGAACTAAAGTCTGATAAAGACAGGTCTTTTGTTGCCCATATATGTTGTCTACAGAATGGAGTTTTGTTTTGATTATTTTTTTTAATAGCTCGAATGCTTGCAGTTAAAAAAGCTGCCAAAATAGCCATTTCTCTCCTTTTTCTCTTTGATAAATAACAGCATCCAACAGCAATTGGCAGAGTAGGAATTTATGCTAAATCTAACCTCTACAAAAATTACAGTTCTACAACATCTTTGTTTTAGCATTAATGCTAACTTCTATGTAGTATTTTTTTAATGTCTAATTTTTTCTATTATATAGGTATTTTAAACTTTCTTCTTTTAAATTCTGTAAAACTATTAGGATTTTAAATGGGGAGAGTTAGAAGCATTTACAAACCTTTTTTGTTTTCCATTTAATATCAACCATCTTTCTTTTCTCTATGCCTTTTTATGTATGTATGTATTTATTTATTTACTTTTTTGCTTTTCATACATATCCCTCTTACCTGTCTTTAACAGCATGATCCTTATGTATTATACAGAAAACAATATGAAAGCTTCATAGACTCTAATTAATGTATAACCAAAGAACCTCCCAAAGTATCAAAGAACTGTTATCTTGCTGTTTTAAAAGCATTTAAGCATTTTTAATTTTTTTTTTACATATTTCATATAATTGCTCTCAAAAACTGTTTTAGGAACAGCTCAGAGAAAAGGAAAGAACTTCCATATTTTACATACATCTACAAGTCTGCAGTAAAAAGTTTTGTCCTTTGGTCCCTATATAGCTAAGGAATGACAGATAAAGATGCTTAGTGACTGTTACCATGGGTCACACATGGTAACCGCATCCTTGGCGGCAAACAGGCACTCCTTTGCCAGTATCCAGGTTTGCATCTCCTGTTTGAAGAAAAGCCGCTGTGGTGATATCAGTGTCTCTTCAGAAATCCTGCTTGATCTTGTTCCTGTTATGATTTTAGTTATGTGTGTGTTTGTTTTCAAGTGCATGTCCTTCGAAGTCAGCAGATGTGATACTTTTTTTGAAGAAATGTTATAGTCTAAACAATCAAAGAGAGAATAAGTCTGAAGTCTTCAGCTTGATTGATATTTGCTGATATGTCAAAGGTGTAATCCAACAGTTCCTGTTTTTTTTTAAATATATATACTTTTTTCCCCTAAATGTGGCCCATTCAGCTGCTGCCCTAAAAAAATAAAGATCATTGCAAATTAAACAAAAAAAACAAACGGGGGAGGGGGGAATAGGGAAGGAGGGTGTGTGTATCTGGGATGGGGGGGGAAAAGACCTAAAAAATTAAAATTAAAATCAAAATGAAACTAAAAGCAAGCCTGTTCTTTTGGGCCCAGTCCTGCTCCTGTTGAAAGTAATGGGCGTTTTCTTCTCCCTTCAAATGGGACAGGATGGGGATCCTGGTTTGTTATTTTGCTTTTGGAGACATTGGCTCTGATTCTGTTGCCACTCAACATCAAAAGAAAGATTCCACTTGACTTCAGTGAGAACCAGATGAAACCCAAAATGAGCAAGGTAGTCACGATCATGATAGAGAAAAATACGATTCTTCTTAATAGTAATAATAATAAATCAAATGAATAGTAGGGCAAGTCTACATAAATCTGTATTGCTACATATGTGCAGATAGCTGCATTTTAATTATTTTTAAGTGCCACTTTACAATGCCAGATCACAGTCTTGCTTGGTGGGCTTTTGTAGTGTGAAAGGCATCAAGAAGGAATTGTTCTACATTTTAACAGGGTTTCATCTATAAGAGTGTATGAGCTTTCTGTGGAGACATAGCTGCCAATAACATCTGCTCCTTTGTCAATGTCAGAAAGTAGGACTTTGAACAGGCAATTTATAAGAAGTTAAATAAAAAAGTAAGACTGTTGGAATAAACTTTTTGTTTTGCAAAGAAAATGTAAAGCTAACATTTCTTAAATAAAAAAGTTATTTGAAAAAAAGTAATCATGATCCGACTAGGCTTGACATTTAAGTAGGATTCTTAATCATTAAGCATTATCTCTTATCTCTTTCTAGCAAGCAGGTTCTTATGCACTCAGTGATTTATTACATCAAGAAACTTAGAAACTGCAAAAGGTCCACTCTGGTGGAACAGTGTCATGCGGAATATCAATCCATGCTGGCAGGTTTTCACACTGTTGGTTCAACAAACAGCAAACCGTACACAGCAGTCTAAACAATTACAACACAAAAAAATAATAGAATAAAAAAATAAAAACCACTCGTCAAGGACCCTTTTTCAGTTGTAAACAAAAAGATGCATTTCTGGTTTGGATGGGGTTTTTTTTCCCACTCAAAGCAATCCTTCCCTCCCCCTGAGCAATTAATTTTGCCTGCAGTTGGTGTAATATGGACCTTTAGAATTAGGAATTCTTGAAACAATACAATGAGGCTTTTCTTGGTCTTGCTTTTTTTTTGGATTGCTATAGCTTTCAAAGTATTGCTACTATCATTACTCTTTTTAGGTTTGGTTATTTTTTTTGGGGGGGGGTTGTTTGTTTGTTTGTTTGTTTTTAATTTTTAGGGAGTGATTTGAAATATCCTAAGGGGAAAAAAAGGTGTCAATTGAAAAAGGCCCCCAATTCTCCAGAAAAAAAAAATCACAAGAATTTTTGTGCAAAAAAATTAACCACACATTTTTTTCTGTTTCTTTTCCCCCCAAATTATCTGTAGTTATAACAAACCCATTTTTTCTAAAGAACTAGGAATCTCTTTTTTCCCTTCTATGTGACATCTAAAGAAGCATAAAATGCTGATGAGAAATCAAATGACAAATAAAGAAACCACTGCAAGCACCAAAACCAAAACAAAAATGAGCACAGCAAAAAACTGTGGCAGCACAATGTCAAAAAAAGGCACGTGATCATGACTGGCCAATCATCAACTGATACAACATCCAAGAAAAATGCTTCAATCACGGCACCTGCACAAAACTTGATGGCATGTCATGCAACCAATTCTTAGCTTGTTACATGACGCCATCATGTCACACTTTCAACTTCAAGTTGATTTGAACTTACGGCCTGGGGGACTGTATTCTCCACTTTCATGTCATTATGTGAACTTTTTTCCTAGCTCAGCACGAGACTGTGGTGGATTTGACTGGCTCTTGTTTGTTTTTGTTGGAATTTGATTGAATGACAAAAGAAGAAAACATTTTTATATATATATTTATATATAGTGTGGAAAAAGGGAAAGGTGGGGAAAGACATATATAAAAATAATTAAAAAAATGTTACAAGCACAACATCCGTCAAAAAGATCTAATGGAAATACTTGCCATTAAACTATAGAAAATGAAACAAGGAGAGCAATACAAACTAACTGAATGGAAAGAAAAGAAAGAAAAGAAGAAGAAAAATAAAGGAAGAAAAAAGGATGGAGGTAGCCTAGCTGGAGACACACACATAAACCACTTAAAGGTAGACACATGGTCAATAGTGAACAGTAAAAATGTTATGCAGTGGCTGTTGAGGAAAGCATGCACTGAATGAATGAGCACAGACATAGACTGGTTTGCAAAGTCTGGAAAATAAATATATTTGCTGCCAACCAGAATACTTTTGTTAGCACTGGTCTTTCCTGCACCACCCCCAGCATCCTTGGCTTTGCTGAATGGCTAGCCAAAGTTCTCTGAGAGCATTTCTATTTCCTCGAATGGACTCTGGAGCAGGTACCACTCTAATTCAATTATATCCCAAGTTTAAAATCATGAGAGAGTAATAGACCAAGAGCTGCTTTGACAATAAAAAAGAAAATGAAAAGCAACTACTGCTGATTGCTGCATGTCTTTTTATCTGTTCACAGGATGGCAGGCTCTAAATCACAGAAATGCTGGTATGGCATGAGAAAACCTGTAGGAGGACTTGGATGATATGATGGTCCCTAAATCAGCATCATTAAAAAAAAAAAAAAAAAGACCTTTACTCCTTTGGCATTTGGCTCAGGCCTGAATTTAAAAAATAATAGAAAAAAAAAAAGGACAGGACAGGACAAGACAGGATAAGAAAGAGAAAGAGAAAGAGAAAGAGAAAGAGAAAGAGAAAGAGAAAGAGAAAGAGAAGAAGAAAAAGGGGGAGGAAAAGGAAAAGAAAGATAAAGAGAAAGAAAAAGAGAAAAAGAGAAATGGAAAAGAAAAAGAAAACAAAAAAGAAACTGCCAGGGGCTGGTTGCTATAATCTCCAGAAATACACTGTTCCTTTTCTACAAAGGAAAATGTACATTTATTGGCCCAGGGAGTTTTGCCTCGGTAAACACAAAAAATCACTGCATAAAACGATACACTTGTGTCAATCAGCAGCTCTGGACCCTGTCCTTCAGGTATTGCCTTTCTGTCCCCTTGGCAGGGCTCATATCTCTCCTATCCTATTTCTGAAAAGTCACTGCACACAACTGAAATTTCACGCATGCTGGCTAGAGAAAATTCTTACTTTGGGGTATTTTTGTTTGGTTTTTTTTTTTACGATCTCTATTTTTTTTTCCCTCAGCTGAAACATACTTTCTGGCTACAGTACTTATGCTTGGCTGACAAGAGATGGTGCTGAACTAAGACCCTGAACTGAGCACTGGCTTCAGCTTTTCCCACAGTTGGCTGCTGTCTTGGTTGGAGTTGACACCTTCTTGATGGCCTGGCCCCAAGTCTTGCCCTTTAATGAGCTGGAAGTGTCAACCTGAGATTCCTGGAGTCTGAGTGAAGGCAGTAGACTGGTATCCCTAAGACAGATGCAAGATCTGGGTCTACAGTTATTTCACAAGCCAAGAGGGTGAAAACAGTCTTTTTGAAGATGGGCCAGGGTAGAGATGTTGTCATTTGTGTCCCTAGGTACCCAAGGACAAGTAGTGTCAACTGTACAGGTCCAGGCTGTGTGTGAGGAAGAAAAGGCCTCTAGCATCCTCCTTACCCCTCAGGGCTTTCTGTCTGTCATAGCACAAGAAAAAGAGAAGGTGGGGGAGTGGGGGAGGAAGGACATCTGGAAGCACCATCGTAGCAAGACTTGACTCTTTCCTTACCTCAACCATGCCAGCAGCAATGGTTAAGCTCTAGGAGGAAAAGGGCTAACAGGCTTTGCTCCCCTGAAAGGAGCAAGGAGGCAGTGGAAACAGGAGAGATGTTTGAACAAATAATATCCTGCTATATCTCTGGGAAGTGGTAGCAGCACACATCTCCTGTCTGGGGTTGGAGTATGGGATGGCACCAGCTGCAGTGTCAGGGGTGGCAGCACCATGGGCAATGCCTATACTTCTGGCTGACTACAGGCACTGGCACCCTCATATGCTAGTCCCAGGCAGCCGTCAAGCTGAGGAGAGGTTCTTGAACATAACACTGACTGGGGAAAATATTTTCCCTTTTGGGTGGAGTAGGAAGGACAAGACTGATCTATCGGTGACCACTGGCTTTGGAGTGGGTACTACCATCCCTCTGCCTGTTCTCCTCACACACCCTCATACACTGTGGATGTAATGCACGCACAAACACACACAAATATTTATGTACAGGTGAAGGATTAGGACTTGCTGAGGCTAAAACAAACAAACAAAACCCCACAGAAAATTTACTTTCACATGAAAGTCACGTGATCAATCCTGTCTGCTTAACTTGGGTCTGTATTTCAAGCACCAAATTAAGCTGTCCTTCTAAATCAGGGTTCTACAGCACCTACATAGTCAGTGGAGAGAAGACCCTTTGAAGGTTTCTAGGGAGATATCCTGACCACACAGTGTATTTATCTGTTTAGATAAGATTTGCAATAAGCAGTAATATATTTAGGTCAATTGATTTAGATGAAACAGTCTTTCAAGTGCACAATCCCTTTTTCAGGTGTTAAACTTTCCCTCTGCATGGCTACAGAGGCAAATGCCATTCTCTGTTGAATAGGCAGAGGAGTTAGATACATATCTTATAAGGACTGCTTCATCAGCAGCCTGAAATTGAGACGCAAGTTAGGCATCTGTGTTAGATAGACTGGACGCCAGTCAAACTCACCTGTTCATGAAAAGCAATTCATATTGCGGGGAAAAGATGTAAACTTTAGGTATTGCTGTCCTGTTTTCAGTTGGGATAGAGTTAATTTTCTTAGTAGCTGGTGCAGTGCTGTGGTTTGGATTTGGTGTGAGAACAATGTTCATAGCACACTGATGTTTTTGGTTGTTGCTGGATAATGTTTATACTAAGTCAAGGTCTTTTGAGCTTCTTGGGCCCTGCCAGCGAGAAGGTTGGAGGGGCATGGGAAACTGGGAGGGGACACAGCCAGGATAGCTGACCCGAACTAGCCAAAGAGGTATTCCATACCATATGACATCATGCTGAGTATATAAACTGGAGGAAGAAGAAGGAAGGAGGGGGGGATTACATCTGGCATTATGGTGTTTGTTTTCCCAAGTAACCGTTACACGTGATGGAACCCTGTTTTCCTGGAGATGGCTGAACACGTGCCTGCTGATGGGAAGTGGTGAATGAATTCCTTGCTTTGCTTTGCTTGCATGCACAGCTTTTGCTTTACCGATTAAACTGTCTTTATCTCAACCCAGGAGTTTTCTCACTTTTACTTTTCTGATCCTCTCCCTCATCCCACTGTGGAGGGAGGGAGGGAGCAGCTGTGTGGTGCTTAGCTGCTGGCTGGGGTTAAACCATGATAATTGCTAAAGTAAATTTGTGTGTAAAAGTTTTAAGGTTATGAAGACAAGTATGTGCAGTCAAGTTCAGAAATGATGCCTTGAAGACAAAGGAGGAGCATACTTTGATGCACGTAACAATGACCAAGAGTTTGCTCCATTGACCAAACCATAGCCAAATAAATCTGGTAAATGCCAATACTCCTCCAACCCAGCTTCCTCTCTGAAGCATCTAAGTGGAGACTGAGACTGTTCTCCTTGAACGTTCAATAGCCTTTGATAGAGGCTTAAAGTCCTAGTGATGTGATTCAAGATGCAGGCATCTCCATCTGAGCAAATCACTCCTGGCTGGTTTTAGTTGAGACAGGCAGGGCTTGTAGGTCCCAACTCATTTGTCCTAAATGACTGCTCCAGATGAGACTGTGAACCATGGCCAGAAGGAGGCTATATCTCTCTGGCAATTATAGTGAGGACCTTGAGTGACTAGCTGTGAAGCAGATATGCTGTAGGTCTATAACATAAGTGGAAATGAATCTCAGTCAAAGCTTCAGTTAGAGCAAAGTCAAGTTTATTCATGTCCTTGCAACCTGTGCTGTCAGCACAGTAATCCTAATGTTACAAACACCTCTGTCACAGGAAAGCTTTTAACAGCAGTTTCTGACCAGACTTTAGGGATGAGCTCTGCATTGTGGGAGTCTCAGCTTAGGAGTCCATTTACCCTAAATGCTACAAAGTCTGTGAAGGTTAGGAGGAACAATGAGTCTGCTTAGCTGAGGTATGAATGGGAGTTGAAGGTGCCTCAAAGATGGATTTATCAGAGGACCAAGAAGAGGATGCCAAGGCAGCTTTGTTCCCATTTATACCACCAGCCTGGTGGGTAGTTATGGCCTAAATCCATGGCTGTGCAAAACAGGAAGGATTCTGCCTTGTCTCTTGCTGATGCTAATGGCAAACTGCCCCAGTGTCAATGGGAGGAGTGTCACTGCCCTTCCTAGTGTATATTTCTGTGACAAAGTCAAGCTATGTAGAACAAGATTTGTGTTCAGCTGTACAATAAAGTTTTGAAAGCAAGAGAAGGACAGGCCTTTCCCAAAGACTTTATCAACTAAGAAAGTGCAGATGACCTTCTTTAAAAGTACACAGCTCCCATGCTCTGTGGCATTCACTATATAGTCTAGGGACTGCTAGGCTTGTGCAGCATCTTGCACACACCTCTTAGGGCACCTACTTGTTGTCAGGGTATGAATGTATCTGCTAAGCTCGCAATACACTCAGCTACAGGTGCAAGATTGCTCTATGTCTTCAGAGGATGACAGAATTAGCCCAACATTGCCTCCATCATGTTGGGCTACCAGGTTGAAGCTCTCTTTCTTCCAGTTCATAAACCTATTGCCTTCTACTCCTCGTTATTTCTACTGTGTCCTTCACCCAGTCTTTCCTAGACAAATCTTCATGGATCATTTTCTCTATCCTGTTTCTGTGCTGTCTTGTAGGCAAGGAACCTCTCCCTGAAGAAACTCAGAGGCCAGTGATAGAGAAGCCAAAGAGGAGAGGTGCCATGCTGGACCTTGTTCTCACCAAAAAAGGGCTGGTGGGGAATGTGAAGCTTAAAGGCAGACTTGGCTGCAGTGACCACAAAATGGTCACTGATCCTTAGGGCAGCGAGGAGGGTGCACAGGAAGCTCACTACCCTGGACTTCAGGAGAGCTGACTTTGGCCTCTTCAAGGACCTGCTCAGTAGAGTACCATGGGATAGAGCCCTGGAGGGAAGAAGGGCCCAAGAAAGCTGGTTAATATTAAAGGATCACCTTCTCCACGCTCAGGAGTGATGCATCCCAACAAAGATGAAGTTGGGCAAAAAAGCCAGAAGACCTGCATGGATGAACAAGTAGCTCTTGGACAAAATAAATCACAGAAAGGAAGCCTACAGGGAGTAGAAGCAAGAACAGGTAGCCTGGGAGGAATACAGAGAAACTGTCCAAGCAGCCAGGGGTAAGGTTAGGAAAGCTAAAGATAGAATTAAATCTGTCCAGGGACATCAAGGGCAACAAGAAAAGCTTCTATAGGTACGTCAGTGATAATAGGAAGACTAGGGAAAATATGGGCCCTCTCTGGAAGGAAACAGGAGATCTGGTTACCTGGGACATGGAGAAGGCTGAGATACTTAAATGACTTCTTCACCTCGGTCTACACCAGCAAGTGCTCCAGCCACATGGCCCAAGTTGCATAAGGCAAAGGCAGGGACTGGGAGAATGAAGGACTGCCTGCTATAGGAGAAGATCGAGTTCGAGACCATCTAAAGAACCTGAAGGTGTGCAGGTCCATGGGACCTGATGACGTGCATCTGCAGGTCCTGAGGGAACTAGCTGATGAAGTGGCTAAGCCATTATCCATTGTATTTGAGAAGTTGTGGTAATCTGGTGAAGTTCCCACAGACTGAAAAGGGGAAATGTAACCCCCATTTTTAAAAAGGGAAATGAGGAAGACCCAGGAAACTACAGGCACCCGGTCAGTCTCACTTCAGTGCGTGGCAAGATCAGGGAGCAGGTTCTCCTGGAAACTATGCTAGGACACATGGAAAATAAGGCAGTGATTGGTGACAGCCAACATGGCTTCACTAAGGGCAAGTCGTGCCTGACAGATTTGGTGGCCTTCTACAACGGGGTTACAGGATTGATGGATGAGGGAAGAGCAACTGATGTCATCTACCTGGACTTGTGCAAAGCTTTTGACACTGTCCCACATGACATCCTTGTCTCTAAAGTGGACCACTCCATGGATAAGGAGTTGGCTGGATGGTTGCACTCAAAGAGTTGTGGTCAGTGGCCTGATGTCCAAGTGGAGACCAGTGAAAACTGGCTTCTCTCAGGGGTCCGTACTGGGGCCGGTGCCATTCAACATCTTTGTCAGCAACATGAACAGTGGGATGGAGTGCACCCTCAGCAAGTTTGTCGATGACACCAAGCTGTGTGATGCGGTCGACATGCTGGAGGGAAGGGATGCCATCCAGAGGGACCTTGACAGGCTTGAGAGGTGGGTCCAAGGGAACCTCATGAAGTTCAACAAGGCCAAGTGCAAGGTCCTGCACCTGGGTCAGGGCAACCCCCAGTATCAATACAGGTTGGGTAGAGAATGGATTTGGAGCAGCCCTGAGGAGAAGGACTTGGGGGTGCTGGTGGATGAGAAGCTAAACATGGCCTGACAACGTGTGCTTGCAGCCCAGAAAGCCAACTGTATCCTGGGCTGTGTCAAAAGAAGCATGACCAGCAGGTCGAGGGAGGTGATTCTCCCCCTCTACTCCGCTCTCGTGAGACCCCACCTGAAGTACTGCATTCAGCTCTGGAGCCCCCAACATAAGGAGGACATACACCTGTTGAAGTGAGTCCAGAGGAGGTCCATGAATATGATCAGAGGGCTGGAGCACTTCTGTGAAGACAGGCTGAGAGAGTTGGGGTTGTTCAGCCTAGAGAAGAGGAGGTTCCAGGGAGACCTTATAGCGGCCTTCCAGTACCTAAAGGGGGCTTATAAGAAAGCTGGAGAGAGACTCTTTACATGGGCCTGTAGTGATATGACAAGGGGTAATGGTTTTAAACTGAAAGAGGGTAGATTTAGATATTAGGAATAAAATCTTTACTGTGAGGGTGGTCAGACACTGGAACAGGTTGCCCAGAGAAGTTGTGGATGCCCCATCCCTGGAAGTGTTCAAGGCCAGATTGGATGGGGCTTTGAGCAACCTGGTATAGTGGAAGGTGTCCCTGCCCATGGTAGGGGGGTTGGAACTAGACGATTTTGAAGGTCCCTTCCAACCCAAACCATTCTATGATTCTATGATTCTATGATCACTTGTTCCAATACCAGTGTCAACTTCCTGTGCTCACACCTAAGCCTCTGATCATCTCTGAACATTGGTCATTGTGCCCACCACATATGTAATTTTCTTTACATTTATGCAATACATGTTAGTCTTTTTTTACACACAAACCCATGTATTTGTAAGCCCATCCAAAACTACAGTCAGGATCCTGTCCTTCCATCTGCTGGAGCCTGTGCCTGAGCACACCTATATAGCAGTGAAGATATTTTCCTATGGGTGAGAGATCTTTACAGCCATTGCCTCTGAAGCTGATTAATATTAGTAAAATTCCAAACCATGCTTTTCTCCCTTTCCTTTCTTCTTGTTTCTATAGCAATTTCTCTCTCTGTTATATGCCTCTGCACCAACTTTCTTCCAATTCTGTATGGCTCTGCTTTCCCTCTGTCTCAGCTCTCCTCTTCACTGTACCCAAATACCAACCCACACAGATCTCCCCTTCCCCAGCCTCTGCCCAGACTGCCCAGCGGAGGTAGAGGAAGGAGACAGAGCTCTCCAAAATGAGCTTCAACTCTGTGACAAACACTGCTAAGCCTATCACGAGGAGTCCAAGATTAGAAGCCCCAATGTCTTAGAATGGGAAGGGAAGTGTGGTGAAGGGGACTTTCCATCCATGCTGGGATTAAATGAAGCCTGATAATTTACACTAGAAATCAATGCATTTACCTAGACTATTGGGGTGCTATTTTTAGGAAGGAGAAGGGTAAAAAAAAATATAATGTTTTTGTCAGATGCTTAATTTCTAACATCCAAATGTTAAAAAGGCAACAGATATTATATAGGAATCTTTATATACACGAATATGCAGACATACATATCATACATATGTATACATACAGAAGTTCTACATATACACATAAACAGAGACAATTACACATTTACAGACAAAGAAGCTAATGTGACCTAACAGGGAGATGGGAGTCCAGCATTTTGAATGCTAATGTTTTCTGTGGTTTTGTTGGTTTTTTTTAAGATGCTTGATGGCCCTGCCTCATTTTTCCCATTTATAAATAAAAGGTGATGATAAAAATTAGCTCTTAAATTGTAATGCCCTTCTTTCAAATAAATATACGATTGACTTGCTGTTCAGTGTTGTTACTAGGATTGTTCTTGTTTAAATGTTACATTAAGAGCCAGTTGAAAAATGACAGTTATTTTCCAGGAGAAAATTGTCATTATTTTGGCTTGCTTTCCTGTGAATATTTTAGTTTAAAAACAAAACAAATTTGGGGTGGAGAGGTGGCCAGAGGAATAGATAAATTTTTGTCTTTTTTTAATAAATCTTAAAATCAGTCCATTTTAAACAGAAATTCAGTGGTTTGAAGGCCAACATATTTAATCAGGACAGTTATAGTTTTTTGTGCTGTTGGCATTTCTTTTTAATCTACTAAAATGAAAATTTTCTGTGGAAAGATCCAGTTTGTTCAAAATGTCACTTTTTGGTCACCCTTCCTCCCTCAGCTGGTTTAATGAAAAAAATTCAAGCAGCAATAGCTGTGTCACATCTGATTTATCTATTTTTCTAGAGTCATTGGTCTCAAGCAGTGGATGAAAAAGCACTGCAATAGAGAGGCCACTCCTGGAGAATCCAGCCCAGATGGTCAGAGAAAAATGTCACTGGTTCTCTGCATGGTGTTGTCTTTTCTCATCTTGTCCCCAAGCAGTGACATCTTGGTGTCACAGCATGAGGGGGATCACAGGGTGGTGGAGATACCACAAAGGAGATGTGGAGGAGTGTGGTGGAAGGGAGAGTGGGGCTGGAGAGTGGTGTGTGGTGGGACAGAGCAGGGATGCAGAATGGGCAGGTGCAGGAGGGAGCTAAGGACGTCAAAAGAACTGCAGAAAGGATGCTCATTATTTCTAAAACTATAATTTATATATGTAAATTTGATTTGGTTTATTTTGTTTTCTTTTACTTTTTCTACTGCCAACATGACAAAGATATCGTGAAAGCTGACTGTCAGTGAGAGTTTTCACTGGCCAATGTGCCTAGAGAGGCTATTCCCAGGGGTGCAGAAGGTTCTCAGGCCTCTTCCATCTTCTAGTCCTCAGCTCTTATATGCACTTGCCAACTTGGTTAGCACTCAGGACCTGCATGTTATAGATATGCGCTTAGTATGAACCAAGTTGAGACCCAAGAGCTTGTTCCACACAGGCCACCAGTGACATATCAGATGAGGCTTTCTGTGCTGCAGTGAATTCAGCAAGTTTTTTACCAGTCTCCTACAAATGACAAGCTCGTGTTAGCCCAAGCATTTATGCTCCTCCCTCTGCCTAAGGGCTAGGGATTTACCCGAGTAAGGAATGGTGGTGGGGCAGAGGTGGAATTGAGTGTGTCTCACCCACTTCCATGGTTGTGAATGAAGCCTGCTAGTGATGGTGGAGTTCATGCCAAATGTTAGAAAGATGGTGCCCATCTCTGCAACTCTTTCTCCCTTTCCTGCACTCTCCAAGGCAAGAACAACCTCTGACCACCTCTGGAGCAGTTCATGTCTGCAACTGATTCTTACACAATTCTGAGGGAAATTGAAGGTGCTCAGCTTCTTGCCAAAGGGCACATTGAGAAGATGAGTCTCTGAAGAAAAAGAAACCCAAACCCTAGCTCCTCACTGCTGGTGTGCAAGTCCATTCACTTGCTTCCTCTGATGCAGAACTCCAGGAAGGCAGGTACTGGCTTCTCCTTCCCCATGGGAATACAGGAGACAGATTAAGAAGGGGAAAAAAAAAAAAAATCATTTCACAGCTAGTCTGCCCTGAACAAGAAAATCCTGACACCAACAAACTAATCAATGGTGAAAGTTTATGAGGTCAAGGTTTCCCTTTTCCATTATTCTTTTGATATTTATTTTTCTTCTGATTGGCTGGGACCTGAGCAGTGCCCTGGAAGACCTAAAAATATAAAATCCTTTTTTGTCTTCCTCTGGAGCAAACCAAAGACCATTTGAATACATGTGTGTGGGGAGAAGTTAAAAGTAAACTAAAGCAACTTGTAAAAAAACAGCTCGTCCAGCCAATCTTCAAGTTCTGACCATAAATTGCTGTTAAGTCAGGCCCAGGAAACTTGTCAGGAAACTCAACATGAAATGGGAAAAGCAGGTTTCCCTCCTAAGAGCAGGTCCTCTGGATTCAGTGTTTTATGTTAAGACTTCTGGCCAGGAATGCTAATGCCAAACAATTAGTAGATATGGCAGCAGAGTGTGAGCTGTGCCTGAAGGAGGCAGCCAGGACCATCAGGGCTGAGCTCTGAACATGTTGGCTGCCTGAAACTCCTCAGTGATTGTGCCTCCTCCCTTGTGCTCCGCAAAATGCCACTGAGCTGTCTTGGGTGGCCACCAGTGAAGAACTGCCGGGACTTTCCCTGACCTGGCCACTAAGAAGATCCCAGCCTTTGTAGAGTCTTTTCCACTAGAATCTATAGAGTGTAAAATGATCCTTAAGCCAAATGAGGAGTGTTTATAATAAACTCCCTTGGTATGAAGGGAAAATGGCAGAGGATCTGGGAATATCTATGACTGGAGCTGTATTGGAAATGTTGAGGGCCCCTGTCTTAAGGCACTACCCATGCTTTCTGCACTGAACTTTACTTGGCAGTCTTTTAGTGGCAAAGGCAAAGCTGCTCCCTCCATCTTTCCTGTTCTTAGGCTCCTTGTTGGTCTTTGTGCTGCTTCAGTGCCTATGGTCACTCTGGTAGAAAAAGGGAAAACAAAAATACCTCATTCCCTACCAAGGTCTGACAAACAGGAATCATAGCTGCAGCATAAGCTTCTCTGATGGATTCTGCCTCAGCAAAATGAAATTAAGATTTCAGGAAAAAAGCCCCAATTCTGTGGTACCAGTAGAAAAAAAATGCATCTGAAAATTGCTAATTCTTTTTGCTTATTCTTTGCTCTGTTCACTCCATCAGCCTCTCCATATTATATTTTCAGCTCAGTTTAATGAATGCCATTTATTAAACTAAGACCAGGGTTCTGCTCTGGGTTCAGAAAGATGTGCCTGGTAATATCAATAATTTTGTTCAATTGGATTATTCTTATAGAGAGCAGATCCCTGCCACTCTGAAGAGTACAAATTGTGAACAACTTGCCTCCAGTTGTGACCAACTGCTCACATTTGTTAGGAGGCAGCTCCACACTTTGCAGGCAGCTTGGCATCCCTACTCCTCCCATCAGCTGGCACTTCTGCTTCTTTCCATTTCCCTTTCACATACAGAGAGAGACCAGATCTTAGTGTGGTCCTGAGTCTAGCTTGATGGTGGGACACTAGCACTATGGCTACCTTTCCTGTATTTACCAGCTGCATGGGCAACAGGATTCACCTTTGTCACAACAAACAGTCCTTATCTGAATGCAAAACAGACAGCCCCCCCAACTGTGTATTCTTCCCTTTGTAGTGTGCCATATCTGGACCTCCTTTACATTGACATCTGAGAAAATACAGACTACTTATGTGCTATTGATCCCTCTTTACTCTGATCTTCTCCAATTATTTGGGCAAAGGGACAGGGCTGATATGCTTTTAAAGGCTTGTATTAATCAGAAAAAAAGAGATAAAAAAACACCTGAAATCTCCCAGACAGATCCCCTCAGTCTATTGTTTGGGATTTTAGTGTTGAAAATTTTGGGTCAATCTCAGTAATGCATTGTGTTCGGGCACCAGACATCCAGCTATCTGTCTATCTCAATATAAATCCTACCCTCTCTGAACCATAATACTCCTAGTGGAGTGACATTACCACTTCTCAGACTGACAGAACACACTGAGTACACATAACTTGGGGAAAAATTACAGCAGCGATTTGAAAGATCAGAAGAAAAAAAGCAGATTTCTGTTCCCTGACCATAAGGGGCCAAATCCCACAACAGTTTCTTTTAGTTGGCACAAATCATCATTGCTCAGTAAAACCCTGTTGTCTTTTTTCCCAGGTTAAGGGCAGGCCCAGCACTTCTCCAGCTACCTGTGATCCTCAGAACAACTTATTTCTGAAGGAAGAAAATATTTTCATTTTAATCCTAAGCAGCACCCTGGAGTTACTTCCAGGAATCATTGGTGAGTACCAGAAGCCAGACTGCCAGAAAGTGGGGCTGTGCTGAAAGAGAAGACCCCAAAGCCAACCATGGTGCCAGTCTGCATGTCTTTACTAACAGCCCTTGAGTGTGCTCCTCAACAAAGTCATCTGCTGAGAAGTTAATGACTACATTTAGGTTTAAGTTTAGGAACCTGGGAGCAAGGTATTCCTTTACTCCTGAACAGTATTCTATGCACTTTTCTCTAAATTCCATTACACTGGTCTTCATGGGGAACAGGAAAAAGACCTATAGACATTCCTGATGGGATTTTTATCTAACAAGATCTGTATATGGTCTGTGCCAAATAATGCCCTTGTAAGCAAAGAGCAGAAAACAGAAAACCGTCAAATAGACACCACCTCCTTCTGAATGCACCAAATCTCTTAAGAATTAACATTTAAGAGACCTGTTTTCGAGAGAAGTTGTTGGGCTGCCTGCCTGGCTCCATTTCCCAGCGCCCAGTCTGCTATGGTGGAGCAATGTGTGCCATGCAAGGAGAATGCACAGAGGAAAATAAAGAGCATGGAAAGTATTCACTTGTCATATGTCACAGGGGATGGGATGTAACCTCTGCTGATGAGTGAAGATAATTCAAGAAGGGAGGAAAAAAAGAAAATCTTATCCTGCAAAGACAAATTTGTAGCTGACTGCACGGCCCATGGGTTTCATGGCCCAATTGTTTCCAAATCCTTAGAAATCAAGGTAATTAAAAACTAGTTTCTATTAGAAAAACCTCCTTTTTAAGACAGATATTGTATTACAGCACTTTACCATAACAACCAGGGCTCTGGTCTGCAGCACACATCTACCAAAAAATGTCTGTGGGCTTCAAGGACTGGACCTCATATAGCCAGAAATCTCAAAGGTAGACAACTTGTTACTGTGAGGATTTAAGTTACCCTGCTCTGCATGGAACAGGTGCTTCAGACAGACCAGCTGCTGGATCTGTCCTACACATGAAAAAGGGGACATCTGAAGAGGCAGGGAGGGAGATTATCTCTTCCAATAATGGGAAAACTTTGCTTCCTAAAGAGGATCACTTCAGTGTGCAACTTCAGCTTTCCAGGGATGCAAGAGAAGATAAGTCACTGTTGTATAAAAGGGTTTTTAAAATAAGCCACAGGGATGTGTTTGGCAAAAGCCATGTTCATTCCCTAGTCTACCTGCTCTAAAAAGACCAGAGCAACCAGAATAGCGACATTGTGTCTCCCTCCAGAATTGCAAATAATTGAAACATCTCTGCTAGGAGAACATTTAAAATTAAATAAGTATTAGTGGGCCTGAATCCGTGGCTGCCATAAATCAGTGTCACTTCACTGACTTCAGAGGAGCTGGTGACTGACACTGCCCGAGAACTTTACCTGATCATGGCTGTGGTTAGTACCTTTCCAGGCAGAGCACTGAGTTTTCTTTTACTGTGCTTCTTGCTTGGGAAATTATTTGATTGTTGTTCTCCTTTTCCCTGCAGCTCAGCCTTCTACCAAATATTTTAAAAGGTTGGATGAAACTCAGCTAAGTAGAAAAATTACCCATTTGAAATAAAAGCTGTCTTTAACTGCAGTCATAGGCAGGATGAAAGACACCTGAGAAACAGGATTTGCACCATAAACATTCAATTCTCTGCTACAGCTGAATCAAATACTTCAGAGACCAGAGTTTTGATATTCACTTCTATCTGGCCACAGTTACCATAGCCATAAATTAGTCAAATATGCAATTATTGCATTTGATATATCACTGTGGGAATGAGAAATAGTGTTCTAGCACAGCTGATTGTACATGACTTCCAAACCATAAGGACATCAATTTAATATTCTCACATTGATGAAGCACTCTGCAACCCCTTATTAATATTCTTGCCAACTCTTGTATCAGTTTTGCCCTGGAGAAGAAATTTTATTGAGTTTTTTAGCCTCTATTTTCTTTATACAGTGTAAGTGCCAAACACTACCCCATACAGATTCAGTTCATAGTTCTGCAGTAACTCTCAAAGGTCAGTAACACCTTATCTACATCAGCCAATCCACCACCCTTGAAGCCAGCCCACAGTTGTATGTTATCAATGATAATTAACCAAGCTTTATTCCTCTACAGCCACTACTGACTTAGCATGGATGAGGTACTGGGGAGCTAGTGGAGTGCAGAAATCACACAGATAATTTCTGCTCCCACAGGAAAGATAAAAGGAGTTTGTCTTTCTGCCTACCCTAGCAGTCCTTGGTGGTTCTGGCCATGTGGAGAGCTCACACACACCTCTAGGCATTGCAGGTTGTACTTGAAACTTTTTTGTATTACAAAGTACCTATGTTCTAGGAATGGCCACCCAAGGGAGCTGTGGATTTCAGGGTGGGGTTTTTTATTCATTATTTTGAGCACTTACTATCTGAAGTGCCTCCGAATCCTTGATTCCTACTTCTGAGGGGAAAATTTGTACTAGAATATATCGATTTTGGCAGAGTTGTCTCCAATGATCGTTATCTCTTGCTTGTGCTTTCTCCCCACTCACCCTCTTTATTTTACTTGCTACAACCACCTCTAATTATAAAGAAACAAGATGTCCTGGTTTCAGCTGGGACAGAGTTAATTTTATTCTTAGTAGTTGGTGCAGTGCTGTGTTTTGGATTTGGTGTGAGAACAATGTTGATAGCACACTGATGTTTTTAGTTGTTGCTGGGTAATGTTTATACTATACCAAGAACTCGTCACTTTCTTGGGCTCTGCCAACCAGAGGGCTGGAGTGGCAAGAGAAGCTGAGAGGACACACAGCCAGGACAGCTGACCCGAACTAGCCAAAGAGATATTCCATACTGTGGGAAAATCACTTTGAGGGGGGGAATTAGAGAAAATTGGGCCCTAATAGAAGTGTAGTATTACAGAAATCTTTTTAGGGTAAAATACAGCTATTCACCTTCAGGATGGTTGGCATGCGCAGAATCTACATCACCACAGTTCCCTAACCAACACATCCTGGCAGCTCAGCACATGCTGATGGGAGTGATGGAGGATGGAGCAGAGTGGAGACACCACAGCCAGGCTCTGTCATGCTCCCTGCAGGAATGGGAACTCAAATGGCACCACACAGCTGATAAGCTGCACACCAGATGTCACATGAAGAATCCATGAGATGTCTGTGGCTAGAGCCAACCATTGTGGTGAAATTACTTTCCTCAGATGAAATAATCTCATTGCAGTACTAACGCACACCTCCCTCCCAAAGTTATCTGCCTCCAAGGTACTACTACACCTCACTGGGCACATGATACCAGTTAGTAACAACAATAAGTATGACTAGAGTCACTCAAGCTCCACCTAAATGTGATTCCGGGGGGGGAATTGTTGGAATTGTTTTCTAAAATCCCAGATTACCCAACTCTGATTCAGTGTTCACAAAGTTAGGTCAAGCTGACTCACTCTCTAAAGTTGTTATGAATGAAGGGATTTCTAATCAAGGTAGTCAGCCTTGGGGAGGATGAGAAACAGAACAGAGAGTGAAAAGAACATCGTTATCTGTGTTACACAGAAAGAAGCCTTCAAGTGAGGAAAGTTCTGGCCATGAGAGGAAACAGGATGATAAGGTGTTGCAATCCACTGACATCAACAGAGAATTAGTTGGAAATAGGACAAAGATAATAGTGGTAGTGGGAGATTGCGACCTCCGACTCAAATACATCCACTCACCCCCGAAAGAGAGCAAAACCCTGCTTGAGGAGCATGTGTAGTTAGTAGAGAACATCAGTAGTGCTATCTGAGGATGCGTACTAATTTGCATTAGAAGCGAGAAACTTGTAACCAATCCTGTGTATGGTGAATGAATATGCAATGTACTATGAAGTATAAAAAGTGGACAGATGAGGGGAGAAGTTAGGGAAGACTCCATTGTAATTTCTGGGATCCGTTGATGGACTGAACCTGTCTTCTTCCCCATAGGGATGCCTCTATTGGGTAAGATCTTTATTCTATGATTAACTCATGCTAGCTGTTATTAGTGATTATAGTTTGGTTGTATATCACTTCAAGCTTGTTTTTGCAGGCAGTCCCTATCACCAGTAATCATGAACCTTAATTTGTCACGATTTTATATTAGTAAAGAGTTTTATTCTGTAAACTGTTAGTGTGAGTCCTTTGTGGGTGCTAGCAGTTGCCGGCAGGGGGTAACGCATTCAAATAAAGTGGGAAGATCTGCTGAGGGGTCCCCCTGATCCTGTTGGCATGTTTCCCTGAACAAGGCAGTTGTATCGCCCTCTGATCCAGTGGGACTGTTCAGTGAAGGGTCCCTGTAACAGGATGCTGACAGACTGGTCGGGCACAAGGGTCTTGGCTTTCTTGGGGTGCTGATAGACCAATCAAACACCTGGGGCTGAGAGACACCCCACCCCCACCCCCCCTTCATGTGACACATACCACTGAACATCATGCTGAGTACATATAAGCTGGGGGAAGAAGAAGGAAGGGAGGGACGTTCAGAGTGATGGTGTTTGTCTTCCCAAGTAACCATTACGCATGATGGAGCCCTGCTTTCCTGGAGATGGCTGAACACCTGCTTGCCAGTGGGAAGTGGTGAATTAATTCCTTGTTTTGCTTTGCTTGTGTGTGTGGCTTTTGCTTTATCTATTAAACTTCTTTATCTCAACCCACATTTTTTCTCATTTTTATTCTTCCGATTTTCTCTACCATCCTGAGCGAGTGGCTGCATGGGGCTTAGTTGCCAGCTTGGTTTAAACCACAATACAAGAGAAGAGAGGCAGATATTTTGGAAACATTTTGCCATCTGAATTTTTCAGGACTTTATTTGCTGCAGCTTGTGGTCTTATCTGCCACATCATAGAGACCCTTTCAGTTTTTGACAGCAACTTTAAAGCACTTCCAAGGAAAACAAAGGACTTTACTGTGGCCTAGATTGCTTGTGTCGCAAAAGGGAGATTTATAAATTAAAAAAAGAAAAATACATCCAGAATTAAAATTGAGTGAAGATCTTTCTTTCTTGATTAAGAAAAAACACTCTGGTGGATTACATCAGACTAGGTGATGTATGTGGGGTTTTTGTTGGAAGCTTCTTATTTTTTGAAAGGAGTTCAATAAAACAAAGATTTTCCTTAGAAAAATCCCAATTAGAATTTTTCTTGAGCACCCTCTTGAAGCACGTAAGTAATTGCCCTGATGTCAATATGGTTATGCACATGTTTCAAATTGGAATTAAGGACCATGAAGAACTGCAACCAAAGTAAAACTGGATAAAAAACCAGAAGTGTTATTGTGTTTCTGCCAGTTAAGGGAGCTGCTTGCTCTCAAGTTTTGCAATAGCTGCCTGTGCCATTCCCATGGGCCTAGCTGGCTTCTGTCCTAGCATTTTGGGGAAAATTCTTGTTGCAAGTAATGACACTATCTACTGAATGGGCAAGTCAGAGACTTACAGTAGTATTTTGGAGGCTGACTGGAGTTTACACTTCAAACAAGCCATGGGGGTACAATAACATGGTGTCAAGCCATTAACAAGTGACCTATTGCTAAGTAGGGCTTATTACTGATGGCTTAGACCAGAGCTGACTGCTATTGCACAGACATAGCCAGAAGCTGATTTTTATCTGGCCATCATGACTAAAAATCTTGTGTTGGCTTCTAGGATGCTGTTATGGATGTTTCCGAGCACTAGAAGCAGATGAGCTGAAGAGAGAGCTGGATCTAAGCCATTCTGTGCTTCTGGGTATCCTTGCTGTCACCAAGTGTCCTCTCCAATCTAACTTTGCATGGTACTCCTTGTGGCAAATCAGATCCTTCCCTGGGATACACTCCTTTGGTGTCCTCCTGGGACCACAAGCACTTGGATAATCCCTTTTGTTAGGTGAAAAAAACAAAACAAACAAAAATTTTTCCTGGAGAACTTTCTCCTGCTAAAAGATAGGTACATCTCCAGATCTTTCAATGGACTCACTAAGACTGAAGTCTACAAGAGAACAAGGAACTTTGAGCCACATTTACTCCTTTGATAAGGACTTTCTGCACCGCTAATAAAGGCTTCTGTAAGCAGAGGATGGAAGTGACCTGGTGGTAAGAACTGAACTGACTTTGCTGGACAGCAGAGCATTAAAATCAAAGTAAAAGCCAGGAAGGCTAAAGGACTTCCTATTTAGTGGCAATAATTCAAGATTGTTCTCCTGCTTTGCAGAAGCAAAGGAAAGGGGGAAAAAATGCTCTGAGAGATTTGGAATTTTATTGCCATTTTACCAACTGATTCCTTTTTGTATAATTTATTGGGGAGAACCGAAACACACAAGTCCTAGTCCTGCTACTGAGTAATATTTTTATAGGAAATATACTGAGACCTCAACATCAGTTTGGTCACGAAAAGGTAGAGGCAGAGCACTTCATAATGATCCATGATAATGAAAACAGCATAGACGCATACTAGTGAATCATTAACAACACAGGGGTCTAAAGCCCTGCACTTTTTTACACAACCATAAGAAACAAGTATATCTTAAGTGACCACAACTATGCTATCATATAAAGTTATTGCTTGGTGCCAAACAGCTGGGGAGATACTTGTGTCCTTTGATCCCTTTGCAGGTGTTATTGAAAAATCTCCACAACAAAGACAGTCCCTGCTTTAACAAAATAGCATGCATGCATCTCCTGCTTTCTCCCACTAAAAGCTGCAGTAAAAAGCCAGTGTGATGAAGCAAAAACATATGGATATGGAAACATATTTTGGTTTCAAGCTTCCAAGAGGTCTTGTCATAAGTAAGGAAAAGAAAAGAGGTATTTGAAGAGGGAAAATGCATTGACAGTTATCTTCATATAGTTACATATAAAGGAGAGTCTAAGCTAAGGAGGCTGTATCTTGCACATGCACCTAATACGTTTATTGAAAGGTTTCTTAATCCATGTTGCCTTCAGTGCAGCACCTCTTTCAAAGACATTTTGATCCCATTCCTTAATTCTCAGTGGAAAGGATATTGGTCTGACAGCTGGAACAATATATTTTTTCAAAGATATTAGAGACACCAGTGAAAAATTAGAGCACTTCATATGTGGAAGTTCTTTGGGAAGGCTGAAGATAAGGATTTCCTGGCTGTACCTTAGATGGGTCAAAAAAGGCCTGAATCAGAATCACTGAATCATAGACATTACAGATATAATGGCCTGGAAAGGTCACCTAATCCCTCTCTCTGTCACTAATGCGGAACTACAAAGTGCTTGTTGCATCTTAGGGCCACCCTGGGTGCTGGGTTTATTGGGGAATCTGGTGTGGAACAGTTTTAACAGCAAGGAGACTTCCTGTCTCTGTAAAAAACACATATGGTTTTATATTTCTGTTTCTCCAAGAACTATCTAATGGAAAAGCAAGCCAGTGGTATAAAATGTTTCTTTTTTTTTTTTTAAACAGCTCCATTTTTGTTGTTGGTGATAGGCTGGGATTACAATGAAACTAGCTGCTGCTTCTTATATTTTTGACACTGTTAAATGTATTAGAAGTTCCCTTGGAGCATCAATTAGGTTCCTTTCCAACAAGACAAAGTACATGAGTCTAACAATGAGAACCTTGTTAAGATTTGTCTAGGTCCTCACTCTAGCAAAGTGTCCATGGCACTGGTTGGGTTTATCTACACACAGAAGTTAAGAGTAACTGAGCAAGAAATGTGCATGAATTCTTCTATTAATTTCTTGGGTTTAGGAAGAAAGAAATTAGGGGTTATTTAGTTGTCAGGGAGACATATTTACATAAAGTAATTATGATGGGGTGAAATTGAATGCAAACTATACCACATGGAGAATGAAGAATGCTTTAAAACACTTGCAACAGAGAGCTATTGAGACAAACACTATCCCAGTCACATGGAATTAAACTGCAGCCCAGTCCCATCTCTTAATTGTAGTTTTTCTTCTCTCTCTTTGGCTGAGCAAGGGGAATTAGGACAGCTGCTGGGTCTCCTTTAGTGGCCAGGAAGACTTTCTAGAGATGCAGGATGCCCCTGGGGTGGGAAACCTGGCTCATCCCTTGTTAAGCATCCTTCTACCTCTTTTTCTAAAGAGACACATACAAACTGTTTCTGGTTTATGTGTGGGTGCATTTCTGTGCAGGGTAACTCTAGCCAGAGTGAAAAAGGCAGAAGCTAGAGAGTCACAGACTTGAATCTTTTTGAGCATCTACAACACAAAGAGAGGCTACAACCATAGCTGGCACCCCCTTCACCATGAAGTTACCTGTGCTAGTGCTTTGTATCCAGTGGTTCCCACAACTCGTCAATAGGGACGATTGGCATCCTTTGGCCTCTTCAGCTGCACCTTCAGCCTCTTCATGCCAATCTGGAAGCCATTCATAGCCTGGATAGCAGCTTGGGCACTGGCAGGATTGTCAAAACTCACAAAACCTGTCAAAACATGAGGCAAGGCAGGGAGCTTAATGAGCTGAAGGGGGCCAAGGCATATGCATACAAAGACCACTGAGAATGAATATGGGGAAGGGGGTGAGGGTGGTGGGAGGGAGCAGGTAGAAGGGTGGCTGGGCAGGAAAGAGAGGAAAGGATGGTTGCCAAAGGGGGACAAAGGATAGGAAGGGTTGTTACAGATGGGTGTCCCAGGACACAGCACCTCATCTGAGTGACAGTTTGCAAGCAAGACTATGTGAAATACAGAGATCCAATAGCTGGTACCATAGTACCAGCACACACAAGATTTGGGTCACCTTTTAACTGAGTGTCAGCAGATGTGATGTGATGCATGGTCTCAAAGCACTCTGTCTTGATCTTTTTCCCTCCATCATGACTGAGGTAAATCTTTAGACCCTCCTTCACTGAGCAAGATAACATTTCCTTTGCCTTCCAATATTCTCAATGAAGAGAAGCTGATATACCTATTGCTACTTCCTTAGTATGGCAATATAAGTAAAATGAAAATTTAATAAGTTCTCCATTATGGTATTCATTGGCATGAATAGTTTGACTTTTGGCCAATTAAGCAATATAAGGAGCTTTATTAACCGGAAATTTCTGCAGTATTTATGTTGACTCTGCAGTTGAGAAAGATGAACACTGCTGCTTTCCTAATATGGTTTCCATAAGTAGCTTCATACCTTGCCAGAAAATCATCCAGTCAGCCATGGAGCACATCCATCAATAGAAACACCCATAGTGACTGAATATCGTATCTAAAGGCCACCTGAAATTACATTCTTTGTCTCAATGGAAGACTTGCTCTCTGGGGATCAGAAGAGCCAAGATAAATCAGAACCATGCAGGATGAAATGCATCTAACGCATTCAACTTTGGAAAGTTTTTTTTTGGTGTGGGTTTATTTTTCTTCTTTTTTTTAATGTTAGATCCAGGAAGAGGCCCCATTTACCCAGACTATATATGACAGTAGTTGTAGTGACCATGGGTCTGAGACATTAGTGAGGCAGAGGGCCATCACATTAAACAAGAATTTCCTCTGCTACCTTTGCCAGAAATGTTCCTGTGTGCCAACAACACTTCTGAGCACAAACCCTGGGTAAGACTAGCCTGGACTAGCCTGCACTCCAAAGCCATCTGTTTTGCCACCTCTGCAAAGCTCTGGCAGCACAAATCAACCCTAGGAACCCAGTGTCTTTCAATAGACAGGCTGAAATGAAGAGACAGTTTGTGAGCTCCTCAAAAAGATAATGTTGAGCATTTACTGCTAGGTATACACCTGCTCCTGACAACAGTACCAGACATGGCTTACAGCCTTGGGCTGTACTGTGATTGCATTCAGCAGCACCTCCTCCCTTTTCTGGTTACTCCTTGAAAGTAAGTCGGAGGAGATGAAGACACAAACTCCTGAATCCGACCAGAAGACCCTTTATTAGTCAAAACCCCACACTTATATATCCTCATTCGCTGTTCACGCGCACCATACTAAAATATCATTGGTTAATCAATACTGTTCACATGCTTCTTAGCTATATTTCATTGGTTAATTACTAAGCTAAAACCACACTGAACTTCTTGCATTTTTTTTTCTCTCTTCCTTCTTATCTCTTTGTGTTTCATGTTCTCAGCCAGCCACCGACATGGCATCACACATCCGCTCCAGCCTTGCTTCATATCCCGATTCTCTTCCGGGCGTTCAGCCAACCTTATGTTACTTTCTGGGCATTCAGCCTTCAAGGTCCTTCACAGGCATCGTGGCCTCCAGCACTTGCCATAAAGCTCTCTACATAAGTCTCACAGATGACAGTTGCTTGCATTTGAAAAAGATATATGCATGCATACACACATATATATGCAAAAAACCACCTCCTCACTCTTGCGATAAAGCTGTACTACCTGTCTTTGGCTAATAACACAGTGTTTATGAGAGGTCATAAAACATGATCTTAGTCTCAAAGTGAGACAACAGGTTTACTGAGTGTGGCAGACATGGTTTTAAGAAGGCCAATGGAATAAACAGGCATCCCTCTTAGGCCTCCCATCCTGAAGCTGAGGCTCCAAGTCACAGGTTCTCCATGCAGTTTTCCTCACAACCACCTAAATGAGGAGGTACCAAAACTGCAGCTCTGAAGATGTGAGCAAAAGCGTTGCTCCAGCCTCACAACACTGTCCTGGTTTCAGCTGGGATAGAGTTATTTTTCTTAGTAGTTAGTACAGTGCTGTGTTTTGGATTTGGTGTGAGAACAATGTTGATAGCACACTGATGTTTTTTAGTTGTTGCTGGGTGACATTTATATTAAGTCAACGACTTTTCAGTTTCTTGGGCCCTGCCAGCGAGAGGGCTGGAGGGGCAAAGGAAATTGGGAGGGGACACAGCCAGGACAGGTGACTTGAACTAGCCAAAGAGGTATTCCATACCATATGATGTCATGCTGAGTATATAAACTGAGGGAAGAAGAAGGAAGGGAGGGACATCCAACATTATGGCATTTGTCTTCCCGAGTAACCGTTACGCATGATGGAGCCCTGCTTTCCTGGGGATGGCTGAACACCTGCCTGCCCATGGGAAGTGGTGAATGAATTCCTTGTTTTACTTTGCTTGTGTGCGCAGCTTTTGCTGCTTTACCTATTAATTTGTTATCTCAACCCTTGACTTTTACATTCCTTTTCCAATTCTCCTCCCCATCCCTCGGGGGGGGGGGGGGGGGGGGGGGGGGGAGTGAGCAAGTGGCTGCAGGGTGCTTGGTTGCCAGCTGGAGTTAAACCATGACAAACACTTATCACTCTCTAGACAGAATACTGGAGAGTTGAGTAATGAGCTAAGGTATTATTAAATGACAATGGATTTGTTTTTGTAATCACTTATTAGCCAGTAAGCACCTGGTAATGTTCCCAGTTTACATTTGACTGATTGAATAATCTATCAGTGAACAAGGTCACAGAATCATAGAATGGTTGGGGTTGGAGGGGACCTCTGGAGATCATCTAGTCCAACCCCCTGCTAAAGAGGTTCACCTAGAGCAGGTTGCACAGAGTTGTGTCCAGGCAGGTTTTAAATATCTCCAGAGAAGGAGACTCCACAACCTCTCTGGTCAGCCTGTCCCAGTGCTCTGTCACCCTCAAAGTAAAGAAGTTTTTCCTCATATTCAGATGGAACTTCTTGTGTTGCAGTTTGTGCCCATTGACCCTTGTCTTGTCCCTGGGCACTACTGAAAAGAGCCTGGCCCCATCCTCTTGACACTCACCCTTTAGATATTTGTAGACATTGATAAGATCCCCTCTCAGTCTTCTCTTCTCCAGGCTAAACAGGCCCAGCTCTCTCAGCCTTTCCTCATAAGGCAGATGCACCAGTCCCCTCATCCTCTTTGTAGCCCTCTGCTGGACCCTCTCCAGTAGCTCCCTGTCTCTCTTGAACTGGGAAGCCCAGAACTGGACACAGCACTCCAGGTGTGGCCTCACCAGGGCAGAGTAGAGGGGGAAGATCACCTCCCTCAGCCTACTGGCCATGCTCCTCCTAATGCACCCCAGCATCCCATTGGCCTTCTTGGCCACAAGGGCACACAGCTGATTGACGGGCAACTTGCTGTCCACCAGCACTCCCAGGTCCTTCTCCACAGAACTGTTTTCCAGCAGGTCAACCCCCAGCCTGTACTGTTGCGTGGGGTTGTTCCTCTCCAGGTGCAGGATCTTACACTTGCCTTTGTTGAACTTCATGAGGTTCCTCTTTGCCCAACTCTCCAGCCTGTCCAGGTCTCGCTGGATGGCAGCACAGCCTTCTGGTGTATCAACTGCTCCTCCCAGCTTTGTATCATCAGCAAAATTACTGAGGGTACGCTCTGTCCCTTCATCCAGGTCACTGATTAATAAGTTGAACAGGACTGGACCCAGTACTGACCCCTGGGGGAGCGCCACTAGTTACAGTCCTCTAGCTAGACTCTGCACTGCTGCTCACAACCCTCTGAGCTCTGCCATTCAGCCAGTTCTCAATCCACCTCGCTGTCCACTCATCTAACCCACTCTTTTTGAGCTTACATATGCAGATGTAATGGGAGGCAGCGTCAAAAGCCTTACTGAGGTCAAGGTAGGCAATATCCACCACTGTCCCCTATGATTTGGTCTCAGCAAAAGAACAAGCTAAATACGTCCTAATTTCACCTGAGTTGATTCAGTCTTTAAAATACTGCTAGAAGGTCCCTTGGAAATGCATTATTTGAGCTTCAACTTGAAATTTGCTGTCTAGCTATCTCACATTTTGAATATAGGATGTAGTGAAATCCAGTTCTTTTTTAAATCACCTCTGGATTGCTAATGACCCTGTCCAAGACACATCAGCTACATCTATAACAGTATACAAAAACTGTGCCAGGGAAGTTCAGAAAATATGAAACCCAGTCATCTCTACCACTGAATTTTTAGAAAGGTCCTTGACATAGTTTTGATTTGTGCTAAACTCCAAACAATTATTGGACAAAGTATGAGTATTAGCACAGGACAGAGTCTGTTTTCAGTAGTTTGTTTGGATGTGGTTATGATATTTTGGGAAGTAAGAAAATTTAATAGTTTGGCTGTGGGCTCTTCTGTGCTAAAGGAAAATGTCAGATATGTTTACTCATATATACTGATATATAAGGGTTAAATGAACAAGAGATTGGCCAACTCTAGTGAGTTGGCAGGGGTTTACTAATGTCTGTAGGATGTAGGGAAGATACTTAGTTGCTATGTATTTGTGGTCTGGGATTTTAGATAAAGGGGTGTAGAACCATAGGCGTATGTCATAAATAACCTTGGACAGTGATAAATGAGCGTTACAGAGGAAGATATGTTTTCCTTGACTAAAAGGAAGAGGATGGTGTGTGTCAGAACAATAGGATAATAAGTTTTAAGACAGCAGAAATCAACTGCTATGTATGGAGGCAGAAAAATATGTAAAATGTTTTGGGAAATAGTTAAATACATATTATTTTTATGAGAAATATTATGCATATGTATTAATTTGTAGCATAAAATTAGTGAGAATCAGATCTGGAGTGTGCATACTAGAAGGAGCGATTCCCTATGCACCCAGTGCCACAAATAAACAATACCTGCTTAACAATGACTCTGTTGTTGTCAAGCTTTATCTCTGAATCCTGGCTCAGCAACACCTAGCCTCCCACTTCAGCAAGGAGTGCTCAAAAGCAAGAGGACTTGAAAACTCCTATGTTGCAACACTCTCCAGACTATCAAGCTGCAACAATGTCATTTACCATCTCATACCAACACACTCTTCATACCAGTCCCTCTGCTGCCTTCTCCTCATTTCCCCTCCCCACCCCTTCTTCCCTGGCTGCTCTCTCTTCATTGGCTTTCAACCACTTAACAGAACCAGCAACAGCTGCACCTTATCTACATCAACCAACCCCCCCACGGTGTTTCACCTAACCACCATAACCGTTCCACAAGTAAATTTTTCCCACACAGTCCACTCGCTGCCCGCCTCTACCAATCCCCCCTTTCTCCTTCTTCTGGACACTTCATACCCCCCACGGTTATTCACCCAACCACCATAACCGTTCCACGAGTAAATTTTTCCCGCACAGTCCGCTCGCTGCCCGCCTCTACCCATCCCCCCTTTCTCCTTCTTCTTGACACTCCGTACCCCCCCCCCCCAGTTTTTCACCCGAACACCATAACCGTTTCAACAAATAAGGTTTCCCACACAGCCCGCTCGCTGCCCGCCTCTACCCATCCCACCTTCCACCCTCTTCTTAACACTCTGTAACCCCCCCCCAGTTTTTCACCCAACCACCATAACCATTTGAAAAAATAAGGTTTCCCACACAGCCCGCTCGCCGCCCGCCTCTACCCATCCCCCCTTTCTCCTACTTCTAACACTCTGAACCTCCCCAAAATTTTTAAACCGACCACCATAACTGTTTCAACAAGTAAGGTTTCCCACACAGCCTGCTCGCCGCCTGCCAATTCCCATCCCCCCTTTCTCCTTCTTCTTAATCATCCGTACCCCCCCACATGGTTTTTCACCCGAACACCATAACCGTTTCAACAAATAATGTTTCCCACACAGCCCGCTCGCCGCCTGCCTCTACCCATCCCCCCTTTCTCCTTCTTCTTAACACTCCGTACCCCACCCCCTACGGTTTTTCACCCGACCTCCATAACCTTTTCAACAAGTAAGGTTTCCCATACAGCCCGCTCGCTGCCCGCCTCTACCCATTCCCCCTTTCCCCTTCTTCTGAATGCGCCGTACCACCCCCCTCCGTTTTTTCATCTGACCACCATAATCGTTTCAACAAAAAAGGTTTCCCACACAGCCCGCTCGCCGCCCGCCTCTACCCATCCCCCCTTTCTCCTTCTTCTTAACACTTTGTACACCCCCCACGGTTTTTCACCCGACCTCCATAACTGTTTCAACAAATAAGGTTTCCCACACAGCCCGCTTGCTGCCCGCCTCTACCCATCCCCCCTTTCTCCTTCTTCTGAACGCGCCGTAACCCCCCCCCTCCAGTTTTTCACATGACGTCCATAATCATTTCAACAAATAAGTTTTCCCACACAGCCCGCTCACTGCACCCCCTCCCCTCCGTTTTTTCACCCGACCACCACAACCGTTTCAACAAATAAGGTTTCCCACACAGCCCGCTCACTGCCCCCTCCCCTCCGGTTTTTCACCCGACCACCATAACCGTTTCAACAAATAAGGTTTCCCACACAGCCCGCTCGCCGCCTGCCTCTCCCCATCCCCGCTTTCTCCTTCTTCTTAACACTCCGTACACCCCCCACAGTTTTTCACCCTACCGCCATAACCGTTTCAACAAATAAGGTTTCCCACACAGCCCGATTGCCGCCCGCCTCTACCCATCCCCCCTTTCTCCTTCTTCTTAACACTCCGTACCCCCCACCACGGTTTTTCACCCGACCATCATAACCTTTTCAACAAGTAAGGTTTCCCATACAGCCCACTCACCGCCCGCCTCTACCTATCCCCCCTTTCTCCTTCCTCTGAACGCACCATACCACCACCCCGCGCTGGTTTTTCACCCGACCACCCTAACCGTTTCAACAAATTAGGTTTTCCCACCCAGCCCGCCAACCTCCCGCCTCTACAAATCCCCCCCACTTCCCGTCATCTTAACATTTCGTAAACCCCTCGGTCTTTACCCGACCGTCATAATCTTTTCACAAAAAAGTAAGATTTCCCCACCCATCTCGCCAACCGCCCGCCTCTATAAACCACCCCCACCCCCACCCCCTTATTTCCTTAGGTCTTTAGCCAACTGTTATACCCTTTCCAACAGAAAAGTAAGGTAGGTTTCTCCACCCATATCCGCTAACGTCCCGCCTCTACAAACCCCCCCTGGTTTCCCCTGGTCTTTACCTGACCATCGTACCCTTTCCTACAAAAAAGTAAGGTAGGTTTCCCCACTTATGTCTGCAACCGCCCGCCAATACACCCCCCCCCCCCATTTCCTCTGCTCTTTACCCGACCATCGTACCCTTTCCTACAAAAATGAAAGGTAGGTTTCCCCACCCATATCCGCCAACCACCTGCCTCTACAAACCCCTCCCCTGTTTCCCCTGATCTTTACCCAACCGTTGTACCCTTTCCTACAAAAAAGTAAGGTAGGTTTCCCCACCCGTGTCCACCAACCGCCCGCCTCTACAAACCCCCCCACTTCGTTTGCCCTGGTCTTTACCCGACCATCATACCCTTTCCTACAAAATAGTAAGATAGGTTTCCCAACCCATCTGCCGACCGACTGCCTCTACAACCACCTCCCCCACCCCCGATTCCCCTGGTCTTTACCCAACCATCGTAACCTTTTTACAAATGAGTTTCTAGCACAGCCCACTAACGCCTCTAGAAATCCCCCCCCTGTTTCTTCGTCATAACGTTTCATACCTCACGTCTTTACCTGACCTTCGTCACCTTTTTACAAATGAGCTTCTAACACAATCCACTAATGCCTCTACGAATCCTGCCCCCCCCCCGTTTTCTTTGTTTTAACGTTTCGCACCTCACGTCTTTACACGACCATCGTAACCTTTTTACAAATGAGTTTTTCCACACACCCGCTAACGCCTCGACAAATCCCAACCCCCCCCCGTTTTCTTCGTCTTAAGGTTTTGTACCTCATGTCTTTACCCAACCGTCGTAACCTTTTTACAAATGACTTTTTCACACAGCCCGCTAACGCCTCTACAAATCCCCCCCCTCCATTTTCTTCGTCTTAACGTTTCGCACGTCACCCCTTTACCAAACCGTTGCAACCTTTTTGCAAATGAGTTTCTCACACAGCCCGCTAACGCCTCTACAAATCCCACCCCCACCGCCGTTTTCTTCATCTTAACATTTTGTACCTCACCCCTTTACCCAACCGTCACAACCTATTTGAAAATGACTTTTTCCACACAGTCTGCTGAACGCCTCTAAACCCTCCCCCCCGTTTTCTTCATATTAATGTTTCGTACCTCACCCCTTTACCCGACCGTCGAAACCTTTTTACAAATGAGTTTTTCCACACAGTCCGCTAACGCCTCTAAAAATCCCCCCCCCCCATTTTATTCGTCTTAACGTTTCGTACCTCACGTCTTTACTCGACCGTCAAAACCATTTTAAAAAAGACTTTTTCACACAGTCCACTAACGCCTCTACAAATCCTTCGCTCCAGTTTTCTTCGTCTTAACGTTTCGTACCTCACGTCTTTACCCGACCATCGTAACCTTTTTACAAATGACTTTTTCATACAGCCCGCTAACGCCTCTGCCAATCCCCCCCCCCCCGTGTTCTTCGTCTTAACGAATTGTACCTCACGTCTTTACCTGACTGTCGCAACCTTTTTACAAATGAGTTTCTAGCACAGTCCGCTAACGCCTCGACAAATCCCCCCACTCTTTTTTCTTCGTCTTAAGGTTTTGTATCTCACGTCGTTACTCGACCGTTGTAACTTTTTATAAATGACTTTCTCCAGAAAGTACGCTAACGCCTCTACAAATCTCCCCCCTCCTTTTTCTTCGTCTTAACGTTTCGTACCTCACGACTTTACCCGACCGCTGTCACCATTTTACATATGAGTTTTTCCACACACCCGCTAACGCCTCGACAAATCCCAACCCCCCCCCGTTTTCTTCATCTTAAGGTTTTGTACCTCATGTCTTTACCCAACCGTCGTAACCTTTTTACAAATGACTTTTTCACACAGCCCGCTAACGCCTCTACAAATCCCCCCCCTCCATTTTCTTTGTCTTAACGTTTCGCACGTCACCCCTTTACCCAACCGTTGCAACCTTTTTGCAAATGAGTTTCTCACACAGCCCGCTAACGCCTCTACAAATCCCACCCCCCCCCCCGCTGTTTTCTTCATCTTAACATTTCGTACCTCACCCCTTTACCCAACCATCACTACCTATTTGCAAATGACTTTTTCCACACAGTCTGCTAAACGCCTCTAAACCCTCCCCCCCGTTTTCTTCGTCTTAACGTTTCGTACCTCACGTCTTTACCCGCCCAATGCAACCTTTTTACAAATGACTTTTTCACACAGCCCGCTAACGCCTCTACAAATCCCAACCCACCCCGTTTTCTTCGTCTTAACGTTTTGTACCTCATGTCGTTACCTGACCATCGCAACCTTTTTACAAATGAGTTTCTCTACACAGTCCGCTAACGCCTCGACAAATCCCCCCACTCTTTTTTCTTCATCTTAAGGTTTTGTATCTCACGTCGTTACTCGACCGTTGTAACTTTTTATAAATGACTTTCTCCAGAAAGTACGCTAACGCCTCTACAAATCCCCCTCCTCTTTTTAATTCCTCTTCACGTTTCGTACCTCACGACTTTACCCGACTGTCGTCACCTTATCGGAAATGAGTTTTTCCACACAGTCCACTAACACCTCTAAAAATTTGCCGACTACGCTGTTTTCTTCATCTTACGTTTCGGACCTCACATCTTCACCCGATCATCGCAACCTTTTTACAAATGAGTTTCTCACACAGCCCACTAACGCCTCATCAAATCCCCCCCCCCCGTTTTCTTCTTCTTAACGTTTAGTACCTCACATCTTTACCCGACTGTCGTCACCCTTTTAAAAATGAGTTTCTCACACTGTCCGCTAATTCCTCGCCAAATTCCCCCCCTCTTTTTTCTTCGCCTTAACATTTCGTACTTCACGCCTTTACCTGACCGTCGCAACCCTTTTAAAAATGAGTTTCTCACACCATCCGCTAACGCTTCGACAAATCCCTTCCCACCCGCGTTTTCTTCGTCTTAACGTTTTGTATCTCACGTCTTTACCCGACCGTCACAACCTTTTTACAAATGTGTTTCTTACAGAGCCCACTAACGCCTATACAAATCCCCCTCCCAGTTTTCTTCGTCTTAACGTTTCGTACCTCAACCCTTTACCTGACCATCGTCACCTTTTTATTAAAGAGTTTTTCACACAGCCTGCTAACACCTCTACAAATCCCCCCTCCCCCCTTCTCTTCTTCTTAACGTTTTGTACCTCACGTCTTTACCCGACTGTCGTCACCCTTTTAAAAATGAGTTTCTCACACTCTCCGCTAACGCGTTGACTGCGGCGAATGAAGAGACGGGACGCAGCTTGATGCAAGCAAATGTCAATTTATTGTACAGAAGCACGAGGTTTTATACACTTTCAGAAGCTGCGCGTTTTAAACAGATTGGTTCTTGAAGCTAAGCCTTGCATACTAGGCAATCCCTGATTGGTGGTTAACTACCATCAATTAACAACAAGGTGTTATCTTTCCTTGGTGCCATCCTTGGCGCCATCCGTCCCCCGCCCCCCTGTGCTCTGCAAACATGCCTCATCATGTTAATTGTTGTCTAGACAAGCTCGAGCAAATTCCCCTCAGCTAACTGATTGCCGCGCATGGTCCCAGTTTGCAGACCGCTCCTGCATCTCCCCCTTCCTGTTGCACAAAAAGAACCTTTGAAACCGAACGAGTAAAAACAAGGTATAAGTAATAGAACAAATAAAAAAAAACAACTGAGGCATATTATCAATGTCAAAATAACCCACTGTCTCTGTTCCGTACAATTTTACAATTTTCCCTTTTTTGTTTTTGAACAGCTAGTACCAGGTTTGCCATGTTCTGCAGGGCCCTTGCAAACATGACAGCAACCAAGGTAATAGCAAACAAACAATACTGCCAATTGATTGAATGAATGCCAAAAAGGCTGAAATTTTCTCAGATTTTGATAACATGTTGCTGCAATGGGGCGCCTAAAATCCACGCAGCACATACCATCAAAATCCTCACAGCCATGTCCCTGAACCAACAACAAAAAGCAGTGGCAATTTTGACTCGCATTCTTAACTGCCTACCAAACAAGGTGATTTAACTCTTTAATACTTTCCCTGCTGTTACTCCGGATAAGAGAAGAACCGCTGCGACACGTTCCCATCATAGCCTCCTACTACATTAGCATCTACAGAAAGACAATTATCGACATTCAATATCATCTTTTTTTGGATTAACATTATACATAGGTGGAAGGGCACACCAAACAAGAACTGGTTCAGTCAAAAAGTTCGAAACATAGCATGCCTTCTCTGAACATACCTCTGGGGTCATTCCCTTCATTCCCTCTCTTTTTTATGCAAAGAGAAAAACTTTTACCATAACAAAGAAGCCCCTATTTACATCTCTGAGCCCGGACACAAACCGCAGCTGTATGCTCCACCAGGCTCAGGGCAGAAATCATTCATGCAGTTACATAGCTATATATCTCTACAAGCGTGCAGACACCTATGAAACACTAGATAACCATGTTCATCTTTCCTGTTCTCCTTCACAATACCTAGCTGTTCTCTCATCTCTTGTTAGGTCAAATATTCTCCAGTTTCCTCTCCTGTATATCTCTTCAGACATTCTCTATCCTCCCCTTTTTTGCTTGTTAGTTGCAAGGAGGCAAAGGTTGTGTGTAGCTGGGTGACCATGACCTGCTTTATGTTACAATCAACTAAACACTGGATACAGAAAAAAAAAGCATGGGAGACATAAGGCAAACATCAATAAGGTGGTTAAAGGTAATTATAATAAATCCTGTAATACTTTTGAGTCATGGCCCAAAGTTTCCCAGCCGTGAGAAGAGACCAAAGGCATCCCGCCCCTGGCTCTGTTGCAGATCTTTGTTTTAAGGCTTTTGAGTTTTGTATACTTTTGTAAATTAATTCACAGTGGTCACTCAGATTCACGTAACACATCCTATCAAAGTCTTCATACTTGTGTCCCTGTGCTAATAATAAAAATCAATAGCAACTCGGTTCTGTAGCAACATATGATGGACAGAATCAACATCTGTTAATAAGCCAGAAAAAAAAAGAACAGTATTTGTAGTATTACTTTGTTTAGCAAGCTAGTAGCCTAATTTACTAAGGAAGTTAAAAGCGTGTACTATTCTTACAGAAGAGATTAGAGAAGCAAAAATCTGTTATGCTGCATTCCAGAACTCAGCCTGAGAATTACAGTCTGCTGTGAGTTCTGCGTTACAATCATTTGACACATGTTGGGGTTGCGATTGTGAAAGTTGCCCATTTACAATTTTCATTGGCATTATCACAGCTAGTTGTTTTAAAAGCATCCCTTGAGCTTCCTGATGTTCGACTTGTTGCAAAATATTCTGAAGCCAATCAATCAAGTTAGTATTAAAGTTAGTGACTCTCTAGGACCCTGCAAGACTGTGGCAAGACTCCCGCATCCTGACTGCCTTAATAGCCATCTCATTCATTTGCAAACAGTTGTCTCTGGGATACCTTGCCTGAGTCACAGAATCGGCACAATTAATTTTCTCCAGCCAACTGCTCATAGTTAACAGCAATTCCCAGATTAAGGTTTTCAATCAAGGCCACTACACATAGCTCACAAAAATCAAATAACCACATCATATACTGTATCAGTTAGTACCATACAAAGCCATAACTTCCAATCATGCAGTGTGAGTGTATAAAGCTCTGTCATCACTTCAAGAAGGGACATAGCAGATGTATTATGAATCCTCCCTTCCCGCACTGCTTTGCTTAACCCTTTAACAGCCTCGTATTGCACAGGCTGCCACTCTGCAGGTTAATTTGTCTGACAAAATACTGAACATGCCATAGCGACTCCCAAATCCCATCACTTAAGTGTTTCCCACTTGCATTCCTGCCACCAATCCCTCAGACCCCCTTTCACCCTCCCCAAAAATACAATCAATGCATCAGGAGAGACAAGGGGGTGGGGGAAAGGTCTAGCTCCTTTTCCAGATCTATAGGACCTGGATCAAAAGGTTTATCAGTGTCAATGGAATCATTGTCCGAGTTGTCCTGTTCCCGTGCTTGCTCCTGTGTTGTGAGGGTCGCTGCAATCAGTGACAGAAGCTTTGGGGGCAGAGGAGGTGTGGACAGAATCGCCATCACTGACTGTGTCTTGAGAAGAGTCGTGCTGTCGGTGGAATTTACAGCTTCCTCTGGTTTAGCACCGTTAGTAGAATTAGTCCACACTTGGCAAAGAGTAGTCAGAATTTGCCACCAAGATGCTAAATGCATTCCCGACACGGAGTTCCCCTCCGCGGCAGCATCATACAATTGGCTGCTGTCTGTACACACTTTCATTCTTTCAAAGTCTCTAAAGTTTCTTGGCTGCTCACCTGTCTCGATGAATACAGGTGTTATCCTCGGGGTTTAGGTTGTCCGCCTGGTCCAGACAGCAAGTTCAGCCAAGCCGTCTCCTCCGGAACGCAGCCCTCTTCCACGAGCTGTCTTTTTTTCCGTCCTTATTCTTCCAAGGCTTCGGAACACCACCATAGGGGTCACCATTTGAGGAGACTGAGGCACGGACTCCCTGATCTGACTAGAAGACCCTTCATGAGTCCATATACGTCTCTTTCTGGGGACGAAGCCTGATTCCCCATTACGGATTTCCCACAGCTCACCTCTCAACTCCGGAGGGATTTCTGCCGGCTCCTGCTTCCTTTCAGCAGATCATTCAAAGTTCTGTGGGATTCGCTGCATGTCGCTCAGACAGGCGATTCGAGAGCCCTTCACGTCAGATCCTTAAACGCATCACGTCGGGGTCACCAATTTGCGGCGAATGAAGAGACGGGACGCAGCTTGATGCAAGCAAATGTCAATTTATTGTACAGAAGCACGAGGTTTTATACACTTTCAGAAGCTGCGCGTTTTAAACAGATTGGTTCTTGAAGCTAAGCCTTGCATACTAGGCAATCCCTGATTGGTGGTTAACTACCATCAATTAACAACAAGGTGTTATCTTTCCTTGGCGCCATCCTTGGCGCCATCCGTCCCCCGCCCCCCTGTGCTCTGCAAACATGCCTCATTATGTTAATTGTTGTCTAGACAAGCTCGAGCAAATTCCCCTCAGCTAACTGATTGCCGCGCATGGTCCCAGTTTGCAGACCGCTCCTGCAGTTGACAAATCCCCCCGCTCTTTTTTCTTCGCCTTAACATTTTGTACTTTACGCCTTTACCCGACCATCGCAACCTTTTTAAAAATGAGTTTCTCACAGAGTCCGCTAACGCCATGACAAATCCCTTCCCCCTCCCATTTTCTTCGTCTTAACGTTTCGTACTTCACGCTTTTACCCAACCGTCGCAACCTGTTTAAAAAAGAGTTTCTCGCACAGTCCACTAACGCCTTGACAAATTCCTTTCCCCCCCGCCGTTTTCTTCGTCTTACGTTTCATACCTCACGTCTTTAATCGACCGTCATAACCTTCTTACAAATGTGTTTTTCACACATCCTGCTAACGCCTCTACAAATTCCCACCCTCTTTTTTCTTCGTCTTAACGTTTCGTACCTCACGACTTTACCCGACTGTCGTCACTTTTTTGCAAATGAGTTTTTCCACACAGCCTGCTAACGCCTCTACAAATCTCTCCCCTCTTTTTTCTTCATCTTAACGTTTCGTACCTCACGCCTTTACTCGACCGTCACAACCTTTTTACAAACGAGTTTTTCCACACAGTACGCTAACGCCTTGACATATCCCTCCCCCCCCCCGTTTTCTTCGTCTTAACGTTTCGCACCTCACGTTTTTACCCGACCGTCGTAACCTTTTTACAAATGACTTTGTCACACAGCCCGCTAACGCCTCTAAAAAACCCCACGCCCCGTTTTCTTCGTCTTAACGTTTCGTACCTCAGGACTTTACCCGACCGTCGTAATCTTTTTACAAATGAGTTTCTCACACCATCCGCTAACGCCTCGACAAATCCCCCCCACACGTTTTCTTCATCTTAACGTTTCGCACATCAGGACTTTACCCAACCGTTGTAACCTTTTTACAAATGAGTTTCTCACATACCCGCTAAAACCTCTACAAATCCCACTCCCAGATTTCATTGTCTTAACGTTTCGTACCTCACACCTTTACCCGACCATCACAACATTTTACAAATGATTTGTTCATACAATACGCTAACGACTCTACAAATCGACGTCCCCGTTTTCTTAGTCTTAACGCTTTGTACCTCACTTCTTTACCCGACCGTCGCAAGCTTTTTACAAATGAGTTTTTCACACAGCCCGCTAACGCCTCTACAAATCCTCCCCCACTCCGTTTTCTTCGTCTTAACGTTTCGTACTTCACGCCTTTACCCGACCGTCGCAACCTTTTAACAAATGACTTTTTCCACACAGTCCGCGAGCGCCTCGACAAATCCCCCCCCCTCCCCGTGTTCTTCGTCTTAATGTTTCGTACCTCATGCCTTTACCCGACCACCGTAACCTTTTTACAAATGACTTTTTCACACAGCCTGCTAATGCCTCGACATATCCCTCCCCCCCCCCGTTTTCTTCGTCTTAACGTTTCATAACTCACCCCTTTACCTGACCGTCGCAACATTTTTACAAATGAGTTTTTCACACAGCCCGCTAATGACACTACGAATCCCCCACACCCCACCCCCCCCGTTTTCTTTGTCTTAACGTTTTGTACCTCACGTCTTTACCCAACTGTCGTAACCTTTTTACAGATGACTTTGTCACACAGCCTGCTAACGCCTCTACGAATCCCCAGGCCCCGTTTTCTTCATCTTAATGTTTCGTACCTCACCCCTTTACCCGACCATCAAAACCTTTTAACAAATGACTTTTTCCACAGAGTCCGCTAACGCCTCTAAAAATCCCACCCCCTCCTGTTTACTTCGTCTTAATGCTTTGTACCTCCCGCCTTTACCCGACTGTTGTAACCTTTTTAAAAATGAATTTCTCACACAGTCCGCTAATTCCTCGACAAATCCCCCCCCCCCACTTTCTTCGTCTTAACTTTTCGTACCTCACGTCTAGACTTGACCATCGTAACCTTTTTACAAATGAGTTTCTCACACAGCCAACTAACGCCTCTACAAATCCTCCCCATCCCGTTTTCTTCGTCTTAACGTTTTGTACCTCATGTTTTTACCTGACCGTCGCAACATTTTTACAAATGAGTTTTTCCACACAGCACGCTAACGCCTCTACAAATCCCTCCCCCCTCTGTTTTCTTTGTCTTAATGTTTCGTACCTCACCCCTGTACTCGACCGTCGTAACCTTTTTACAAATGAATTTTTCAACACAGCCCACTAACGCCTCGACGAATACCCCCCCCACCCGTTTTCTTCGACTTAACGTTTCGTACCTCACCCTTTTACCCGACTGTCGTAATCTTTTCACAAATGAGTTTCTCACACAGCCAACTAACGCCTCTACAAATCCCCCCCCCCCCGTTTTCTTCGTCTTAACGTTTTGTACCTCATGTCTTTACCAGACCGTCGCAACCTTTTTACAAATGAGTTTTTCCACACAGCCCGCTAACGCCTCGACAAATCCCTCCCCCACGTTTTCTTCGACCTAACGTTTCGTACCTCACCCCTTTACCCGACCATCGTAACCTTTTCACAAATGAAATTTTCACACAGCTTACTAACACCTCTATAAATCCACACCCCTCCTTTTTATTCATCTTAACGTTTTGTACCCCAGGACTTTACCTGTTCATCGTCACCTTTTTAAAAAAAGTGTTTTTCACACAGCCTGTTAACGCCTCGACAAATCCTTCGCTGCGGTTTTCTTCGTCTTAACTTTTCGCATCTCACGCCTTTACTCGACCGTCATAACCATTTTACAAATGACTTTTTCACACAGCCTGCTAACGCCTCTACAAATCCCCCCTCCCCCGTTCTCTTCTCCTTAACGTTTTGTACCTCACGTCTTTACCCGACTGTCCTCAGCCTTTTTTAAAATAGGTTTCTCACACTATCCGCTAAGGCCTCGACAAATCCCCCCCCCCCTTTTTTCTTCGACTTAACGTTTTGTACCTCACGTCTTTACTTGACCGTCGCAACCTTTTTACAAATGAGTTTTTCCTTCAGTCCGCTAACGCCTCGACAAATCCCTTCCCCCCCCTGTTTTCTTCATGTTAACGTTTCGTACCTGACGTCTTTACTCGACCGTCATAACCTTCTTACAAATGCGTTGTTCACACAGGCCGCTAATGCCTCTACGAGTCTCCACGCCCCGTTTTCTTCATCTTAACGTTTCGTACCTCACCCCTTTACCCGACCGTCGAAACCTTTTTACAAATGACTTTTTCCACAGAGTCCGCTAATGCCTCTAAAAATCCCACCCCCTCCTGTTTACTTCGTATTAACGTTTTGTACCTCCCGCTTTTACCCGACCGTCGAAACCCCTTTAAAAATGAATTTCTCACACAGCCCGCGAACGCCTCTAAAAATCCCTCCCTCCCCCTTTTTCTTCGTTTTAAAGTTTCGTACCTCACATCTTTACCCGACCGTCGTAACCTTTTTACAAATGATTTTTCCACACAGCCCGCTAACGCCTCGACAAATCCCTCCCCCACGTTTCCTTCGACCTAACATTTCGTACCTCACCCCTTTACCCGACCGTCGAAACCTTTTCACAAATGAGATTTTCACACAGCTTGCTAACACCTCTATAAATCCCCCCTCCTCCTTTTTTTTCATCCTAATGTTTCATACCTCACGCCTTTACCTGTCCGTCATCACTTTTTTAAAAAAAGTGTTTTTCACACAGCCCGCTAACGCCTCGACAAATCCTTTGCTGCGGTATTCTTCGACTTAACATTTTGTACCTCACGCCTTTACCCGACCGTCGTAATCTTTTTACAAATGAGTTTCTCTCAGAGTCCGCTAACGCCTCGACAAATCCCCCCCAACACATTTTCTTCGTCTTAACGTTTCGTACCTCACGCCTTTACCTGACCGCCGCAACCTTTTTATAACTGAGTTTTTCAACATAGTACGCTAACGCCTCTAAAAATCCCTCCCCCCTCCATTTTCTTTGTCTTAACGTTTCGTACCTCACGTCTTTACCCGACTGTAATCACCATTATAAAATGAGTTTCTAGTACAGTCTGCTAACGCCTCGACAAATCCCCCCCCTCTTTTATCTTCACCTTAACGTTTCATACCTCACGTCTTTACCGGGCCGGCGCAACCTTTTTAAAAATGAGTTTTTCCACACAGTCTGCTAACGTCTCGACAAATCCCTTCCCCACCCCTTTTTCTTCATCTTAACGTTTCGTACCTCATGGCTTTACCCGACCATCATAACCTTTCAACAAATGACTTTTTCCACACAGTCCGCCAACGCCTCAAAAAATCCCCCCCCCTTTTTTTTTGTCTTAACGTTTCGTATCTCACCTCTTTACTCAACTGTCATAACCATTTTACAAATGAGTTTTTCACACAGACTGCTAACGCCTCTACAAAACCCCCCCTCTTTTTTATTCGTCTTAACGTTTCGTACCTCACGACTTTACCCGACCATCGTCACCTTTTTGCAAATGAGTTTTTACACACGGTCCGCTAACGCCTCTAAAAATCCCCCCACACCTTGTTTTCTTCGTCTTAACGTTTTGTACCTCACGCCTTTACCCGACCGTCGTAACCTTTTTAAAAATGAGTTTTTCCACCCTGTACGCTTACGCCTCGACAAATCCCTCCCCCCTCTGTTTTCTTTGTCTTAACGTTTCGTACCTCACCCCTGTACTCGACCGTTGTAACCTTTTTACAAATGAGTTTTTCACACAGCCCGCTAACACTTCGACAAATCCCCCTCCGTTTTCTTCGTCTTAACGTTTCGTACCTCACCCCTTTAACCAATCGTAGCAACCTTTCGCAAATGACTTTGTCACACAGCCCGCTAACACCTCTACAAATCCCCCCCCACGCCGTTTTCTTCGTCTCAACGTTTTGTACTACACGTCTTTACCCGACCATTGCAAACTTTTTACAACTGATTTTTTCCACACAGCCCGCTAATGCCTCGAAAATCCCTCCCCCCTCCGTTTTCTTTGTCTTAACATTTCGTACATCATGTCTTTACCATAACATCGTAACCTTTTAACAAATTACTTTTTCCACACAGTCCGCGAATGCCTCGACAAATACCTCCCCCACCCCGTGTTCTTCGTCTTAACGTTTTATACCTCACGCCTTTACCCGACTGTCGCAACGTTTTTACAACTGAGTTTTTCCACACAGTACGCTAACGCCTCGACATATCCCTCCCCCCCCCCCCCGTTTTCTTCGTCTTAACGTTTCGTACCTCACGTCTTTACCTGACCGTCGCAACATTTTTACAAATGAGTTTTTCACACAGCCCGCTAACGACACTACGAATCCCCCACACCACCCACCCCTGTTTTCTTTGTCTTAACGTTTCGTACCTCACCCCTTTACCCAATCGTCGTAACGTTTTTACAAATGAGTTTCTCACACAGCCAACTAACGCCTTGACAAATCCCCCCCCCCCTCGGTTTTCTTTGTCTTAACGTTTTGTACTGCATGTCTTTACCCGATCGTCGTAACCTTTCTACAAATGACTTTGACACACAGCCTGCTAATGCTTCTACAAATCGCCACGCCCCGTTTTCTTCATCTTAATGTTTCGTACCTCACCCCTTTACCCAACCGTTGCAACCTTTTTACAAATGACTTTTTCACACAGGCCGCTAACGCCTCTAAAAATCCCACCCCCTCCTGTTTTCTTCGTCTTAACGTTTCGAACCTCACGCCTTTACCTGACCGTTGCAACCTTTTTACAACTGAGTTTTTCCACAAAGTACGCTAACGCCTAGACAAATCCCTCCCCACTCTGTTTTCTTTGTCTCAATGTTTCGTACGTCACACCTTTACCCGACCATCACAACCTTTTTACAAATGATTTGTTCATCGAATACGCTAACGCCTCTACAAATCGACGTCCCCCTTTTCGTCGTCTTAACGTTTTGTACCTCACTTCTTTACCCGACCGTCACAACCTTTTTACAAATGAGTTTTTCACACAGCCCACTAACACCTCTACAATACCCACCCCACCCCGTTTTCTTCGTCTTAACGTTTTGTACTTCACGTCTTTACCCGACGTTCGTAACCTTTTCACAAAATGATTTTTTCACAAAGCCCACTAACGCCTCTACAAATCCCTCCCCCACCCCGTGTTCTTCGTCTTAACATTTCGTACCTCACGCCTTTACCCGACCATCGCAACCTTTTTACAACTGAGTTTTTCCACACAGTACGCTAACGCCTCGACATATCCCTCCCCCCTCCATTTTCTTTGTCTTAACGTTTCGTACCTCACGTCTTTACACAACCGTCGTGACCGTTTAACTAATGACTTCTTCCACACATTCCGCGAACGCCTCGACAAATCCCCTCCCGCCCCATTTTCTTCATCTTAATGTTTCGTAACTCATGTCTTTACCCGACCGTTGTAACCTTTGTACAAATGACTTTTTCACACAGCCCACTAACGCCTCGACATATCCCTCCCCCCCCACTTTCTTTGTCTTAACATTTCATACCTCACCCCTTTACCCGACCGTCGAAACCTTTTTACAAATGTCTTTTTCCACAGAGTCCGCTAACGTCTCTAAAAATCCCACCCCCCCTGTTTACTTTGTCTTAATGGTTTGCACCTCCCGCCTTTATCCGACCGTCGTAACCCTTTTAAAAATGAATTTCTCACACAGCTAACTAACGCCTCTACAAATCCCCCCCACCCCTTTTTCTTCGCCTTAACGTTTTGCACCTCACCCCTTTACCCGACCGTCGCAACCTTTTTAAAAATGAGTTTTTCAACACAGCCCGCTAACACCTCTACAAATCCCTCCCTCCCCTTTTTCTTCTTCTTAAAGTTTCGTACCTCACATCTTGACCCGACTGTGGTAACCTTTTACAAACGATTTTTCCACACAGTCCACTAACGCCTCAACAAATCCCTCCCCCATGTTTTCTTCGACCTAACGTTTCGTACCTCACCCCTTTACCCGACAGTCGTAATCTTTTCACAAATGAGATTTTCACACAGCTTGCTAACGCCTCTACAAATCCCCCCTCCTCTTTTTTCTTTGTCTTAACTTTTAGTATCTCAGGACTTTACCTGACCGTCATTCACCTTTTTGGAAACGAGTTTTCTACAGAGTCAACTAACGCCTCTAAAAATCCACCCCACCCCCATTTTCTTCGTCTTAACGTTTCGCACCTCACGCCTTTACCACAACCTTTTTACAAATGAGTTTTTCTACACAGCCCGCTAACGCCTCTCCAAATCCCTCTCCCCCTTTCTTCCTCTTCGCGTTTCCTACCTCACGCCTTTGCCCGACCGCCATCGCCTTCTTACGAATACATGCCTCGCGCTGTCCGCTAAGGCCTCGAACAATCCCCCCTACTTTTCTTCCTTTTAGCGTTTCCTACCTCACGCCTTGACCCGACCGCAGTCGCCTTCTTACCAATCCGTGCCACCCGCCGTCTGCTAACACCGTTGCTGCCTGCTTGCCAATCCGTGCCTACCGCCGTCCGCTAACGCCTCGACCCGCTCCCCCCCCTGCCACTTACCTTCCTATTCCCCTTTCCTCCCTCAAGCCTCAGCTCGACCGTCGCCGCCTGCTTGCCAATCCACGCCTTCTGCCGTCTGCTAATGCCTCGACCCGCCCCCCACCGCCACTTTCCTTCCTCTTACCCTTTCATCCCATAACGCCTCGGCCTGACCGTTGCCGCCTTCTTGCCAATCCGCGCCTCCTGCCGTCTGCTAACGCCTCGACTCGTCCCCCCTCTGCCACTTTCCTTCCTCTTACCCTTTCCTCCCTAAAGCCTCGGCCCGACCGCCGTTGCCTGCTTGCCAATCCGCGCCTCCCGCCGTCCGCTAACAACTCGACCTGTCCCACACCCCCACCACCACTTTCCGACCTCGTCCCCTCTCCTCCCTTACGCCTCGGCCCGACCATCGCCGCCTGCTTGCCAATCCGCGCCTCCCGCCGTCCGCCAACGCCTCTACCCGGCCACCCCACCCTATCCCTTTCCTTCCTCTTCCCCTTTCATCCCTCACTCCTCGGCCCGACCATCGCCGTCTGCTTGCCAATCCACGCCTCCTGCCATCCGCTAACGCCTCGACCCGTCCCCGCCACCGCCACTTTCCTTCCCCTTCCCCTTTCCTCCCTCACGCCTCGACCTGACCGTCGCAGCCTGATTGCTAATTCGTGCATTCCGCCGCCCGCTAATGCTTCGACCTGTCCCACACCCCCAGCACCACGTTCCGACCTCGTCCCCTTTCCTCCCTCACGCCTCGGCCCAATCGTCGCTGCCTGATTGCCAATCCGCGCCTCCCACCATCCGCTAACACCTCAAACCGTCCCCACTATGCCACTTTCCTTCCTCTTCCCCTTTCCTCCCTCACACCTTGGCCTGACCGTCACCGCCTGATTGCCAATTCGCGCCTTCCGACGCCTACTAACACCTCAACCCGTCCCCACTCCCCGCCACTTTCCTTCCTCTTCCCCTTTCCTCCCTCACGCCTCGGCCCAACCGTCGCTGCTTGATTACCAATCCGTGCCTCCCGCCGTCCGCTAACACCTCAACCCGTCCCCACTATGCCACTTTCCTTCCTCTTCCCCTTTCCTCCCTCAAGCCTCGGCCCGATTGTCGCCTCCTGCTTGCCAAACCGCGCCTCCCGCCGAATGCCAATGCGTCGACCCATCCCCCCCCGCGACTTTCCTTCCTCTTCCCCATTCCTCCCTCACGCCTCGGCCTGAACGTTGCCACCTGATTCCCAGTCCGTGCCTCCCGCCGTCCGCTAACGCCTCAACCCATCCCCCCCACGCCACTTTCCTTCCACTTCCCCTTTCCTCCCTCAAGCCTCGGCTCGACCGCCGCCGCCTGCTTGCCAATCCGCGCCTCCCGCCTTCCGCCAACGCCTCGACCTGTCCCACCACCGCCACTTTCCTTCCACTTCCCCTTTCGTCCCTCAAGCCTCGGCCCGACCGTCGCCGCCTGCTTGCCAATCCGCGCCTCCCGCCTTCTGCCAACGCCTCGACCCGTCCCCCCCCCCACCACTTTCCTTCTTCTTCCCCTTTCATTCCTCACGCCTCGGCCCGACCGTCACCGCGTGCTTGCCAATCCGCGCCTCCCGCAGTCCGCCAACGCCTCTACCCAGTCACCCCGCCCTATCCCTTTCCTTCCTCTTCCCCATTCATCCCTCACACCTCGGCCCGACCGTCGCCGCCTGCTTGCCAATCCATGCCTCCCGCCGTCCGCTAATGCCTCGCCCCGTCCCCGCCACCTCCACATTCCTTCCCCTTCCCCTTTCCTCCCTCACGCCTCGACCTGACCGTCGCGGCCGTATTGCCAATTCGTGCATTCCGCCGCCCGCTAATGCTTCGGCCTGTCCCCACTATGCCATTTTCCTTCCTCTTCCCCTTTCCTCCCTCACGCCTCGGACCGACTGTCGCCACCTGCTTTACAATCCGCGCCTCCCACCGTCCGCTAAAGCCTTGAAACGTCCCCCCCCGCCTGCCACGTTCCTTCCGCTTCTCCTTTCCTCCCTCAAGCCTGGGCTTGACCTTCGCCGTCTGCTTTCCAGTCCGCGCCTCCTGCCGTCCGCCAACGCCTTGACACATTCCCGTCCCCCCAACCCCACCACTTTCCTTCCTCTTCCTCTTTCCTCCCTCACCTCTTGGCTCGACCGTCGCCGCCTTCTTCCCAATCCGTGCCTCCCGCCGTCCGCTCTCGCCTCGACCCATCCCCTTACATTTGGATTCCTCTTCAGCTTGCCTCCCTCACGTCTTGTCCCCACCGTCGCCGCCTACTTCCCAATCCGTGCCTCCCACCGAACGCTCACGCCTCGACCCATCACCCCCCCCTTTTTCTTCCTCTTCCGTTTTCCTCCCTCACGCCTTGGCCCGACCGTTGCCACCTTCTTACCAATCCGTGCCTGCCGCCGTCTGCTCACTCCTCGACCCATCCCCCCGCTTTGCTTACTCTTCCCATTGCCTCCCTCACGCCTTGGCCCCACCGTCGCCGCCTTCTTCCCAATCCGTGCCTCCCGCCGTCCGCTCACGCCTCGACCCATCACCCCCCCTATTGCTTCCTCTTTCCCTTGCCTCCCTCATGCCTTGGCCCCAGCATCGCCGCTTTCTTACTAATCCGTGCCTCCTTCCGTCCGCTCACGCCTCGACCCATCCACCCGTTTTTTGCTTCCTCTTTCCCTTGCCTCCCTCACGCCTTGGCCCCACCGTCGCCGCCTTCTTCCCAATCCACACCTCCCTCGAACGCTCACGGCTCGACCCATCCGCCCCTTTTTAGCTTCCTCTTCCCCTTGCCTCCCTCACTCCTTGGCCCGACCACCGCCGCCTTCTTCCCAATCTGTGCCTCCCGCCGACCTCCCACGCCTCGACCCATCCTCCCCACTTTTGCTTCCTCTTCCCCTTGCCTCCCTCACGCCTCAGCTCGACCGTCGCCGCCTACTTCCCAATCCGTGCCTCCCGCCGTCAGCTCACGTCTCAACCCATCCCCCGCTTTGCTTACCCCTCCCATTGCCTCCCTCACGCCTTGGCCCGACCGTCGCCGCCTTCTTCCCAATCCGTGCATCTCGCCTTCCGCTCACGATTCGACCCATCCCCCCCACTTTTGCTTCCTCCTCCCCTTGCCTCCCTCACGCCTTGGCCCAACCGTCGCCGCCTTCTTCCCTATCCGTTCCTCCTGCCGTCCGCTCACGCCTCGACCAAGGCCCCTTTTTTGCTTCCTCTTTCCCTTGCCTCCCTCACGCCTTGGCCCGACCGTCGCCGCCTACTTCCCAATCCGTGCCTCCCGCCGTCTGCTCACGCCTTGACCCAACCCCCGTTTTTTGCTTCCTCTTCCCCTTTCCTCCCTCACGACTTGGCCCGACCGTCGCCGCCTTCTTCCCAATCCGTGCCTCCCGCCGTCCGCTCACGCCTCAACCCATCCCCCGCTTTGCTTACTCCTCCCATTGCCTCCCTCATGCCTTGGCCCGACCGTCGCCGCCTTCTTCCCAATCCGTGCCTCTCGCCTTCCGCTCACGATTCGACCCATACCCCCCAATTTTGCTTCCTCCTCCCCTTGCCTCCCTCATGCCTTGGCCCAACCTTCGCCGCCTTATTCCCAACCCGTTCCTCCTGCCATCCGCTCACGCCTCGAGCAAGGCCCCCTTATTTGCTTCCTCTTTCCCTTGCCTCCCTCACGCCTTGGCATGACCGTTGCCGCCTGCTTCCCAATCCGTGCCTCCCGCCATCCGCTCACGCCTCGACCCATCCCCCCGTTTTTTGCTTCCTCTTTCCCTTGCCTCCCTCACGCCTTGGCCCGACCGTCGCCGCCTTCTTCCCAATCCGCGCCTCCCACCGAACGCTCACGGCTCGACCCATCCCCCCCTTTCTAGCTTCCTCTTCCCCTTGCCTCCCTCACTCCTTCGCCCGACCATCGCCGCCTTCTTCCCAATCCGTGCCTCCCGCCGTCCTCCCACGCCTCGACCCATCCCCCCCACTTTTGCTTCCTCTTCCCCTTGCCTCCCTCACGCCTCAGCTCGACCGTCGCCGCCTTCTTCCCAATCCGTGCCTCTCGCCTTCCGCTCACGATTCGACCCATCCCCCCCACTTTTGCTTCCTCCTCCCCTTCTCTCCCTCACGCCTTGGCCCAACCGTCGCCGCCTTATTCCCAACCCGTTCCTCCTGCCATCCGCTCACACCTCGACCAAGGCCCCCTTATTTGCTTCCTCTTCCCCTTGCCTCCCTCACGCCTTGGCCCGACCGTTGCCGCCTGCTTCCCAATCCGTGCCTCCCGCCATCCGCTCACGTCTCGACCAAGCCCCCCGTTTTTTGCTTCCTCTTCCCCTTGCCTCCCTCACTCTTTGGCCCGACCGTCGCCGCCTTCTTCCCAATCCGTGCCTCCCGCCGTCCGCTCACGCCTCAACCCATCCCCCTCTTTGCTTACTCCTCCCATTGCCTCCGTCACGCCTTGGCCCCACCGTCGCCGCCTTCTTCCCAATCCGCGCCACCCACCGTCCACTCACGCCTTGACCCATCCCCCCCTTTCTTGCTTCCTCTTCCTCTTGCCTCTCTCACGCCTCATCCCGACCGTCGCTGCCGTCCTCCCAAACCGTTCCTCTCTCCGTCCGCTCACGCCTCTAACCATCCCCCCCTTTTTTGCTTCCGCTTCCCCTTGCCACCCTCACGCCTTGGATCGACCGTCGTCGCCTTCTTCCCAATCCCTGCCTCCTGCCCTCCGCTCACGCCTCGACCCATCCCCCCCTTTTTTGCTTCCTCTTTCCCTTGCTTCCCTCACGCCTTGGCCCGACCGTCGCCGCCTTCTTCCAAATCCGTGCCTCCCGCCGTCCGCTCACGCCTCGACCCATCCCGCCCCTCTTTTCCTTCTTCCCCTTGCCTCCCTCACGACTTGGCCCGACCGTAGCCGCCTTCTTCCCAATCCGTGCCTCCCGCCGCCCTCTCACGCCTCGACCCATCCCCCCCTTTTTAGCTTCCACTTCCCCTTGCCTCATTCACGCCTTGGCCCGACCATCGCCGCCTTCTTCCCAATCTGTGCCTCCCGCCATCCGCTCACGCCTCGACCCATCCTCCCCTCCTTTGCTTCCTCTTCTCCTTGCCTCCCTCACGCCTTGGCCTCGACCGCCGCCGCCTTTTTCCAAATCCGCGCCTCTCGCCGTCCGCCCACGCCTCAACCCATCCCTGCCTGTTTTGCTTCCTCGTCCCCTTGCCTCCCTCACACCTTGGCCCAACCGTCGCCGCCTCCTTCCCAAACGGTGCCTCCCGCCATCCGCTTACGCCTCGATCAATCCCCCCAACTTTTGCTTCCTCTTCCCCTTGCCTCCCTCACGCCTTGGCCCGACCGTCGCTGCCTTCTTCCCAATCCATGCCTCCCGCCGTCCGCTCACGCCTAGACCCATCCCCCCCACTTTTGCTTCCTCTTCCCCTTGCCTCCCTCACGCCTCGGCTCGACCCTCGCCGCCTTCTTCCTAATCCGTGCCTCCCCCCGTCTGCTCACGCCTCGACCCATCCCCTTACATTTTGATTCCTCTTCCCCTTGCCTCCCTCATTCCTTGGCCAAACCGTCGCCTCCTTCTTCCCAACCCGTTCCTCCTGCCGTCCGCTCACGCCTCGACCAAGCCCCCCTTTTTTGCTTCCTCTTTCCCTTGCCTCCCTCACGCCTTGGCCCGACCGTCGCCGCCTTCTTCCCAATCCGTGCCTCCCGCCGTCCGCTCACGCCTCGACCCATCACCCCCCCTATTGCTTCCTCTTCCCCTTGCCTCCCTCACGCCTTGGCCCCAGCATCGCCGCTTTCTTACCAATCCGTGCCTCCTGCCGTCCGCTCACGCCTCGACCCATCCGCCCGTTTTTTGCTTACTCTTCCCCTTGCCTCTTTATCGCCTTGGCCCCACCATCACCAGCTTCTTTCCAATCCGTGCCTGCCGCCGTCTGCACACGCCTCGACCCATCCCCCCCCTTTGCTTACTCTTTCCATTGCCTCCCTCACGCCTTGGCCCCACCGTCGCTGCCTTCTTCCAAATCCACGCCTCCCACCGTCCGCTCACGGCTCGACCCATCCCCCCCTTTTTAGCTTCCTCTTCCCCTTGCCTCCCTCACTCCTTGACTCGACCATCGCCGCCTTCTTCCCAATCAGTGCCTCCCGCCGTCCGCTCACGCCTTGACCCATCACCTCCCGTTTTGCTTCCTCTTCCCTTTTCCTCCCTCACGCCTTGGCCCCACCGTCGCCGCCTTCTTTCCAATCCGTGCCTCCCGCCGTCCTTTCACGCCTCGAACCATCCCCCCCTCTTTTGCTTCCTCTTCCCCTTGCCTCCCTCACGCCTCGGCTCCACCCTCGCCGCCTTCTTCCCAATCCGTGCCTCCCGCCGTCCGCTCACGCCTCGACCCATCCCCTTACATTTTGATTCCTCTTCCCCTTGCCTCCCTCATGCCTTGGCCCCACCGTCGCCGCCTTCTTCCCAACCCATTCCTCCTGCCGTCTGCTCACGCCTCGACCAAGCCCCCCTTTTTTGCTTCCTCTTTCCCTTGTCTCCCTCACGCCTTGGCCCGAACGTCGCCGCCTTCTTCCCAATCCGTGCCTCCCGCCGTCCGCTCACGCCTTGACCCATCCCCCCGTTTTTTGCTTCCGGTTCCCCTTTCCTCCCTCACGACTTCGCCTGACTGTCGCCGCCTTCTTCCCAATCCGTGCCTCCTGCCGTCCGATCACACCTCGATCCATCCCCCCCACTTTTGCTTCCTCTTCCCCTTGCCTAAATCACGCCTTGGCCCCACCGTCGCCGCCTTCTTCCCAATTCGTGCCTCCCGCCGTCCGCTCATGCCTCGACCCATCCCCCCCTTTATTGCTTTCACTTTCATTCGCCTACCTTACGCCTTGGCCAGACCATCGCCGCCGTCTTCTCAAATCGTTCCTCCCGTCGTCCGCTCACGCCTCGACCCATCCCCGTTTTTTTTCCTTCCTCTGCCCCTTGCCTCCCTCACGCCTTGGCCCGACTGTCGCTGCCGTCCTCCCAAACCGTTCCTCTCGGCGTCCGCTCACGCCTCTAACCATCCCCCCCTTTTTTGCTTCCGCTTCCCCTTGCCACCCTCACGCCTTGGATCGACCGTCGTCGCCTTCTCCTCAATCCGTGCCTCCTGCCCTCCGCTCACGCCTTGATCCAACCCTCCCTTTTTTCCTTCCTCTTCCCCTTGCCTCCCTCACGCCTTGGCCCAACCGTCGCCGCCTTCTTCCTAATCCATGCCTTTCGCCGTCCGCTCACACCTCGACCCATCCCCGCCTTTTTTGCTTCCTCTTCCCCTTGCCTCCCTCACGCCTTGGCCCGACCGTCACCGCCTTCTTCCTAATCCATGCCTTTCGCCGTCCGCTCTTGCCTTGACCCATCGCCCCCTTTTTTGCTTCCTCTACCCCTTGTCTCCCTCATGCCTCGGCCCGACCATCGCCGCCTTCTTCCCAATCCGCGCCTCCCACCGTCCACTCACGCCTTGACCCATCCCCCCCTTTCTAGCTTCCTCTTCCTCTTGCCTCCCTCATGTCTCGGCCCAACCATCGCCGCCTCCTTCCCAAACTGCGCCTCCCGCCGTCCGCTCACGCCTCGACCCATCCCCCCCTCTTTTGCTTCCTCTTCCACTTGCCTCCCTCACGCCTTGGCCCAACCGTCGCCGCCTTCTTCCCAACCCGTTCCTCCTGCCGTTCACTCACGCCTCGACCAAGCCCCCCTTTTTTGCTTCCTCTTTCCCTTGCCTCCCTCACGCCTTGGCTCGACCCTCGCCGCCTTCTTCCCAATCCGTGCCTCCCGCCGTCCGCTAACGCCTCGACCCATCCCCCCGTTTTTTGCTTCCTTTTCCCATTGCCTCCCTCACGCCTTGGTCCCACCGTCGCGCCTTCTTCCCAATCCGTGCCTCCCGCCATCCGCTCACGTCTCGACCTATCTCCCCCACTTTGCTTGCTCTTCCCATTGCCTCCCTCACGCCTTGGGCCAACCGCCGCCGCCTATTTCCCATTCCGTGCCTCCCGCCGTCCGCTCACGCCTCGACCCATCCCCGCATTTTTTGCTTCCTCTTCCCCTTGCCTCCCTCACGCCTTGGCCCGACTGTCGCCACCTTCTTCCTAATCAATGAATTTCACGGTCTGCTCTCTCCTTGACCCATCGCCCCCTTTTTTGCTTCCTCTTCCCCTTGTCTCCCTCACGCCTCGGCTCCACCGTCGCCGCCATCTTCTCAATCCGTGCCTCCCACCGTCTGCTCACGCCTCAACCCATCCCCCTCAATTTTGCTTGCTCTTCCACTTTCCTCCTTCACGCCTTGGCCCGACCGTCGCCGCCTACTTCCCAATCCGTGCCTCCCGCCATCCTCTCAAGCTTGACCCATCCCCCACCCTTTTGCTTCCTCTTCCCCTTTCATCCCTCACTCCTCGGCCCGACCATCGCCGCCTGCTTGCCAATCCATGCCTTCCGCCGTCCGCTAACGCCTTGACCCGTCCCCGCCACCACCACTTTCCTTCCCCTTCCCCTTTCCTCCCTCACGCCTCGACCTGACCGTCGCGGCCTGATTGCCAATTCGTGCAATCCGCCGCCCGCTAACGCTTCGACCTGTCCCCAATCCGCCATTTTCCTTCCTCTTCCCCTTTCCTCCCTCACGCCTCAGCCCATCCGTCACCGCCTGCTTGCCAATCCGCACCTCCTACCTTCTGCGAACGCCTTGAACCGTCGTCCCCCCGCCCCGCCACTTTCCTTCCACTTCCCCTTTCCTCCTTCACGCCTCGACCTGACCGTCGTGGCCTGATTGCCAATTCGTGCATTCCGCCGCCCGCTAACACCTCAACCCGTTGTCACCTCCCCCTGCCACTTTCCTTCCTCTTCCCCTTTCCTCCCTCACGCCTCGGCCCAACCGTCGCCGCCTGCTTGCCAATCCGCACCTCCCACCTTCTGCGAACGCCTTGAACCGTCGTCCCCCCGCCCCGCCACTTTCCTTCCACTTCCCCTTTCCTCCCTCACGCCTCGACCTGACCGTCGCGGCCTGATTGCCAATTCGTGCATTCCGCCGCCCGCTAACGCTTCGACCTGTCTCCACTCCGCCATTTTCCTTCTTCTTCCCCTTTCCTCCCTCACGCCTCGGCCCGACTGTCGCCGCCTGCTTGCCAATCCGCGCCTCCTGCCGTATGCCAACGCCTCGACCCATCCCCCCCCCCGCCACTTTCCTTCCTCTTCCCCTTTCCTCCCTGACACCTCGGCCTGACCGTCACCGCCTGATTGCCAATTCTCGCCTTCCGACGCCCGCTAACACCTCAACCCGTCCCCACTCCCCGCCACTTTCCTTCCTCTTCCCGTTTCCTCCCTCATGCCTCGGCCCAACCGTCGCTGCCTGATTGCCAATCCACGCCTCCCGCCATCCGCTAACACCTCAAACCTTCCCCACGCTCCGCCACTTTCCTGCCTCTTCCCCTTTCCTCCCTCACACCTCGGCCTGACCATCACCGCCTGATTTCCAATTCGTGCATTCCGCCGCCCGCTAACGCTTCGACCTGTCCCCACTCCACCATTTTCCTTCCTCTTCCCCTTTCCTCCCTCACGCCTCGGCCCAACCGTCACCGCCTGCTTGCCATTCCGAGCCTCCCGCCGTTCACCAACGCCTTTACCCGTCCACCCCGCCCTTTCCCTTTCCTTCCCCTTCCCCTTTCCTCCCTCACACCTCGACCTGACCGTCGCGGCCTGATTACCAATTCGTGCATTCCGCCGCCCGCTAACGCTTCGACCTGTCCCCACTCCGCCATTTTCCTTCCTCTTCCCCTGTCTTACCTTACGCCTTGGCTCAACCGTCGCCGCCTGATTGACAATACGTGCCTCCCATCTTCCGCCAACGCCTTGACCTGTCGTCCCCCCGCCGGCCACTTTCCTTCCTATTCCACTTTCCTCCCTCACGCCTCGGCCCAGCCGTCGCTGCCTGATTGCCAAGCCGCGCCTCCCGCCATCTGCTAACACCTCAACACGTCCCCACTATGCCACTTTCCTTCCTCTTCCCCTTTCCTCCCTCACGCCTCGGCCCGACAGTCGCCGCCTGCTTGCCAATCCGCGCCTCCCGTAGTATGCCAACGCCCTGACCCCTCCCCCCACCGCCACTTTCCTTCCTCTTCCCCTTTCCTCCCTCACGCCTTGGACTGACTGTCGCCACCTGCTTTACAATCCGCGCCTCCCGCCGTCCGCTAAAGCCTCGAACCGACCCCCCCGCCTGCCACGTTCCTTCCGTTTCTCCTTTCCTCCCTCAAGCCTCGGATTGACCGTCGCCGCCTGCTTTCCAGTCCGCGCCTCCCGCCGTCCACCAAGGCCTCGACACATTCCCGTCCCCCCAACCCCACCACTTTCCTTCCTCTTCCTCTTTCCTCCCTCACGCCTTGGTTCGACCGTCGCCCCCTTCTTCCCAATACGTGCCTCCCGCCGTCCGCTCACGCCTCGACCCATCCCCTTACATTTGGCTTCCTCTTCAGCTTGTCTCCCTCATGTCTTGTCCCCACCGTTGCCGCCTTCTTCCCAATCCGTGCCTCCCACCGTCCGCTCACACCTCGACCCATCCCCCCGTTTTTTGCTTCCTCTTCCCCTTGCCTCCCTATCACCTTGGCCCCAACATCGCCACCTTCTTTCCAATCCGTGCCTGCCGCCGTCTGCTCACGCCTCGACCCATCCCCCACCTTTGCTTACTCTTCCCATTGCCTCCCTCACGCCTTGGCCCCACCGTCTCCGCCTTCTTCCCAATCCGCGCTTCCCACCGTCCACTCACGCCTTGACCCATCCCCTCCTTTCTAGCTTCCTCTTCCTCTTGCCTCCCTCACGCCTCATCCCGACCATCGCTGCCTTCTTCCCAATCTGTGCCTCTCGCCGGCCACTCACGTCTCGACCCATTCCCCCCCTCTTTTCCTTCTTCTTCCCCGTGCCTCCCTCACGCCTTGGCCCGACCATAGCCGCCTACTTCCCAATCCGTGTCTCCCGCCGTCCTCTCATGCCTCGACCCATCCCCCCCTTTTTAACTTCCACTTCCCCTTGCCTCCCTCACGCCTTGGCCCGACCGTCGCCGCCTTCTTCCCAATCTGTGCCTCCCGCCGTCCGCTCACGCCTCGACCCATGCCCCCCTCTTTTGCTTCCTCTTCTCCTTGCCTCCCTCACGCCTTGGCCCGACCGCCGCCGCCTTCTTCCCAATCCGCGCCTCTCGCCGTCCGCCCACGCCTCGACCCATCCCTGCCTGTTTTGCTTACTCTTCCCCTTGCCTCCCTCACACCTTGGCCCGACCGTCGCCGCCTCCTTCCCAAACCGTGCCTCCCACCATCCGCTCACGCCTCGATCAATCCCCCCAACTTTTGCTTCCTCTTCCCCTTGCCTCCCTCACACCTTGGCCCGACCGTCGCCGCCTTCTTCCAAATCCGCGCCTCTCGCCGTTCGCCCACGCCTCGACCCATCCCCCCCACTTTTGCTTCCTATTCCCCTTGCCTCCCTCACGCCTCGCCTCGACCGTCACCGCCTTCTTCCCAATCCGTGCCTCCCGCCGTCCGCTCACGCCTCGACCCATCACCCCCCCTATTGCTTCCTCTTCCCCTTGCCTCCCTCACGCCTTGGCCTCAGCATCGCTGCCTTCTTCCCAATCCGTGCCTCCCGCCGTCTGCTCACGCCTCGACCCATCCGCCCGTTTTTTGCTTCTTCTTCCCCTTGCCTCCTTATCGCCTGGGCGCCACCGTCACCACCTTCTTTCCAATCCGTGCCTGCCGCCGTATGCACACGCCTCGACCCATCCCCCCCCTTTGCTTACTCTTCCCATTGCCTCCCTCACGCCTTGGCCCCACCGTCGCCGCCTTCTTCCCAACCCACGCATCCTACCGTCCGCTCACGCCTCAACCCATCCCCCGCTTTGCTTACTCCTCCCATTGCCTCCCTCACGCCTTGGCCCGACCGTCGCCGCCTTCTTCCCAATCCGTGCCTCCTGCCTTCCGCTCACGATTCGACCCATCCCCCCCACTTTTGCTTCCTCTTCCCCTTGCCTCCCTCACGCCTTGGCCCGACCGTTGCCGCCTGCTTCCCAATCCGTGCCTCCCGCCGTCCGCTCACACCTTGACCCATCCCCCACCCTTTTGCTTTCTGTTCCCCTTTCCTCCCTCATGCCTTGGCCCGACCGTTGCCGCCTGCTTCCCAATCCGTGCCTCCCGCCGACCTCTCACGCTTCGACCTATCCCCGCCACTTTTGCTTCCTCTTCCCCTTGCCTCCCTCACGCCTTGACCCCACCATCGCCGCCTTCTTCCCAATCCGTGCCTCCCGACGTCAGCTAATGCCTCGATCGATCCCCCACGCCTTATCTTCCTCCTCCTTTTTCCTCCCTTACGCCTTGTCCCGACCGTCACAGCCTCTTCGCAAACCGTGCCTCCAGCCATCCGCTCACGCCTCGACACATCCCCCACCCTTTTGCTTCCTCTTCCAATTTCCTCGTTCACGCCTTGGCCCGACCGTCACCGCCTTCTTCCCATTCCGTGCCTCCCGCCGTCCGCTCACGCTTCGACCTATCCCCCCACCTTTTCTTCCTCTTCCGCTTGCCTCCCTCACGCTTTGGCCCCACCGTCGCCACCTTCTTCCCAATCAATGCATTTCACGGTCCGCTCTTGCCTTGACCCATCGACCCCCTTTTTTGCTTCCTCTTCCCCTTGTCTCCCTCACGCCTCGGCCCCACCGTCGCCGCCATCTTCTCAATCCGTGCCTCCCACCGTCTGCTCACGCCTCAACCCATCCCCCCCAATTTTGCTTCCTCTTCCCCTTTCCTCCCTCACGACTTGGCCAGACCGTCGCCCCCTTCTTCCCAATCCGTGCCTCCTGCCGTCCTCTAACGCCGCGACACATCTACGCCACTTTTGCTTCCTCTTCCCCTTGCCTCCCTCACGCCTCGGCTTGACCGTCGCCGCCTTCTTCCCAAACCGTGCCTCCCGCTGTCCACTCACGCGTCGACCCATTCTCCACTTTTTTGCTTCCTCTTCCCCTTTCCTCCCACACGCCTTGGCCCCACCGTCACCGCCTTCTTCCCAATCCGTGCCTCCCGCCGTCCTCTCACGCCTTGACCCATCCCCCAACCTTTTGCTTCCTCTTCCCCTTCCCTCCCACACGCCTTGGCCCCACCGTTGCCGCCTTCTTCCCAATCCGTGCCTCCCGCCGTCCTCTCAACCCTTGACCCATCCCCCACCCTTTTGCTTCCTCTTTCGCCGTCCGCCTCACGCCTTGGCCCGACCGTCGCCGCCTGCTTCCCAATCAGTGCCTCCCACCATCCGCTCACGCCTTGACCCATCCCCCCGCTTTTGCTTCCGCTTCCCCTTTCCTCCCTCACGCCTTGGCCCGAGCGTCTCTGCCTTCTTCCCAATCCGTGCCTCCTGCTGTCCGCCCACGCCTTGACCCATCTACTCCACTTTTGCTTCCTCTTCCCCTTTCCTCCCTCAAACCTTGGCCCGACCGTCGCCGCCTTCTTCCCAAACCATGCCTCCCGCCGTCCGCTCACGCGTCGACCCATTCCCCCCTTTTTTGCTTCCTCTTCCCCTTTCCTCCCTCACGCCTTGACCCCACCGTCGCCGCCTACTTCCCAATCCGTGCCTCCCGCCATCCGCTCACGCGTCGACGCATCCCCCTCACTTTTGCTTCCTCTTCCCCTTTCCTCCCTCAAACCTTGGCCCGACCCTCGACGCCTTCTTCCCAATCCGTGCCTCCCGCCGTCCGCTCACGCCTCGAACCATCCCCTTACATTTGGCTTCCTCTTCAGCTTGCCTACCTCACGCATTGACCCCACCGTCGCCGCCATCTTCCCAATCCGTGCCTCCCACCGACCGCTCACGCCTCGACCCATCACCCCCCCTTTTGCTTCCTCTTCCCCTTGCCTCCCTCACGCCTTGGTCCCACCGTCGCGCCTTGTTCCCAATCCGTGCCTCCCGCCCTCCGCTCATGTCTCGACCTATCCCCCCCACTTTGCTTGCTCTTCCCATTGCCTCCCTCACGCCTTGGCCCGACCTTCGCCGCCTTCTTCCTAATCAATGCATTTCACGGTCCGCTCTCGCCTTGACCCATCGCCCCCTTTTTTGCTTCCTCTTCCCCTTGTCTCCCTCACACCTTGGCCCCACCGTCGCCGCCATCTTCTCAATCCGTGCCTCCCACCGTCTGCTCACGCCTCAACCCATCCCCCCCAATTTTGCTTCCTCTTCCCCTTTCCTCCCTCACGACTTGGCCAGACCGTCGCCCCCTTCTTCCCAATCCGTGCCTCCTGCTGTCCTCTCACGCCTTGACCCATCCCCCACCCTTTTGCTTCCTCTTCCCCTTTCATCCCTCACTCCTCGGCCCGACCATCGCCACCTGCTTGCCAATCCATGCCGCCTGCCGTCCGCTAACGCCTTGACCCGTCCCCGCCACCGCCACTTTCCTTCCCCTTCCCCTTTCCTCCCTCACGCCTCGACCTGACCGTCGCGGCCTGATTGCCAATTCGTGCATTCTGCCGCCCGCTAACGCTTCGACCAGTCCCCACTCCGCCATTTTCCTTCTTCCCCTTTCCTCCCTCACGCCTCGGCCCAACCGTCGCCGCCTGCTTGCCAATCCGCACCTCCCACCTTCTGCCAACGACTTGGCCCGTCGTCCCCCCGCCCGCCACTTTCCTTCCACTTCCCCTTTCCTCCCTCATGCCTCATCCCGACTGTCGCCGCGCGCTTGCCAATCCACGCCTCCCGCGGTCCGCTAATGCCTCGACCCGTCCCCGCCACCGCCACTTTCCTTCCCATTCTCCTTTCCTCCCTCACGCCTCGACCTGACCGTAGTGGCCTGATTGCCAATTCGTGCATTCCGCCGCCCGCTAACGCCTCAACCCGTTGTCACCTCCCCCTGCCACTTTCCTTCTTCTTCCCCTTTCCTCCCTCACGCCTCGGCCCAACCGTCGCTGCCTGATAGCCAATCCGTGCCTCTCGCATTCCGCTAACACCTCAAACCATCCCCACTCCTCGCCACTTTCCTTCCTCTTCCCCTTTCCTCCCTCACACTTTGGCCTGACCGTCACTGCCTGATTGCCAATTCACGCCTTCCGACGCCTGCTAACACCTCAACCCGTCCCCACTCCCTGCCACTTTCCTTCCTCTTCCCCTTTCCTCCCTCACACCTCGGCCCAACCGTTGCTGCCTGATTGACAATTCGCGCGTCCCGCCGTCCGCTAACACCTCAACCCGTCCCCACTATGCCACTTTCCTTCCTCTTCCCCTTTCCTCCCTCACGCATCGGCCTGACTGTCGCCGCCTGCTTGCCAATCCGCGCCTCCTGCCGTATGCCAACGCCTCGACCCATCCCCCCCCGCGACTTTCCTTCCTCTTCCCCATTCCTCCCTCACGCCTCGGCCTGAACGTCGCCACCTGATTCCCAGTCCGCGCCTCCCGCCGTCCGCTAACGCCTCGACCCATCCCCCCCCGCCACTTTCCTTCCACTTCCCCTTTCCTCCCTCACGCCTCGGCCCAACCGTCGCCGCCTGCTTGCCAATCCGTGCCTCTCGCATTCCGCTAACACCTCAAACCATCCCCACTCCTCGCCACTTTCCTTCCTCTTCCCCTTTCCTCCCTCACACTTCGGCCTGACCGTCACTGCCTGATTGCCAATTCACGCCTTCCGACGCCTGCTAACACCTCAACCCGTCCCCACTCCCTGCCACTTTCCTTCCTCTTCCCCTTTCCTCCCTCACGCATCGGCCTGACTGTCGCCGCCTGCTTGCCAATCCGCGCCTCCTGCCGTATGCCAACGCCTCGACCCATCCCCCCCCCGCGACTTTCCTTCCTCTTCCCCATTCCTCCCTCACGCCTCGGCCTGAACGTCGCCACCTGATTCCCAGTCCGCGCCTCCCGCCGTCCGCTAACGCCTCGACCCATCCCCCCCCGCCACTTTCCTTCCACTTCCCCTTTCCTCCCTCACGCCTCGGCCCAACCGTCGCCGCCTGCTTGCCAATCCGCACCTCCCACCTTCTGCCAACGCCTTGACCCGTCGTCCCCCCGCCCACCACTTTCCTTCCACTTCCCCTTTCCTCCCTCACGCCTCGGCCCGACTGTCACCGCGTGGTTGCCAATCCGCGCCTTCCGACGCCCGATAACACCTCAACCCGTTGTCACCTCCCCCTGCCACTTTCCTTCCTCTTCCCCTTTCCTCCCTCATGCCTCGGATCAACCGTCGCCGCCTGATTGCCAATCCGCGCTTCCCGCCTTCCGCCAACGCCTCGACCCGTCCCCCCACCACCACGTTCCTTCCTCTTCCCCTTTCCTCCCTCACGCCGCGGCCCGACTGTGGCCGCCTGCTTGCCAATCCACGCCTCCCGCCGTCCGCCAACACCTCTACCCAGTCACCCAGCACTATCCCTTTCCTTCCTCTTCCCCATTCATCCCTCACACCTCGGCCCGACCGTCGCCGCCAGCTTGCCAATCCATGCCTCCCGCCGTCCGCTAATGCCTCGACCCGTCCCCGCCACCACCACTTTCCTTCCCCTTCCCCTTTCCTCCCTCACGCCTCGACCTGACCGTCGCGGCCTGATTGCCAATTCGTGCATTCCGCCGCCCGCTAACACTTCGACCTGTCCCCACTATGCCATTTTCCTTCCTCTTCCCCTTTCCTCCCTCACGTCTCGGCCCAACCGTCGCCGCCTGCTTGCCAATCCGCACCTCCCACCTTCTGCGAACGCCTTGACCCGTCGTCCCCCCGCCCCGCCACTTTCCTTCCACTTCCCCTTTCCTCCCTCACGCCTCGGCCCAACTGTCACCGCGTGGTTGCCAATCCGCGCCTTCCGACGCCCGCTAACACCTCAACCCGTTGTCACCTCCCCCTGCCACTTTCCTTCCTCTTCCCCTTCCCTCCCTCACGCCTCGGCCCAACCGTCGCTGCCTGATTGCCAATCCACGCCACCCGCCGTCCGCTAACACCTCAAACCTTCCCCACTCCCCGCCACTTTCCTTCCTCTTCCCCTTTCCTCCCTCACACCTCGGCCTGACCTTCACCACCTGATTGCCAATTCGTGCATTCCGCCGCCCGCTAACGCTTCGACCTGTCCCCACTCCACCATTTTCCTTCCCCTTCCCCTTTCCTCCCTCACGCCTTGGCTCAACCGTCGCCGCCTGATTGCCAATCCGTGCCTCCCATCTTCTGCCAACGCCTTGACCTGTCGTCCCCCCGCCGGCCACTTTCCTTCCTCTTCCCCTTTCCTCCCTCACGCCTCGGAGTGACTGTCGCCACATGCTTTACAATCCGCGCCTCCCGCCGTCCGCTAAAGCCTCGAACCGTCCCCCTCCGCCTGCCACGTTCCTTCCGCTTCTCCTTTCCTCCCTCATGCCTCGGCCTGACAGTCGCCGCCTGCTTTCCAGTCCGCGCCTCCCGCCGTCCGCCAACGCCTCGACACATTGCCGTCCCCCCAACCCCACCACTTTCCTTCCTCTTCCTCATTCCTCCCTCACGTCTTGGCTCGACCGTCGCCCCCTTCGTCCCAATCCGTGCCTCCCGCCGTCCGCTCACGCCTCGACCCATCCCCTTACATTTGGCTTCCTCTTCAGCTTGCCTCCCTCACGTCTTGTCCCCACCGTTTCCGCCTTCTTCCCAATCCGTGCCTCCCACCGAACGCTCACGCCTCGACCCATCACCCCCCCTTTTGCTTCCTCTTCCCTTTTCCTCCCTCACGCCTTGGCCCCACCGTCGCCACCTTCTTACCAATCCGTGCCTGCCGCCGTCCGATCACACCTTGACCCATCCCCCCGTTTTTTGCTTCCTCTTCCCCTTGCCTCCCTATCACCTTGGCCCCAACGTCACCACCTTCATTCCAATCCGTGCCTGCCGCTGTCTGCTCACGCCTCGACGCATCCCTCCCCTTTGCTTACTCTTCCCATTGCCTCCCTCAAGCCTTGGCCCCACCGTCTCCGCCTTCTTCCCAATCCGCGCCTCCCACCGTCCACTCACGCCTTGACCCATCCCCCCCTTTCTAGCTTCCTCTTCCTCTTGCCTCCCTCACGCCTCATCCCGACCGTCGCTGCCTTCTTCCCAATCTGTGCCTCCCGCCGTCCGCTCACGCCTCGATCAATCCCCCCAACTTTTGCTTCCTCTTCCCCTTGCCACCCTCACGCCTTGGCCCGACCGTCGCCGCCTTCTTCCCAATCCGTGCCTCCCGCCGTCCGCTCACGCCTCGACCCACCCCCCCCACTTTTGAATCCTCTTCCCCTTGCCTCCCTCACGCCTTGGCCCGACTGTCGCCGCCTTCTTCCTAATCCGTGCCTCCCGCCGTCCGCTCACGCCTCGACCAATCCCCTTACATTTTGATTCCTCTTCCCCTTGCCTCCCTCATGCCTTGGCCCAACTGTCGCCGCCTTCTTCCCAACCCGTTCCTCCTGCCGTCCGCTCACGCCTCGACCAAGCCCCCCTTTTTTGCTTCCTCTTTCCCTTGCCTCCCTCACGGCTTGGTCCGACCGCCGCCGCCTTCTTCCCAATCCGTGCCTCCCACCGTCCACTAACGCCTCGACCCATCACCCCCCCTATTGCTTCCTCTTCCCCTTGCCTCCCTCACGCCTTGGCCCCAGCATCGCCGCCTACTTACCAATCCGTGCCTCCGGCCATCTGCTCACGCCTCGACACATCCCCCACACTTTTGCTTCCTCTTCCCCTTGCCTCCCTCACTCCTTGGCCTGACCGTTGCCGCCTTCTTCACAATCCGTGCCTCCCGCCGTCCGCTCACGACTCGACCCATCCCCCCCACATTTGCTTCCTCTTCCCCTTGCCTACCTCACGCCTTGGACCCACCGTCACCGCCTTCTTCCCAATCCGTGCTTCCCACCGACCGCTCACGCCTCGACCCATCACCCCCCATTTTGCTTCCTCTTCCCTTTTCCTCCCTCACGCCTTGGCCCCACCGTCGCCGCCTTCTTCCCAATCCGTGCCTCCCGCCGTCCGCTCACGCCTTGACCCATCACCACCCGTTTTGCTTCCTCTTCCCTTTTTCTCCCTCACGCCTTGGCCCCACCGTCTCCGCCTTCTTCCCAATCCGTGCCTCCCGCCGTCCTCTCACGCCTCGACCCATCCCCCCCACTTCTGCTTCCTCTTCCCCTTGACTCCCTCATGCCTTGGCCCCACCGTCTCCGCCTTCTTCCTACTCCGTGCCTCCCGCCGTCCGCTCACGCCTCGACCCATCCCCCCCACTTTTGCTTCCTCTTCCCCTTGCCTACATCACGCCTTGGTCCGACCGTCGCCGCCTTCTTCCCAATCCGTGTCTCCCACAGTCCGCTCACGCCTCGACGCGTCCCCCACACTTTTGCTTCCTCTTCCCCTTGCCTCCCTCACGCCTTGGCCCGACCGTTGCTGCCTTCTTCACAATCCGTGCCTCCTGCCGTCCGCTCACGCCTCGACCCATCCCCTTACATTTTTATTCCTCTTCCCCTTGCCTCCCTCATGCCTTGGCCCAACTGTCACCGCCTTCTTCCCAACCCGTTCCTCCTGCCGTCCGCTCACGCCTCGACCAAGCCCCCCTTTTTTGCTTCCTCTTTCCCTTGCCTCCCTCACGCCTTGGCCCGACCGTTGCCGCCTTCTTCCCAATCCGTGCCTCCCGCCGTCCGCTCACGCCTTGACCCATTCCCCCGTTTTTTGCTTCCTGTTCCCCTTTCCTCCCTCACAACTTCACCTGACCGTCGCCGCCTTCTTCCCAATCCGTGCCTCCTGCCGTCCGATCACACCTCGACCATTCCCCCTTTTTTTTGATTCCTCTTCTCCATGCCTCCCTCACGCCTTGGCCCGACCGTCGCCGACTTCTTCCCAATCTGCGCCTCCCGCCGTCCGCTCACGCCTTGACCCATCCCCCCCACTTTTGCTTCCTCTTTCCCTTGCCTCCCTCACGCCTTGGCCCCACCGTCGCCGCCTTCTTCCCAATCCGCGCCTCCCACCGTCCACTCACGCCTTGACCCATCCCCCCCTTTCTAGCTTCCTCTTCCTCTTGCCTCCCTCACGCCTCATCCCGACCGTCGCTGCCTTCTTCCCAGTCTGTGCCTCCCGCCGTCCGCTCACGCCTCGATCAATCCCCCCAACTTTTGCTTCCTCTTCCCCTTGCCACCCTCACGCCTTGGCCCGACCGTCGCCGCCTTCTTCCCAATCCGTGCCTCCCGCCATCCGCTCACGCCTCGACCCACCCCCCCCACTTTTGAATCCTCTTCCCCTTGCCTCCCTCATGCCTTGGCCCGACTGTCGCCGCCTTCTTCTTAATCCGTGCCTCCCGCCGTCCGCTCACGCTTCGACCAATCCCCTTACATTTTGATTCCTCTTCCCCTTGCCTCCCTCATGCCTTGGCCCAACCGTCGCCGCCTTCTTCCCAACCCGTTCCTCCTGCCGTCCGCTCACGCCTCGACCAAGCCCCCCTTTTTTGCTTCCTCTTTCCCTTGCCTCCCTCACGGCTTGGTCCGACCGCCACCGCCTTCTTCCCAATCCGTGCCTCCCGCCGTCCGCTCACGCCTCGACCCATCCCCCGCTTTGCCTACTCCTCCCATTGCCTCCCTCACGCCTTGGCATGACCGTCGCTGCCTTCTTCCCAATCCGTGCCTCTCGCCATCCGCTCACGATTCGACCCATCCCCCCCCACTTTTGCTTCCTCTTCCCCTTGCCTCCCTCACTCCTTGGCCCCACCATCACCGCCTTCTTCCCAATCCGTGCCTCCCGACGTCAGCTCACGCCTCGATCGATCCCCCACGCCTTTGCTTCCTCTTCCCTTTTCTTCCCTTACGCCTTGGCCCGACCGTCGTAGCCTCTTCGCAAACCGTGCCTCCGGCCATCTGCTCACGCCTCGACACATCCCCCACCCTTTTGCTTCCTCTTCCCCTTTCCTCCCTCACGCCTTGGCCCGACCGTCAACGCCTTCTTCCCAATCCGTGACTCCAGCCGTCCGCTCACGCATGACCCATCCCCCCGCCTTTGCTTCCTCTTTCCCTTGCCTCCCTCACGCCTTGGCCCCACCGTCGCCGCCTTCTTCCCAATCCGTGTCTCCCACCGTCCGCTCACGCCTCGAGGCGTCCCCCACACTTTTGCTTCCTCTTCCCCTTTCCTCCCTCACGCCTTGGCCCGACCGTTGCCGCCTTCTTCACAATCCGTGCCTCCCGCCGTCCGCTCACGACTCGACCCATCCCCCCCACATTTGCTTCCTCTTCCCCTTGCCTACCTCACGCCTTGGACCCACCGTCACCGCCTTCTTCCCAATCCGTGCTTCCCACCGACCGCTCACGCCTCGACCCATCACCCCCCATTTTGCTTCCTCTTCCCTTTTCCTCCCTCACGCCTTGGCCCCACCGTCGCCGCCTTCTTCCCAATCCGTGCCTCCCGCCGTCCGCTCACGCCTTGACCCATCCCCCCCCGTTTTGCTTCCTCTTCCCTTTTTCTCCCTCACGCCTTGGCCCCACCGTCTCCGCCTTCTTCCCAATCCGTGCCTCCCGCCGTCCTCTCATGCCTCGACCCATCCCCCCCACTTCTGCTTCCTCTTCCCCTTGACTCTCTCATGCCTTGGCCCCACCGTCTCTGCCTTCTTCCTACTCCGTGCCTCCCACCGTCCGCTCACGCCTCGACCCAGCCCCCCCACTTTTGCTTCCTCTTCCCCTTGCCTACATCACGCCTTGGTCCGACCGTCGCCGCCTTCTTCCCAATCCGTGTCTCCCGCCGTCCGCTCACGCCTTGACCCATCCCCCCCACTTTTGCTTCCTCTTTCCCTTGCCTCCCTCACGCCTTGGCCCCACCGTCGCCGCCTTCTTCCCAATCCGCGCCTCCCACCGTCCACTCACGCCTTGACCCATCCCCCCCTTTCTAGCTTCCTCTTCCTCTTGCCTCCCTCACGCCTCATCCCGACCGTCGCTGCCTTCTTCCCAGTCTGTGCCTCCCGCCGTCCGCTCACGCCTCGATCAATCCCCCCAACTTTTGCTTCCTCTTCCCCTTGCCACCCTCACGCCTTGGCCCGACCGTCGCCGCCTTCTTCCCAATCCGTGCCTCCCGCCATCCGCTCACGCCTCGACCCACCCCCCCCCACTTTTGAATCCTCTTCCCCTTGCCTCCCTCATGCCTTGGCCCGACTGTCGCCGCCTTCTTCCTAATCCGTGCCTCCCGCCGTCCGCTCACGCTTCGACCAATCCCCTTACATTTTGATTCCTCTTCCCCTTGCCTCCCTCATGCCTTGGCCCAACCGTCGCCGCCTTCTTCCCAACCCGTTCCTCCTGCCGTCCGCTCACGCCTCGACCAAGCCCCCCTGTTTTGCTTCCTCTTTCCCTTGCCTCCCTCACGGCTTGGTCCGACCGCCACCGCCTTCTTCCCAATCCGTGCCTCCCGCCGTCCGCTCACGCCTCGACCCATCCCCCGCTTTGCCTACTCCTCCCATTGCCTCCCTCACGCCTTGGCATGACCGTCGCTGCCTTCTTCCCAATCCGTGCCTCTCGCCATCCGCTCACGATTCGACCCATCCCCCCCACTTTTGCTTCCTCTTCCCCTTGCCTCCCTCACTCCTTGGCCCCACCATCACCGCCTTCTTCCCAATCCGTGCCTCCCGACGTCAGCTCACGCCTCGATCGATCCCCCACGCCTTTGCTTCCTCTTCCCTTTTCTTCCCTTACGCCTTGGCCCGACCGTCGTAGCCTCTTCGCAAACCGTGCCTCCGGCCATCTGCTCACGCCTCGACACATCCCCCACCCTTTTGCTTCCTCTTCCCCTTTCCTCCCTCACGCCTTGGCCCGACCGTCAACGCCTTCTTCCCAATCCGTGACTCCAGCCGTCCGCTCACGCATGACCCATCCCCCCGCCTTTGCTTCCTCTTTCCCTTGCCTCCCTCACGCCTTGGCCCCACCGTCGCCGCCTTCTTCCCAATCCGTGTCTCCCACCGTCCGCTCACGCCTCGAGGCGTCCCCCACACTTTTGCTTCCTCTTCCCCTTTCCTCCCTCACGCCTTGGCCCGACCGTTGCCGCCTTCTTCACAATCCGTGCCTCCCGCCGTCCGCTCACGACTCGACCCATCCCCCCCACATTTGCTTCCTCTTCCCCTTGCCTACCTCACGCCTTGGACCCACCGTCACCGCCTTCTTCCCAATCCGTGCTTCCCACCGACCGCTCACGCCTCGACCCATCACCCCCCATTTTGCTTCCTCTTCCCTTTTCCTCCCGCACGCCTTGGCCCCACCGTCGCCGCCTTCTTCCCAATCCGTGCCTCCCGCCGTCCGCTCACGCCTTGACCCATCACCCCCCGTTTTGCTTCCTCTTCCCTTTTTCTCCCTCACGCCTTGGCCCCACCGTCTCCGCCTTCTTCCCAATCCGTGCCTCCCGCCGTCCTCTCATGCCTCGACCCATCCCCCCCACTTCTGCTTCCTCTTCCCCTTGACTCTCTCATGCCTTGGCCCCACCGTCTCTGCCTTCTTCCTACTCCGTGCCTCCCACCGTCCGCTCACGCCTCGACCCATCCCCCCCACTTTTGCTTCCTCTTCCCCTTGCCTACATCACGCCTTGGTCCGACCGTCGCCGCCTTCTTCCCAATCCGTGTCTCCCACAGTCCGCTCACGCCTCGACGCGTCCCCCACACTTTTGCTTCCTCTTCCCCTTGCCTCCCTCACGCCTTGGCCCGACCGTTGCTGCCTTCTTCACAATCCGTGCCTCCTGCCGTCCGCTCACGCCTCGACCCATCCCCTTACATTTTTATTCCTCTTCCCCTTGCCTCCCTCATGCCTTGGCCCAACTGTCACCGCCTTCTTCCCAACCCGTTCATCCTGCCGTCCGCTCACGCCTCGACCAAGCCCCCCTTTTTTGCTTCCTCTTTCCCTTGCCTCCCTCACGCCTTGGCCCGACCGTTGCCGCCTTCTTCCCAATCCGTGCCTCCCGCCGTCCGCTCACGCCTTGACCCATTCCCCCGTTTTTTGCTTCCTGTTCCCCTTTCCTCCCTCACAACTTCGCCTGACCGTCGCCGCCTTCTTCCCAATCCGTGCCTCCTGCCGTCCGATCACACCTCGACCATTCCCCCTTTTTTTTGATTCCTCTTCTCCATGCCTCCCTCACGCCTTGGCCCGACCGTCGCCGACTTCTTCCCAATCTGCGCCTCCCGCCGTCCGCTCACGCCTTGACCCATCCCCCCCACTTTTGCTTCCTCTTTCCCTTGCCTCCCTCACGCCTTGGCCCCACCGTCGCCGCCTTCTTCCCAAACCATGCCTCCCGCCGTCCGCTCACGCGTCGACCCATTCCCCCTTTTTTTGCTTCCTCTTCCCCTTTCCTCCCTCACGCCTTGCCCCCACCGTCACCGCCTACTTCCCAATCCGTGCCTCCCGCCATCCGCTCACGCGTCGACGCATCCCCGTCACTTTTACTTCCTCTTCCCCTTGCCTTCCTCATGCCTCAGCCTGACCGTCGCCACCTACTTGACAATCCGCGCCTCCCGTCATCCGCTCACACCTCGACCCATCCCCACACCTTCGCGTCCTCTTCCCTTTTCCTCCCTCACGCCTTGGCCCCACCGTCCCCGCCTACTTCCCAATCCGTGCCTCCCGCCGTCCGCTCACGCCTTGACCCATCCCCCCGTTTTTTGCTTCCTGTTCCCCTTTCCTCCCTCACGACTGGGCCCGACCCTCGCCGCCTTCTTCCTAATTCGTGCCTCCCGCCGTCCGCTCACGCCTCGACCCATCCCCCCCACTTTTGCTTCCTCTTCCCCTTGCCTACATCACGCCTTGGCCCCACCGTCGCCGCCTTCTTCCCAATCCGTGCCTCCCGCCGTCCGCTCATGCCTCGACCCATCCCCCCCTTAATTGCTTCCACTTTCATTCGCCTACCTTACGCCTTGGCCCGACCGTCGCTGCCGTCCTCCCAAAACGTTCCTCTCGCCGTCCGCTCACGCCTCTAACCATCCTCCCCCTTTTTGCTTCCGCTTCCCCTTGTCACCCTCACGCCATGGCCCAACCGTCGCCACCTTCTTCCTAATCCATGCCTTTCGCTGTCCGCTCAGGCCTCGAACCATCCCTGCCTTTTTTGCTTCCTCTTCCCCTTGCCTCCCTCACGCCTTTGCCCGACCGTCACCGCCTTCTTCCTAATCCATGCCTATCGCCGTCCTCTCACGCCTTGACCCATCCCCCCCTTTCTAGCTTACTCTTCCTCTTGCCTCCCTCACACCTCGGCCCAACCATCTCGGCCTTCTTCCCAACCCGTTCCTCTTGCCGTTCGCTCACGCCTCGACCAAGCCCCCCTTTTTTGCTTCCTCTTTCCCTTGCCTCCCTCACGTCTTGGCCCGACCGTCGCCGTCTGCTTCCCAATCCGTGCCTCCCGCGGTCTGCTCAAGCCTTGACCCATCCCTCACCCTTTTGCTTCCTGTTCCCCTTTCCTCCCTCACGCCTTGGCCCGACCGTTGCCACCTTCTTCCCAATCCGTGCCTCCCGCCGTCCGCTCACGCCTCGACCCATCACCCCCCCTATTGCTTCCTCTTCCCCTTGCCTCCCTCACGCCTTGGCCCCAGCATCGCCGCCTTCTTACCAATCCGTGCCTCCCGCCGTCCGCTCACACCTCGACCCATCCGCCCGTTTTTTGCTTCCTCTTCCCCTTGCCTCCTTATCGCCTTGGCCCCACCATCACCAACTTCTTTCCAATCCGTGCCTGCCGCCTTCTGCACACGCCTCGACCCATCCCCCCCCTTTTGCTTCCTCTTCCCCTTTCATCCCTCATGCCTTGTCCCCACCGTCACCGACGTCTTCCCAACCCATGCCTCCCGCCGTCCGCTCACTCCTTGACACATCCCCCATTTTTTGCTTCCTTTTCCCCTTGCCTCCCTCATGCCTTGGCTTGACCGATGCCGCCTTATTCCCAATCCGTGCCTCCCGCCGTCCGCTCACGCCTCGACCCATTCCCCCCCCTTTTTGCTTCCTCTTCCCTTTTCCTCCCTCACGCCTTGGCCCCACCGTCGCCGACTTCTTCCCAATCCGTGCCTCCCAACGTCTGCTCACGCCTCGACCCATCCCCCCCCTCTTTTCCTTCTTCTTCCCCGTGCCTCCCTCACGCCTTGTCCCCACCGTCACCGACGTCTTCCCAATCTGTGCCTCCCGGTGTCCGCTCACGCGTCGAATGATCCCCCCAAATTGCTTATTCTTCACCTTTCCGCCCTCACGCCTTGGCCCAACCGTCGCCGCCTTCTTCCCAATCCGTGTCTCCCGCCGTCCCCTCACGCCTCGACCCATCCCTTCCACTTTTGCTTCCTCTTCCCCTTGCCTCCCTCACACCTTGGCCCCACCGTCGCTGCCTTATTCCCAATCCGTGCCTCCTGCCGTCTGCTCACGCCTCGAGCCATCCCCCCCACTTTTGCTTCCTCTTCCCATTTCCTCCCTCACGCCTTGGCCCCACCGTTGCCGCCTTCTTCCCAATCCGTGCCTCTCGCCGTCCGCTCACGCCTCGACCTATCACCCCCAATTTGCTTACTCTTCCCATTGCCTCCCTCACGCCTTGGGCCCACTGTCGCGCCTTCTTCCCAATCCGTGCCTCCTGCTGTCCGCTCACGCCTCGACCCATCTACCCCACTTTTGCTTCCTCTTCCCCTTTCCTCCCTCAAACCTTGGCCCGACCGTCGCCTCCTTCTTCCCAAACCATGCCTCCCGCCGTCCGCTCACGCGTCGACCCATTCCCCCCTTTTTTGCTTCCTCTTCCCCTTTCCTCCCTCACGCCTTGCCCCTCCGTCACCGCCTACTTCCCAATCCGTGCCTCCCGCCATCCGCTCACGCATCGACGCATCCCCGTCACGTTTGCTTCCTCTTCCCCTTGCCTCCCTCACGCCTTGGCCCAATCGTCGTCGCCTGCTTCCCAATCCTTGCCTCCTGCCGTCCGCTCAAGCCTCGACCCATCTCCCCGCCTTTGCTTCCTTTTCACCTTGCCTTCCTCATGCCTCAGCCTGACCGTCGCCACCTACTTGACAATCCGCGCCTCCCGCCATCCGCTCACACCTCGACGCATCCCCACACCTTCGCGTCCTCTTCCCCTTGCCTCCTTCACGCCTCATCTTGACCGTCGCCGCCTCTTCCCAATCTGTGCCTCCCGCCATCCGCTCACGCCTCAACCCATCCCCCGCTTTGCTTACTCCTCCCATTGCCTCCCTCACGCCTTGGCCTGACCGTCGCCGCCTTCTTCCCAATCCGTGTCTCTCGCCTTCCGCTCACGATTCGACCCATCCCCCCCACTTTTGCTTCCTCTTTCCCTTGCCTCCCTCACGCCTTGGCCCCACCGTTGCCGCCTTCTTCACAATCCGTGCCTCCCGCCGTCCTCTCACGCCTCGACCAATCCCCCCCACATTTGCTTCCTCTTCCCCTTTCCTCCCTCACGCCTTGGACCCACCGTCACCGCCTTCTTCCCAATCCGTGCTTCCCACCGACCGCTCACACCTCGACCCATCACCCCCCTTTTTGCTTCCTCTTCCCTTTTCCTCCCTCACAACTTGGCCCCACCGTCCCCGCCTACTTCCCAATCCGTGCCTCCCGCCGTCCGCTCACGCCTTGACCCATCCCCCCGTTTTTTGCTTCCTGTTCCCCTTTCCTCCCTCACGACTGGGCTCGATCCTCGCCGCCTTCTTCCTAATCCGTGCCTCCCGCCGTCCTCTCACGCCTCGACCAATCCCCCCCACATTTGCTTCCTCTTCCCCTTTCCTCCCTCACGCCTTGGCCCCACCGTCACCGCCTTCTTCCCAATCCGTGCTTCCCACCGACCGCTCACACCTCGACCCATCACCCCCCGTTTTGCTTCTATTCTTTTTTCCTCCCTCATGCCTTGGCACCAACGTCCCCGCCTACTTCCCAATCCGTGCCTCCCGCCGTCCGCTCACGCCTTGACACATCCCCCCGTTTTTTGCTTCCTGTTCCCCTTTCCTCCCTCACGACTGGGCTCGATCCTCGCCGCCTTCTTCCTAATCCGTGCCTCCCGCCGTCCGCTCACGCCTCGACCCATCCCCCCCACTTTTGCTTCCTCTTCCCCTTGCCTACATCATGCCTTGGCCCCACCGTCACCGCCTTCTTCCCAATCCGTGCCTCCCGCCGTCCGCTCATGCCTCGACCCATCCCCCCCTTAATTGCTTTCACTTTCATTCGCCTACCTTACGCCTTGGCCCGACCGTCGCCGCCGTCTTCCCAAATCGTTCCTCCCGCCGTCCGCTCACGCCTCGACCCATCCCCGTTTTTTTCCCTTCCTCTGCCCCTTGCCTCCCTGACGCCTTGGCCCGACTGTCGCTGCCGTCCTCCCAAACCGTTCCTCTCTCCGTCCGCTCACGCCTCGACCCATCCCCGCCTTTTTTGCTTCCTCTTCCCCTTGCCTCCCTCACGCTTTGGCCCGACCGTCACCGCCTTCTTCCTAAACCATGCCTTTCGCCGTCCTGTCACGCCTTGACCAACCCCCCCCCTTTCTAGCTTCCTCTTTCTCTTGCCTCCCTCACGCCTCGGCCCAACCATCGCCGCCTTCTTCCCAAACTGCGCCTCCCGCCGTCTGCTCACGCCTCGACCCATCCCCCCCTCTTTTGCTTCCTCTTCCACTTGCCTCCCTCACGCCTTAGCCCAACCGTCGCCGCCTTCTTCCCAAAGCGTTCCTCCTGCCGTTCATTCACGCCTCGACCAAGCCCCCCTTTTTTGCTTCCTCTTTCCCTTGTCTCCCTCACGTCTTGGCCCGACCGTCGCCGTCTGCTTCCCAATCCGTGCCTCCCGCGGTCCGCTCACGCCTTGACCCATCCCCCACCATTTTGCTTCCTCTTCCCCTTTCCTCCCTCACGCCTTGGCCCGACCGTCGCCGCCTTCTTCCCAATCCGTGCCTCCCAACGTCTGCTCACGCCTCGACCCATCCCCCCCCTTTTGCTTCCTCTTCCCCTTTCCTCCCTCACGCCTTGTCCCCACCGTCACCGACGTCTTCCCAACCCATGCCTCCCGCCGTCCGCTCACGCCTTAACATATCCCCCATTTTTTTGCTTGCTTTTCCCCTTGCCTCCCTCACGCCTTGGCCCGACCGTCGCCGCCTGCTTCCCAATCCTTGCCTCCTGCCGTCCGCTCAAGCCTCGACCCATCCCCCTGCCTTTGCTTCCTTTTCCCCTTTCCTCCCTCACGCCTTGCCCCCACCGTTGCCGCCTACTTCCCAATCCGTGCCTCCCGCCATCCGCTCATGCGTCAACGGATCCCCCTCACTTTTGCTTCCTCTTCCCCTTGCCTCCCTCACGCCTTGGCCCAACCGTCGCCGCCTTCTTCCCAACCCGTTCCTCCTGCCGTCCGCTCACGCCTCGACCAAGCCCCCCTTTTTTGCTTCCTCTTTCCCTTGCCTCCCTCACGCCTTGGCCCGACCGTCGCCGCCTGCTTCCCAATCCTTGCCTCCTGCCGTCCGCTCAAGCCTCGACCCATCCCCCCGCCTTTGCTTCCTTTTCCCCTTGCCCCCCTCATGCCTTGTCCCCATCGTCGCCGACTTCTTCCCAATCCGTGCCTCCCGCCGTCCGCTCACGTCTCAACCCATCCCCCGCTTTGCTTACTCCTCCCATTGCCTCCCTCACGCCTTGGCCTGACCGTCGCCGCCTTCTTCCCAATCCGTGCCTCTCGCCTTCCGCTCACGATTCGACCCAACCCCCCCACTTTTGCGTCCTCTTCCCCTTGCCTCCCTCACGCCTTGGCCCCACCATCGTCGCCTATTTCCCAATTCATTCCTCCCGACATCAGCTCACGCCTCGATAGATCGCCCACGCCTTTGCTTCCGCTTCCCTTTTCCTCCCTTACGCCTTGGCCCGACCGTCGCAGCCTCTTCGCAAACCGTGCCTCCGGCCATCCGCTCACGCCTCGACACATCCCCCACCCTTTTGCTTCCACTTCCCCTTTCCTCCCTCACGCCTTGGCCCGACCGTCGCTGCCTTCTTCCCAATCCGTGCCTCCCAACGTCTGCTCACGCATCGACCCATCCCCCCCTTTTGCTTCCTCTTCTCCTTTCCTCCCTCACGCCTTGTCGCCACCGTCACTGACGTCTTCCCAACCCATGCCTCCCGCCGTCCGCTCACGCCTTGACACATCCCCCATTTTTTTGCTTCCTTTTCCCCTTGCCTCCCTCATGCCTTGGCTTGACCGTCGCCGCCTCCTTCCCAATCCATGCCTCCCGCCGTCCGCTCACGCCCCTACCCATTCCCCCCCCCTTTTTGCTTCCTCTTCCCTTTTCCTCCCTCACGCCTTGGCCCCACCGTCGCCGCCTTCTTACCAATCCGTGCCTCCCGCCGTCCGCTCACGCCTCGACCCATCCCCCCGTTTTTTGCTTCCTTTTCCCATTGCCTACCTCACGCCTTGGTCCCACCGTCGCGCCTTCTTCCCAATCCTTGTCTCCTGCCGTCCGCTCACGTCTCGACCTATTCCCCCCACTTTGCTTGCTCTTCCCCTTGCCTCCCTCATGCCTTGGGCCGACCGTCGCCGCCTTCTTCCTAATCAATGCATTTCATGATCCGCTCACGCCTTGACCCATCGACCCCCTTTTTGGCTTCCTCTTCCCCTTCTCTCCCTCACGCCTCGGCCCCACCGTCGCCGCCAACTTCTCAATTCGTGCCTCCCACCGTCTGCTCACGCCTCAACCCATCCCCCCCAATTTTGCTTCCTCTTCCCCTTTCCTCCCTCACGACTTGGCCTGACCGTCGCCCCCTTCTTCCCAATCCGTGCCTCCTGCTGTCCACTAACGCCTCGACACATCTACGCCACTTTTGCTTCCTCTTCCACTTTCTTCCTTCACACCTTGGCCCGACCGTCGCCGCCTTCTTCCCAATCCGTGCCTCCCGCCGTCCGCTCACGCCTCGAACCATTCCCTTACATTTGGCTTCCTCTTCAGCTTGCCTACCTCACACCTTGGCCCCACCGTCGCCGCCTTCTTCCCAATCCGTGCCTCCCGCCGTCCTCTCACGCCTAAACCCATCCCCCCCACTTTTTCTTCTTCTTCCCCTTGCCTCCCTCACTCCTCTGCTCGACCCTCGCCGCCTTCTTCCCAATCCGAGCCTCCCGCCGTCCGCTCACGCCTCGAACCATCCCCTTACATTTGTCTTCCTCTTCAGCTTGCCTACGTCACGCCTTGACCCCACTGTCGTCGTCTCCTTCCCAATCGGTGCCTCCCGCCGTCCGCTCACACCTCGACCCATCCCGCACCCTTTTGCTTCCTCTTCCCCTTTTCCTCCCTCACGCCTTGGACCCACCGTCGCCGACTTCTTCCCAATCCGTGCCTCCCACCGTCTGCTCACGCCTTGACCCATCCCCCCCCCTTCTGCTTCCTCTTCCCCTTTTCCTCCCTCACGCCTTGGACCCACCGTGCCGCCTTCTTCCCAATCCGTGACTCCCACCGACCGCTCACGCCTCGACCAATCACCCCCCCTTTTACTTCCTCTTCCATTTTCCTCCCTCACGCCTTGGCCCCACCGTCGCCGCCTTCTTCCCAATCCGTGCCTCCCGCTGTCCGCTCACGCCTCGACCCATCCCCCCCCTTTTTGCTTCCTCTTCCCCTTGCCTCCCTCACGCCTTGGCTCAACCGTCGACGCCTTCTTCCCAATCAGTGCCTCCCGCTCACGCCTCCACCCGTCTCCCCCCGCCTTGCCTTCCTCTTCGCCTTGCCGACCTCACGCCTCTGCCCCACCCTCGCCGCTGATTACCGACCCGTGCCGCCCGCCACCCATTCACGCCTCCACCCGTCTCCCCCCGCCTTGCCTTCCTCTTTGCCTTGCCGACGTCACGCCTCTGCCCTACCCTCACCGCCGCCTTAACCGACCCGTGCCTCCCGCCGCCCGGTAACGCCTCGATACATCCCCCCCCGCCTTGGCTTCCCCTTCGCCTTACCGACCTCACGCCTTTGCCCCACCGCCGCCTCCCGCTTACCGAGCCATGCCATCCGCCTCGACCCGTGGCCCCCACCCCCCGCCGCCTCCTCTTTGCCTGGACGACCTCACGCCTTTGCCCCACCGCTGCCGCCAGCTTACCGACCCGTGCCACCCGCCGTCCGCCTCGACCGGTGGCCCCCACACCCGCCGCTTCCTCTTAGCCTGGACGACCTCACGCATTTGCCCCACCGTTGCCGCCCGCTTACCGAGCCGTGCCGCACACCGCCCGCCTCGACCCGTGGCCCCCACCCCCAGCCGCCTCCTCTTCGCCTGGATGACCTCACGCCTTTGCCCCACCGCCGCCACCCGCTTACCGAGCCGTGCCGCCCGTTGTCCGCCTCGACCCATAGGCCCCACCCCCCGCCGCTTCCTCTTCGCCTTGGCGACCTCATGCCTTTGCCCCACCGCCACCGCCTGCTCACCGAGCTGTGCCGCCCGCCTCGAACCGTCCCACCCCCCGCCGATTCCTCTTCGCCTTGACGACCTCACGCCTTTGCCCCACCGCCGCCGCCTGCTTACCGAGCCGTGCCGCCCGCCCCGAAACTTCCCCCCCGCCGCCGCTTTCTCTTCGCCTGGACGACCTCACGCCTTTACCCCACCACCGCTGCCTGCTTACCGAGCCGTACCGCCCGCCCCGAAACTTCCCCCCCGCCGCCCCTTCCTCTTCGCCTGGACGTCCTCACGCCTTTACCCCACCGCCGCCACTCGCCGTCTGCCTCGACCCGTGGCCCCCATCCCCCGCCGACTCCTCTTCACCTGGACAACCTCACTCCTTTGCCCCACCACCGCCGCCCGCTTACCGAGCCGTGCCGCACACCGTCCACCTCGACCCGTGGCCCCCACCCCCCGCCGACTCATCTTCGCCTGGACGACCTCACGCCTTTGCCCCACCGCCGCCGCCCGCTTACCGAGCCGTGCCGCACACCGTCCGTCTCGACCCATGGGCCCCACCCCCCGCCGCTTTCTCTTCGCCTGGACGACCTCACGCCTTTGCCCCAGCGCCGCCGCCCGCTTGCCGAGCAGTGCCGCACACCGTCCGCCTCAATCCGTAGCCCCCACCCTCGCCGCCTCCTCTTCGCCTGGACGACCTCACACCTTTGCCCCACCGCCACCACCTGCTCATATAGCCGTGCTGCCCACCCAAAAACGTCCCCCCCCCCGCCGCCACTTCCTCTTCGCCTGGACGACCTCACGCCTTTGCCCCACTGACACCGCCTGCTCACCGAGCTGTGCCGCCTGCCATCCGCCTCGACCCGTGGCCCCCACACCCCGCCGCATCCTCTTCGCCTGGACGACCTCATGCCTTTGCCCCACCGCCGCCACCCGCTTTCCGAGCCGTGCCGCCCGCTGTCCGCCTCGACCCATTGGCCCCACCCCCCGCCGCTTCCTCTTCGCCTGGACGACTTCACGCCTTTGCCCCACCGCCACCACCTGCTCACATAGCCGTGCTGCCCGCCCCAAAACGTCCCCCCCCCGCCGCCGCTTCCTCTTCGCCTTGACGACCTCACGCCTTTGCCCCACCAACGCCGCCTTCTCACCGAGCCGTGCCGCCCGTCCCAAACCGTCCCCCCCCCTCCGCCGCTTTCTCTTCACCTGCACGACCTCACGCCTTTGCCCCACCGCCGTCGCCTGCTTACCGAGCCGTTCCACCCGCCGTCCGCCTCGACCCGTTCCCCCCACACCCCGCCGCTTCCTCTTTGCCTGGACGACCTCACGCCTTTGCCCCACAGCCGCCGCTCGCCGTCTGCCTCGACCCGTGGCCCCCACACCCCGCCGACTCCTCTTCACCTGGACAACCTCACGCCTTTGCCCCACGGCCGCCGCCTGCTTACCGAGCCGTGCCGCCCGCCCCAAACCATCCCCCCCCGCCGCCGCTTCCTCTTCGCCTTGACGACCTCACGCCTTTGCCCCACTGACACCGCCTGCTCACCAAGCCGTGCCGCCCGTCCCAAACCGTCCCCCCCCTCCAGCACTTTCTCTTCACCTGCACGACCTCACGCCTTTGCCCCACCGCCGCCGCCTGCTTACTGAGCCATGCCGCCCACCGTCCACCTCGAATGGTGGCCCCCACCTCCCGCCACCTCCTCTTCGCCTGGATGACCTTACGCCTTTGCCCCACCGCCGCCGCCTTCTCACCGAGCCGTGCCGCCCGCCCCGACCCCTCCCCTCCCGCTGCCACTTACTCTTCGCCTGGACGACCTCACGCCTTTGCCCCACCACCGCCACCCGCTTACCGAGCCGTGCTCCCTGTTGTCCGCATCGACCCATGGGCCCCACCCCCCGCCGCTTCCTATTTGCCTGGACGACCTCACGCCTTTGCCCCACCGCCACCGCCTGCTCACCAAGCCGTGCCGCCCGCCCCAAAACGTCCCCCCCCGCCGCCGATTCCTGTTCACCTTCTCGACCTCACGCCTTTGCCCCACCGCCGCCGCCTGCTTACCGAGCCGTGCCATCCACCATCCGCCTTGACCCGTGGCCCCCACCACACGCCGCCTCCTCTTAGCCTGGACGACCTCACGCCTTTGCCCCACCACCGCCGCCCGCTTACCGAGCCGTGCCGCACACCGTCTGCCTCCACCCGTGGCCACCACACCCTGCCGCCTCCTAATCACCTGGACGACCTCACACCTTTGCCCCACCGCCGCCACCCGCTTACCAAGCCGTGCCGCCCGCCGTCCGCCTCGATCCATGGGCCCCACCCCCCGCCGCTTCCTCTTTGCCTGAACGACCTCACGCCTTTGCCCCACCGCCGCCGCTCGCCGTCTGCCTCGACCCGTGGCCCCCATCCCCCGCCGACTCCTCTTCACCTGGACAACCTCACGCCTTTGCCCCACCGCCGCCACCCGCTTACCGAGCCGTGCCACCCGCCCCAAACCGTCCCCCCCACGCCGCCGCTTCCTCTTCGCCTTGACGACCTCACGCCTTTGCCCCACTGACACCGCCTTCTCACCGAGCCGTGCCGCCCGTCCCAAACCGTCCCCCCCCTCCGCCGCTTTCTCTTCACCTGCACGACCTCACGCCTTTGCCCCACCGCCGTCGCCCGCTTACCGAGCCGTGCCGCACGCCAACTGTCTCGATGGGTGGCCCCTACCCCCCGCCGACTCCTCTTCGCCTGGACGACCTCATGCCTTTGCCCCACCGCCACCGCCTGCTTACCGAGCCGTTCCACCCGCCGTCCGCCTCGACCCGTTCCCCCCACACCCCGCCGCTTCCTCTTTGCCTGGACGACCTCACGCCTTTGCCCCACCGTCGCCGCCCGCTTACTGAGCCGTGCCGCCCGCCGTCCGCCTCGACCTGTGGCCCCCACCCCCCGCCGTGCAGGAGCAGTCTGCAAACTAGGACCATGCGCGGCAATCAGTTAGCTGAGGGGAATTTGCTCGAGCTTGTCTAGACAACAATTAACATGATGAGGCATGTTTGCAGAGCACAGGGGGTGGGGGACGGATGGCGCCAAGGATGGCGCCAAGGAAAGATAACACCTTGTTGTTAATTGATGGTAGTTAACCACCAATCAGGGATTGCCTAGTATGCAAGGCTTAGCTTCAAGAACCAATCTGTTTAAAACGCGCAGCTTCTGAAAGTCTATAAAACCTCGTGTTTCTGTGCAATAAATTGACATTTGCTTGCATCAAGCTGCGTCCCGTCTCTTCCTTCGCCGCAAATTGGTGACCCCGACGTGATGCGTTTAAGGATCTGACGTGAAGGGCTCTCGAATCGCCTATCTGAGCGACATGCAGCGAATCCCACAGAACTTTGAATGATCTGCTGAAAGGAAGCAGGAGCCGGCCAGAAATCCCTCTGGAGTTGAGAGGTGAGCTGTGGGAAATCCGTAATGGGGAACCAGGCTTCGTCCCCAGAAAGAGACGTATATGGACTCACGAAAGGTCTTCTAGTCAGATCAGGGAGTCCGTGCCTCAGTTTCCTCAAATGGTGACCTCTCTGGTGGTGTTCCGAAGCCTTGGAAGAATAAGGACGGAAAAAAGACAGCTCGTGGAAGAGGGCTGCGTTCCGGAGGAGACGGCTTGGCTGAACTTGCTGTCTGGACCAGGCGGACAACCTAAACCCCGAGGATAACACCTGTATTCATCGAGACAGGTGAGCAGCCAAGAAACTTTAGAGACTTTGAAAGAATGAAAGTGTGTACATACAGCAGCCAGTTGTATGATGCTGCCACGGGGGGGAACTCCGTGTTGGGAATGCATTTAGCATCTTGGTGGCAAATTCTGACTACTCTTTGCCAAGTGTGGACTAATTCTACTAACAGTGCTAAACCAGAGGAAGCTGTAAATTCCACCGACAGCGCGACTCTTCTCAAGACACCGTCAGTGATGGCGATTCTGTCCACACCTCCTCTGCCCCCAAAGCTTCTGTCACTGATTGCAGCGACCCTCACAACACAGGACCAAGCACGGGAACAGGACAACTCGGACAATGATTTTATTGACACTGATAAACCTTTTGATCCAGGTCCTATAGATCTGGAAAAGGAGCTAGACCTTTCCCCCACCCCCTTGTCTCTCCTGATGCATTGATTGTATTTTTGGGGAGGGTGAAAGGGAGTCTGAGGGATTGGTGGCAGGAATGCAAGTGGGAAACGCTTAAGTGATGGGATTTGGGAGTCGCTATGACATGTTCAGTATTTTGTCAGACAAATCAACCTCCAGAGTGGCAGCCTGTGCAATACGAGGCTGTTCTAGAGTTAAGCAAAGCACTGGGGGAAGGGAGGATTCACAATGAGAGAACAACTAGGTATTGTGAAGGAGAATAGGAAAGATAAACATGGTTATCTAGTGTTTCATAGGTGTCTGCATGCTTGTAGAGATATATAGCTATGTAACTGCATGAATGATTTCTGCCCTGAGCCTGGTGGAGCATACAGCTGCGGTTTGCGTCCGGGCTCAGAGATGTAAATAGGGGCTTCTTTGTTACGGTAAAAGTTTTTCTCTTTGCATAAAAAAGAGAGGGAATGAGGGGAATGACCCCAGAGGTATGTTCAGAGAAGGCATGCGATGTTTCGAACTTTTTGACTGAACCAGTTCTTGTTTGGTGTGCCTTTCCACCTATGTATAATGTTAATCCAAAAGAAGATGATATTGTTTACACTTTGAGTGTCGATAATTGTCTTTCTGTAGATGCTAATGTAGTAGGAGGCTATGATGGGAACGTGTCGCAGCAGTTCTTCTCTTATCCAGAGTAACAGCAGGGAAAGCATTAAAGAGTTAAATCACCTTGTTTGGTAGGCAGTTAAGAATGCGAGTCAAAATTGCCACTGCTTTTTATTGTTGGTTCAGGGACATGGCTGTGAGGAATTTGATGGTATGTGCTGAATGGATTTTAGGCGCCCCATTGCAGCAACATGTTATCAAAATCTGAGAAAATTTCAGCCTTTTTGGCATTCATTCAATCAATTGGCAGTATTGTTTGTTTGCTATTACCTTGGTTGCTGTCATGTTTGCAAGGGCCCTGCAGAACATGGCAAACCTGGTACTAGCTGTTCAAAAACAAAAAGGGGAAATTGTAAAATTGTACGGAACAGAGACAGTGGGTTATTTTGACACTGATAATATGTCTCAGTTTTTTCTTTGTTCTATTACTTATACCTTGGTTTTACTTGTTCGGTTTCAAAGGTTCTTTTTGTGCAACAGGAAGGGGGAGATGCAGGAGCAGTCTGCAAACTAGGACCATGCGCGGCAATCAGTTAGCTGAGGGGAATTTGCTCGAGCTTGTCTAGACAACAATTAACATGATGAGGCATGTTTGCAGAGCACAGGGGGTGGGGGACGGATGGCGCCAAGGATGGCGCCAAGGAAAGATAACACCTTGTTGTTAATTGATGGTAGTTAACCACCAATCAGGGATTGCCTAGTATGCAAGGCTTAGCTTCAAGAACCAATCTGTTTAAAACGCGCAGCTTCTGAAAGTCTATAAAACCTCGTGTTTCTGTACAATAAATTGACATTTGCTTGCATCAAGCTGCGTCCCGTCTCTTCCTTCGCCGCAAATTGGTGACCCCGACGTGATGCGTTTAAGGATCTGACGTGAAGGGCTCTCGAATCGCCTATCTGAGCGACATGCAGCGAATCCCACAGAACTTTGAATGATCTGCTGAAAGGAAGCAGGAGCCGGCCAGAAATCCCTCTGGAGTTGAGAGGTGAGCTGTGGGAAATCCGTAATGGGGAACCAGGCTTCGTCCCCAGAAAGAGACGTATATGGACTCACGAAAGGTCTTCTAGTCAGATCAGGGAGTCCGTGCCTCAGTTTCCTCAAATGGTGACCTCTCTGGTGGTGTTCCGAAGCCTTGGAAGAATAAGGACGGAAAAAAGACAGCTCGTGGAAGAGGGCTGCGTTCCGGAGGAGACGGCTTGGCTGAACTTGCTGTCTGGACCAGGCGGACAACCTAAACCCCGAGGATAACACCTGTATTCATCGAGACAGGTGAGCAGCCAAGAAACTTTAGAGACTTTGAAAGAATGAAAGTGTGTACATACAGCAGCCAGTTGTATGATGCTGCCACGGGGGGGAACTCCGTGTTGGGAATGCATTTAGCATCTTGGTGGCAAATTCTGACTACTCTTTGCCAAGTGTGGACTAATTCTACTAACAGTGCTAAACCAGAGGAAGCTGTAAATTCCACCGACAGCGCGACTCTTCTCAAGACACCGTCAGTGATGGCGATTCTGTCCACACCTCCTCTGCCCCCAAAGCTTCTGTCACTGATTGCAGCGACCCTCACAACACAGGACCAAGCACGGGAACAGGACAACTCGGACAATGATTTTATTGACACTGATAAACCTTTTGATCCAGGTCCTATAGATCTGGAAAAGGAGCTAGACCTTTCCCCCACCCCCTTGTCTCTCCTGATGCATTGATTGTATTTTTGGGGAGGGTGAAAGGGAGTCTGAGGGATTGGTGGCAGGAATGCAAGTGGGAAACGCTTAAGTGATGGGATTTGGGAGTCGCTATGACATGTTCAGTATTTTGTCAGACAAATCAACCTCCAGAGTGGCAGCCTGTGCAATACGAGGCTGTTCTAGAGTTAAGCAAAGCACTGGGGGAAGGGAGGATTCACAATGAGAGAACAACTAGGTATTGTGAAGGAGAATAGGAAAGATAAACATGGTTATCTAGTGTTTCATAGGTGTCTGCATGCTTGTAGAGATATATAGCTATGTAACTGCATGAATGATTTCTGCCCTGAGCCTGGTGGAGCATACAGCTGCGGTTTGCGTCCGGGCTCAGAGATGTAAATAGGGGCTTCTTTGTTACGGTAAAAGTTTTTCTCTTTGCATAAAAAAGAGAGGGAATGAGGGGAATGACCCCAGAGGTATGTTCAGAGAAGGCATGCGATGTTTCGAACTTTTTGACTGAACCAGTTCTTGTTTGGTGTGCCTTTCCACCTATGTATAATGTTAATCCAAAAGAAGATGATATTGTTTACACTTTGAGTGTCGATAATTGTCTTTCTGTAGATGCTAATGTAGTAGGAGGCTATGATGGGAACGTGTCGCAGCAGTTCTTCTCTTATCCAGAGTAACAGCAGGGAAAGCATTAAAGAGTTAAATCACCTTGTTTGGTAGGCAGTTAAGAATGCGAGTCAAAATTGCCACTGCTTTTTATTGTTGGTTCAGGGACATGGCTGTGAGGAATTTGATGGTATGTGCTGAATGGATTTTAGGCGCCCCATTGCAGCAACATGTTATCAAAATCTGAGAAAATTTCAGCCTTTTTGGCATTCATTCAATCAATTGGCAGTATTGTTTGTTTGCTATTACCTTGGTTGCTGTCATGTTTGCAAGGGCCCTGCAGAACATGGCAAACCTGGTACTAGCTGTTCAAAAACAAAAAGGGGAAATTGTAAAATTGTACGGAACAGAGACAGTGGGTTATTTTGACACTGATAATATGTCTCAGTTTTTTCTTTGTTCTATTACTTATACCTTGGTTTTACTTGTTCGGTTTCAAAGGTTCTTTTTGTGCAACAGGAAGGGGGAGATGCAGGAGCAGTCTGCAAACTAGGACCATGCGCGGCAATCAGTTAGCTGAGGGGAATTTGCTCGAGCTTGTCTAGACAACAATTAACATGATGAGGCATGTTTGCAGAGCACAGGGGGTGGGGGACGGATGGCGCCAAGGATGGCGCCAAGGAAAGATAACACCTTGTTGTTAATTGATGGTAGTTAACCACCAATCAGGGATTGCCTAGTATGCAAGGCTTAGCTTCAAGAACCAATCTGTTTAAAACGCGCAGCTTCTGAAAGTCTATAAAACCTCGTGTTTCTGTACAATAAATTGACATTTGCTTGCATCAAGCTGCGTCCCGTCTCTTCATTCGCCGCACCGCCGCTTTTTATTCGCCTGGACGACCTCACGCCTTTGCCCCACCGTTGTCGCCCGCTTACCAAGCCGTGCCTCCCGCCCCAAACCGTCCCCCACCCCCCGCCGCTTTTTCTCCGCCTAGACGACCTCACGCCTTTGCCGCACTGCCGCCCGCTTACCGAGCCGTGCCGCACACCGTCCGCCTCGACCCATGGCCCCCATCCCCCACCGCCTCCTCTTCACCTGGACGACCTCACGCCTTTGCCCCACCACCGCCGCCTGCTTACCGAGCCGTGCCGCACACCGTCCGTCTCGACCCGTGGCCCCCGCCCCCCGCCGCTTTTTCTTCGCCTGGACGACCTCACGCCTTTGCCCCACCGTTGCCGCCCGCTTACCGAGCCGTGCCTCCCGCCGCCCGCTCACGCCTCCACCCGTCTCCCCCCGCCTTTCCTTCCTCTTCGCCTTGCCGATATCACACCTCTGCCCCACCCTCGCCGCTGATTACCAACCCGTGCCGACCGCCGCCCACTCACACCTTAACCCGCCCCTTCCCACCCTTGGCTTCCCCTTCGCCTAACCGACTTCATGCCTCTGCCCCACCCTCACCGCCGCCTTAACCGACCTGTGCCTCACCGTCGCCCGGTAACGCCTTGATCCGTCCCCCCCCGCCTTGGCTTCCCCTTCGCCTTACTGACCTCACGCCTTTGCCCCACCGCCGCCTCCCGCTTACTGAGCCATGCCGTCCGCCTCGACCGGTGGCCCCCACACCCCGCCGCTTCCTCTTCGCCTTGACGACCTCACGCCTTTGCCCCACCGCCGCCACCTGCTCACCGAGCCGTGCTGCCCGCCCCGACCCCTCCCCCCCCGCCGCCACTTACTCTTCGCCTGGACGTCCTCACGCCTTTGCCCCACCGCCGACACCCGCTTACCGAGCCGTGCCGCCCGTTGTCCGCCTCGACCCATGGGCCCCACCCCCCCGCCGCTTCCTATTTGCCTGGACGACCTCACGCCTTTGCCCCACCGCCACCGCCTGCTCACCGAGCCGTGCCGCCCGCACCGAACCACCCCCCGCCGCCGCCGATTCCTGTTCACCTTCTCGACCTCACGCCTTTGCCCCACCACCGCCATCTGCTTACTGAGCCGTGCCATCCACCATCCGCCTCGACCCGTGGCCCCCACCACCCGCCGCTTCCTCTTTGCCTTTACGACCTCACGACTTTGCCACACCGTCGCCACCCGCTTACCGAGCCGTGCCGCCCACCGTCCGCCTCGACCCATAGGACCCACCCCCCGCCGCTTCCTATTCGCCTGGACGACCTCACGCATTTGCCCCACCGCTGCCGCTCGCCGTCTGCCTCGACCCGTGGCTCCCACCCCCCACCGCTTCCTCTTCGCCTTGGCGACCTCACGCCTTTGCCCCACCGCCACCGCCTGCTCACCGAGCCGTGCCGCCCGCCCCAAACCGTCCCCCCCCCCGCCGCCGATTCCTGGTCGCCTTCTCGACCTCACACCTTTGCCCCACCGCCGCCGCCTGCTTACCGAGCCGTGCCATCCACCGTCCGACTCGACCCGTGGCCCCCACCACCCGCCGCCTCCTCTTAGCCTGGACGACCTCACGCCTTTGCCCCAACACCGCCACCCGCTTAACGAGCCGTGCCGCACACCGTCCGCCTCGACCCGTGGCCCCCACCACCCGCCGCCTCCTCTTAGCCTGGACGACCTCACGCCTTTGCCCCACCACTGCCACCCGCTTAATGAGCCGTGCCGTCCACCCTCCGCCTCGACCCGTGGCCCCCACCCCCCGCCGCCTCCTCTTCGCCTGGACGACCTCACGCCTTTGCCCCACCGCCGCCGCCCGCTTGCCGAGCAGTGCCGCACACCGTCCGCCTCGATCCGTAGCCCCCAGCCTCGCCGCCTCCTCTTCGCCTGGACGACCTCACACCTTTGCCCCACCGCCACCACCTGCTCACATAGCCGTGCTGCCCACCCAAAAACGTCCCCCCCCCCCGCCGCCACTTCCTCTTCGCCTGGACGACCTCACGCCTTTGCCCCACTGACACCGCCTGCTCACCGAGCTGTGCCGCCTGCCATCCGCCTCGATCCGTGGCCCCCACACCCCGCCGCATCCTCTTCGCCTGGACGACCTCATGCCTTTGCCCCACCGCCGCCACCCGCTTTCCGAGCCGTGCCGCCCGCTGTCCGCCTCGACCCATTGGCCCCACCCCCCGCCGCTTCCTCTTCGCCTGGACGACTTCACGCCTTTGCCCCACCGCCACCACCTGCTCACATAGCCGTGCTGCCCGCCCCAAAACGTCCCCCCCCGCCGCCGCTTCCTCTTCGCCTTGACGACCTCACGCCTTTGCCCCACCAACGCCGCCTGCTCACCGTGCCGTGCCACCCATCCCAAACCGCCCCCCCTCCTCCGCCTCCTCTTCGCCTGGACGACCTCACGCCTTTGCCCCACCGCCACCACCCGCTTACCGAGCCGTGCCTCCCGCCGTCCGCCTCGACCCATGGGCCTTACTCCCCGCCGCTTCCTCTTTGCCTGGACGACCTCACGCCTTTGCCCCACCGCCGCCGCTCGCCGTCTGCCTCGACCCGTGGCCCCCACCCCCTGCCACTTCCTCTTCACCTTGACGACCTCACGCCTTTGCCCCATCGCCGCTGCCTGCTCACTGAGCCGTGCCGCCTGCCCCCACCCGTCCCCCCACCGCCGCTTCCTCTTCGCCTGCACGACCTCACGCCTTTGCCCTGCCGCCCGCTCACCAGCCCGCGCCGTCCGCCAACGCCCCCAGCCGCCCCCTGTCCCCCCCGCTGCTTCCCCTTCGCCTTGGCCACCTCACGCCTTTGACCTGCCGCCCGCTCACCGGCCCGCACCACCTGCCAACGCCCTCAGCCACCCCCCGTCCCCCCCGTTGCTTCCCCTTCGCCTTGGAGACCTCACGCCTTTGCCCCGCCGCCCGCTCACCGGCCCATGCTGAGGGCAACGACCCCAGCCACCCCCCGTCCCCCCCGCCCTTTCGCCTTGCCGACCTCACGCCTTGGCGGCGCCGCCGCCCGCTCACCGACCCGCGCCGCCCCACCAACGCCCCCAGCCCCCCCCCCCCCGTCCCCCCCCGCCCTTTCGCCTTGCCGACCTCACGCCTTGGCCCCGCCGCCCCCCATCCCTTCCCTTTGGCGACCGCACGCCTTGGCCCCGCCACCCGCCAACGCCCCTAGCCGCCCTCCGTCCCCCCCTCCCCGTCCCCTTGGCGACCTCACGCCTTTGCCCCACCGCCCGCCAACCCCCCCAGCCGTCCCCTGTCCCCCCCGCCCCTTCCCCTTGGCGACCTCATGCCTTGGCCCCGCCGCCCACTCACTGGCCCCTCGCCGCCCCCCAACGCCCCCAGCCACCCCCCGTCCCCCCCCGCCCCTTCCCCTTGCCGACCTCACACCTTGGCCCCGCCGCCCGCTCTCCGGCCCGCGCTGCCCGCCAACGCCCCCAGCCGCCCCCCCCTGCCGCTTCCCCTTGCCGACCTTACACCTTGGCCCTGCCGCCTATTCACCGGCCCGCGCCGCCCGCTGTCTGCCCCCAGTCGCCCTCCCTGCCGCTTCCCCTTGCCGACCTCACGCCTTGGCCCCACCGCCTGCTCACCGGCCCATGCCGTCCGCTAAGTCTACTAGCAATGTCTAATTCCTGATTTTGTTTGCCTATGCACTTGAGTCTACACATCCAAAGGGCACCATTCTGCTTTCAGGCTGGAATATCCCACCATTAGTTTTGGAGGTTACTTTATCAATCAAGCTGATGTTTAGCTTGTCCCAGTAAGACTCATAGTTAAGAAAAATTGCTGCTAAGATCCCTCAATCCCTACTCAGCTATCAGCCATGACCTCACAGTACCTTGGAAGCAGCAATAAAGCCAGCTCCACAACCCTGTCCCACAAGCTAGGTATGTGTTGCTATTCTCATTAAGTCTTGTAGCCAGAAAGCCTTTGTGCTAAGAGGAAATTATGTGAATACCTGTTCAGAAGATACTTGCCCTTACTGGACTTGGCTCTCACCTCACTTCTCCATTTACCTTTGGTCTTCTCCCTTGTCGATACATGGAGAACCAGGCTCAATAGTCCCCTAAATATTTTATAGGAATAGCAATTTCATTGCCAAAGGTCTATTTCTAATCCATGGATATCCTTGGAGCAGTAATTTTTGATATGTCACCTAGAGCTGTGCTGGTCTGCTCATCTTGCTATGAGGTTAAAGCTCTTAAAAGCAGGTGGGCTCTGGAGAAAACGGAGCTAATTCATAATTTCTCATTTGAATTTCCCAACTGTCTCTTCACACCAAACTCTTTTGTCCTTCATTCCTCTGGTACTTGATACTGCAACAACACAATGACTACTGGCAAAGGGGAATGCTGTGTCCCCTCACATCAGAGGACAGGACTCCTTCAATCAAAGGGGAAAATAGCCTGTTTAGACTCTCTGTGGATGTGCAGGAGGAACTGCACATAGAGAAGAGGCATGAAACTCTTGGAAGTACTGTCTGATATGCACCATAGCTAGTAAGGGATGAGGTAGGCTCTCCAGGAGGGGAAAAGGGGAAGGCAGCATGTGAAGGGAAGCATAGTGTGGAGCCTGAGTGTGGCTTTAAAATCAAATGAAAAATCCAATGTCTTAACTCTGGAAGTTTGCCTGAGGGACAGACTCCAGATCAGCTGCAAGTAACAGGAAAATAAAGACAATAGCTTGTCCTGTTGCACTTTTCAGGGGAAGGTCTGCAAAGAGCGCAGAATGGGGAGAACCACAAACTGCACACCCCAGTGCTGGGTACATGGATGGGGGAGATCCCCTGTCTTCCAAGTGGGAACGGAGCAAATGTGGCAGGGTACCCATACACTACCAGACGTGATCCTTCACAGCAACCCCTTTGCAGTGGAATCCCAATGATACACCATGCACACATAGCCACATGGCTGTTGGCTGGCTGAGCCCTCCCTTTGTGGGTGTAGCACAGGGTGTCCCTATCTGGTGGCTCACAGGGAACCTAGGCTATGTTCTATCTATGCTCCCACTGGTGGGGTTGAGCTAGCAGTGAGGCCAGAGCTGTGTGAGCATAGTGCAGCTTTCAAACTCAGACTCTCAGCATGGCCTGTAGAATGAGGCACAGGGTTAGCTTGGGGTACCTATCTGCTGTAGCACTGATTCAGATTCAGTGGGCTCAGAGCATAGTTGCCTGCAGTCCACTAAGCAGCCATCCTCGCAGAAGAGCAGGCATCCAGCCAATGTTGTTCAGCCCTTGTCCCCTTGAAGTGTATTGCATCACAGCTGCTGGAAAGCTGCCCCCCACAACTCTGTCTTCCCTGCAGCCCCACAACATCAACATGTGTAGAGGGATTTTTAAAGGACCAAGGACATAAGTTACCATTGTCTGGGTTGGACAACCTAGGCCTGTTAGTTGAAGCTGCAGAGCACCTTTAAATTGTCCTGGGAACAAGCAGTGTGAGAAAGAAAACAAGCTATGCACAAACAAGAAGCCAGGTGCAGAGCAAGTCCTGGGAACCGCGAAATCAGCACACTCTCATCAGCACACTCTGATCAGGCGCCTGCAGCATGCTCACCAGTCAGCCACACGAACACCCATGTGGCCAGAGATTTTTATCCAATCACCTGTGTGTAAAGTCAGGTGAGCGGTCGGTTTAAGTTATAAATATGACCTCTTTGTTTAATAAAGTGAGCAGGGCATGTAGCCATATTGGTGTGATTGTTGTGACTTGGCCGACTCTCCACAGGGGACCCTCTTCGTCTGGTGCCCAAACAGGGACCCATTTATTCGCTTAAATGTGGTTCGCTTAAATGCAGTTTAGCTTAAATGCTGTTCGCTTAAATGCGGAAGTCTCTGTGCATCGGACCCGAAGGGAAGTTGTCCGATTAGGGAGCTGGAGGTCGGAGGCGGGCAGAAACTGGAAGGTGAATAGCAGAGTCCAGAGTTCGGTGTAGAGCTGCAGATCGCACCCCCGCCAGTGGTAAGACCGCGTAGCGTAAATCGCAGCAGGGCTCTCCACTGAATTCCTCTCGGGGGGGGGGGGGGGGGGGGGGCACTAAGGAAGACCATGATGAGTGTGGCGGGACTCCCCGTTGATATCCTTTCTGTGAGAGGGGAGAGCTCTCAGGAAGATCGCGATGGAATTAGACACGGCAATTAAACTGTTAACTGGCATCCTCCTTAAGAGAGGTGAGAGCATTAAAGAAACGGAAGTGGAGACCTTAGTTCGCTGGGCACGAAAAAAGAATAAGATCCCTGAGCCCGCGTTATTGTTTAGTATTGTGGAATGGAGAGTAGTGGGAAATTGCCTCTGGGATACTACGATCGAGGGAGGCAAAGAAGGAAAAGAAGCTAAAGCTTTAGGAGTGACGTGGCAGTTGATAGTTAACACTCTGGAAACTATGAAGGCAGAAAATAAAGTAGCGGCGGCAGCTATAGAAGCATTGGGGGTAGATGTGGTAGAAAAGACAATAGAGCAGAAGGGTGATTCACCTAAGCCTTGTCTCTTGGCTACATTTTTCGGAGTTGGGCATACTCGTCCTATGAAGGGTATGTCCGCCCCTGTGTGTTCAACAGTAAAGGAGCTTTTAGATAAGACAGCAGTCAGACCTTAAGTTACTCCTTGGGGGTCTGCTGTAACTGGGCCAAAACCGGAAGAGGCTTGTTGAGCACCCCAGGAAGGTGGGGCAGCGAGTCGTGCTGCACCAATCGGAGCTGTGGGTGGAGCAAGACCAAAACGGAGGGTGGCGACAGCTCGTATGTCACATCAGGGCAGGCAAAAGCACCATCCGATGATGTATCCTCCTCTTCCTGAAACATCATTGGACAAATTTGAGGAGGAAGGCGGGGAGAAGCCTTGTGATAACAATACAGAGAAATCCTTACAGGAGGTAATAGATAAATTAAGAAACCTGGAAAAGTGAGTTGATATGAACCTGCCTACTACTTCAATACCTGTAGCTCCTCCAGATAGCCCAACTACACCTCCGATGCTGAACTCGAGAAAAGATCCAATTCTACAGCGTTGGTCTGGTGGTGTTTGTGATGCTAGTTTGGAAGGTGACTGGCAGGTGACTAGCTCCTTAGCTTGTCCAGTAGTGGTTAATAATCAGGATGCACATAACTGGGACATGATTTATGGACGGTTAATGATCAGATTTTAGCGATGGGAGTGTTGCAACCTGGTCTTCCACCTTTTATGATGATCCCTCAGAATTGGCAAATTGTTGTGATAGACTTGAAACACTATTTCTTCACGATTCCCTTACATCTTGACGACACGCAAAGATTTGCATTCACTCTGCCATCAATAAACCGTGCCGCTCCAGCCAAACGGTATGAATGGGTTGTCTTACCACAAGGAATGAACTCTCCTACGATGCGTCAGACTTTTGTACATTGAGCACTTGTTCCGTTAGGGCAGCGTTGGCCTCACGTCCTAATCTATCATTATAAGGACCATATTTTATTGACCGCTGAACAAGGGATTTCAGATGATCAACTGAAATGGCTTCTTGACCACCTTCTATCAAGTGTTTTGATTGTGGCACCTGAGAAGGTTACACGTTCGGCCCCATGGAAATATCTAGGCTAGCTCATCTCGGATGCTCAGATCCAACCACAGAAGGTGACCCTTACTACACAAATAACTAATCTGAATGATGCTCAAAGGCTTTTAGGAGACCTAGAGTGGGTTCGTAATATAGTTGGCCTCAATAACGATGATTTGCAACTGTTCCGATCCTGGTTGCATGGCACCAAAGCCAACAGTCCTCGAACTTGTTCACCAGAACAGAGGGCTGCCCTAGAAGTTGTGTCCCACAAAATTCAGACTGGCTGGTGTGGTTGCCAAATGGCAAATCATCCGTTATTCTTTTCTGGTTTGTAATGTTGCCACTTCACCTTTTGCCCTTATTTTACTATGTCAAAAGAAAAAGGGGGAAAATACGGTGATCGTTTTAGAGTGGTTGTTTTTTACATTGCAACCCAGACATCGTATTTTAAGTCGTCCTGAAGCAGTAGCGGCCTCGGTGAGAAAAGGAAGAGACAGGATTGTTGAAATTGATGGGACTGAACGGGCAGATATCAGTATTCCAGTCTGTGGTGATGATTATGAGTGGCTCCTGAGACATTCAACAGCCATACAGGAAGCCTTGATGTTTTATACAGGTGTTGTACACAACAACCAGCCAAAAGGACCTCTCTGGAAGATGTTAGAACATTACCAGTGGATTGTGAGACCGTTACGCTCAAAAAGGCCAGTTGAAGGGCCAACGGTGTTTACAGATGCAGGACGAAAGATGAAGAAGACTGCGTGTGTTTGGCAATCCGATAATCAGTGGCAGAAACACGTGATCACTGGTGAACCACGGGACAACCTTCAAACCTTAGAACTGAAAGCAGTGTGTTGGGCATTGGGAAGCTGGAACGACACACCTGTAAACATAGTATCAGACTCATTGTACGTAGTTGGTGTAGTACAGCGCATTGAAGATGCCTTGTTGAGAGAGGCAAAGAATCCACATCTTGGTGAAATGTTTATACAACTGCGTAGTACTCTTCGACAGAGAAAACATGAATTTTGTATTATGCATATTAGAAGTCATCAGTGGACCATTGGTTTGGGCGAAAGTAATGCTAGAGCTGATGAAGCGGTCAGCTGTCTGGCAATAACTCCTCCAACAAATAAGCTTGAAGAAGCTCGTAACAGCCACGAGATGTTTCATCAGAATGCAAAGTCTTTACATCAACAGTATCAAATACCCATAGCAGATGCAAAGGGTATTGTCCGCTCCTGTCCTCAATGTAGTCATCATGGACCTGGTTTAGGGGTGGGCACTAACCCAAAAGGTCTGAAGGCACTTCAGGTTTGGCAAATGGATGTAACACATGTACCTGATATTGGGAAGCTTAAGTATGTGCATGTCACAATTGACACCTATTCTCATTTTATATGGGCCACTGCACAAACCGCTGAAAAGGCATTACATGTGGAGAGACAGTTAATGCCTTTTTTTACTGTCATGGGAGTACCTGTAGAAATAAATACAGAGCGTATTGTAGTCAGCAAGTCGATAGGTTTATGACAACTTGGGGAATTAAACACGTTAAAGGGATTCCTCACTCCCCAACGGGGCAAGCAGTTGTTGAAAGGGCAAAGCGTACACTGAAGGATTATCTTCAGAGACAGAAAGTATCGCAGGATATAGATGTAACTAAACGGTTGACTAAGGTGTTGTTTACCTTAAACTATCTCTCCCTTACGGAGGATAGAGAGGGACCACCTGTTGTTATACATCACCAAACAGCACGAGGGAACCAAACAGCTACAGTTCCTGGTTTGAATGTTTTGTATAAAAATATGGCTTCAGGCGTATTGGAAGGACGTAATCCGGTGTTATTTACCAGTAGAGGTTATTTTTGTATCTCCACAGATGAAGAACCTATATGGGTCCCTAGCAAGTTTGTGTGACCTGTGTGTCAAGATCAGAAGACAGAAGAGAAGACTCAGAGCGAGCAGACGGAATAAACTGTCTATGTTGTAAGGGATGTAACCCGCGGGTATTATGCCAGTGTATGCTATGTGGGGTAAAACGGTTCTGTAAGCCAAAGCTGAAATGTAAATGGTGTAAAGAGTGTATGTGTTTGATTGGTAACTGGGCATGAAGCAAGAGAAAGCATATGACTAGTGGAATACCATGCTGATTGGAGACAGTATACATCATCAGAATCCATGAAAGCAGCCATTTGTGGGGTGGAATATGTAAAACAATAAATAAATTAAATTTTAAAAAAAAAGTGGAAATTGCAAGAGTAAACATGTTTCAGTGGTCGACTTAGATTACGGTCTTGATGAATTTTTTACCCATTGGCCAAAGTATTTTTGACATCTTGCCTAGGACAAACATATGGGTGACATGGGCAAATATCACGGGAGTAACAGACTTTTGTTTAAGTCTGCAACAGGCAGACAACCCCTTTAGAGCTTGTTTAATTGGTATTCCCCTGCAAGAGAATGAAACAAATTTTGATGGTTTTTGGAATGTTAAAGCAGTGGATCTGACTTCCAATCAGAATGGTACATGTATGAGTCCAAATGGGCAATATGTTTGGCCTTCTATGCGTAATGCAGCGTGGCAGAAGACAGTTACTGAGAATTTGAATCGACCATATCATTTACCTTTGCAGGAGTTAGACCTATTGGCTAGCGTTGTACCTGTTGAATATGTTAATGTAACTGCAACTGGTACGGCAGACTGTACCCACATGTCATCACCACTTCAACCCGTGAATGGCACTGGAGTAATTTGGTTTGGTGACCTGTGGCAGTTATGGCTAACACATCAAGGTGAATGGGGGTTTTATACAGGGTTTCAAAATCTAACCGGTTCACCTATTTGGGGTGAACTGAAAACTGGGGGTGTCCATATAGATGTATCAGGGGGTTATCAGTTGCCACCGGGAGTCTTTCTGATATGTGGGGACAGAGCGTGGCCAGGGATTCCTTTGTATCCTGTCGGTGGACCATGTTATTTAGGGCGTTTGACTTTGTTTGCTCCACATATGAAAGACTTATTGAAAATGACTCAACAATCTCATAGATCACGGAGGGCACTGCGCACCTTTGATGAAACATGTAATGACCGAGTAGATCTGCAGTCTGTAACAGCAAATGTCTTAGCCTCTATATTTATGCCAGGAGCAATGACTGCATTAAATGCTAAGAATATACAAAGGTTAGCGTGCTGGGGAGAGAAACAATTTAATCTTACATCGCAGATTTTAAGTTCGTTATTGCTTGATGTAGATAGTGTTAGGCATGCTACGTTACAAAATAGAGCTGCAATAGATTTTTTGTTATTAGCACATGGGCACGGTTGTGAGGATTTTGAAGGGATGTGTTGTATGAACCTTTCCGATCATTCCATATCTATACACAAAAAGTTGTCACAACTGCAGGGAAACATGAAGCATATTCTTGCTGATGATAATCCCTTTGATGAATGGTTGAGAGGATTGGGGATAACAGGTTGGTTAAAGACGTTATTGATGGAAGGAATACGCTTTGTTATAATCATTATTGTAAGGTTTTTAGTTTTTAGCTGTTTATTTTCTTGTGTGAAGAAAGGTTTAACATCCATTGTGAAACAGACATGGGTTGTCTAAAAAGAAAAAGGGGGATATGTAGGGGGATTTTTAAAGGACCGAGGACATATGTTACCATTGTCCGGGTTGGACAACCCAGGCCTCTTAGTTGAAGCTGCAGAGCAGCTTTAAATAGTCCTGGGAACAAGCAGGGTGAGAAAGAAAACAAGCTATGCACAAACAAGAAGCCAGGTGCAGAGCAAGTCCTGGGAACCGCGGAATCAGCACACTCTCATTGGCACACTCTGATCAGGTGCCTGCAGCATGCTCACCAGTCAGCGACACGGACACCCACGTGGCCAGAGACTTTTATCCAATCACCTGTGTGTAAAGTCGGGTGAGCGGTTGGTTTAAGTTATAAATATGACCTCTTTGTTTAATAAAGTGAGCAGGGCATGTAGCCATATTGGTGTGATTGTTGTGACTTGGCCGACTCTCCACGGGGGACCCTCTTCTAACATGTTTTTCCTTTTCCTTACATACAGAATTTCTAATTCTGACACATGCTCCCACTGTTAACACTATCAGCATTTCACCTACCACCACCCCAGTCTCCTCCATTTTTCTCCAGGTGCTTTAATCTTGTCTGTACCCTCCCCGCCTCCCCTTCTAAGGGGAGATATTTTCCACCCCACCACCAGCAGCTACAGCAACCCATGAGACAATTAGGAAACAAGGAGGGAAGTATTGACAGGAGTAAATTAAGAGAAATCATAAAGCTTAAGCAGAAAGCAAGCAGTTTGAAAGGTATTCAGAGAAAGCCCTTTCCTGGATGAATCTAATTGTTTTGTTATCTTTACCCACCAAAGCATTTACTTTGGTTTGTCGCCCGATCCACAAACACTTTCGAGGAGATGACATTACCGAAAGGCAGGAACATCTGCATCAGCTCAGCATCCCCAAATTCCTGGGGCAGATGGTAGATAAACAGGTTACAGCCCTCTGGTCCTATCAGGATAAAAATAAGACCCATGAATATAGAGAAATAGGATATGAGAAAGCACATGGTGGAGCTTTACTTTGGCATCCCCTCTGACTGGTGAGGGGGTCACCTCTAGGAAGCAGTCTGTAGACTCTCAGAGGAATGGACAAATCGGAAAACCAGGAAATCAGAAAGTCACCTAAAAGCTATGCTGACTTCTTTAATCTTCCCAGGACAGACACTAGGATAAAATCTAGAAGCAGAGGAATGCAGTAGCACATGTGGTTATGGAAAGACAGAATGGAGGAATAAGAACAAAAATAATGAAATATGCGGTTCGTAGTTTTTGTTTGCTCCTCATAATCTCATTTAATCTGTAGAGTTCTGGGTGCCCTCCCCTCCACTAATCCTTGCCTCTTCTCAGTGTCTGCATGCAGAAGTTTCATTATCCTTCTTGTGTCTGACAGGACTGTGATAACAAGTAGAAAAAGATGCACAGACCTATGAGCTTATTTTGTTCTGTAGAATTTTTCATTCAGCCCGCCCAACTCAGCCAAAAGCTTCCCCAAATCTGGACAGTTTGGCCATGTCCCATCCTAGAGGGTTCTTTTAAAAAGATTACAGTTGGATTTATATTCAAAATACTTTACAAAAGGAATTGCCTTTCTTGCCTCAGTGCTGTAACATGTATTCATATAGACTTGAGTGCTTGGAAGGATATCCAGAGAGGAGTCTTTAGTTGGAATATGTAGTTTTGTTTAACACTCATAAAATGTTCTGTTGAAATTCCATTTTGGGGTGGAAGAGGGAGAATCTGCCTCTGGTCAAGCAGACTAGAATGTAATGTTTCAATGTGACTTTTTTTTTTTTTTAAGCATGCTGTAATTGAGCAAAAGTCAAGAGACCAGGTGTGTCCAAGTACTTTTACTGAAAAAAAACCCCAAACATTTAAACCACTTGCAGTGTTCAGTACCAGAAAACTGTATAGTTTGACGAAGCAAGTTTTGGGTTGTTTTCTTTGTGGAGTTGTTTCCAAAGGTACTTCCAGCTGCTGCCCAGCTCTGTACTGACCTTGACAGGTAAATCCAGCTCTGGATTGCTTGGTGGTGGGGGTAGATGAAGGGGAAATAGTGCGTGCTCCTTGCCACAACGGTAAGAGGACAGAGGGAGGAGGGTTCCCCCTCCCCAGCCCATGGGCCTACAATCCTGTGACCTGAGTCAGCCAACCTTCCCCATTTATGGCTAGGGCATAATGTGGGGGAGGAAAAGCTTTTTTTAAATACTCCCCTTTTCTCCATAAGGGCATAATTACAATGCTATAACACAGCAAATAATTACAACTTTGCCTTTCCTGTTAGGGAAAGGAGATCACCTAGATGTTCCCACCTTTTATTAGCCATTACTCATAGGGGAACGAAGACAGTGGGTTGATTGACATTGATAATATGCAGCTGTGGCCTTGCTTTGACAATGTGCAGCTGTGCTCCTACAGCAAAGTGGTTAAATAGCTCTGAGGAGTGTGGGAGAAAAAAAAAAATAACAGGCAAGGGAGAGGCAAGTAGCAGTGTAGTCTGGCCTTTGGAGGATAAAGAAATGGCATAGACAGTATATTTTGACCAATGGTAAAGCCTTTTTGCTGCTTACTGTTTTATTTGTGTTGCGTTATTTTGTGGCCACTGTAACTCAATTGCAACAATTGGTGCTCTGTGTGAGGCAAACTGATTTGGGCATTTGGAGTTTATATGAGACTTCAGGTAATGAGTGGTGACAGTGTTGCCCGATGTAGCTGAGACAGGCAGGGAGAGCCTGCAATCTGAATTGTGTAACAGACATTAGAAGAGGTGAGCTATTGGGGACTAATTGTTATGGGTTTGCATGTGTTTTCAAGCAGTAGCAAAAGCCTTTAAAGAACTTTAACTTTGTAGATGAAAACATGCAAGTACAAAAGGTCATTGGGGGAAAGCCCATGGTGGTCATAATCTTTTTTGAGAAAAAGAAGGCCGATGTTTGGGGTGATTTACAGAATAAAGTTGTGAAAGTTGACTTCAGCATATAGAAAAAACATAGTGTTATATCCTTGAGTGAGCTGAGAAGTGCTGAAGGGAGTCACCTTAGTTGAGCAAATTCTGTCTGGCCTGCATTATAACTGTGTGGTAATTAGAGAGCTGAGTCGTATTTCAAAGAGTGAAAATTTATTATTTTTTGCTGCTAGTGCAAAACAAGATTTTAAGTGTCTAATCAGGCTGGAAGAGTAGTCAGAACAGCTGGAATAACAGCAAGAAAATAGTAATACAGGCAAGACCTATAGTCAAGTGACCACAGATAGAATTGTAATAGCTGTTTATAAAGCTGACTTGTGCACTTATCCTGTTGATGTTGTGGTAAATGCATCTGAGGACTTTAAAAACATTGGTGGCCTTGCTGATGTACTATTAAAAGTGGCTGGTCCAGAACTGCAACAGGAGTGTGATGAGCTGGTGAGGAAGAATGGGAGTTTGCAGCCTGGATGTGCTGTTATCGTGGGCCCTGGGAAGCTCCCCTGCAAGAACATAATTTATGCTGTTTGTCCTAGGTGGAGGAAAGATGAAGCAGAGAAGTGTGTGTTCCTGTTAAGAAAGACGGTGAAGAAAAGTCTACAACTAGCTGAAACATACAATCATTGCTCCATAGCTCTACCTGCTATAAGTGGAGGGACTTTTGGCTTCCCATGGGAACTGTGTACATATTTGATTGTATCCTCCATCAAGGAGACCTCAGAAGAATCCATGGTTGACAGCAGCTTGAAGGAGGTTCATCTTGTGGATGTTGCACAGGGCCAAGTGTGGAAACAGGATAACTCAGGCAATGATTTCATTGGCACTGATAAACCTTTTGATCCAGGTCCTATAGATCTGGAAAAGAAACCAGACTGTCCTGTCCTTCCCCCTCCCCCCCCCCCCCCCCCCCCCCCCCCGACTTGATTGTATTTTTGGGGAGGATGAAAGGGGGTCTGGGGGATCAGTGTCAGGAATGCAAGTGGGAAGCGCTTAAGCGAGGAGCTTTGGGAGTTGTGATGGCATGACTGGTATTTTATCAGCCAAATCAACCTCAAGAGTGGCAGCCTGTGCAATATGAGGCTGTTAAAGAGTTTAGAAAAGCAGTGTGGGAAGGGAGGGTCCCTCAAACAGGTCAGAGAATCAGTGGATAACAGAAAAATTGTCAGTATTGGGATAGAACAAGTGTGAAAAATGACAGACTGCACCCAGTGGTGGGATGTCAGGGATGATAGTTTGTCTGTCAGTCAGTCCTCTGGAACCTCAAGAGCTTGATATTCTAGGGACTTTAGGGGTGGAATTCTGTGTGTTTTTTAACTTCACACCTACAGCAGAAATTCATTGGAACAATGGGGTGGGAGTGAAAATTGTCACACCTGACAGTCCTTTGTGGAGAAATGAATCAAACTGGTGTGCATCTGTAGGGTGTAATCATACACAACCTGCCCCAGATGTGGCCCTGCCTAGGTAATTACCAAAAAGTTTATTTCTATTTTGTGGAGATAGGGCTTGGCCAGGGCTACCCAGCAGGAAAGTGGGAGGACCATATGCCATAGGCAAATTAAGTTTGTTAGCACCTTCACAGAACATAGTGTCATGGGTTTCTAGATGATAGGTTAAGTCACTTGGGGTAAGGGTCTTGGTTCATGGGATTGAGTTGTGACTCATGGGACTGTTTGTAATCTGTGTCATCTTGTTCATGATACAATGTTTGTTTTGTTGTTTGCAAAGGGCCCTGCAATGGATGAAAAACAAAAAGGGGGAAATGAGGGATTAGACTGGGCTGCTGGCATCTCAGGCTTTAATGATGGGATAGAGCTGTGTCTTTAAAGAGAGCGAGCCACAACCTTGACTGAGTGAACTCTGACAAGAAGGAAGAGAGAGAAAACGGGATATGAAGCAAGGCTAGAGCTGGATATGGGGTGACATGTCAGCTGCTGGCAGAGAACATGAAACCCATGCATCTTAGCCAATCAATAGTTGTTGCTGAGCATGCTAGCTGTAAGGATAGCCAATCACAGAAGCTGGAGAAAGGGTACATAAACCTGAAGAAACAAAAAAGGCGTGCTGCTTTGCTGCATTTAATTGCCAATGAAGATTGCAAGTGGGCATTGTAGCCCTTCTGCAATTGCAACCCCATCACCTGTCAAATGTTTGTAAAATAGAAGCAACCTTTTGAAAAAAAACAAAAAGGGGGAATTATAGGGGAACGAAGACAGTGGGTTGATTGACATTGATAATATGCAGCTGTGATTCTACAGCAAAGTGGTTAAATAGCTCTGAAAAGCGGGGTGGGGGGGACCTGGATGAAGCAGAGACAAGGAGCAGTATGATCTGGCCTCTGGAGGATGGAGAAACAATGTGGACAGTAGAGTTTGACCAATGGTAAAGCTTTTTGCTGCTTACTATCTTGTGTTGCATTATTTCCTGACTGCTGTAACTAAATTGCAACAAATACTAATCCTCTCCTGGCTGTCAGAATACAGAAAAGTCAGGATACTGACAGATGCCCATTTAAAGCTCATTAAAATTCCTGGGCCTCAGCATGACTGAAGTCATAGGCTCTCCACACTTCCTTTTGGATTAATGGAAAATGAAGCCCTAATGAATATTTGCTAAGCACAATTCTCCCTGCTAATTTGCTGAAAAGACTGTCATGAAGGAACAGCTGATCCTTTTTGCATCTTGTGTGTTTCCTAGAGGTCATGAAAATGGTAACAGTGTTTATTCAAAATGGGGGGATAATGCTAAGGTGGAATAATTAACTAATTAGGCACCTGGTCATCTGCTTAGCTAAATTGCTTTTGATCCTCAGTGGCCCACAATCATGCTCCCCTATTTCATGCCAAGCTTTTCAATCTCCCCCTCCCCACCTCCTGTCTGCCTCTTCCTAGTCTCCTCACTGAGCCACTATCCCTTTTCCAATCCAATCCTTGCTGTAGTTAAGCTCCACACAATGTGGAGTTATGGACATGATAAATACATATGAAACAATCTGAAAGCATTAAACACTGACACATACACACACATACCCCTTAGGTATCTGTTAGAGCTGAGAAAACTTCTTCCAGGAGAAGACCATGGTCCAGTATATCAGGGGAAAAATTCATTCCTTCAGCTGAATGTGCCCCAGAGCACTACTGCTGTGGGTTTTCAGATCCATACTATAATAGAATAGGTAAAATTTTGGCTTTGCTGCTGTTAGTGGCAAAAATCCCCACTGATATCACCTGAGCCAGCAGTTTGCTCTGTAAACTTTGCAAATTCTTTCAAAAATACCATCTGCATTTCTTGGGGTCTTGGATGTCTTGTGCATGACTAGGGATTCTGCCTATGTGTGCTGAGAAGCTCTTACTAAGGCATAAGGCAGACCAGGAGGCATACAACTTTATCTACACCAGATTTAGAGATTGTGCTCAAGGAGAGAACAACCCTTAGTTCACCTTGAAGTCAGCTTTGTCTCTCAATGCTTGGAGACCAAAAGGAAGAGACCATCCTCAAAGCTCAGTTCAGCTGTGAAATGTGTCTAGGAAACCCATGCTGTGGCTTCCCATACCAACTCAACATTCAAGGCCAAACTCACTCTGTTCCCAAATACAGAGGGATTTTTCTAATTTATGATGCTAAAAACTCCACCTGCTATTGAGAAACAATCTGGGGTAGTTTGATTTTTTATTATTATTTTTTTACTATTATCATATATGAAAGTTGTGCTATTAGAATTTAAAAAGCAGGTTCTTGTTAAATCCACCCAGCTGTAGGTTATCTATTAGAGTCCTTGGTAAAGAAGTCACAAAACAAGCGCGCTCTGTCTCAGCCCTTATACCTTGAGGTGTAGGGTGGGTTTTTTGCCTGAGTCAAGTTAATCTGGGCACTCCATGGAAGACTATATGTATGGCCAACTCTGTATATATGTGTATATTTTTAAGAAACCAAACACATGAGTTGTTAGTTGTTCAGCTCAAAATACTATGAAGAGCTGACTTAGTGCACACATGCAATGACTTTTAATGAACTCAGTCAGGATCAGTGTAGCAAGAGGAAGACCAGAGCTGGTATGGCAAAACCTTAGTGAAAACTCCAACTAACTTCTTGGAGAGAAAGGTCTTGTTTTGGACTGAGTTAATGGATTATTGGAGAGCAGTATACTTTGCAGTTCAGGGCCAAATACAATAATAAAATTATTTACTGCACACTTTAGTTTTCAAAAGAGCTGTAAGTCAGCTCAAAATCTAGCCATTAGAACACTTATAAAAAAAGTATCAAGGTTCATTCTTACCCTGACATGTACTGTGGCTCTTGGCTTTCTGACTTTGTTATAGATATTTCTATTCATTAATACAGTAGAAGCACAGATAGCCTTGATTTGGACAACAGGAAAATTTGTAAGGAATGCACAGTTTATGAATGGTTTATATATTACAGGCAAACTGTGTTTGATAATGGAAAAAAAACCAGGACTGAGGGCACGGGAGTACATGGTAGAAAATTCTGTAGTGTGTCTAAGTTGATTTGGCTTGTTTGGACCCAAGCTGCTAAGCCATGGCTCTGCCCATGCTCCTTACCCTCCTGCTCATTGTTTGTTATCATGGGGACAGCAGCAGACCCAACATATCTCTGGGTGTCCACTGTCAACACAAGTAAATGCCATGTACCTGAGCTGACATCAGCTAGCTAGCATTGCATCCCCAATACTGTGAATCACTGTCGTAAGGACTGCTCTTGTGACAGTAATTAAAAATGAGCTATCCCATAAGGCTGTATGAAGTTAGCTTGCAGCCCTGGTCAATTGCACACTTCACCTCTACAGCAAATACTCAGAGCCTGGAATTTCATTGCCTCTTCTGCATCTGCTAGCTATTCCATCCCCAGCATGTTCGAGTACAGGGCAGATGAGAGTCACAAGCCTACACTTCATTTTAATATCTAAGTGTACTTTGAGTTTCAGAAAGTATGTCAAGATGAGTAATACTATACAAATTTTAATTATCCCCAAGTTTTGCCTAGTTGACATAGGCTGAATCAAGACTTCATCTCTAGCTTTGATTGTTTTGGATCTGTTCCACCCCATGCACTCTGTCAGCTGCCAGTAGCCTCAGCACTCATGTGGAAGTAATGTCTAATCTCTACAGGAACACTGCAGCAGCCAAGTGGCTCTGGGCTTGTTATCCAACCGGGATCTGGGAGCGGAGAGTTAGCATTGTTATTAACAATGTGATCATTGATGTTATTGTTGTGAGCAGGTTCATTAATGAATCAACATTTGTCATATCCTTGGAAACACAAAGTGCTCTTCTCAGCACTGAGCATTATTATTAGAATTCCATCTTTCTGCATTTTCCTGTTAAAAATTACAGATGCTTAAAGGTCTTCACCCTCTTCTAAAAAGGAGTGTTGTGCCTTACAGATTCTCCTTCTAGTAAGCAGGAGAGAAAGCCACAGCATCTAAACACTGCAGGAAAATGGAGGACACTGGGAATAGCATCCTGCATTGGACTGGTGGTTCATCTCTTTTATCTAGCCCCAACCATCCTCAATACCAGCTGCTTACAGGAAGGAGCAAGGAGTTATGAGATAACTTGTCCACTGGGTGACAACCTCAACCCACAGAGACACATGGTGCCTTGCAAACGCAGGGGTCTTTGAGCAGTGGGTATTCAAACTGAGCACAACAGCTATCCCTTGCTTCTGATTGTTTCTGACACAATGCTATGCTGAGCAATGATCTGCTTGCCGTTTTGTCCTGTGCTTAATCTAGTCACAGTAAGTAATAAAAAGCAAATTCCTTCAGCATGGGGGAACATCTCTGTAATGATATATTAGATCTGTGCATCTGTTCTCACAGCAGGGACATGTACAAGAGCTAATCAGGAGCTGAAAGTTGTGTTCCCCAGGAAGTTCTGACATCGGTAAAAAAATTAGTTCCAAATTAGAACGGAATGCCAACATTTCTAATTTTCTTACAATATGAGATTTCCCTCCCCAGAGTTAGTTCTAGGTCATCAAAATGTTTTAGTTTGACAGTGTAATCTTGATTCAATTCATTCTGACTGTTACATTATATGAAAATATTAAATGTCATTATGTATAACACATATAGCATAGAATATATCTGAATTAGTGATCTAATAGAGAAAAGTTGAAATGTAATTATTTTAAATGAGGGTCTCTACACTAAGCTGAAGCATCTGACTTAAATTCCTCACTTAGGCAAGCAGTCTCCTCTTGTCAAGAGAGAGCAGTGGACTCCATGGATGACGGTTGTGACTAAGTTGCCTCTTAGGATCCCAATGCTCCCCACTGACTGTAAAGGGAACATACAGGACTCTTCATTCAGGCAAGTTTTTTTTTATGCAAAGCATGGCATGGATACCTCACAGAACATTTACATGCAATAGTAGGAGATTCACCTCTCCTTACTTTTCAAATCTCCAGTGCAGCCATCCTGTCCTGAAGACTAGATAACTTGACTGCTCTCATAGTCAATGTAAAGAAATAGGTACTTTTATTATATGATTAATCTCATCCTGATATAGATATTGTGCTCTAATTTCTTCTTCAAGATTATCACTGAAGGCTGAAAGGACTAGATCAGCTCCTCTAAATAGTTGATCCTCATTCTCTAAATAGCAGGTATCTGAAATCATGTTACTGGCTTTTAATGAAGGGCCACCAGTGCTTCATTTCCTATTAAGTCCTTTATTCCAATGCAATAGCATTTTCATCTGCATTCTTGTTGCTTGTCTCTAACACAGACACCACCACACCACCACCACTGGACATTATTGCCTAACAGGTCTTTCCATGGCCCATGCACATCAGCATTCTCCCCTCCCTAGGGACTGAGGAGATCTCAGCAGCGATTCCCTATAAGGATGTTCCCTCACATTACTGTTAATGCCAATGATGCTGTGTCACATATGGAAATTGAGAAAAGACTCAGCGGACCATGAATTCAAAGCAATTGGGTGTTTAATGAATACTCTGTAGATATATGATGAGGGGAACAATGTGATGAGAATGGTGTGCTGGTGGCAGAAAGGAGGACAGCCCATTTACTCACCTTCTCTCTGTTGCTGTGGTATCATGGGAGGTGGCTGTGGGAACGCTTGGCTAATCTGGCCATAAGCAGCAGGATAAGCAGCTACAAGGGAGACAGAAAGGGAAAGAAGAAAGAGGGACATATTTCAGTGCTGGGAAGCAAGGAGCTTTCACTCCAAACCATGATACCAAGCTAGAAGTGGGCTACCCCTGCATTTTGCCTCTGTGAAGAGCCATCTCATGCAGCATGAGGTGTGGCAGATGAACCACAGTGATTATTGAGGAGGTACCACCCTGAGCACCCACCCTCCTTTTGGCTTTGTCAGCAGTAACACCAGGGACAGCCATGCAGTGTAAATGGGGGTCTCCACTGAGATCTCCCCAGCAGAAATGTGTAAACATCCCAGATTGCACTACAAACACATTGATTCATAAGCTCAGCATATCAACACCCATGCTGACAGCCACATGCAGAGTGCATGTTTCCCTGTGTAATCGCTCTTGCACCCTGATTAATTCACATGCTCATTAAAAGAGATCACGTGTGTTTCCTCCCTTACTCTAACCTTTGTATGCCCACACACTGTATAGGCACAGTTGCACATACAGTCTCGGATATACATTTTTCTTTCATGTCCACAGAGACTTTCTTTCTCTCACACAAAGACAGTGGAAACAGTGTGTGGCAATTAAACAGTTTTCCCCACCTCAGTTCCCTCACCAAGCAGACAAGGGGAGCCATTCAGTACCACAGATGATAGATAATGTGTCATGCTGCTAAAAATATAGAATACAGGTCACCTGCAAGCCCAGAGAGCAGAGGATAAGGGCTATGTGTGTGCAGAGGGATTAATTAACAGCTCAAAGGCTTGAGCTCTTTCCCATCTATCAAACCTCACAAGCGATAAATGACGATAACTAAAACACCAGAAAATGAAGCCCTACATGGAGAATTAAATAAACTTTCCAGATATAGTGCTGACATGAGATAATAGTCACTCCTCAGTGGGAACCCATGATTGCTTCAGTTACCACAGGAAATAATTACTTTGGGGGTGGCACCTTCCTTGCAAAGTTGGCTATGGATACCCTGTGAATGGAGGTTGAACGCAGCAGGTCACAGTCTGCATTAGGTCACTTTGGCTGATGTCACTCCATCAACTACAAAGGACCTGCTCAGCATACAGGGCAACACAAGCAGAAGCTGATCCATTGGGAACTGTGGAGAAATCTGCTGGAAAGCCAGGAGTATGTCTGTGTAGCTCCTAAGCAAGCCTCAAACTAACTAGCTGGGTATAGCCAGTGTAGACTACATACTAAAATGGATATGTGCAAACATACCATATCCTGACAGGATCTGGTTGCCCATCTTCCCTCCTCACTGCAGCACTAAGACCTGTTACAGAAAGTGGCCCCCAAATCAGTGACCTGATTTTGCATTTGTGTGCTGTGCTAAGCAGACCAGACCTGGTCCTGCCAATGAAGATGCACAGAGGTATAGGTCAGTGGGAGCCTTTCCAGGGGAAAGGAAGGACATTGCCTCCTTTAGGAGAAAAGACCTTGGGCTTTATATTTGTTTTCACAAGAAGTTCAAATTTAATTTGAGAGTCTGTGACACACACCCCCCAGCTTGCCTTGTATCAGCAAACACCTCCCTTCCCCCAGCCCCCTCAGGTGTGTTCAGAGATTAAAGAAAGGTTTATTGGGAGAATGTGTTAATACTAACAACCTGCGTACTGCTGCACTCCAGCGTAGGCTTGCTGCAAGGGGTCTGCTGCAGTGGGACTCTGTGCTGTGGAGACACAAGAGATAAGGAATTATTGGTTTAAAGCATGACAAGCACTCTCCCTTTCTCTTCTCTGATCAATATGTGATGTGGTGTAGTGTAGAGGGATTTTTAAAGGACCGAGGACATATGTTACCATTGTCCGGGTTGGACAACCCAGGCCTGTTAGTTGAAGCTGCAGAGCAGCTTTAAATTGTCCTGGGAACAAGCAGTGTGAGAAAGAAAACAAGCTATGCACAAACAAGAAGCCAGGTGCAGAGCAAGTCCTGGGAACCGCGGAATCAGCACACTCTCATCAGCACACTCTGATCAGGCGCCTGCAGCATGCTCACCAATCAGTGACACGGACACCCATGTGGCCAGAGATTTTTATCCAATCACCTGTGTGTAAAGTTGGGTGAGTGATCAGTTTAAGTTATAAATATGACCTCTTTGTTTAATAAAGTGAGCATGGCATGTAGCCATATTGGTGTGATTGTTGGGACTTGGCCGACTCTCCACGGGGGACCCTCTTCAGTGTAGGACAGACAAACCTAGGGGCTGAACGTCCCAGAAGAGGAGAAGCTCACTCACCCTACAGACAGGACTGTACAGAGCCCCCCCATGATGTACAAGGGGGCTCTATCCCCCAGCAGTCACCCTGTGAGACTTGGAAGCAGCCTGTGAGACTGAAACAGAAGGCAAAGAAACCTCTCTTCCCTACCCTTGCCCCCCTTCCTCAAGCTTGTTATGAACCCCACCTCTGATCATGCAGATTTTTTGGCATTGCAGTAATCGATGCCAAAGAGCACTCATCTTAAGGCAGGACTGACACTATGCTAGGTGCTGTGCAAACTCAGATCTCAGTGACAGCTAGAGTCACATGAAACTTTCAATCAGAGCAGAAAACAACAGGGGCATAGCAGGAAGAAGGAGAAAAGAACAAAGCAGTGGCTCCTGCCATCATGACAATTCTTGCAAGGACAGTGTTACTGCCAGGCATCCCCCTGTGCCAGAGGAGATGCTGCTTGGAGGGGGACATCACAGGGAATTAAAGAAGCTGTCCCTCGAGGAAAAAACATTCACAAAGCATTTAATGAACAACAAAAGAAAGATGAAACCCCTACAGAATGGTTAGAAAGACTAAGGAAGAGTTTACAATTCTATTCTGGGTTAGACCCAACCACTGATGTAGGGCAAGTATTATTGAAAACTCAGTTTGTGGCTAAATCATGGATCGATATTCGGAAGAAATTAGAAAAGATGGAGGACTGGCAGCAAAGGGGATTAGATGAGTTACTCTGAGAGGCGCAGAAGGTTTATGTTCAGAGAGAGGAAGAAACTCAAAAGAAACAAGTTAGGCTTTTGGTTGCAGCAGTAAGGGAAGGACAGAAAGGTCCTCCGCCCAGACGGAATATGAACCTTAACCCATCGGGACCCTCTGGAAAGGAAAGTAGGAACCAGGGAAGGGAGAAGGAAACGAGGACCTGTTTCTATTGTGGAAAGACGGGACATATTAAGAAGAATTGTAGGAAGAGGATGATGGATGAGAGGATGTTTAAAGAAGATTAGGGGGGTCAGGGGCTCTATCTGCTGGGGACCCGTGAGAAAAATGAGCCCTTGATAAAATTAAAAGTGGGTCCCCAGCAACAAGAAATAGAGTTCCTAGTGGACTCTGGAGCAGAAAGATCTACTGTTCAAAAATTACCCCGGGGGTGTAAGATATCCTCGTGGAAAGTAGAAGTTACTGGAGCAACAGGGGAGTGATTCAAAATTAGGGGTGGGGTCCTTGCTGCTAGTGCCTGAGGCAGACTATAACTTATATAGGCAGAGATTTAATGATAAAATTAGGGATTAGTTTGGAAGTCATAAAAAATGAACTAAGAATTAAATTGTGTCCTTTACGGACAGTTGATGAGAGGAGAATGAACCCTGAGGTATGGTATACTCCGGAGACCATTGGAAAATTGGATATCGAACCTTTTTCAGTGACAATAAGGAACCCAGAAATACCAGTGAGAATAAAACAATACCCCCTACCGATGGAGGGAAGACAGGGATTGAAACCTGAGATTCAAAGGTTAATTGAAAAAGGGATATTGGAACCTTGTATGTCCCCTTTTAATACCCCCATCTTACCTATAAAGAAACCTGATGGAACATATAGATTAGTGCATGATTTGCGAGAAATTAATAAACAAACGGTGACCAGATTCCCTGTAGTGGCGAACCCTCACACTTTTAAAGTCAGCTAGGCCCCAATGATCAATGGTATAGTGTAATAGATTTAAAGGATGCCTTCTGGGCATGCCCATTAAAGAAAGATTGCAGGGATTTTTTTACCTTTGAGTGGGAAGACCCGGACACTCACAGAAAACAACAGTTACGGTGGATAGTCTTACCTCAGGGGTTCACCAAGTCTCCAAATTTGTTTGGACAGGCATTAGAACAAATATTGCGGGGGTATGAACTAGGGGAGGGAGTGACCCTTGTCCAGTATGCTGCTCTAATGATTTTTAAGGAGAAGAAAGATAGAAACCACTGGAATGAAACCCGTAAAGGGTGTATCAATTGCGGGGATGATTTGCTTGAGCCTCCCTGCTATAGTTGTTGGAAGAATTTTGGGAACAATACGCTCTATTGTAGCTGTGATAATCCAAATTACAAGTTTTGCTGTGTTCATGGAGAAAAGTTTTTCCTGTACAGTTTAACTGTACAGGAAAAACACAAGTTAACACAGATGGGGGCAAAGGAGATTGAATCAGGAAAATGGGAACTTTCTGATGGGTGAGAAGTCATTTCAAAGACCATGGCTATAAGAATTCTACGTAAATACCATGAAAACACCCATTGGGGGGGTTCAAGCATTAGTAGATCAATTTGCTATAAAATATGCATGTATTGGGGTATATAATATAACAAAAAGAATAATTGGGGACTGCATAACTTGTCAAAGGGTGAGCAAACACCAACTAAGAGAAAGGCCATTAGGAGGGTGAGAGTTAACCCACCGACCTTTTGCCAAAATTCAGTTAGACTTTACTGAATTACCGAAGGTCGGAAGGTATAGATATTTATTGGTAATAATAGATCATTTAACACACTTTGTAGAAGCATTTCCAACTGCTAGGGCCACTGCCCAAATGGTAACCAAGCTATTACTTGAAAATGTGATACCTAGGTATGGTTCTATTGAAACTATTGACTCTGATAGGAGACCACATTTTGTTTCAAAAATCATAAAGGAAGTTTTTACTGCTTTGAGGACCAAATGGGAATATCATACACCTTGGCACCCACAGAGTTCGGGAAAAGTAGAACGGTTAAACGGTGAGATAAAGAAACAACTGACTAAGTTGATGATGGAGACCAAAATGTCTTGGGTGAAATGCCTTCCCCTAGCCTTATTAAATATTAGGACTCAACCCCGTACTGATGTGGGAATATCCCCTTTTGAGATATTATATGGAATGCCTTATGATTTGGAGGTTCCCTGAGATCATCCCCAGGTCGAAAGTTTACAACTGAAACAATATATAGTTCAACTTATGGCTATGAGAAAACAATTGCGAGATAAAGGCTTAGCAGTACAAAGACCTCCATTGGACATTGCAATACACAATATACAACCTGGAGACAAAGTTTTAATCAAGTCATGGAAGGAGTCCTCATTAACTCCCCGCTGGGAAGGGCCTTATCTTGTTTTACTCACTACAGAAACCGCCATTCGGACTGCTGAAAGAGGACAGACTCATGCCAGCCAAGTGAAAGGACCCATCTCTGAGGAGCAGTGGGAGAGCTCTGGAGATCCAGAAACTCTGAAATTGAAGTTGCATAAGAAAAAGGACTAATGAACTGGACTAAAACTATATTCTGCCCTAGGAAGGATTATATCTGTTATCCTTTTGTTTGTATGAAATGCAAATTATGTAAAGAGAATTGATGGGATCATTGTAGCAAGGATTTTTTCTTATGGGATCACTGTAAACAGTGTTATAAAAAAGAAAGAAAAATAACTGCACAAGCTTTAAAATTGTTGGTGGCCACTGGATGAATAGTTAAGTGGACCCAAGCTTGGTGGGAAATTTTGGCACTTGGTATTAACCCAGAAAAGGGGTGTACACACCCAAACAAACCTCGAGAATCCCACCCAGAGATTGTACAGGTAATTTGTAGAACTACAGTGCCTAAAATTCCTTGTGTACAACCTCAAGTTAAATCAAAAAACTGGGAGGCCTATAAGGAGCGAAAAAAAACCCAGGAACATTCTCCTGAAGAATACGTTTGCTGCCGAGAAGATGGTACACCTCGCTGCACTAGGCAAAAGTGTAGGTGAAGGAGGCAGAGACGTAAAGAAGTGGAGACTGAAAAAGAGATGCTCAAGGGGGCTGTATAACAATGAACAACATAACTCACCCCCGAGGCCCCAGACCTTATTGCTGAAAGTGAGAGGGGAAGGCACAAGGGACACAACCAAATTACATAGGTTAAAAAGGGAAGTTTTAATCAGAAAGAACCCACCAGTCCTCCCCAGCATTGGGTATTTATTTGTTTTGATTTGTATAAATTTAGTACAAGCAGAATATAACCCCCACCAACCATTTAAGTGGTTCTTACTTCGGTGGGAAGATCAACAAATAATTCAGATCAAGGTGACACCTGATGCACCCTCCTTCAACGTCACGATCTGTCAGCTGATGGGCTTACAGTTTATGGACGGTTGGCAATCCCCAAATTGTGCTAGCAACAGGAGCAAATGGGACACTAATAGTAGGAATACATATTGGTGCCCAAGTTCAAATCCCGGTAGGAGTTATTATAATTCCCCTGGTCATTTTTATTGTGCCTACTGGAGTTGCGAAACTATTGCCACAGCTTGGACCCCGAAACAACCTGATAGATTTCATACGATAACGTGGGGTCCCTTTGGCTGTACAACCCCTTCTAAAACTGATGGTGGAACTGTGTGGAACCGTAAAAATTGTAGGTACCTCTGGATAAACGTCACTAACCTGTCCAATCCAGCCTGGTTTATTGGCAAAACATGGGGAGTAAGATTATATGTAGCTGGATCAGATCCTGGGAGTTTAATATTAATTAAAAAGGAAATAACAGTACCTGAGCCTCAAGCGGTGGGACCTAATCCACTGGTAAATGTTCCAAACGACTCACTCAAAAAGTTAAAGAACCAAAGTGTTACTGTGATCCCCCTCCAAAATGATACTGACACGGTGGAATCAGATCCTGAATTAAAATTAATCCTTTATGGAAACTCTTGAACACAACTTACCAGTTATTGAATTCCACAAATCCAAATATGACCCAACATTGCTGGTTGTGCTACGATATTAAACCTCCCTTTTATGAGGCAATAAGCATAGACTCAAAGGCGAAAAGGGTAAATGGTTCAAACCCGATACGATGTTTATGGGATTCTGAAAGTCGGAAACAAAGCCTGACAATGCAATATGTATCGGGACAAGGGAGGTGTATTGAGAATGTACCCCCAGAGAAAAATAAATTATGCAAAATAAAAGCTTCCCTGAAAGGGAAGCCCCCCGCTGATTGGCTAATACCAGCCAGTAATACCAAATGAATCTGCTCCAAAATTGGAATCACTCCCTGTTTATCTCTTAAAGTGTTCAACGATTCTGAGAAATATTGCATACAGGTGATGATAATTCCCCGGATCATATACCACCCTGAGTAATTTATGTACAATTACCAGAATACCCAGAGTTACCATTTACGAAAACGAGAACCATTCACCTTTATGGCATTAACAGTAGCTACTTTGATAGCTGTAGGAGCAACAGGTACAGGTACAGGGATAACATCATTAGTCCAACAGAATCAAAAATTACAGTCACTTAGGATAGCGGTAGATGAGGACCTACTTAGAATAAAAAAAATCAATAAGCGCCTTAGAAAAATTAAGATCACTATCTGAAGTGGTATTACAAAATAGAAGGGGATTAGACTTAATGTTTTTACAACAAGGTGGGTTATGTGTCGCCTTGAGAGAACAATGTTGTGTATATGCTGATCACACAGGGGTTGTAAGAGATACTATGACAAAACTTCAGGAGGGCCTAGAAAAACGAAAAAGAAAACGAAAAATGCAACAGAGCTAATATGAATCCTGGTTTAACAACTCTCCTTGGCTAACCACCTTATTATCTACCCTTGCAGGACCCTTGATTATGTTGATATTAGTGTTAAATTTTGGACCCTGTATATTTAATAGAATAGTTACAATCGTAAAAAACAGATTAGAAACAGCTCATTTGATGTCTATAAGAACCAAATATGAACCTTTAGGGAAAATACTGGAGGTGGAGGAGACCCTCATTTTAAGCCAACAGGAGCTTAAACGATTTGATGAACAAAATGGTGAAAAGAAAAAGGGGGGATTGTGATAAACTGTGAACTGTTTGTTCATCAAAGTTTGTAAGAACAATGGGAATTTACATGGAATATGCAAAGGTCAGCCACAAGTATCCGGTCAGGAAGGGTTACGAAAAGAAACTTGAGAAGGAAGGAGGGGGTGGGGCTCATGAAGACAGGAGTCCGTGATGTGAGGAAGACAAAGAGCCTTCATCCCCACTACCACCAGGAAGCCGAGGAAGGCAGAAAACAACCCTCTAGCAACAAGCAGTGCAGACGCAGAGTGCACCACTAACACCGGAGGACGAAGGGTATAAATCCAGTGACTTTCGGGAAGAGAGTGCGCGCCGTTGGTGGAGCAGGAGACTCCCCGGCCGCCCAGCACTGTTTTGCTTACTTGTCGCTTGCTTTAATAAATCAAATTTTCTAATTGGCCAGTCTCTGTCATTTAATTGTACAGGTAAACTATAACACTCTGCCTGATGCAAAAAACCAATGATGATTTCCCAAGTCAGCATGAAATACCAGTGCTTTAAAATTAACACCAGGAATCTTTCTTAGTACTGATATATCTCTAGATTAAAATCATAGACTCATAGAATGGTTTGGGTTGGAAGGGACCTTAAAGATCATTTAGTTCCAACCATGGGCAGGGACACCTTCCACTATACCAGGTTGCTCAAAGCCCCATCCATCCTGGCCTTGAACACTTCCAGGGATGGAGCACCCACAACTCTTCTGGGCAACTTGTTCCAGTGTCTCACCACCCTCACGGTAAAGAATTTCTTCCTAATATCTAATCTAAATCTACCTTCTTTCAGTTTAAAACCATTACCCCTTGTCCTATTACTACATGCCTTTGTAAAAAGTCCCTCTCCAGCTTTCTTATAAGCCCCCTTTAGGTACTGGAAGACCGCTATAAGGTCTCCCTGGAGCCTTCTCTTCTCCAGGCTGAACAACCCCAAATCTAACTTTTTAAATGAACATTCAGCTGGCATTAGGCCCGACATTCAGCTTTTGTCTGAGAATGAAAGAATGGAGGTCGCAAAATGAAGCACATTGTTAAAAATAAATAAAATAATTTTAAGTGATGTTCTGGATCCCTCCTGAGATGCCAGTAACCCAGCTACAGTGTCTGGCCAAGACAAGCTGTTATGTGAGTGCCCCAGATGAAAATGGTTGTAGGGGACAGAGGGCTGCTGTGATGGTCAAGGGTGTCAATCAGAAGGAGCTGCACTGAAGACAGTAGAGGTGTGAGGAAAAATCTTGAAGTAAAAGCCAAGGAAATCTGCTTTCTGAAATCAGAGGAGTCCAGTTCTTCTGAGAGAAAAAAGCAAGGTCTGGCACATTTTGGGCCCATAAGACACCCTGGGTTTTGACTTTGGTGGAAGGAGTCAGCAAACCTTATACCTACATGATATCATCTTCACACACACCCCTGATTGCCTATGCATTTCCCAACAGATATGCGTTATTCCATCTATTTCACTCTTTTGCAGCACTTCTCCCCACACAAGCCTACAAAAATGTGTTATTGCCCAGATGCACAGCTTTGTGCTCTGTCCCATCTATTCATTCCTCTCACTGTCCTGGAGGTATTTTATACCTCTCCCAGGCCACTATCACCTCTCGGAGGGTGGATGGGGAGGAGGATAATGAAAGAGTGGCAGTGCTGTTCAGTCTGTGGGGTAGTAAATAACATAATGATACCAAAAAAAACCCCCTATGTGAAGGCCAGGTTCAAAATAAATAAATAAATGACCAAGAGGTGTCTATTCGATCCTTAAATCCAACCTAAATCACAGCCTGCAGCCCTAATCTATATTCATAATTATATCATTTTGTACAACAAGCTTGTGAGACATCTCAAGAAATTTATGTAATTAAAATTCATGGGTGCCATAGTACAGATTCCATATTATTAAGATTGATTAGGACTGCTGATGCTGTGATTAAAGAAGCCAACATTTACTGTTGCAATTAATTAGGTATTCAGAGACAACAATAACTGCAATAACAACAAAAAAGAATGTGCTGATACAGCAGAAAATGGAGACTGATCCTGTGTTTTAGAGTCTCTTTTCACAGTTTAGGGACTGGACACCACTCAAAGACATGTCCCATTTTTTCTTCCCCTGCATGTCAAAGGAGCCATGAAATCCAGGGCATTTGTGCCTTCCACTCCATCCTGTTAGTTGGAAAAGCCCTTTCTTAGCATCCCCAGGTATTGTAGATGCTGCTTTGGAACAACATATGGGCCTACTATGAAATTGATATAGCTCTTTCCTGGAAATCAGGATTATCTTTATTATTTCCTTAATAGTCCCACCTCCAAGACCCATCCATAATCTGGGCCCTGCTGAGATGGGTGCTATGTAAACACATGATAGGACTGGTGAAGCTTCCAGTGGAAAAAGCAAAAAAGACACAGATGACTCAGAAATGTGGAGAGGCGGAGGTGGCGGGCCAAGGCGACATACTAATACAATAGCAAAGTAATGACCATACCTCCCTTCCTTTGCCTAAGGTCATAAACACATAACTCAAGGTCATGTTTTAAAAGCTATTAAGGCACTTAACTCCATGTTTTTGGGAGCTTAGTTTAAGTCATCTTTGAAAATAAAGCTCAAGGTCTTAACTCAGGTGCCTCTGAAAACATCAGCATTTTTATTTACACTTTCTTCCAGATCAGAGGAGAAAATACTTTGGCTCTGGAAAGATATTAAACAACCTCATTCATTATGGCTGCATCATGATCACTGGAAGTACATGGCATCATTAAAGTAGCTTAGAGTAGAGATGGAAACTTCTTATTATATTTTTAATGAGTGCATTCATTTATTTATTTAACCAGTAAAGCATGGTTTACGGCACATGGCAGATTGTTACAAATGGGTCAAATAAATGCTTCATATTCATAATGATGTTTCAGGTGCTCACTGTTGTGTTTTTTGAAACTGATGATACAAAATATGAACAGGAAAGCTCTCACCCAGAGATTTAGGGTGGACAAACACACTGCAGCCAAATATTTCCCATAATAAGTTAGCCTCGGGGCTGGTGTATGATTCTAGGGCATGGTGTATGTCTGGACTGAATGCTGTGGGGCTTGGTTTTCATTCTGGACCTTCTATGGATGCAGGCAGATCTCTCTTTTTCTGCTCTCCTGATTAATTTCCTCTCTATACTCTTCTTCTTTGACATCATTCAGGATTGAAATGACACATGGTATAAGTAAATCCCTTTCTCTGCCTGCACAAGTGAAGACATTCTCTTGCACAATGCCACTAGATGGTGTGTGTCATGATCAGGACTGCTCCTGGTACCAACTGGTCCAGAGCAGCAGCCTGCCCATCAGCAGTGCTGCTACCTAATTGACAAGCTAATAGATAAAGCTGTCATATTAGCCTGCCAGCATCTCCTCCCCTACAAAATTAGCTTGTGTAATGATAATAATTACAGATGGAGTTTGAATTTTGTCTCTGCTGACAACGGGTGAAATTGGTTACTGCCTGATCGCTCTTTGTTGAGCCAAGGAAAATGAATTGGTTCAGTTCCTAAGACATGACTTTCTACAGCTCAGGTATTCACCCATGCAGACAACTTTACTGCCAATCATCTCAGTGGTGGCTTGGAGACATGTGGGCATAAAGGCTTGGCTGCCCATTCATACTGACAGCTAGTCCTCATCAGAGTGGGTTGGACCCCAAATAGGGTATGAAGTGAAGCTTGCTGTCTTGCTAGCCCAGACCCACAGTGTAACCAAAGGGGAGTGGGGGGACATCTGCTGTGTCTGCAGAGAGGAGGGAGAGATCTAGTCTGCAGTTTCTTAATAGTCCCACCACTCTGGCAGTGGTGGGCAGTCAGAAACAGAATCACTGTGTGCCTGAGAATAGTAAATGAAGCAACACATTTATAATATACTAGGAATAACCGAGGGAACTTTGCTTTGGTTTTCCTCAGTAACCCAAGCCTAGACCAAATACACTGAAAAACTCAACATCCTGGAAAATATTCCCCATCTGAAGTTCCACAAAGCAGCCATACCACTGGATCCAGCCATGGCACCGGTCAAGATGGACATCCCTTGGCCCAGGAGGAAGAAACTTGTTTCGGAGCTGTTGGCTGCTGTTGGGTGTATTTCTGCCTCTTCCTGGGCACATCACTTGGCAGAAGACCACAGAGCAGTGCTCACTCTTTTCTGAGTACTCTGCTCTGTGCCCCCTTCCAGTTTCCTCATTTCTAGTCACTGATCCTTTGACAACCATTCTCCTCTCTCTCTCATTTGCTGGCCTTTGCTCTCCCAATTTTCTCATCTCTCCCTCCCCTTCTCTTCCCAAAGAGGCTTTATTTTTTGCAGTGAGCCTTTTGTCCAGTCCCTCACAATGCAATCCAGTAGGGCAGGACCTGTTATTGGGCAGCACAGTGCTGATGGTGTGAGACAAAGGAGAAACCAGTGCAGATGGTCTCCACTGTTACAAGAAAGGCACTGGGCTCTGGGTGGCTAAGAAGCTTTGGCAGAAGAGCACGATCCCTGTTACTATGGCTAATGTGGAAATGGCAAATGCTCTTGCACTGATGCAATGTGACTCACGAGATCATGGCAAAACAGAATATGCTCTTTGTCCTCACGATATGTTTTGACACATTGCCATGTTCAGTAGCTCTGCAAGCGGAAAGACTAAAGGGCAGTCATTAATACACAAAAAAGTCAAATCTTCAAAGGGGCTCAGACTAGTGGAAGGGGAAATATTTACTCCTTTGTAATTCTGTCCATGTCCAAAAGTGCACAGTGAGATATTATGTACTGGCTTGGACAAGGTGAGAGCATGGCTTGCAAAGAGTATACCTACAAGGAATGGTTTTCTAGTGCTATTGCATGGATCCATAGCCTGGCTGGAACCACAGAGAAAATGAATTCTTGCAGGGACTGGGGCTGTGATCAGATACCTGGTAAGTGGGGATATTCGACCTAGTCTTGCCTTTGCCCCAAAACCATGGGTGGCTCAGTAGTCTGACTCAAATACTACTCTGTGTGTCCCTGCTTTAGACAAAAGGCATCTTTAAAAAAAAGAGCACAGGGGAAGACAGGAGAAAAATAGAAAGAAAGAAAGAAAGAAAGAAAGAAAGAAAGAAAGAAAGAAAGAAAGAAAGAAAGAAAGAAAGAAAGAAAGAAAGAAAGAAAGAAAGAAAGAAAGAAAGAAAGAAAGAAAGAAAGAAAGAAAGAAAGAAAGAAAGAAAGAAAGAAAGAAAGAAAGAAAGAAAAAGAAAGAAAGAAAGAAAGAAAGAAAGAAAGAAAGAAAGAAAGAAAGAAAGAAAGAAAGAAAGAAAGAAAGAAAGAAAGAAAGAAAGAAAGAAAGAAAGAAAGAAAGAAAGAAAGGATGAAACTACAGAGCAAATACAATTACATGTTATGGACCTGTTTTTATAGTGTAAAGACTGTGGAGTTCTGGAGTCCTTTAGATGAAACATCAAAATATTACAGCTAGACACAAAGGTGGACATGTAGACAAACTGCTTAATGGGATTTATTTGAGTCTGAATGATGTGGATGTCATGCTTCTAGAGATTTTGACTGTTCTGTTCTGCTATTTTCAGGCAACAAAACACGTTCTGCTACAGGATATAATGGTGTGGCCCACACACACATATTTGAGTTTTTTGTGAAGTATGAAAAAGTAGCTGAGAGCAAAATTCAGGATTTAAACAATATATGACAAGTCATAGCCATAGCAAGACTATGGTTATGTACATAATATTGCAGCACTCTTGGACACTTTCAGAATGCGAGATATACCATAAAAGAAAGTAGTTTGGAAGATGCTGACTTTGGATGGGGACTGACATGTTCTTTTCTTCTCTATAATGTTAGTATAATTGCATGCTCAGCTTTAATATTTTATTTTTACCCTTGCAGATAGAAATGCAGACATGCAGAACCATAGGACATTGCCAGGAACAGATGCTACAGAGGAAATTGCAAAAAAATCCCATAGCAGACAATGATGGAATAAGCTGCCCAGTGCTGAAAACTTCTTTCTAACACCAAGTAATTAGTGGCTGACTTATAAAGCATGAAGGTTTGTGTCCTTTCTACATTTTTATCCAGTCTAATGTGAGTGTGGATGTTCTCAATACTCATATAAATGTCTAATCTTTTTTTTTTTTTTAATGCTGCTAAGGTCCAGGCTTCAATAAAGCCTGTGGCAAGGAGTATAGTTTTGGGAGTGCATAAATGGTCATGAAAAGGAACAGTATAAGAGAGCAAACACATGACATGTCCTACACCCAAACTGCTATGAAGTATCTTGCTTTCAGGGTTTCATTGTTAGTGGAGACAGGCAGAAGAAAAATAAGAGGTGAGGGTTTGGCCTGCCACTGTTCCCTTTACAGCTCTGCTGTAACTTAAGATGTCACTAAGTTATGGGGAAGCTGACCACCAGGAAAGACCAATGTGTTGTTGAAGATACACTGAGATAAATCCAAACTTTACACAAAGCAGACTATTTGTACATCAGCTTTACTGGCAGAAAGGAGCCTCTCTGCCTGCAGTGAAGAGGAGCAAGGATGACTGTCACCTTTCATTGTTAAACTTTTGGTGTTTGTGCATGGACTTAGTGAGAACTGCTGGCTGAGCAAGTCTCTGCAAAACTCAGAATGGACAAAATACCTAACTGAAAACTTTCTTTAATTATGGGGGTATTTGGACATAGTAACACAAGTTCAAGTCATCAAGATTCATCTAGAACAATCATCTTTTTATCTGCTATCTGCAGTAATGGATCACAAAAGATTAGCTAAAAGGAGCTAGATAAACCAGAAAAAATATAGACACAGAAATGTATGAATAAACAGAAATGATAGACTCTCAAACAGGTAGATACTTAGATCGATGGATTGTTGAACAGATGGCTGTATTTATATAACCTTAAAGACAGGGTTCTTTCTTGATGCTGTAGTTGAGCTCACTGAGCATACTAAGGGCTTCTGCAAATCTTCTGATGCCTCCGTAAGCTTCCAAACGCTCCCCATCCCTCTAAGGTTCTACAAACATGTATATACATGCTTATGTTTTAATTCAGTAAACCCCTTGATTTCAATTCTGCTTAAAGTTAAACCCATGGCTAAATGCTTACAATGGGGAGGATTATAGTTATTTTTCAGTACTCTTGGCATTTCTGGGCTTTCCTTTGCTGCATTCACAGGGTGGCTTTTTTCAGTGACATTTTCTGAACTCTAACTAGCTAAGACTTATATTTCTATGTTATGTGATATTTTTCCTTATAGCTCATAAAGTCCCTTGTGATATTCAGTCTTCTGAGGTTTAAGGACTGGCTTTTCTTAGGGGTTTTGTGGGTTTTTTGGCTGGAGCACCTGTCTCAGTGTCTGATTTCCTAACAGACTAGATCAATCTATTAGTGCCCCAGGGTAAAATAGTCCTTTGCCAGTTGGTGGCTAGGATCAGGTAGTAACATTTATTTATATGTTTATTGTTATGATTGTTAGTATTTGGGGAGAAATAGTAAGGAATGTCTTCTTAGCAGAAGTACAACTTAGAGGAGAGGGCTATCTCAAGTCATGAGGATGCTGAAAAAATGTAGGTGTACATTAGGGACTTGTAAACTCCTGAGTTCTTGGTGATTACAGCCTAAAGGTATCCATATATTTCTAACTACAGGTATAGAGGTAGGTACGTATCCTTTAACCTCCCTTATTCATTCCTGACTGCCAAGGCTTGCAAAATCACCCCTTCAGTATGATTTGAGCTAGTCATAGTGTATGAATCCCAGCAGCAGTTCTCTGGTGATCTGCCACAAAAAGGTGAAGCTTAACCTGTTCTGTGGCTATATTAGAGCTTCACTTTCCAGACCTGGTAAGGCAACATGGTTTGGATGAAGTGTGTACTTTGGAGACCAGCAGCTGCCTGTGTGCATGATCTGAGGGATGGAGCAGTTTGGGTGAGCATCCATGTGTACCCTCTGGACTTGTCCTTCCAGAGCCATCCAGATGCAAAGGAATCCCAGCAGAAGATACCAATGGTGGGTGCTAGGGGAAGCAAACAGACTTAGCATAGATCCTTCAAGGCTTCCCAGGAGTACTACTGCAAGATCTACCAGCATGAACTGGTCAGGCCTTAGATCAAATTTTACCTAAACCAAAACATGGTGAGTGTCCTGACAAATCATCCTGGCATACAGCAGATGAGCATTTAATTCTTCAGCATAAAAATTTTCCATCTCCAACAGGCCCTTGATGTCTATCATCCAGATTTAAGTGTATAAAAACTAGCTGGGTAAGCCCTAACTACACCAATGCTAGAGTGAGCCCTGATGGCATGAGGTATAATCCTTCTGAGGTGGCTCATGCTAGACAAAGCCTGTGGATGTGGACAATCTTCCTAAGACTGAAGGAGCAGGTTGTGGGCACAGCATTGATCTGGCTTACCTGGGTAAGGGTGGATGCCATTAGCAAACACAGCTTCTGTGGCAGGCTGCCCATTAGCCTGCGGCGAGAGGCCAGTGAAACCATTCACCCCAATGGGAGATGGGATGCTAGGCACAGCTGGTGCAGTTATGCCAGGAGGCGTGCTTCCACCTGCAAGTGGGGAGGACACACAAATCAGAGCTGGTGAGCACTGGAAGCAATAACTATATGGAGAATGCGGCGAATGAAGAGACGGGACGCAGCTTGATGCAAGCAAATGTCAATTTATTGTACAGAAGCACGAGGTTTTATAGACTTTCAGAAGCTGCGCGTTTTAAACAGATTGGTTCTTGAAGTTAAGCCTTGCATACTAGGCAATCCCTGATTGGTGGTTAACTACCATCAATTAACAACAAGGTGTTATCTTTCCTTGGCGCCATCCGTCTCCCACTCCCCTGTGCTCTGTAAACATGCCTCATCATGTTAATTGTTGTGTCTATTCACACTCCTCGTCCTCCCAGGGTTCGTGACCTACAAGCTTGAGCACATTCCCCTCAGCTAACTGATTGCCATGCATGGTCCTAGTTTGCAGACCGCTCCTGCATCTCCCCCTTCCTGTTGCACAAAAAGAACCTTTGAAACCGAGCAAGTAAAAACAAGGTATAAGTAATAGAACAAATAAAAAAGCAACTAAGACATATTGTCAGTGTCAAAATAACCCACTGTCTCTGTTCCGTACAATTTTACAATTTTCCCTTTTTTGTTTTTGCACAGCTAGTACCAGGTTTGCCATGTTCTGCAGGGCCCTTGCAAACATGACAGCAACCAAGGTAATAGCAAACAAACAATACTGCCAATTGAGTGAATGAATGCCAAAAAGGCTGAAATTTTCTCAGATTTTGATAACATGTTGCTGCAATGGGGCGCCTAAAATCCACGCAGCGCATACCATCAAAATCCTCACAGCCATATCCTTGAACCAACAACAAAAAGCAGTGGCAATTTTGACTCGCATTCTTAACTGCCTACCAAACAAGGTGATTTAACTCTAATGCTTTCCCTGCTGTTACTCCGGATAAGAGAAGAACCACTGCAATACGTTCCCATCATAGCCTCCTACTACATTAGCATCTACAAAAAGACAATTATCGACACTCAAAGTGTAAACAATATCATCTTCTTTCGGATGAACATTATACATAGGTGGAAGGGCACACCAAACAAGAACTGGTTCAGTCAAAAAGTTCGAAACATAGCATGCCTTCTCTGAACATACCTCTGGGGTCATTCCCTTCATTCCCTCTCTTTTTTATGCAAAGAGAAAAACTTTTACCGTAACAAAGAAGCCCCTATTTACATCTCTGAGCCGGGACTCAAACCCCATATGTATGCTCCACCAGGCTCAGGGCAGAAATCATTCATGCAGTTACATAGCTATATATCTCTACAAGCATGCAGACACCTATTAAACACTAGATAACCATGTTTATCTTTCCTCCTCTCCTTCACAACACCTAGCTGTTCTCTCATCTCTTGTTAGGTCAGCCATTCCCCATTTTCCTCTCCTGTATATCTCTTCAGACATTCTCTATCCTCCCCTTTTTTGCTTGTTAGTTGCAAGGAGGCAAAGGGTGTATGTAGCTGGGTGACCATGACCTGCTTTATGTTACAATCAACTAAACACTGGATACAGAAAAAAAAGCATGGGAGACCTAAGGCAAACGTCACTAAGGTGGTTAAAGATAATTATAATAAATCCTGTAATACTTTTGAGTCATGGCCCAAAGTTTCCCAGCCGTGAGAAGAGACCAAAGGCATCCCGCCCCTGGCTCTGTTGCAGATCTTTGTTTTAAGGCTTTTGAGTTTTGTATACTTTTGTAAATTAATTCACAGTGGTCACTCAGATTCACGTAACACATCCTATCAAAGTCTTCACACTTGTGTCCCTGTGCTAATAATAAAAATCAATAGCACCTCGGTTCTGTAGCAACATATGATGGGCAGAATCAACATCTGTTAATAAGCCAGAAAAAAAAATATTATTTGTAGTATTACTTTGTTTAGCAAGCCAGCAGCCTAATTTACTAAGCAAGTTAAAAGCGTGTACTGTTCTTACAGAAGAGATTAGAGAAGCAAAAATCTGTTATGCTGCATTCCAGAACTCAGCCTGAGAATTACAGTCTGCTGTGAGTTCTGCGTTACAATCATTTGACACATGTTGGGGTTGCGATTGTGAAAGCTGCCCATTTACAATTTTCATTGGCATTATCACAGCTAGTTGTTTTAAAAGCATCCCTTGAGCTTCCTGATGTTCGACTTGTTGCAAAATATTCTGAAGCCAATCAATCAAGTTAGTATTAAAGTTAGTGACTCTCTAGGACCCTGCAAGACTGTGGCAAGACTCCCGCATCCGGACTGCCTTAATAGCCATCTCATTCATTTGCAAACAGTTGTCCCTGGGATACCTTGCCTGAGTCACAGAATCGGCACAACTAATTTTCTCCAGCCAACTGCTCATAGTTAACAGCAATTCCCCGATTAAGATTTTCAATCAAGGCCACTACACATAGCTCACAAAAATCAAATAACCACATCATATACTGTATCAGTTAGTACCATACAAAGCAATGACTTCCAATCATGCAGTGTGAGTGTATAAGGCTCTGCCATCACTTCAAGAAGGGACATAGCAAATGTATTATGAATCCTCCCTTCCCGCACTGCTTTGCTTAACCCTTTAACAGCCTCGTATTGCACAGGCTGCCACTCTGCAGGTTGATTTGTCTGACAAAATACTGAACATGCCATAGCGACTCCCAAATCCCATCACTTAAGTGTTTCCCACTTGCATTCCTGCCACCAGTCCCTCAGATCCCTTTCACCCTCCCCAAAAATACAATCAATGCATCAGGAGAGACGAGGGGGAGGGGGAAAGGTCTAGCTCCTTTTCCAGATCTATAGGACCTGGATCAAAAGGTATATCAGTGTCAATAAAATTATTGTCCGAGTTGTCCTGTTCCCGTGCTTGGTCCTGTGTTGTGAGGGTCGCTGCAATCAGTGACAGAAGCTTTGGGGGCAGAGGAGGTGTGGACAGAATCGCCATCGCTGACTGTGTCTTGAGAAGAGTCGTGCTGTCGGTGGAATTTACAGCTTCCTCTGGTTTAGCACCGTTAGTAGAATTAGTCCACACTTGGCAAAGAGTAGTCAGAATTTGCCACCAAGATGCTAAATGCATTCCCGACACGGAGTTCCCCTCCGCGGCAGCATCATACAATTGGCTGCTGTATGCGCACACTTTCATTCTTTCAAAGTCTCTAAAGTTTCTTGGCTGCTCACCTGTCTCGATGAATACAGGTGTTATCCTCGGGGTTTAGGTTGTCCGCCTGGTCCAGACAGCAAGTTCAGCCAAGCCGTCTCCTCCGGAACGCAGCCCTCTTCCACAAGCTGTCTTTTTTCTGTCCTTATTCTTCCAAGGCTTCGGAACACCACCATAGGGGTCACCATTTGAGGAGATTGAGGCACGGACTCCCTGATCTGACTAGAAGACCCTTCATGAGTCCATATACGTCTCTTTCTGGGGACGAAGCCTGATTCCCCATTACGGATTTCCCACAGCTCACCTCTCAACTCCGGAGGGATTTCTGCCGGCTCCTGCTTCCTTTCAGCAGATCATTCAAAGTTCTGTGGGATTCGCTGCATGTCACTCAGATAGGCGATTCGAGAGCCCTTCACGTTAGATCCTTAAACGCATCACGTCGGGGTCACCAATTTGCGGCGAATGAAGAGACGGGACGCAGCTTGATGCAAGCAAATGTCAATTTATTGTACAGAAGCACGAGGTTTTATAGACTTTCAGAAGCTGCGTGTTTTAAACAGATTGGTTCTTGAAGCTAAGCCTTGCATACTAGGCAATCCCTGATTGGTGGTTAACTACCATCAATTAACAACAAGGTGTTATCTTTCCTTGGCGCCATCCGTCTCCCACTCCCCTGTGCTCTGTAAACATGCCTCATCATGTTAATTGTTGTGTCTATTCACACTCCTCGTCCTCCCAGGGTTCGTGACCTACAAGCTCGAGCACATTCCCCTCAGCTAACTGATTGCCATGCATGGTCCTAGTTTGCAGACCGCTCCTGCAGAGAAAACTACTGACTATCACTCAGAAGTCTTCTGATAAACTAAGAAATGAAAAATCTGCCAAGCTGTCACACAAAGAAAGGGACTGCTTACCATTGCTCCTCTAGCAACTTAAAAGCACTTAAGAAAGGCTTGCAAAACTTTCTGCAACAGAATGAAAGTTTTGCTTGGTGATCATGGTCTATAGACTAGATCTACGGCTAACATCAAGCAATAGATGTCATCTTTGTGGCCGTACCAATTTCCAAAACTACTTTGTCTGCATTGTCTCATGAATACAAATTTCATGTACAAATGCATTTTGAACTTCCCCAGTACCATGGACCATTAAAAGATTTGGCAAGTTTATCTGTAGCCTAAAGGTAGCCACTGATAATTCTTTTAGTGTCACTGTTTGGCCCAAATATGACTTTGTAGAGTATTAGCAGAGTTCTCCCAGTCAACAGGGGGAAAATTTGGGCTGGATTTGTTTCTTTCATGAAATCATACTCCTCCCGTTCTTCCCAGATGCATCCTGTGGAGGACTGTAATGCTACTATTTCAGAAGAACAATTTAAATCTTTATGTTTTGGATGAGATCCCATCACCCACTGGTAAAGCATTGTTAAATGAAGGTTCAACAAGAAGTGCTGGGTCCTGCACTTGGGTCACAACAACCCCACAACATGCTATAGGCTTGGGGAAGAGTGGCTGGAAATCTGCCTGGCAGAAAAGGACCTGGGGGCTCTGGTTAACACCCAGCTGAACATGAGCCACCAATGTGCCCAGGTGGCCAAAAAGGTCAACAGCATCCTGGCTTGTATCCAAGACAGTGTGGCCAGCAGGACCAGGGCAGTGATCATCCCCCTGTACTCAGCACTGGTGAGGCCGCACCTTGAATGCTGTGTTCAGTTTTGGGCCTCTCACTTCAAGAGCATGTTGAGGTGCTGGAGGTTGTCCAGAGAAGGGCAACAAAGCTGGTGAAGGGTCTGGAGCACAAGTCTTATGAGGAGTGGCTGAGGGAACTGGGTTTGTTTACCCTGGAGAGGAGGAGGTTCAGGGGGGAACTTATTGATCTCTGCAACTACCTGAAAGAAGGTTGTAGCGAGGTGGGTGTCCATCTCTTCTCCCAGATAGCTAGCGACAGGACAAGAGGAAATGGCCTCATGTTATGCCAGGGGAGGTTTAGACTGGATATTAGGAAAAAATTCTTCACTGAAAGGGTGGTCAAGCATTGGAACAAGCTTCCCAGGGAGGTGGTGGAATCACCATCCCTGGAGGTGTGTAAAAAACACGTAGATGCAGTGCTTACGTACATGGTTTAGTGATGGACTTGGCAGTCCTGGGTTAACGATTGGACTTGATGATCTCAAAGGTCTTTTCCAACCTAAATGATTCTATGATTCTAGACAGCATGATTAACATTCTCTAAAGGTCAGAACACCCAGAGCACCCAGTGCAGAAGGTAGCTTGAAATACACATGCATCTTCCATATGTTATCTTCCCATCTTCCTGTGCATGAAACTACTTCTATACATTGAGGCAGTATGAGCTGGAATGTGTGGAATAGTGGTCCTTATTATTGTGCATTGTCAGTTGGATGCTCTCCAGATATTGCCTCAAAGAAGCAGTATCTTCTCTGAAGAAGGCTGAGGGCTCTAGATGCTAACCCTGAATATGATGGCTGAAACCAAGAAGGACTTTTCTTCCTATGATTCTTCTCTTTCACAATCTCTTTTGGTCTTTTAATGCAGAAATTACTGTCATGACTCACATCATTGAAAGCACAAATTTAAGATTCAAAATTAGACTAGAACTAGGACAGTTTCAATTACTACATGGTCAGATCTGGGGTTTTTATTTATACATACATGTGGAATCAGGGTACCTAATCATGAGCAACTTTTTCTAAAAAGAGAAAAAGAAGAAGCAAATATCTGATATAGAAAACCACAACAGATTTCTCATCATAAGAATGGAGCTAACACTTAAATCTTCTCATTTTCCTGTAAACAGAGATTGTCTAAAGAATCAGCAACTATTTGTCTGATGCTGTGAACTGTGATTCTACTCATTCTGCTAAGTAGGAGATGAAGTCAGCAAATGAATGGATGGAAGAAGTGAAGGATTCAGGCTTCAGCCATTCTTTGCAGACCCCATGAATCAAATATTGGACCAGTACACATACATGTGTAGTGGCTTAACCCCAGCCGGTAACCAAGCAGCACGCAGCTGCTTGCTCACTCCCCCCGATCCGGAGGGGTGGGGAGGAGAATCGGAAAGGAATGTAAAAATCAAGGGTTGAGATAAGAACAATTTAATAATTTAAAAAGAATTTAAAAATGTGGAGTGGCTGGAAGACAACGGACATATTATGAGGAATCCAGACCAAGTAACTTTGTTGTAATAGCAGGCCGAGCAGGCCGCATCTGTAAAAAGCTGCAGCTGTTGTGAAGGACATATACAAGGCCAAGAGAGACAAAGAAACTGTGTACTGGCAGAGAGATAAGAGAGTTGGACTATTAAGAAACTGTATGTGGGAAAGAGATAAAGGAGTTGGACTGAAAAATAAGAAAATAGAATGTCGAAACAGAATGTAGGTGAGGAGCATGGATACCACGCTGTGACCAATCATAGAGTGCAGGAGAGTGTATGGACAAGCAGCATTAGCCTATTAGCAATCTAGAAGCGATGCGTGTGCTTTGTGCTAGTGTATACATTGCTGTGTATCCCTTAATAAAGTGGTACTAACTTGATCACATTGGTCGTATAAGTTGTGTCTGAGCCTTCTGCGTCAACAAAAAAAGGTAAGAACAACAACAATAACAATAATAACAATAATAACGACAACAGTTATAATGAAAAGGTGGGGAAAAGGATAAAATCCAAAGAAAAAGAGAGAAAGGAAAACAAGTGATGCACAGTACAACTGCTCACCACCCACTGAACAATGCCTAGCCTGTCCCCAAGCAACGATCACCCCCAGCTAACCCTCCAAGTTTATATACCAAGCATATACCTCTTTGAACAGTTTGGGTCAGCTGAACTGGCTGTGTCCCTTCCCAGTCTCTTGTGCCTCTCCAGCTGGAGCTGGTTTCAGCTGGGATAGAGTTAATTTTCTTCGTAGTAGCTAGAACAGTGCTGTGTTTTGGCTCTGATGTGAGAACAATGTTGATAACTGCAATGATGTTTTTAGTTGTTGCTGGGTGATGTTTATACTAAGTCAAGGACTTTTCGGTTTCTTGGGCCCTGCCAGCGAGAGGGCTGGAGGGGCACAGGAAATTGGGAGGGGACACAGCCAGGACAGGTGACTCAAACCAGCCAAAGAGGTATTCCATACCATATGACGTCATGCTGAGTATATAAACTGAGGGAAGAAGAAGGAAGGGAGGGACATCCAATATTATGGTGTTTGTCTTCCCGAGTAACCGTTACGCGTGATGGAGCCCTGCTTTCCTGGGGATGGCTGAACACCTGTCTGCCCATGGGAAGTAGTGAATGAATTCCTTGCTTTGCTTTGCTTTGCTTGGGTGCGCAGCTTTTGCTTTACCTATTAAATTGTTCTTATCTCAACCCTTGAGTTTTACATTCCTTTCCAATTCTCCTCCCTATCCCTCTGGGTGAGGGGTAGTGAGCGAGCAGCTGCATGGTGCTTGGTTGTTGGCTGGGGTTAAACCATGACAAAAGTACATGGTTGGAAGAAGCAGCTGAACTTTTGAGGAGACAAGTTTGTCTGCCAGTGTGAAACCAGAAGCAAAGAATGAGCTTAGTGTAGGTTTTACACAAGCTATGAGTGGCATCTAAGTAGGTGCTCAAAGATGCACTGAGAGTTGATGAATTAAGATGAAGGCTATTGTTATATTTGTTTTGTTGTTGTGCAATATAAGCAAGATGAAAATAACTACTGAAGCTTCCACCAGCCATGTCACAATCCATTTCTTATCTTAATCTTAATTTTTTTGCTCCCAGGTTGTCTCTTGGATCCCACTGAATTTGTGAGTTCTTGATAAAGAAGCTGTGTATGAATACTGCAGCTACTGAAATAACCAGTCACCCTTCTTGGTCTATCAGAACCAAGCATCATAAAAGGTGACCTTCCTTTTGACAATATTTCATAGTGGGGAGGTAAATTCCTTCCTGGGCTAATCAAGAAATAAAAAGGAAAACACGTTAGGAAGGTGCACTGTGAATTGTACTAGTGACTAGTGACCGTTTTTTATCTGTTCTCTCATGTCCCAGGGAGCTTCTGAAATAGTCATTCGTGCTGTAGCTAAGTATGGGATCTCCAACTTGCTCCTGTTGATCGTTCCTTACATTAACTATCTCTCCCCTTTATGTCATTGCATACATGATACTTCATTATGGGTAGGTTGGGGCAAACCAATAGATACAGAAAGACTTGAAGCTTCTCTTGTGGGACAGTCCAGAAGACAGAAATAGTGATGAACAGTTTTAGGCCATGATTTTCAAGCCAATACTTTTTACTTTGTATGGAGACCACTGCGTGAAAACCAGCTAAAGAAACTAAAAAAGTGAAATCAAAAGGTAAAAAACCCCTCCTCATATGCAGTGAGTCATTTAGGAAAGAAATAGAAAAGGGAAAATCTCTTAATGTTTAGACCAGGAGGCTGTGAACTGGCACTGAAATATGCTGGGTACCAAGATGTCCTGCTTTTGTCTGGGATAGATCACTGCTCGAGGACTTGCTGAGGCTTGGTCAGCAGGTGGTGAGCAATTGTATTGTGCATCACTTGGATTTTTTCCCTTGTGTTTTATTCCTCTCTCTCTCCCTCTCCTCTTCATTACAATTATTATTGTTATTATTATTTACTTTATTTCAATTATTAAACTGTTCTTATCTCAACCGACATGTTTTACTTGTTTCCAATTCTCTTCCCCATCCAATCAGGGTTGGGGGAGGGGGAAGTGAGCAAGCAGCTGCATGATACTTAGTTGCTGGCTGGGTTAAACCATGACACAAGAGGAGAAAGGAAGGAGTTATAAAAGTACATTTTATGCTAGAAGATAATGTACTGTTCCAGATCCATCCACCTGTTACATCTGTGGTTCTTTCAGCATCCATATAGGACCTCTGTGTATCTAGCTACCCACAGGGGATAGGGAGATGATCAACTGGCTTCTTTTCTCATCAACATCAATGGGAACGACATACCTTCATATTCTAGTGTAGCTGCTAATAAATTACTCTGGGTCTGCCAGCAGAGCGTTCACCATTAATGCTCTTCAAAAAAGTATCCTGAATCCTAGAGATCCCTGTGAAGAGCCTTCTGCAGTCCCTCAGGAGAGTTACATTCACTTTGTGAGATTTGATTCATATCATAGATTGCCTAAGGCCTGATCTAATTCTGACTTCTGGGGCCCCTGCCCGATGACCTGTCTGTACTCTTGATCCATCCTTGGGTGGGACATGGGAAAAAATATGCTTGTGTTTTAATGAATCAAATAAGGGGAGTAGGAATATTGCTGAAAAAACATATTTATGAAAATCCCGGTAATTAGAAAAACTGAAAACCTGGTGTCCTGGTTTCAGCTGGGATGGAGTTAATTTTCTTCTTAGTAGCTAGTACAGTGCTGTGTTTTGGCTCTGATGTGAGAACAATGTTGTTAACTGCAATGATGTTTTTAGTTGTTGCTGGGTGATGTTTATACTAAGTCAAGGACTTTTCGGTTTCTTGGGCCCTGCCAGCAAGAGGGCTGGAGGGGCACAGGAAATTGGGAGGGGACACAGACAGGACAGGTGACTCGAACCAGCCAAAGCGGTATTCCATACCATATGATGTCATGCTGAGTATATAAACTGGGGGAAGAAGAAGGAAGGGGGGGACATCTGGCATTATGGCATTTGTCTTCCTGAGTAACCGTTACGCATGATGGAGCCCTGCTTTCCTGGGGATGGCCGAACATCTGCTGCCCATGGGAAATAGTGAATTAATTCCTTGTTTTGCTTTGCTTGCATGCGTGGCTTTTGCTTTACCCTTTTTTCCCCACCTTTCCATTTTGTTATTATTATTGTTGTTATTGTTATTATTGTTGTTCTTACCTCTTTATTCTGTTTAAATTATCAAATTGTTCTTATTTCAACCCCTGACTTTTACATTCCTTTCCAATTCTTCTCCCCATCTTTCTGGGTGAGGAGGAGTGAGCAAGTGGCTGCATGGTGCTTAGCTGTCAGCCAGGGTTAAACCATGACACCTGGTTATTGATAATTTAGACAGGAATCTTAGTTTTAAGGGGTGGCATAAAAATATGAGTCACCCCAAAAATGTGGTTCTTGCAGACTCCTAAAATCAAGAAGAAAAAGTCTTTCCTCATAAATATTTTAAAAAGACCGATAGCACAATAATCCTTTTGGAGCCTGTTCAGCCATGTCAGATGACTGAGCAGGGTAAATTCTGGAAACCCTTCCAAAGAAAGATTTTAAAGGATAATTAGGGATCTATCTTTAGAACAATCATATAATTTAACTTTTAATTGTTCAGAACACAATCAGATTTGTAGGTCATGTTGCCAGAAAGGGAGAAATCTGTTGCCTGTAAAGTAGCCAAAGACAGGAGCTGCTCATAGATGTTAGATGCACCTACTCCCTTTTATAACAATAAACATGACTGGCTAAATATCAAGGGGACTGAAGCTCAGTTGGTGAAAGGGGCACAGTTCCACTCTCCCCAGCTTTTCTATGGGTTACATCACTGAGGATCTCTTTAGAGATGTGCCCTGCCTTGCAAGGAAGACCAACAGCATCCTGAGCTCTCTTAACAAGAGCACAGCCAGTCAATTAGGGAAGTGATTAGCCTTCTCTACTCAGCACTTGTTAGACCACACCTGGACATCTCATTTTGGGCACCCTCTCCCACAATATAGGAAAGACAGTGACAAATTGGAGTGAGTTCAGCATATGGCCATCAAGGTGGACAAGGTCTAGAGCACTTGCCCTGTGAGAGCAAGAAGACAGAGATAGTCTCTTCACAGCAGTGCATGGTAGGAGAATGAGAGACAAGGGGCATAAATTGAAACAAAAGAGGTCCAGACTAGATATAAGGAAAAGTTTTTCATCTTGAAAGCAAGCAAACATTGGAGCAGGTTGCCCAAATTCAAACCATTTGTTCAGTGGTTTTCACTGTTTTTAATAATTTGCAGACATATTTGGCAGGCATATTGCAGGCAACGTATCAGACTCATTATTGCAAGAGTTGGAATGTAGACAGTAAATAAAGCTGTAGAAAGTAAATAAAGGATGATTTTGTAGTTGTACAGCCAAATGTGTCCTTGGAGAACTGCCATTGATCCCTATTTCTGTCATGACATCCCAGTTATGCTGAGTAAATCATATATCACAAAATCGCTTAATAAGATCTCCTAGGCTACTTTTTACAATTAAATAAAACAGGCCAGGCTCTGAGTGCAAATGGTACGTCATGGTTTGTATTTATATGAATAAACTCTTACCCTTCCAAAAGGGTGGCCTTGTCTATACTGCTGTCTAGGGACAGTGCCTGGTCCTTTTCACTGCTGAGCCATGTCCAAGCAACATCCAGCTGTGAATTAATTGTCATGGCCCAAATAGAGCCAATGGCATACAAACATTAAAAGATGTGTAAAGTTACTGCACTGTGTTTGGGCTGATATGTGTATTCCTCTCTAGTTTGCCAGTGAAGATGAAGCTGTGTATTCCTCTTTTCTTGGTGCTCTGTGCATGACCTGAGATTTCACTGGCAGAAAGGCTGCTGCCTGTACCTGCATCTGAACCAAACATAAACATAGCATGCCCTGCATTGTGCTAAATACTTTGAGAAAACAAGCAAACAGATTCATGGTATCTCAGATTACACATCCAAGATTAATAAATATTTTTTAATATCTTTCTATGTCTCATTATCCCCTTGCTGAAATGAGGACACTATAACAACTGTGAAAATGCTGTTACTTAGCTCTGTGAACCTCTCAAATTCTCTTCTGGGAAGGGTCTTAGGAAACAGATGAGGAAATAATAATAAATTTATATTCAGAGCAGGGTTTGAATATAAATTCTGTGCAGGAAGGAAAGCCTGAGGCCAAGCACAGAGCTGTGAGGATCTGTTGAACAGCTATTCAGTAACTTGGCAGCTAACACACTTCAACATGCTGAAGAGCAGTCCTGTTCAGTGAATGAGACAAGATAAACTAATAGAAAGAATTTGAAGATAGATGTATGGGGGTATGGATGGTTGGGTGGACTGATAGTGAGACTTGTCCATTCTACAGTTGGAATTCACTTTGCATGAGAGAGATCTTGGGAAAACAAAAATAAAAACAGATGTAACAGGAAGCCAAAATGCTGTGGTGGGTCTACAATTTCACAAGAGCATGATATGGTAAGTCCTTACTCTGAAGATCAATCACCTTGAGTTCAGAAATGGGCCTGCCTGATGGAGGGAGTCACTATTTCTGACTTCTGAACAGAAACTTCTGGGCTGAATGAAAGTAGCACTAAATATCCTCCTCTGATATTTCTACACATGGGGGTGTTCACATCTGAAACTATAATATCCTTAGATCACATGTAGGACCAGCCATATAGGATTAAGGTTCATCTACTCTATCCAACGTCAAAAGGGTTTTAGAGGAGGTGGTGGTAGATAGCACACTGTGCAGGCACACAAGAGCCTGGTCAGGTTCTTTTCCTATGTCCCAATGCTGATGGATTGATTTGAAGCCCCAAGCATTAAGTTTTCATCATTTTTCATATTTTTCCTCTTTTCTTTCTTCTGGTGTTAACTCTTAACATTGGTCATTTATATTTGTCACGTAGATGGCCATTCCCCCTTTGTATGTCATTAAAAGACTTTGCAATTATTAGTTCATTCATCTAATTACATCATGAGTAAAAATATTTAAAATGATTGTGTAAGTGTGCATGTGACTAGGTATGTACAAATATATCATAACTTTTAAAAGGATTCTGGTTGGACTATGTCTATCACTTGTGTGGAGAGATGGATAGAATAGTGATAGACACATAGACAGATAATAAAGATAGCTTCTGCTAACACATTCTTGTCTAATAAATTGTTAAGCTACAAAAGAAACCAGAAGTCCCTGTGTACAATGTATAGATTTTTCTTTAACAAAAGTTATTGGGAAAAGACAGAGCTGTCCCTTTAACTGAAGAACTGCAAACAGCTGTTCCTTATGCATACATGCTTGCTTGGTCTGAAAGTTTTGGTAAGTCAGTGCATAAGTGACAGATATATATCTCCATTAAGCATTCAGCATTACAATAAAAGAAAAAATCTTTCAGTGCGCCTTTGAGAGTGCATCAGAAATTAATCTAAACATCAAATTAGTTATAGATTGTAAATGAATAGTGACTCACAGCCCTAATACTTCTCCCACTCCTCTTCTTGCCCCTGAAATCTCCCCAAACAACTGCAATGGCTGGAGGTGCTGTGCACTGAGTTTCATGAACAGCTCCTTCTCTTTCTTACTCATACAACTCTTTCCTTATCAGCTGGAGAAGAGTCCCATCCTTACTCTGCAGACCTGAAGTCTCAGAGCCTGGATGCTTTGGACTAAAAATTGGAGTAGCTAGTTAACTTTTTTGCCTCCTTCCCCTATCCTCTGGGAGCCCTAAGCACCCCTCTAATGGTGTCCTCCTCCCCTTGACTTACTTTCCCACTAAGCTGGACACCTCATGAATCTCTCTGCTGTCTGTGCCAGGTCCTTCAGAGTGGAGAGGACCACAACAAACTAGTGCTGGTCTGAACTGAACTATCTCAGGGGTCAGGCATGCTTAATGCATCTGGAAAATTGTCCACATATTGTCTCAACTGAGGCACTCAAATTAGTGGCTTCTTCCATTACACTTTGAGCTTTGGTCCATAGCCTGTAGCTATATGGGAATGACAACCTGATATTGTCCAGGGACCTGAAACAAAATGTATTGCCACTAGATCATGCAAAGTACAGGACATAGCCTAATTCGATGGGCTACAGGGAGAAAGGCTTGGGTAGTGACTTTTCTTAGGAAACTTGAAATCACGTTAAAAGTAAAAAGAAAAAAATATTAAATTTAATCATAGTACTGATAACAGCAACAGAGCTCAACCTCTCTTCTAAGTGCTTTCTAGTAATTCCTTTTTCCGGTGATAATCTTATTTAGAAAGGATTAAGGGAAAAAACTCCAAAAATCTTTGAATTGATAAATAACTCTCCTCATCCATGGATCCTAAAGCCCTGCACAAAGGAGTCTGTCTGCTACGAGAGAGGTAAATCAAGTCACAGACATGTTGACCCACAATTGCCCAGATGGGGCAGGAACATGGAACTGGAATTTCTTACCCTTACACCACCTTACTCCTGGACTTGCTCATTTATTTGGATGAACTTAAGGAGATCTGTGGTTTGATTTTTTTGGTTTGTTTTTTTTGTTGTTGTTGTTTTTATTATTATTATTAAATGAGAAACTGCCAGCTTTGGCAGGGTGTGCTGGAGACACATGAGCAGGTGCTGAGCAATATTTTTCTGATATACGTCAGGGTCTGTCACTCCACTTCTATGTCTTATGAAGTGCTGCCAATGCACTTTAGACCTGATCTGCAGTGCCCCTGATCCCAGGGCCCTGCATAGCTTTGCCAATGTCCTAGTGTCTTGATGTTTCTGTTTCAGCCTCAAAGTTGAAACTATGTATACTGTCACAACCTGCGTGCTGCCTTGCATCTCCTGCCCCACATTTCTGCCAACACACTGTGGTCTTGAACTGCCACAGTGTGTTTTTAATACCATGATACAAGGTCTACCCAACCCTCAGCCCTTCTCCTGAGCTTCACCCCTCTCCTGTGTCCAGTCCTCATTCCTCACTGCTTTTCTCACATTTAAGCTGTCTCCTTTGGCTCCCCTGTTTCTTTTCATAAGCTAGGAGCCAGAAGAAGTTTAGTAGGGAATAGGAAGATTTAATAGTGAAGATAATAAATTATTATGACATTCAAGTGCTGTTATCTTCTCTCTTTTGGCATCTTCAGTGAAGACTAGATGTTTTTCCAAGAGAGGTGGCCCACTAGCAACTTTGACTGGACTCCCTGTAGGAATCTGGAATGAAACTCGATGTCCATGTTGTACCAAGTCAAATATGGCCTTTATGCCATATAATCCTAGGGTCCTAAGAAGCCCTCACAGTTTGTAGTCAAAGCTAGAATGTTCCTTGCTACATTTATGTGGGATATTTCAAAAAAGGGGTGGGACATCCCTACTGCCAGTGTGAAAGTCCATCTGGAATGCATAGAAAAGGAGAAAAACATCCAGCAGTTCTGATTGCTCACACCTGATTTTTCAGACCATATCAAGCTGAGTGGAGGGAAACCACCATGTCTCTGTGGGCATGAGAGAGGTTCTTCACAGCATCTGGAATTCATTGTCAGAAGCTGCCACACCAGCAGGTGAGAACAGGCACATGCCAAGGAGACACATGGGGGACAGGGAGGGTTATGGAGCACAACTGTCCTGACAGTGTCCACTGCTCAATGGTGTGCAAAGAGCCAGCAGATCCAGGTGGTCACTACTCTCAGAAAGAGGTGACAGGAGGAATTAATTTCCAAGTGTATCACTAAAGCAATTCCTCCAGCTTTAATTTATCTACATTTTATTTGACGCCATGGAGTAATCATTTGGCCTCTGCTGCTCTATCCAGGTCCTCATTTTTCTAATTTCTGTCAATGCCTTTCTAATTAATATCTGCCAAACCTAGCCTTTTCTCTCTCTTCTCTGCTAAAACACTTTCCTAGAACATAATTGTAACTGTATTTCACTAAAGTCTTCAAATGCTTTCTTAAAATAGATATATTTTTGAGCACTTTCACATTATATACACGAGACTGGTGTTTACTATAGCTTGCATGCCTTGTTGCTCCTTGTTAGGCAAGAGGCAGCAGCTTCTGAATTAGGGAAGTCATGGCCACAGCATGGTTTCTTCAGCATGTGCAGGTGCTAATGGTTCTCTGCAGGGTCTTGGACTCCAGAAACTAGGAGAAAGGCTTTGTTCCTAAGATTTCCATGGCTACCCATACACTATCCTGCCAGTAGTGGCCAAAGGAGATAACTGTGTGCTGGAAATGCAGGGCAGAATTCAGAGCCAAATGGGAAGGAATACAAGTCCTATTTTGAGATGTTGCTCTACTGACTCACTCACTTTGGGCCAGCTGCTTACAGGTAGTTCAACAGTAAGACAAGAGCAGCAAATGAAGTATTTTCTGTTCCCATGAAAAAAAAAAGCCATGGTGACATTTTTCTCCATACAATTTCTTTAAGTTTGTCTAAAGCAGGACTTCGTGACAATTTCTCAACAACTTGTGGCTAGACTGTTACAGCAATTTACTTGTGATCAACATAGCAGATATATATTTTAAAAGGTCATATAATAGTGGAATATCTTTTTGGGGCCAGACAGAATTGTCTCCCTAGGCTTCCAGTTGGAGAGCTCTAGATGAGTTAAAAAAAAAGTGAAAAAGAATGCAAATGCTATGTTTTTACATGTTTTAGGAAATTTTTAAGCAGTGTCCTGGTTTCAGCTGGGATAGAGTTATTTTTTTTTCCTAGTAGCTGGTACAGTGCCTTTTTTTTGCATTTTGTATGAGAATAATGTTGATAACACACTGATGTTTTAGTTGTTACTAAGTAGTGCTTACTCTAAGTCAGGGATCCTAAAACTTTTTAAACAGGGGGCCGGCATGTGGATGAAGTGGCAGGCAGTCATCTGCAGCTGCTTGGTTCCCCCCCCAACCCTCAGCGGGGGGGGGGGGGGGGGGGGGGGGGGGTCGGGAGGGTTCTGTAAATACCGTGGACTGGATTGAGGACCCTGGAGGGCTGTATCCGGCCTGCGGGCCGTAGTTTGAGGACCCCTGCTCTAAGTCAAGGACTTTTCAGTTTCCCATGCTCTGCCAGTGAGCTGCTTGTGTTTGTGCCCAGCACAAGAAGCTGGGAAGAAGCAGAGCCAAGAGCTGACCCAAACTAGCCAAAAGGTTATTCCATACCATAGAATATCATGCTCAGTATATAAACTGGGGCAAATTGGCCTGGAGGGGCCAATTGCTGCTTGGGGACTGGCTGGGGATTGGTCAGCGTGTGGTGAGCAATTGTATTGTGCATCACTTGTTTTCCTTGGGGTTTATTCCTCTCTCTCTTTCCTTGTCATTACAATTATTATTATTATTTACTTTATTTCGATTATTAAATTGTTCATATCTCAACCCATGATTTTTACCTGTTTCTGATTCTCCTCCCCATCTCATCCGTGGGGGGAGGAGTGAGTGAGCAACAGTGTGGTACTTAGTTGCCAGTTGGGGTTAAACTATGACAATCAGCAAAGGAAAGAGTTTTCTTATTTTCAAAGTCAACAAAATCCCTTCTTTTGATTTAGAAAAAAAGTAATTATTTTTTTAATTGGCTTTCTGAACAAAAAGATTGATAATCAGTGGCACCTTCAGTTGGACTTACCAAAATAAATGAAAGGCCTGATTTTCTGTAATGCCCTCTAGATTTTTACATTGCTTTAAAGCTGAAGGTCAGCAGGATGGGAGATTTTGAAGAGAAACATGACATGCTTGTGATAATTAGCTACCTGTACTTCTGCTATTTCTATCCTTCTGGAGGTGGTGCACATGGCAGTATAGTTAATGCATTTGTCTGAGACCAACAGTCACGGCAGGCACTCAGCTCTATGGGAAAGTAAGTTAAAGCCAGAGAAAACTGGGGCTTGACACCTGGGACCCAAAACTAAATGGACTTGGATATTTGTGTCAGAAGCTAATATAAGGTGACTAAGACCACTAGCAATGTCTAATTCCTGCTTTTGTTTGCCTATGCACTTGAGTCTACACATCCAAAGGGCACCATTCTGCTTTCAGGCTGGAATATCCCACCATTAGTTTTGGAGGTTACTTTATCAATCAAGCTGATGTTTAGCTTGTCCCAGTAAGACTCATAGTTAAGAAAAATTGCTGCTAAGATCCCTCAATCCCTACTCAGCTATCAGCCATGACCTCACAGTACCTTGGAAGCAGCAATAAAGCCAGCTCCACAACCCTGTCCCACAAGCTAGGTATGTGTTGCTATTCTCATTAAGTCTTGTAGCCAGAAAGCCTTTGTGCTAAGAGGAAATTATGTGAATACCTGTTCAGAAGATACTTGCTCTTACTGGACTTGGCTCTCACCTCACTTCTCCATTTACCTTTGGTCTTCCCCCTTGTCGATACATGGAGAACCAGGCTCAATAGTCCCCTAAATATTTTATAGGAATAGCAATTTCATTGCCAAAGGTCTATTTCTAATCCATGGATATCCTTGGAGCAGTAATTTTTGATATGTCACCTAGAGCTGTGCTGGTCTGCTCATCTTGCTATGAGGTTAAAGCTCTTAAAAGCAGGTGGGCTCTGGAGAAAACGGAGCTAATTCATAATTTCTCATTTGAATTTCCCAACTGTCTCTTCACACCAAACTCTTTTGTCCTTCATTCCTCTGGTACTTGATACTGCAACAACACAATGACTACTGGCAAAGGGGAATGCTGTGTCCCCTCACATCAGAGGACAGGACTCCTTCAATCAAAGGGGAAAATAGCCTGTTTAGACTCTCTGTGGATGTGCAGGAGGAACTGCACATAGAGAAGAGGCATGAAACTCTTGGAAGTACTGTCTGATATGCACCATAGCTAGTAAGGGATGAGGTAGGCTCTCCAGGAGGGGAAAAGGGGAAGGCAGCATGTGAAGGGAAGCATAGTGTGGAGCCTGAGTGTGGCTTTAAAATCAAATGAAAAATCCAATGTCTTAACTCTGGAAGTTTGCCTGAGGGACAGACTCCAGATCAGCTGCAAGTAACAGGAAAATAAAGACAATAGCTTGTCCTGTTGCACTTTTCAGGGGAAGGTCTGCAAAGAGCGCAGAATGGGGAGAACCACAAACTGCACACCCCAGTGCTGGGTACATGGATGGGGGAGATCCCCTGTCTTCCAAGTGGGAACGGAGCAAATGTGGCAGGGTACCCATACACTACCAGACGTGATCCTTCACAGCAACCCCTTTGCAGTGGAATCCCAATGATACACCATGCACACATAGCCACATGGCTGTTGGCTGGCTGAGCCCTCCCTTTGTGGGTGTAGCACAGGGTGTCCCTATCTGGTGGCTCACAGGGAACCTAGGCTATGTTCTATCTATGCTCCCACTGGTGGGGTTGAGCTAGCAGTGAGGCCAGAGCTGTGTGAGCATAGTGCAGCTTTCAAACTCAGACTCTCAGCATGGCCTGTAGAATGAGGCACAGGGTTAGCTTGGGGTACCTATCTGCTGTAGCACTGATTCAGATTCAGTGGGCTCAGAGCATAGTTGCCTGCAGTCCACTAAGCAGCCATCCTCGCAGAAGAGCAGGCATCCAGCCAATGTTGTTCAGCCCTTGTCCCCTTGAAGTATATTGCATCACAGCTGCTGGAAAGCTGCCCCCCACAACTCTGTCTTCCCTGCAGCCCCACAACATCAACATGTGTAGAGGGATTTTTAAAGGACCAAGGACATAAGTTACCATTGTCTGGGTTGGACAACCTAGGCCTGTTAGTTGAAGCTGCAGAGCAGCTTTAAATTGTCCTGGGAACAAGCAGTGTGAGAAAGAAAACAAGCTATGCACAAACAAGAAGCCAGGTGCAGAGCAAGTCCTGGGAACCGCGAAATCAGCACACTCTCATCAGCACACTCTGATCAGGCGCCTGCAGCATGCTCACCAGTCAGCCACACGAACACCCATGTGGCCAGAGATTTTTATCCAATCACCTGTGTGTAAAGTCAGGTGAGCGGTTGGTTTAAGTTATAAATATGACCTCTTTGTTTAATAAAGTGAGCACGGCATGTAGCCATATTGGTGTGATTGTTGTGACTTGGCCGACTCTCCACAGGGGACCCTCTTCGTCTGGTGCCCAAACAGGGACCCATTTATTCGCTTAAATGTGGTTCGCTTAAATGCAGTTTAGCTTAAATGCTGTTCGCTTAAATGCGGAAGTCTCTGTGCATCGGACCCGAAGGGAAGTTGTCCGATTAGGGAGCTGGAGGTCAGAGGCGGGCAGAAACTGGAAGGCGAAAAGCAGAGTCCAGAGTTCGGTGTAGAGCTGCAGATCGCACCCCTGCCAGTGGTAAGACCGCGTAGCGTAAATCGCAGCAGGGCTCTCCACTGAATTCCTCTCATATTCCACAATATGGGAGTGTTGCAACCTGGTCTTCCACCTTTTATGATGATCCCTCAGAATTGGCAAATTGTTGTGATAGACTTGAAACACTATTTCTTCACGATTCCCTTACATCTTGACGACACGCAAAGATTTGCATTCACTCTGCCATCAATAAACCGTGCCGCTCCAGCCAAACGGTATGAATGGGTTGTCTTACCACAAGGAATGAAGAACTCTCCTACGATGCGTCAGACTTTTGTACATTGAGCACTTGTTCCGTTAGGGCAGCGTTGGCCTCACGTCCTAATCTATCATTATAAGGACCATATTTTATTGACCGCTGAACAAGGGATTTCAGATGATCAACTGAAATGGCTTCTTGACCACCTTCTATCAAGTGTTTTGATTGTGGCACCTGAGAAGGTTACACGTTCGGCCCCATGGAAATATCTAGGCTAGCTCATCTCGGATGCTCAGATCCAACCACAGAAGGTGACCCTTACTACACAAATAACTAATCTGAATGATGCTCAAAGGCTTTTAGGAGACCTAGAGTGGGTTCGTAATATAGTTGGCCTCAATAACGATGATTTGCAACTGTTCTGATCCTGGTTGCATGGCACCAAAGCCAACAGTCCTCGAACTTGTTCACCAGAACAGAGGGCTGCCCTAGAAGTTGTGTCCCACAAAATTCAGACTGGCTGGTGTGGTTGCCAAATGGCAAATCATCCGTTATTCTTTTCTGGTTTGTAATGTTGCCACTTCACCTTTTGCCCTTATTTTACTATGTCAAAAGAAAAAGGGGGAAAATACGGTGATCGTTTTAGAGTGGTTGTTTTTTACATTGCAACCCAGACATCGTATTTTAAGTTGTCCTGAAGCAGTAGCGGCCTCGGTGAGAAAAGGAAGAGACAGGATTGTTGAAATTGATGGGACTGAACGGGCAGATATCAGTATTCCAGTCCGTGGTGATGATTATGAGTGGCTCCTGAGACATTCAACAGCCATACAGGAAGCCTTGATGTTTTATACAGGTGTTGTACACAACAACCAGCCAAAAGGACCTCTCTGGAAGATGTTAGAACATTACCAGTGGATTGCGAGACCGTTACGCTCAAAAAGACCAGTTGAAGGGCCAACGGTGTTTACAGATGCAGGACGAAAGATGAAGAAGACTGCGTGTGTTTGGCAATCCGATAATCAGTGGCAGAAACACGTGATCACTGGTGAACCACGGGACAACCTTCAAACCTTAGAACTGAAAGCAGTGTGTTGGGCTTTGGGAAGCTGGAACAATACACCTGTAAACATAGTATCAGACTCATTGTACGTAGTTGGTGTAGTACAGCGCATTGAAGATGCCTTGTTGAGAGAGGCAAAGAATCCACATCTTGGTGAAATGTTTATACAACTGCGTAGTACTCTTCAACAGCGAAAACATGAATTATTTTTTTTTCCCCGACCGTTGCCGCCTTCTTACCAACCCATGCCTCCCGCCGTCCGCTAATGCCTCCACCCATCCCCCCATTCTTCCTCTTCGCGTTGCCTACCTCACGCCTTTGCCCGACCGTCTTGCCTTCTTACCAACCCGTGCCTCCCGCCGTCCGCTAACGCATCGACCCATCCCCCCCATTCTTCCTCGTCGCGTTGCCTACCTCACAACTTTGCCCGACCGTCGTCGCCTTCTTACCAACCCGTGCCTCCCGCCGTCCGTTAACGCCTCCACCCGTCCCCCCCATTCTTCCTCTTCGCCTTGCCTACCTCACGCCTTTGCCCGACCGTCGTCGCCTTCTTACCAACCCGTGCCTCCCGCCGCCCGCTAACACCTCGACCGATCCCCCCTTCTTCCTCTTCGCGTTGCCTACCTCACGCCTTTGCCCGACCGTCTGCGCCTTCTTACCAGCCCGTGCCTCCCGCCATCCGCTAATGCCTCGACCGATCCCCCCCCCTTCCTTCCTTTTCACGTTTCCTACCTCACTCCTTTGCCCAACTGTCATCGCCTTCTTACAAATGGCTGTTTCACGCCATCCACTAACACCTCGAACAATCACCCCCCCTTTTCTTCATCTTAGCATTTCATACCTCACACCTTTGCCCGACCATCGTCGCCTTCTTACGAATGGCTGTTGCACACCATCCTCTAACGCCCCACAGCACCACACTGCTCCCTCACCTTCCCCTGGCACAGCCATCACTACTGTCTGACCAGACCCACTCTGCATCCGTTGCTGCTGCAGGCTGCTGCCATGGCTGGCTGTGTACTCCGCCACTGTTGTCCGTTACCCTCAGTTTCTTAACTCCACAGCAGTCAGGCTTCTTTCTCTTTAATCCCAATGGCTCACTTTTACCGGTGTCTTATCCAGACCCCTAGGCTCTTCCCACCTATCTCAACATGATCTAGATCACAAGCTATCCCCGCCTGTCTTCGCTACATTGGGTCACTGTTGTTACTGTTTCAAACATCCACACACACAGCCAGCACCGCTTGTTACATTAGTTTCATAATCTGAAGGTCGTGAGTTCAAACCTCACAAGGGGCACTAATTGTCACAACACTCTCCAAACTAGCCAGCTCCAGTAAGGTCTTTTACTATCTCATACCAGCATACCCTTTCATACCAGTCCCTCTGCTGTATTCTCCTCATCTCACCTCATCCAGGGTATGTGTTTTCTCTCCTCTTGCTTTTTCCTCAGCTGCTCTCCCTTCATTGGCTCTCAACCACTTAACAGAACCAGCCACACCTGCACCTTTTTTAAATCAACCAACCCACCACCCCTGAAACCAACCACAGTTTTATGTTATCAATGCTAATTAACCCAGCTTCATTCTTCCACACTCTGAATTTTGGTATCAATACACAGGTACCAAATATCAAGTTGAGTTGGCTGCAGCTGGATAATTGCTTATATTATGTCTTTAGAGAACCTAGCTTGCCTGTGAATTTTGATTTGTAGTCTTGTAAATGGTCCTGTTGAAATATACCTCCTACTCACTAAATATGTATATCTAGAGTGTGTCTACACATGCATCCATTTGCTAGTAAATCACCTTGGGATCCTAAAATAAGCAGTAGAGGTTTAGCCAACATAGTCAATGGAGTGTAGGACACAATTTCTCTCTTTTTTGGGACACTCCTAGCTGTACTCAAATGAATCAAGTCCCACTGGCTATGTAGCCTGGACCGGTGCTGACTGCTATTAAGGCAGTCACCTATTTTAAACTGAGTTACCTCTATTGTGGGATTTACCTGGTTCTGCAGTTGGGACTGACATCTCAAAGTAAGACGTTATTAACTGGCTAATGGCTGGGTGAGTCACTCCCCAAAGTGATGTTAATTGTTGACTCAAATTTCAATAGCATGTAAACCCCACCAAAAATGCTGACAAGTATGATGGAAGTCTAGTATTTGTGTACTTTTGCTAAGGCTAGACCTTTAGTCAGGTGAGAAGCCCTAGTGCTGGAATACTGATACAGATGTAACTTTACAAGGACCTTGCCTTTAGATAAGCTCACAAAGTTGCACTACTTTTTATCATTAGCTTGCTTTTAAGATGGAATTCGAAGGCCATTTCCTCATTCCATGAAAAGCTTTAAATAATACATCACTTTTAACAAATGGGACTAATAAGAGAGATAAGTAGTGCATTTTCTCACTATATTTCATTTAGACCAGATAATGAAGCTGGGAGTTGTACTCTGATGCTATTGGTATATCAGATTTGGAGTAGATTTGGATTGTTTATTTTTTTCTCCTTAGCTGTCATGATATCCACTTCTGTAATGTAAAAATGTCTACTGGATAGCTGTTGAGGGTGGAGGGGCTGAGGTGGGAGGGATGGGGAGAGAGAAAGAGGAGAGCAAATGCCAATAATTTTGAATTTTCTTTTTGAGCATTTCCTAGGGACAGAGCAGATAATTCCTCTAGCTTCATCTGACTTTTAGTTTCAGGGAGTTGATATGCTCAGAAGTTGTTGCATTCGACTCTCCCCCTTTGTGTTATTTATGTGGAGTTGTATTTCATACTGTTAAATGTATCTGGATGGACTCCAAAAAGAAGAAAAGGTATGGCTTATCCTGAGAGCTGAGATGTCACAGTGATAAGGGATAGGCAGATAGCTAGACAACCTATGCGAACAATATCAAATTCCTTTCTCTTTGCAGGTCAAATACCTACTGGTAGATTATATGACTTTTTTGTTGTTACATGCACTATTGGCAGTTAAATATCTTTGTTTCTCCATGTCAGTGTCAGCAGTGTTAATGGTGCTATGCCAGATTTAAAGATGTATGACTAGGAACAGAATGTATGTACCGGAAAAATAGTTTAAATACTTGCTTTCTGAATGGCTTTAATGTTTGAGCCCATGACTATAGGGCTTAAAAGCATGATGCTAGCACTACAGTTGCTCAAGAAGCTATCTGTGTTTTGAACACCACCCCCTGCATTGTGATCTACACTCTTGAAGGACAAAAGAGAAAAGAAGAGGTTAAAAATCTCGAAGCTTTTTCTGTTCATCAATTAATTAATGATCAGAGAAATATATGTTCTGGTCTGAAGATGGTTGGTAAGAGGACAGGATTTTGTGATAAATCTATTTTATGGGAAGATGGTGGGTTTTTTTGTTTTGGGGTTGTTGTTTTGTTCCCCCAGTGATTATGTAAAAAGGCTGTTCTAATATATGATTTATCAAAACAGCAAAGAATGAAACAATCTGCTAGGCCTGCAGCTCAGGGCATCTAATCTTCCTGATTCTGCACAGCATATTCCAGGAAGATACTAACATTGGAGCCCATGATTTCTCTTGGCCCGCTCTTTTCCTGCATGATTGTGTAAATGACTAGCAGGCAGAAACTGGGGTAGCATCTTGGTGGGTGCTTTGGTTTCTCCCCATTTTTTCCACAGGAAATCTTGGTAGTGGGGCATGCTGAGGGAGCTTCATGCCCTTCTCATGATGCCAGCATGATCACCAATGGCTTTATGTAACTGATACTGCTCAAAGGCTGTTTTTCTGTTTTAAAGAGCTGAAATGATAAAAAAGGGAATTATCAATCTATCTCAGAGTGCATTTAAAAACTGCTTTGCAACTGTAAACTTTTCATTCACAGTGAGTAGTGGCTCTGCATAGCCATGAATTAGCTTGTGCACTAAATGCAGTGCTGAATGAGCACATCCTTAGGTTCTCATGGATCCCTAATTGGTCCTTCTGAGTTGTCTTTTTCTCTTTGCTTGCTGCAAGAATTAGCAGTTAATGTGCAAAATAGCCTTTTGATGATGTTCTACCAGGTTGGAATAACATGTCTCTCTTCAGCAGAAGCCTTCCTCTGGATGGAGCCCAATGCTTAGTAATGACACTGAGCATACTCTAAATCAGAAGTCAAGACCACGGTGAATGGCAGGTCCAGTTGCAAGATCTCAATTCCTGAACTGGGGGCAGATGGTCCTACAGCAAGTCTACTCATGTAACTAGGCTGGTCTCAGGCAATGGAAAGGAAAAGAGGAACCTTAAAGAAACAAATATTTAACTGTCTTAAAACTAAGAAGAGTTATTGGATCTATGTTCCAGATACTTGCTGAAGAAAACTATCATCTCAGAGATGCACTTTGCAAGACTTTGCAACAGAAACAAATAGAAATTGGTGCTAATTAGCTTTTTTTAGGCCAGAGATACATTTTTCTGGTTCTGGTTGTCAGTGTATTTTTCTGAAAACCATGATGGCTCTTTCTTGGCACTTCTTGTTCCTCCAGTTGTTAAAACCAGGAGAGGATCTCATTCTTATGAACTTTCCCTCTTGTCATTCAACTCATATTCGTCTCACTAGATGGAAATGAGAATTACAGAAGAGTAAGTATTTGCCTCAGTCTATGGAAGGCAAATGCCCATGCAGTGAAAGAGAAGAAACATCGTGCACGTGGGTTAGGTACTAGTGCAGGAGAAGTCCATGCCCCTTGCTTCCCTTGCATCCAAAGTGCTGCTATTCAGGACATAAGAGGGGGTCTGGGTCAGACTACTAAGATGGAGGAAGTTGCAGAAAGCACTGGCAATTGGTTAGACCAGAGGCCCCACTCCTTTCCTTGCCCCAAGCATTTGAGTTAGTAATAAAGGAGTTAGTTCTTAATATAAATGGTTATTAATATATCTGTCCCATTATCACGCGGCTTCCTTGCTTTTGTTACTAACTGAATGGTGAGATCTAAGAATGTCAGGGAGGCATTTTCTGCTGGGAAGGCAATGATAAGGTGTTCAAATCACAGGACTCTTCTCCTCTGTGGGAAGGGTGCTGGGGAGGCACTTCCATCCTTCTTCCCCTATCGAGACCTGACCACCTACACCTCAGCACTTCCCCTGCTACTTCAGTCCATTTCACTTCTAAGATTGATTGGTTTCTCTTTACCCGTGTTTATTAGTCTTATCAGAGAATGGAGGTTTTCCTTCAATTGCCAAATTACACAAAATACTAGCTGCTGTCTTGCCATTTTTTAGTGCTGTAATGAATTTCAGGATACAATCTGTATGTAAGTAGCTCCTTAATGTATGTGTGCATTGGAACATATTGTATTGTAATGTGATTTATGGGTACTGGAATACTCAACAAAGGATTACATCTGCAGATGAAGGGTAGAGCAGTTCAGCTCTTATCCAGTGTCTAATAGGGTTGGATGACTTTTGGGAATATTTAACCTTCCACTGATGTTTAATCATGTCCAGGTGAGATCTGTCTATCCAGTTATTCATGCCATCCATCCATCCACCCATTTTGTAATGTATGAACTGACAACTATGCTAAACAACTACTATTAAATATTTCACATCTACGGAATGAGATAATTGGAACCTAGGAATACTGGAAGAATTGGCTAAGATATTTTCTGAACCATTAATGTTCATTTTAGAAATTTATGGAGTATTAGAAAACATTCAAAGTGTTCCAGAAAAAAAACCCACTGTGGATAACTGGCTAGCTGAAAAGGGTCACATAGACATAGTCCAGCTGGCTGGACAAAAATGCACATCGCTCTCAGCTTATCTGAAGTAAAGCAAAAATACACTGTCTTTGGCTGTTCTTGTTACACAATAACAGGAAGATTTTGGTGGGAAAAGAATGTTGCAGGTGGGAACAGATAACTACAGAAGAGAAACTAGGAGCGGGCTTGGTATTTAGGCAACTAACCAATAATGAGCTTAACTTTTTTAATATGTATGAGCTAATTATAGGAAGGCATAAAAGGTGACTGTAAGGGACAATAAACGAAGTCTGCTGATCACTCATATTGAGTGACTGTGTCTTCCCTCCGTCGCGACAAATGGCGCCCGAACAGGGACCCTAGAGAGGGCTGAACCTGCGAGCCACGGTTCGACGGAGATTCGGGTACCGGTCCTGAAAGCAGCGCAGGAGGCGGAAGGACACAGTCCCCGCGCCCGGGAGCACCTACAGAGGGTCCCGCCGGCCACGTGTCGCCGAAGTCTCGCAAGGGCTGCAACAGCGCTGATGAAGGTATGGAGGGACAAGCAACGTATGATTCGCTCATATGCTTTTTAGAAAAGCGGAGCATTCAGGACATAGATTGTAAAAAGGAATTACTTGGGTTATTAGCGTATGGGATAGCATCCGGGACCCCCGTGGCAGCGGCGAGCGGCGGCGCGCGGCCCGGCAGGCCCCTTCCCGGCCGCGGTTTCTCTCCAAGGCGGCAACCCCCGCCCCTCCGATCGGCGCCATAGCGATGCAAACGGCCAAGCGAGCTAACATCTGGCTGCCCCCAGAGGTCAATCGGATCCTTTATATTCGGAACCTGCCGTATAAAATCACAGCGGAGGAAATGTATGATATGTTTGGGAAATACAGACCTATTCGACAAATCAGAGTTGGAAACACTCCTGAAACAAGTGGAACAGCTTAAGCTTCTCAAGGAAAAATACAGAATTGATTACAAACCCACCAAAAAAAAAGTGCTTCAGATGTCCCCTACAAGAATTGGGTTTCTGCTTTGAACTAGCAAACATCTCTGTGCTTAAAGAGAAGCCTTTTTGCCTTGATGGAGATAATTTATTCTGTATTCTGTATTTATGCTGTTTTCTGAATGTGGAAATTGGTTGGGACTAGGAGGCTGGCTTAAAGGCATTTTGCAAACGGGATTATTATTTTTGATCATTATTGTAATAATATTTTTTTGATCAAAACCAGCCAAAATTATTGTAAGCATTAGGCATATCTGAAGAGAATGCCTTTATTTGAATCGGCAGTTAAGGTGTAGTTTAGTCTGATGCTGTGGTTTTATCTGTTCCTGGTGAATTTTTGAAGTGATGAAATCAGAGATACAAGGTATACTAAGAGTTATGAGGTAATAAGGTAGTAATCTAAGTAAGGATGCTGTCTTTTATGTCTACAAGTGCAATATGCTTTTATGTAGCAGAGAGAAACTTTAACAATAATGTTGCTTGAGCAAGATGTGCATGTGACAACTTGGGAAAAGGGATATCACAACTGGAGTGCAACAGTGTTTCTATGTCTGGCAGAGTGAAATCTTTCAAGACCTGAGTTTAGACAGTCTAAAATTAATTGTTAGTATTCAGAAAACCCATCTTAAGCCTCTTTTGCTTACATAGTGTTATGGAAGTCAACTGCTATTGTAGAGAATTAATGATTTTTTAATACATATTAACAAATACTACTATTTTCACTTGAGGCAGTTGAGTGAGAAATACTCACGTGTAGCATTTGAGGGAATGTCAGCATAAATCGCACTTACAGTAAGACTGCATTTTTAATTACTGTACTCGTTAAGATTCGATGATGCCATAAGGCTAAGGCCTTTTATCACAGATTGGTTCTGAACTAAAAGGTGTGTGCACACGTAGATATGCACATTTGTGTTATTTTCCTTAATTGGCTACAAAATAATATAATTAGGTTGGGGACTAGATCTTGGGAATCTGTCTATTATACTTCTGTTTGTTAAGGAACGTGCATAACATACAGCACCCATGTAGGCTTGGCTTGTGGCATAGTTGTCAAATTTAGCATAGACATTCAGACAGATAAGCAACGTACTCTTCTTGTGTGTATCACCTACAAGCCATTATGGCTTAGTGTGTAAATCTGTATGTAACTATTGAAAAATCCACTTATGAATGTATATAGCTTAGAACTAATTTTTTCCCTTTGTTAATTCTTTGATATCAATGAGGTATTCTTCAGAAAATGTATGGACTGGTTGGTTGCATAAGGGCAGTTGTTATCTGGACAGAAAATTGTTAATGGTCAGGGATTTTCCACTAAAATATTTGCAAATATTCCTAGTCAAACATCAGTTTGGTTTCTTTTTGGGTTAGTCCATGTTCAGAACTTTAAAATTACCTTTGAATTTCTTAAACTTTTTATATCACTGGAACAGAAAGAGTATCTAAATTAAAGCTTCAAGCTAACTTTATTTTTCAAGTATTTCAGGAATTATACTTCTGAACTGAGATTTTATAAGTTGGCTGTGTATTTTCCTGTGTTGAAACGCTGTTATTGAAAATGGTCAACCAAGCCTATGTCGCCCAAAATAAAAACGGGGGAATTGTGGATAACTGGCTAGCTGAAAAGGTTCACATAGACATAGTCCAGCTGGCTGGACAAAAATGCACATCGCTCTCAGCTTATCTGAAGTAAAGCAAAAATACACTGTCTTTGGCTGTTCTTGTTACACAATAACAGGAAGATTTTGGTGGGAAAAGAATGTTGCAGGTGGGAACAGATAACGACAGAAGAGAAACTAGGGGCGGGTTTGATATTTAGGCAACTAACCAATAATGAGTTTAACTTTTGTAATATGTATGAGCTAATTATAACAAGGCATATAAGGTGACTGTAAGGGACAATAAATGAAGTCTGCTGATCACTCATATTGAGTGACTGTGTCTTCCCTCCATCGCGACAACCCACTATTATTAATTTTTAAGGATGCAAACTATATGACCTGGTAAATTTAGTTAATCTTTCACAAGCCTAAGTAAAATTATGAAAATTTTGATATGAGCTTAAATGGCAAAGAATTAAAAGGTGTGCAATTAATACCAAATCTCATGGTTTCATGGAAAATAGCACCTAACCTGATTGCATGAAACTGCAACTTTGGTTAATAATGTAAGTTTTCATTGAGTATAATTAAACTTTTCTAGAGTATTTGAGAGAGACTTTCTTTATAGAAAATTAAAGTCGCCTGTATCAAACTTCTTAAAAATTAGATAATAGATAGGCCACCAGAAAAATGGTAAACTGTGGCAATATTTAGGAGTTTCTAGTAGGCTCCTCCAGGAGCATGCTGAAAGCTCTGTGCTATTCAGTTTCTCTAACATTACCTGGAAGACATCTAAAATAATTACTAGTAAAATTTGCCAATCATACAAAAATGGTGAAGTAATAAGTAATGACAGAGGTCATGTTGACCTGGGTCACTGCATAGGCTGGACTCAGTTAAAGACTGTTCATTTTAATCCGACCTAATGCAAAATTAAGTATCCACAGGAAAGAGCAAGTGGATGACTCGTAAAAAGGGGAAATCTTCACTGGAAAACACTGCTTCTAAGAAGAACATGGGTGTCATGATAACAGCTAAATACATGAGCTCCCAGGTTTATGTTGAAATACTCAAAGTCCCAAGACTCGGTACAGTCTTGGGATGAAGCCAATCTCTGGAGAATATACTTTAGAGGTAGCAAGGTGATGTTACCTCTGAGAATGGCTCAGGAAAGATCCTTTAATGGAATTCTGCACTTAACTCTGGTGATTTATCTAAAAAAAGTAAGTTTTGGAAATTAGAACTAGAAGAATAATTCTAGGTCTGAAAAATTATGAGTTGTCACAGTTTATTGAAGAGAAGGTTAAACAATTTTCTGACTATAGTCTATAAATAATTTCTAATAGAAATTTTATATAGTAAAAAAGATCTTGATGATTTGTTCTGGATGGAAGCAGATGTTTGACAAATTTAAACTGAAAATAATACACTGAGTCTGCTTTTTTTGAAATGGTGAAGGTAATTCACTATTTTTGAACATTTTGTTTAGCAATAGGAGTGGAGCACCTGTTGCATGAAATCTTGATTAAAAGATTGTCTAAAAGGGATGCTATGACTCAAGCAGAAGGTTTGAACCTGTCGCATGAGCTGAGGTATCTGGCATGTGCTATTTCAGAGTTCAGTCCAAAGGATAAGAATGGTCCCTTCTGATACTCCATATCTGTCTGTCTGTCTATTGTTCTTCATTTCACATTTCGGATATTTAGAATATCAGTTCTTGTCTACTAATCTGGCATGGACTGCTGTAGCAGTCATGACAGACGTGACAACTGATGTTAATGCCTTATAATAAATGGCCCCGAAGTGTGGACTGTGAACCACTGAGACAGCTGACTGGTACTTGTTCTTCATCTTGCTTTCAGCTGAGAGAAACTGAACAGATGGGAAGGGGAGATTAAATGGAGAGTGAATATAGACTCGGGGGTGCTGGCTAATGGCCCACTGAACATGAGCCAGCAGTGTGCCCAGGTGGCCAAAAAGGCCAACAGCATCCTGGCTTGTATCCAAGACAGTGTGGCCAGCAGGACCAGGGCAGTGATCATCCCCCTGTACTCAGCACTGGTGAGGCCGCACCTTGAATACTGTGTTCAGTTTTGGGCCTCTCACTTCAAGAGCATGTTGAGGTGCTGGAGGTTGTCCAGAGAAGGGCAACAAAGCTGGTGAAGGGTCTGGAGCACAAGTCTTATGAGGAGTGGCTGAGGGAACTGGGTTTGTTTACCCTGGAGAGGAGGAGGTTCAGGGGGGAACTTATTGATCTCTGCAACTACCTGAAAGAAGGTTGTAGCGAGGTGGGTGTCCATCTCTTCTCCCAGATAGCTAGCGACAGGACAAGAGGAAATGGCCTCATGTTATGCCAGGGGAGGTTTAGACTGGATATTAGGAAAAAATTCTTCACTGAAAGGGTGGTCAAGCATTGGAACAAGCTTCCCAGGGAGGTGGTGGAATCACCATCCCTGGAGGTGTGTAAAAAACACGTAGATGCAGTGCTTACGTACATGGTTTAGTGATGGACTTGGCAGTCCTGGGTTAACGATTGGACTTGATGATCTCAAAGGTCTTTTCCAACCTAAATGATTCTATGATTCTATTATTCTATGATTCTAATTATCTGAGGGGAGAATTAAATCCCTTTGCTACCTCATTGTGTCCTCCTATGTATGTTTAAAGTGGCTGGGCAGTCTGTGCTTCTTGCTACATATTCAGTTTGGGTTTGGGGACCAAAAATTAATTTTGAATATGAATGAAATAATATTTTTCTCTTGTCTTCTGTGGTGGGAAGTTAAATTATCTTCAGCAATATATTTCTGTGTCAAGGTATACTACTGATTAAAAGCACCATTTTTGCAGTACCCTCTTTTTAAACCAATTGCAGAAATCTTCTTCAGCACAGTAGCATTCCATAATTAGTGCAATAACAGACTTTAATGACTGCTGAAATCTGTGTTGGTGCTTTAAAGATAGCCAATGTAGATGCATGAGATGTTTTAACATGTTCTGATTTGAGTAGCCAAAAAAATAGGCAATATTTCAGCTCTTTTCTTATACCCTGAGCAGACAAGCTGCTGGTTCCACTTTCATTATTTAATGAAGTTGGCCTTTAAAAGTGTCTTCTGTGGAGGTACAGGGAGCCAGTGGTGGCAACTGAAGTCCAAAGGCAATGCTCTTAGCACATGCCATCAGCTTGGAAATCACAAGGGGTAGTTAAAATTCCAGTTGCTTTTCTGGATCTCCTTTGCATAGACAATGTAAGTAATTTTTTCTAAAATTGCAGCAAGGGATTTGTGCTTGCTATTTTGTGCATGTCTAAGGAAGCTTAGGCATATTTATTGCAATTCTTTAATCTTCTTATAAAGAATCACCTCCCCCCCCCCCCCAAAGAGTTGAGATCTGTAGTTGGAGTAAAATTGGCATAATGTCTATTAGTTTTTCCTGGATCCAAAAGCCTTTAACTTCCCAGGTCCCATGCAACTCATGAGCATGAATGAACTCATGGCCATGTCCTAAGGAACCCACTCTCCTAGAGGCAGGATGCACAGAAAACCAGCTGGATTAAGAGCACAGGAGAAGCAGGTTTAGACTGACAGGGAGGTGAGAACCCAAGAGACCTGAAGATAGTAGCACAGCCGCACTATGCTCAGCCAATGCCTCTAAAGCCTCAAGGGTTACCAGTGTCCTTTTTCTAGCACAAATTTTCTTTTTCTTAGGAAAGATCAAAAACTTTTTTTTTTTTAAATGTTCCAAACACTTTTTCTAATGCCTATTTTCCAGAGAACTTTGAAATATTTCATTTTTCATTCCAAGTCAGAACAAAGATATATTTCAATGACACTAAATCCTGCTATGAAGCAGTATGATCATTTTCCATTTGGCTTTCTGAATGCTAACAAAAGCCAGCAGGAGAATTCACATTAGGCTTCAGATATCTCCTGGCTACTCAAAAATCACTGCTAGTGTTGTAGGCTTGCTTGCTCAGACATTATGTGAAATATTTGCTATGCATCTTATTACAAGCTTTGTGAGTGGTGTAGTAATATTAGGAGTCATTTCAAAGTCTAAACATTTCACCCAAGGAATAATTGTCAATGGCAATTTCCACCCATTACAGAGGGTTTTCATGAAGGAAGCTACTTATTCAAGATAAATCTGTTATAATGCCAAAGTGCATAGGCTTCATGACTGAAAATATGTCATAAGGAGAGTACAAAATCTGCCACCATGAAAGAGATCAAGGGATCATCTAAACCAGCATCTTATTTTCAATAATGATCAGTCATGGGTGCTCTGGAAAGCCTATAAAAATCATGAGCTTTCCTCTCCTATATTCTGACAATAAGAGTTTAACAGTCGCCAAAAGGAATATCAGAAGAAGAGCAGAGCTTACACAGAAGAAGGGCTGGGATATTTTTCATGTGCTGGATATCATGGCTGGCACAGAATTTGGCTGTTGTACTGGTATTTACCCACCTGTCATAACTCGCTCATTCTCAAGACTTATTTATATGCAAAAGAGCTTCTGCTCTTTTGTGGTGGGGCCATCACATACCAGAGCCTGGATTCAGCTTTCTAGGCCCTGAGAGCATTTGAATTCCAAGAAGTCATTGTTTGACAATCTCTCTGCTCTTACCAACAAAAGACAAATATAGCTAAAGCAAGTATGATAATCTTTCCAGCAGTGGGTTTAAAGATTGTACATAAAATTAAGCCACTTCTCTATTTGGATTTGCAGTAGCCCCATCGACTTGGGTTTTATACATTTATTGTTCTATAGTCATATATTCCAAAATGTGTGGTATAAGATTTTGAGTCAAGTGCTTTTCCGTGGCTCTCCATAAGTTTGTGTAGAATGACATCTGTCTGTCTCTCCTTTATTCCCCTCTCATACTCTAATACAAGCAAAGGAAAAGATAGGTATCTGATCCAGTAGCTGGTGACATTATTCCCAGCTACAGATTGCAAAGAGATGCTAAGCTCTGTGTGCATGGGGAGGTTTTTTTTGGCAGACAGAGGGTAGCAAAATTCAATTTATTAGGAATGTCCCTCAAGCCTTAGCTGCTGCAGTGCCTTATCCCCCTGCCATCCAGTGTTTGTCAGCCATGAGGCATCTTTCCTGGATGCTTTGTCAGACACCCTTTCCTGCTCCAGGGCTGGTGTAGACCTCTCCTTGTTCGGCAATGAAGCTGCCCCTTTCCTCTCTTACTGCTCTGCTTTGCAGGAGTCACAGATCCTGCTCTGCCCAGCACTGCCTGCACCAGAGCTGGCTCAGACATAGCTCACCCCAAACTCTTCTCAAGCTGATGCCCTCCAGGCCAGCTTGAAGCTTCAAGGCTCACACAAGGGCATTGGTATGACATGTCTTTCTGAACACAGTCCCATCCCCAGTGACTCTCAAAGGAACAACCAGCATCACCCCAGGACCCTTCTATCCTAACCTGTCCCTTAGGAATGGTCTTCTGAAGATGCATCCTTGAGTCCTCTGCTCCCTTACCAGAGTCAGTGGTATTATAGCAAAGCTCTCCAAATTCTCAGTTCTTTGCTCTTGCAGTTTGGCCCCACTTTCCCTTCTGCCCTACTTCCCTACATTAGGCCACATGCCACTGCATGAGTACCTGATGATTCCCTGACCTATTCCTGCCCTAAAGATTTCCTTGTCTTTCAAGCCCCAGGAAAGCCAGTCCTGTTTCAACTCAGCTTAATTATCTGCCCCCTGAATCATGTGATTCTTGTGACCCCTTAGAGCTTTGCCAGATCCTGGCAGCCCTTTGCTGTTTCTGCTCCAGCAGCCAGGAAACCTCTCACCAAATACTTGCATTCCAGGTTTCATCAGAAGTCTTCCATGAGTACCTCTTGTCCTATTACACAGTAGCAAAAAGGCTTATGTGTCCCAAAGACATAGCTCATCTCATTAATGATATTGCATTTCACTGCAAACTTTATTTTGTTTGTCTTTGGACCAGCCTGGCTGTGACAGTGCCAGCACTGAACAACCCTTCCCCTTCCCTTGGGTGTCTATATGCACCAGTGTAGGTCAATGGGGAATGTTTTGTGCCATTTGGAAGATGCTCAGAGCTAAAGGAAAGTTATATAAGGGATAAGGCTGAGAGGGAAGGGTCATGGTTGAGAGCCCTTTCCAGTGCCTTCCCTGCCAGCCCCTTCCTTCCTCCCCAACAAGCCCATTGCGTCCTGGCTCTGGTGAGTCTCATCCCTCTTGCTCTCTCCTAATCCACCAGGAAATGTCATGCAGCAAGAGACACACCTAGCCCAACAGCACACTGCTGTTGAGCCCTTTAATTTTTCCCTTATAATTATTTAATGATACAGATGCTGATCCCCAGCTGGCCCCAGCCCTGGCAGAGGCAGTAATAGCCTTTCCCTGCCCCTTTTGCCTTCTCCCAGACCACAAAAGGATCTGGTCAGTTCCCCTCCTCACTTTTGGTGGCCCTCACCAGCAAGACCAGCATTTCAGTAAACACCAACTGAGAGAGAATCTGTCAGCTAATATGTCCTGCCAGGTATCCCCAGGATGTGGCCAGATTTTCCTGCCATTTGCCCTCTCCACCCCCCAAGCTCCTTACCTGAGGTTGGTGTTAAGGGGGCAGCCGCCAGGCCATTCATGTTCAGAGCCGCCATCTGCTGCATCTGGGCTGCGGCAAAGGCTGCCATGGGGTTCAGGTAGCCACCCTGTGCCACCGATGCCATGATCGCAGCTTGCTGCTGCATCAGCTGGAACAAAGAGAGCAGGGGAAAAATATCATGCAGTCACTGGCAGGTCAGCCCGCAGCACTGGCACCAGGATGGGAAACCGGTGAGGGTGTGAAGCATCCCTCTGTTTTGAGATGTCAGCTCACCATGCATGTGGCACCTCCCAGCCTTGGCCCATCTACTCACTATAGGGGCCGGAAGCAAAGTGCATCATTGTATCTTGTGGGGTCTTTATGGTCCTCACCCCCTCATGTGTTCCCCAATGTGGAGCTCTCCCATGAGTTGAACTAAGCCCTCTGACTCCCTGGCCCTTCCCTGATGAGAAAGGCAGAGGAAAGACTTTATACATTCCTGAGCAGAGAGGTTTCATGGCTTATGTTGCTTGTAGCAAAGCTCTGGTGGCTGCTGATGGAAGACCAGTGTATGTGCAGTGGTGGGGAGAGGGAATCCCTTAGCTTAGCTAGTTCTCTGGGGATAAAATAATTTGTTTTAATCCGTCAGTGACAAAAACATTTTTTCTTATGCTGCTGGGAGGCCTCCGGTGGGCACTGAGCAAATCCATGACCAAACCTTCTAACCAGATTATAGCACCTATTTCCAATTTTCCAATGCAGCCAAGCAGAGACTCCTGGAAGAGCTATATGATGGAAGGGAGCTTGCCTACTTTAGCAAGATTAATGCTATGTAGTGGGAAAATCCCTTCCCTGTAGTTTTGATCTGGGATGACATCCTTAATTATTTTTTTCCCACAAAGTGATCAAAGTGCTGCTTCTTTTAACAAATCTACAAAAGGCACAAACAAGGAACCTGGGATATTTTTTCAGGCATTTTGGGGTAAGAATTTTGGAGCAGAAGGGTAGTGAATGGTTATGCATGCTGGAAATGCTTCTTACATTAAAACCAGTCTTTGCTATCATTATTTTATGCTCTGAGCTTAGTACACAGACAATGCAGTTCATTTGTACAGTGTGTGTGCACTGGGCTTGTAAAATGTTCCTGGTGTGAAGAAGACAATTTGGATGTAGCTGCCTCTTGTCTCCTTCCCTTGAGCTGTACAAAGAGCCAGACGAGGTATGTCTGAATCTGTATCTGACCCCCAATAGTGACTGCTGGTGGAATACTTAAACTGTGAAGGGAAATAGAATGAGCAAAACCTCACTTTGTTCATTCCCCAGCCTCTGGCAATGCGTGACTTGATGATAATAGTGGAGAAGGAAACTTTCTGTAGTGATTTTAGCAGTGACTCATATCTTTACTGTCTCCAGAATGAGTACCACTGTTTTGCTGCTCTCTGTGATTTCACTCTCTTGCCCATCAGGAAATTATACTCTGATACTGTTATTTAAGCACGTGGGACACTCTTCTCAACATTAGGGAGACCCCAAATGTCATGGCAATTGCATAGTCTGTTGCCTATTGTTTGGTTGAATACTGAAATATCAACTAAATTAGCTGTTCATACACATACACACTAAAACAGGTCCTTGAAATCACCACTCTCATTCAAATGCTGAAACTTTTGTTGTCACTATTTGTGAAGAGACAAAAGTAAAGGATCCTCTGCCACAGACCTGCAATATAACTGTGGATAAGTTGTGTAAACTTCCCTTGCTTTCTCCAGTGATAAAATGGGACACAAGATACCTGCCTCCCCATGTAGGAGTGCCTTCAGATCTACAGATGAAAAGTGCCATGCTACAGTTGAGTACTATTATTTTTTGTAGCCTAAAGCAGATTGGTGGCAAGCTGGTGTCTTTCCCTTTGTTAATTAACCTTTTTTATTATACCTTGCATAAGACACTTTTTACACTTGAATTAGTGATATCTTCTTTGTAATTACTGATGGAGTGATTAGACAGTCTTTTCTATTATAGTACAATGCTGATTCCCCTTTGAGGAGTATATTTGTTTCTAGGCATCATTTGAGTTTATTCTCCAGAGAAGGCACTGAACAGGTGATTTTAGTAAGTATGCCAATGAAGTGAATGAGGAAGGGGGAATCCATCCATCTTTAACACTGGATTAATACCAGCACTAGGTGTGCTGACCCATATCTTATTTTCTGTGCTGGGTATCTTCACCTGGGGACAGCTGAAGATATAACTGCTGGTTGCAGAAATGATGGTCAAGATCTGTACCTATAGGATCTGTTTAGTGCTGCTGATCAAAGTAGCATCTCTCTGAGATGAACACAGTTGCAAGGGCTGGGAATAGGCCCACTCTGGCCTTTGCTGAATTTTCTCTGTGCTCCTCCAAAGCTGACCAGAACTGCATGAACAAACCCCACTCCAAAACACAGTGATGTGCGGTTGGTCATGTGTGTCCATGGTCAGTCTGGCTAGCAGATAACAGCCTGCTATTTGTACCAGAGACCTTCTAGGGAAGGCAGGGGACTATGTTTTTGGCATTTCCCATTGTCAGATTCAGCAAACGGGGTGTGTGTGTGTGTGTGTTCTTCTGAGCTGCTCACCTGTTACAGTTGATGTGATAATGGGCAGAGGAGCCTAAGCCAAGATTCATCTCTCCCTTCTGTACCTGAATGCCTCTGAGCAGATGAATTGCAGCTTGCTTTCTCCCTATTGACTGTAAGTGGAGCCCCAGGTGATCAGTTCAGCTGCACATACCAACACAGATGAAATCATTCCCACCCCTTACTTAGCCCTCGGCGCATATTATTGGAACTTGGTTCCCAACAATTTAAAAGAAAAGTGTTAATCCTTTTTTGTTTGTGTTTCACCTGTGCTGCAAGAGAAACAGGGTTCTATCTAAAAGATACCATGTTGCCAATGGTAGTACAAATGATTGTGTTACTCTAAAGACAATCTCCATTTTGCACTCAGCAGAGCTAGGCAATCACTTGTGACATTATTTATGTCTTATGCAAATTATTCTCCTGCTTATGGATGTCTCTAAGCTGTTCAGAGTTAACTCCACAATGGCAGGTGCTCCTCCTGGTTTGCAAACTGGGTAACCTGAGTGTGATTTCTTGTCTATTCAGAGGGCTTATAAATTTGCACTGGAAGATGCATATTTGTAGACTATACCTTGGCTACATGCACGCCTCTTTTTGCAATAATGTATTTTATGCATTTCTGTCATAGATCTTCAGAAAGAAGCAGGTATTTTCTCTCTCCTTATAAGAACAAGATGATCCTAATCTGCTGATTAGTGCTGAACGTGTAGGGTCTGCGGCCTAAAGTCTGGTGGCTTTCAGTGAAACATTTGGTTAAATCTGGCCATACTCCCACAGAGACTGTTAGGAATCTGAGAAGCAAAGAGGTTAAATTTATCTTAGGGTTAAAAAGTTAATGCAATAAAAATAAGGTAGTAATTAAGGTCCTAGCCTTTGATTTGTGAAATTAGGCTCAATTGCTTCTGCAGGGTGCTGTCACCCCATTTCTGTTATGCTCAGTGCTCTGGGGATTGCCAAGATGCCCTGGAGACCTGGAAACCCCCCTGGCATGGTGATACGCACAGTGTTCCTCTACCTCATTACCCAGAGAATGTACACCTTGCTGCAGCCTTCACAGCCAGCCTGTGGGGTAAAACAGGGTCTTCTCCAGAGCTAGGAGTATAGCATCCCATACCTGAACACAGCCACATGCCCAAGCTAACTGGCTTTGCTTCCTTGGCTAGAGAGGAGACCCCAACCATATCTGGACATCACAACCCTTGGCAACACTCCTGCCACCCTTCTGCTGTCACATTTCCCATTTATGCTCATATCTTACAGGTCAGAAGTGCTCAAGGGTATAGGTTCAAGGGGAAGGGGACTTTCCTTCCCAGCCTAGCAGCTGATGGTCACAGCCCAGCTGAGTGCAGTGGCATCACAGGGGTGGGAGGACAGGAACTTGATCACCTTGAAAGAAGGTGACAACATAGACTTACCTCTTTCCCCCTCCAAGTAGCTACAGGGTATTTTACAAAAGGAGGGCAAGTCCTGTAAAGGTCACCAGTCTCCCTTATAAAAAAAAAACAAACCTCTGGAACATTCCCAAGTGAGTTCAAATAAAAGTCAGCCCACTTCTTCCCCAGCTCCCCCCAAAGACAAATGTCCCATCCACTCTGAAAGAAGCCCAGTGTATGGTCCCAGTTAATAAAGCTGTAGAATATGAAGCAGTGACCTCACCAGAGGCAAATCAATAGCAGCAGGGCCCCTGCGTACTGTGTACTTCAAAATATGTCTTTTGAAATGCAGATTTGTCCTGTTGGGCTGGGGCCACAGAGCACTAATCAGAAAGGCAGCAGCCTTATTATCTGAGACTGATCCAAGGGGACAGAGAGGAGCTTTTACCTTCCTCAGCTGAAAGGATGTATTTTCTTTTACTTCTCTTACATCCTTGGCATGATCTTTGCCTGAGCATTTAGAGCTTTATCCCATCTGATTTTATATTTTTCCCTCTTTCCTCCAACCTCGACATTATAATTGCTCAAATACTTGTCTTTTGAGGAGACCAGGAAATGCTTCCAAATTGGTTCATGTCCATGGACAGCACCTCAAGAGCTATCAGCCTGCAGTCTCCATCCCAAGGCTAGAGAACTGGTAAGGTCATTCAAAACATGGGGAGGGGTGGTAGTGATGGCTGGTCAACAGTGAGCAATGGGAGGATTCAGTTCATACACCTTTTGCTACCTCAAATATAGGTAGATAAACTTCAGCCAGCTCTGTCATCAATGGATGGATAGGCACCTCCACAGGTTTATCCATCCTATCCTAGCATGGGAGATTAAGACAAAAAAACAGCAAAGGATATAGTTTTGCAGCATGCCTGAACCAAAGCAAGAGCTTGCCAATGCACGTCTCCCTCTCCACATCTTGCTGCTACCTTTGCACCAGGATAGATGAATACCTGATGCTGCCAAGCAGCCAGTCAGAAACAATACCAGTAGTGTTAACTGTATAGCACAGAAATGCTGCACTTACTGCCTGTTTTCCTTCCAGAAGCGTCTCCCTATATGGTCACTGTCAATCTAGTGATATGGGGTGAGGACATGTGGCCAGAGGTGAGATTGGGAATGGGACAGCTGCCTCTGGCATCAGGTGGCTGTTAGATGGCAGGGTTGTGTTACTGCACTCAAGGAAAGGAAATTTTATCCTTTTTTTTACAGGAGGAACAGGTGCACAGAGAGGTGAAGTTACTTACTCAAGGCCAAAAACTCCTGCTAGAAATGAAAAGAATGCTACAGCTTACTTTATCCAGCCCCCAAAATAAATACATATGAAACTGAAGAAGTGGAAAAGGAGAGAGAGAAGGTTTATTTCTGATGCCCTCTTTTTGAAATAACATGATCATTGCCCTTGGAGAAGGCTTACGCTGAATGATATGATGACCTTTAAGGTTTTTTCCAGTGCTATTTTCTACCTTTGTCTCTGAACCACATGGTGTTTTGTTTGACTTTTCATATTCTTCATTCAGTAATAATAATAAAAGTAATAACAGCATCCCACGCTTCCCACCTCTAACGATCTATACAAACACTTAGCTAATTAATCCTCATGGTATCCCTGTGATAGGAAGAGATAAGTAAAGCAGTAAAAGGAGTCATATTTGGTAAAATCACAGAACTGAGAAATTCATGTCTGTTTTACCTAACTGGCCTTTGGGAAATAAAACCAAAAATATCTCCCAAGCTTTCAAACAAACAAGATTCTGAAAAAAATCAGAATGATCTGTCAGACATTTTTTAATGACTTATTGGAAACAGAAATTTCTGCTTTGAAAATAAAATTTAAATTTAATTAAGGCTTAAAAAAACTAATGTGCAACACCTGGATTCATGTTTCTTTCCAAAGCTTGAAACACAATGATTTGAATTTCTAATTTCCTGAGAACTGTAAAAAAAAACAAAACCTAGAAAAAAAGTATATATAGTCCAAATCTGAGTGTTCTTTAGTTCTGAATTACCAAGGAGCTGATGATCAGAAATATGGTATTAGCCCTACTACAAAAGTACTATGGATTAAAAATAGATTCCTCTTCTGGAACAGATCAAAACAAGTGATTTGCATAAAAGGTAGTATTTACTGAATTTACTGTTCCATTTTGGTCATTTAAATATAATAATGATATGCAAAGATAGTCTATATTCAGTAAATTTTCCCTGATTTCATAGGGCTAGCTGAATTTTTTAAGTATCTTTCCAAAATAATTTCACAGTATGAATTGAATAAATATTGGAAGAAGCGATTCTTCCCTTCAGTACTACCTCAGATCATTTAGCAGAAATGTCCTTTCATCTCCACAGGAGTTCAGACAGAGTGCACCTAGACTTTTATGGTCAGCATAGTAGTCACTGCTGCCCTAACTTCCCAAGGTGACCACTTATGATGGCTGAGAGCTTTGCTGTACTGAATGTGTCCATATTTGTTGCAGTTATTGTCTGCAGTTCAGAAGCTGCAGCCATTTGTACTTTTTCAGAGTGAGGGAAGCTGGGATTTACTGACAGGAAAGAACTTGCTCCAGGCCAGAGAGCAAATGTTACCATTGCCTCTGTTGCCTCTGTCCCCATCTGTCTGTTTTTACTCACTAATTCTATGCTTGTCCCCTGCTGCAGGATGCAATCAGTCCCGTGGCTGGAAATTGGCCCGAAGACCATGGCTAAGACTTCCACTCCATTTTTAATGCAAAATTGATTTATGACTTTGATCTTATTTTAAATAATTTAAAAATGAAATAATTTATACAGTATCTGTCACTTTCCAAGGCTCCATCCTTTGTTGTTGCTTTGCTCTTCTGCATTTTCCCATCTTCCCAACCCTTTTTGATCTGTGCACGTTTCCATATCTGCATGGTGGGGCAGCAGTGGCATGAGACCACTGCTAACTTCTTGCCACTTTCTTCATAGAAAGAAAACCTGCAGGGACTTTTGCCACTGTTGCTTATTTGGGCCAGGACTATACTACCACCATTCACAGTCTGGTTTGATTTTTACTGCTTGTGATCTTGTGATTTATGTCTTGACCACCTCACCACTTACCAGTCTCTAAGAAGGTATGCTGTGCTGCTCTGAGCTGGAGTGTGTGCCTGCAGGTTCATTCTCGACTGGCAGCAAATCAAAGGTGGCATCACCTAGCATCAGTTTCCCTCTCTCCAGGCTGAGTTCAGATCTATACCTCAAGCTGGCCTTGGCTAAGACTGTGGAAACAGCTACTAATAGCCAGCTCATGTGGAGCCACAGGAACCTGACAACAAAAAGGGCTCATGCCTATACATGTGTGAACTAAAATACATAATTGCCCCATAAAAGGGGAGCCTAAATGAATATGGGAAGATATTGCTGAAAAGAAAAACCCCTGAAACAAATTAGTATAGGCACTCTGGGAGCTTTAGGGAACCATGAAACCTGACTTCCCTTGAGCTGCATACAAAGGAAGTGAGGTGGGTCTGATGTGACTTTGTCACTGAAACAGCACACAAAGTTATTGCCAAGCTTTGTCTGGTCTGCTTGCAGGTGACACATGAGGAGGGGAGGCAAAACCACACACAGGAGAGCCCTCTTTGCTTCCTGATTTTGTTTGGCCTCTGGAGCTGAGGCCATATGGTTGCTGAACCCAAAAACTAGTTGCTTAGCCAATGTGAGGCCATCGCTGCTATCAAGATTAAAGTTGCGTAAAATGAGATTGAGTGGCTTGGCAGTGAGCAGCAGCAAGGAGTGAACTGTGACATGGCCATTTGCTGAGCTGCAAAGGAGATAAAGAGGCGCTGGAGCCCAAAGCACTCCTGGTGGCAACATTATCAGTCAAACACTGATGGACTGAGATCCTCGCTGCCTCTCCCCAGTAGTGCTTCTTGGTTTGCAAATCCATACCTGCCCACTAATCTCTCAAACAGCCACACTGTGTGGGTTTCTGCTGCACTGGCCACCATGATGCATGGAGACCTTTTTTTGCAAGAGCTAATGCAGTCCTGGTGATGTGCATGATGCCTCTCCGGGGGGAATTCATCAAGCAAGTGCTGCCTAGGAGACCTGGCAACATCCTCCATGGAAATAGATCATTAGAAATTGTTGATTATACAGCTCTCATGGAACTGCTTGGGAACTCTTATATTGAGACATTAGTCAAGCTTGGACTGCAGTGGGATAGTTGGGAGGACAGGTGATAAGTACAGATCTGAGAACCCAGTGTCTCAAGCTAGTCTTGGCCTTACTGCTAAGCACTGTGTTCTTAAACTTCTATTACCATCATAGACCTATGTTAGAACCCACAGAGAGACAGCACAAGAAAGAGCTGTCCCCCTGAGGGAGAAGGAAAAATAAATCTGATCATAAACTTTATTTGTACATGGGGAAATGAGATCAGTGGTCAAATGATTCACTGAAGGTCACACAAATTGCTGGTGACTGTGGCATCTGCTGTCATCGCTTCCCTGCCCTTGCATTTTCACTGTTTCACCTTCCCTCCTCTTGACTTGCCTTAGCTCTTGAACTTCAGTTCAGGCTGAATAAAACTGCCCCCTTTTCCCTCTCCCCCTCGATCTCTCCATCTCCTGCTGGCATTTGAGGTGCCAATCACCCTGATATCTAAGAGCCAGCAGTCCAACGTGGATTAATCAGGATGGAGGGAACTCACAGAGCCTTTTGTGTGAGACTGTGAGATGAACTAGATAGATAGGGAGACACAGATAAGGAGGCTGATTGAGAGACAGCATCTGAGCATGCTCTGGGTGTATGGGTGTCACATGGAAATGTGATCCCATCATTTAGATAGCTTTGAAGTCCCCAGGGTAATTGGTGCCACCAGCTTGTCATATCCAATGGGTCAAGATCTAAAACTTATTCTTTTGCCCTTATAAGCATATTTAGCAGGGGGGGAGAGAAGATGCATCCAATTCTGCTTTCACAGAAATTAATAAGAAAAAAATTCATTGGTTTCAAGTGGAGCGGGAGCAGACCCAGAAATTCTTTTCACTCTTCCTTCAAAGAAATCTTCACTCAAGTACATACCCTCATAATGTCCTGTATTATCTAATGAGAAAATAATGGAGGGAACTTTGTGGTGTAAAGGTGCAGTCCTCATCCTGTCTTATATCAGTATAAACCTGTGCTGACTCTATTATCATGGCAATTAGAAGAATTACTCCAGATTAAAAATTATGTAGCCAAGTGTCCTGGTTTTGGTCAGGATAGAGTTATTTTTCTTCTCAGTACCTGGTACAATGCTATGTTTTGGGTTTAGTATGAGAACAATGTTGATAGCACACTGATGTTTTTAGTTGTTGCTAGGTAATGTTTATACTAAGTCAAGGACTTTTCAGTTTCTCAGGCCCTGCCAGTGAGAGGGCTGGGGGGGCACAAGAAATTAGAAGGAGACACTGCCAGGACAGCTGACCCAAACTAGCCAAAGGGATATTCCATACCATAGAATGTCATGCTGAGTATATAAACTGGGGGGTTGGTTGGGCATGCTGATCACTACTCAGGGACTGGCTGGGCATCGGTCAGCAGGTGGTGAGCAATTGTATTGTGCATCACTTGTTTGGGGTTTTTCATCTTGGATTTTATTCCTTTCTCCCTCTCTTTCCTTTTCATTACTACTACTACTACTATTATTATTATTATATTTCATTTTATTTTCATTTATTAAATTATTCTTATCTCAACCCTTGAGTTTTACCTTTTTCCAATTCTCCTCCCCATCCCTCTGGTCAGGGAGGAGGAGTGAAGAAGCGGCTGCATGGTTCTTAGTTACTGGCTGGGATTAAACCACAACACCAAAATGAGTTTTTGGTCCAGAGCATCAGGACAGTGGTGTCTTTACCACCTCTCTTCTGCCTGATCAATGCCTGTAGCATAACATTGGAGACACATCTCCTGCCTGATAACCTCTGCAGATGTTTGTCCTCAGTTACACATGGGTTGCCTCCTGTTAACGCCTCTGGTATGTGGTGACACACATGCTGCATCCCCTGCCAGGCTGCTGGCTACTGGCCTGGGCTCAGATGTGATTTACTGTCTCTTTTCCTCTTCCTGCAGCCTTCCCCGGCCAGAAACAGTTAAACACAACTGGGTTGGGGAGGGGAAAGCTCTTCTGTCATGTGAGGAGGGGAGCAGGGGACCAAGGAAGAGGTAGAGATTCTCTTTAACTGGTAATGAAAATGAAGAGGTGAAAAATGGAATTTGTCCAGTGGGGAGAGAATAAAAAAATCCAGAATAGCACCAGGAGTGGGAGAACTTCTGTGGAGCTCTAAGAGCATGTCCTTGTGACTGTACTTGGCCCATACAAAGGGTAGGCTAGGTTGTACCAAGTGTTTAGTGCTGCACATGACCTCAGTGGAGGACAGAAATTTCTAGACCCTCAAGTAAAAAAAAATGAACATGTGGTTATGATGGGAAGTCCATAGTGCCAAAACATGAGAGGTAAATAGGCAGGGAAAAAAACAGAGCCTTGCGGTCAATGTGCTGGAGGGCATATGCGTACACTGGAGTGTGATTTCTGAGTTGGCCCTATATTACCTAAGGTAAGTCATTCAGTCTCTCTCATTCAGGAGGATGTTACTCCTGAAAAGTGGGATTAATGACACTTCCCTCTTGCACACAAATCCAGGACAGAGTACAAGAGGACCACATTTTACCACCAAATGGATGAAGCACCTAGATGCAGTGCCACTGCCTGCAAATCTTCCTGTTTCATCTGCTCCAGAGAAGGCAGCCAACATCACCAGGCATTATTTTGTCTGCCTGCTGGAGGGATCATCTCTACCTTCCTCTGAAATATCTGGCAGAGAGACCAAGTTCCCAAACCTGATCTTGTCTTGTAGGTCCTTGTTAATTAGGAAAAGAATTGTTAATTGGGAAAAGGATTGTTAATTGGGAAAAACTACCTAAGGAAGGGTAGTTATGCCGGAGACATCCATTTCAGGGCTACATCAGGAGCCCAGTTCCCAGTACAGTAACACTGTCTCAGGGGTCCAGGGTCCAGGTTTGGTATGTAAGTAGGATACCTTAAGTTAGACTGTGCATCAGTGTTTAAATAGCTGATGCATTTTCCAGATGTGCTTAAATCATACTGTTTTGGGGAGCCAGGACCGTATGTGTGCATATGTCTGCTTGTCCATTTTAGTATTATCTAGCATGCTTTCATGAATGTAAAAGCATTTCCATCAGCAGCTGCCATTTTATCCAGCAACCACTCCAAAGACACCCACAATGATGCAGTAGGGGCCTAGCCAAATGGAGCAGAGAGCCATCTCCCCTGTTCAGCTCAGTCTGTGTGGCCTCTAGCAGAGGAGGGCCACAAACCTTCTCTAGCACCAGATGGTGCTGACATGGGACAGAGAACTAGGATGAGCTGAATTCAGAGCCTGTTTTATCTAAAACTCAAATACTAGTTGTGTTTGGATTTGACAGCAACAGCTTAGATCCCATAGGAAGCGTCTTGCATGAGTACACACATGACCATAGTTTGGTTACTGCTAGGAGCACGTATTGCACCTCTGAGGGAGATGTTATCTCCTACAATGTTGTCTCATCTCATCCTGAGATGGTGTGGATCACTTTGCTACCATTGTTTAACTGGTTTAATGGAGAATCACTGGTTTCTCCTCTGCTCAGTTGTTCCTCTGCTCATGTGTTCTCTACGCCATTCTAGGTGCTACCCCCAATGTTCCTGTGAACATGCACAGAGCCAGTGTCTATACTTACTGCCTGTGCATAGGCGCCATATGCTCCAAACTGGATGGCCATGGGGTTGAACATACCCATTTGTCCTGCCATTTGCTGCATGCGTCTCATTGTACGCTCCTTGTCTGTATCTGCAAACTTCACCACAAGGCTTGAAGAGGCTCCCTGCAGGACAGGAGAGAAAAGGAGACACACAAGGAAATTAGCCAGGTGCACACTGGCTCATGCAAACCATACAACTAACACAGATTTGGTAGTGTGGGATCCAGCTGACATTGATTTTTTCCCATGCAATGTTTCAGGTCTTTTGATCTGGACCTTTGCAAGAGGCTGAGAGCATCAGGAAGGAAGGAAAGGACCTTGGTGGGTGAACAACTGAGGCCACCAGCTCAGTTCATAGTTACGTCCAAAATTCAATCTTCCAGGCTGTCATTAATATTCTCTCTGTAAAAGTTGTTGCCTTATGTCCTGGTTTCAGCAAAGAAGGAGTTAACTTTCTTCTTAGGAGCTAGTACAGTGCTGTGTTTTGGCTGTGACGTGAGAACAATGTTGATAATGGAACTGATGTTTTTAGTTGTTGCTGGGTAGTGTTTATACCAAGTCAAGAATTTATCAGTTTCTTGGGCCTTGCCAGCCAGCGTGGTGGAGGAGCACAAGACTGGGAAGGGACACAGCCAGGGCAGCTGACCTAAACCAGCCGAAGAGGTATTCCATACCATGGGACATCATGCTTGGTATATAAACTTGGAGGGTTACCTGGGGGGGGATCGTTGCTCGGGGACTGGCTGGGCATCAGTCAGCGCATGGTAAGCAGTTGTACTGTGCATCACTTGTTCTCCTTTCTCCCTTTGGATTTTAACCTTTTCCCCCACCTTTCCATTATAATTGTTATTATTATTGTTATTATTGTTGCTCTCACCTTTTTATTCTGTTTAAATTATTAAGTTGTTCTTATCTCAACCCTCAAGTTTTGCATTTCTTTCTGATTCTCCTCCCCATCCCTCTGGGTGGGGGGGAGTGAGCAAGTGGCTGTGTGGTGCTTTGTTGCCAGCTGGGGTTAAACCATGACAGTCCTTTTTGGTGCCCAAAGTGGGGCTCGAAGGGTTGAGATAACAACAGGTCTAATCAGACTGTGTTAGATTAAATTGTTTTCAGTATTCATTGTATTAAATTAATAATAATTGGCTACAATGCTGGCTTATCTGCTTTTGAATTTGCTGCCCATGATCCCAGGATTGAATTGTCTTGTTTATTTACAGCACGTGCTCTCTTTTGTGTTGTTTGTTCATATTGGGACCTGGGCTAAAGTTATTTTAGTGTTGTACTATATAGTACTAACCTGTAATATGATGGGCTCATTGGTTATGAAACTAATTTGGTTTGTGCACTCGGTGTTGTCGCCTCTGCGGGTCTGGTGGCCCATGTGGGGGAATGCCAACAACTGTACCTTTGGCTGTTTTCCCAGAGAGTCGTCCTGTGGGTGGGGTCTACACCTCCCCCTTCCCCTCAGGGCTAATTAATGGAACATAGGATTTTAGGAGACTCTTGAGTATCTTTGATCCACTTGAAGCTCCATAGTGTCAATCCTGAACCTAGTGATAGGAATACTGAATGCGGTTTTCATGTCCTGGAATTGGTGGAATTCTAAGCGACAAACTGTAACTACTGCTCCACCCCTGCAGCAGCTGCTGCAGCCGCTCCAGCCACCCTCCGCGGCCACTCCAGATCCTGTGGCAGGCTCTGTGGCTGCTCCAGCCCCTGCTCCAGCCGCTGCGGCCGCTCCAGCCCCCGCAGCCGGCGCTGCAGCTACTCTAGCCACTGTGGCAGGCATTCCAGCTACTTTGGCCCCTGAAGTGAGTGATGCAGAAGACCGACTGGTGTCAGTGTTAGTGGCCCCTGTAGATAAAAGGAAATGGAAACGGAAAGCAGCTCGTTTGGTAAAGGAGGATGAAGGAGTAGGCCCATCACGTGAACAAGATGGAGAAGGCAAACAAGAAGTAACCTCTCGATCCCTATCTCTGAATGAGCTGCAAGATATGCAGAAAGATTATGCCCATCAACCAGGTGAACACATTATCACCTGGTTGCTTCTACGCTGGAATAATGGGGCTCATAGTATAGACTTGGAGGGTAGGGAAACCAAGCAGCTGGGATCACTTGCTAGAGAAAGGGGCATTGACAGGGCAATTGGAGAGCAAATCATCAGCCTCTGGAAGTGACTTCTGTTAAGCGTGAAGGAAAGGTATCCCTACAAGGAGGGTATTACATGTCACGCAACCAAGTGGACTGCAATAGAGAAGGGTATTCAGTACTTGAGGGAATTAGATGTGAAAGAGATGATCTATTATAACCTGAACGATCCACAGTCACCCATAGATCCTGATGAAGCCCAATGCGCATGACCGAAGTGGTGGAAATTGGTACAAAGGGCACCATCAGCATATGCCAAATCATTGGCAGTAATGGGTTGGTCAGACACTGCACCACCAACAATGGATGAAACAATTCATCATCTCCAAGACTATTAAGATAGTGTCTCTACCTCCCTCATCTCAGCTATATAGAAACTGGTCCACCAGCTTAACAAGAATCTCCACCAATACAGACTCGCATCTCAGATATCGACCATAGACACCCTTCTGTTTGGAGAGGAGAATATAGAAAATACACACCACGAGGTACTCTGTGGTTTTACCTGCAAGACCACGGACAGGACATGAGGAGGTAGGATGGAAAACCTACCTCATTTCTGGAGGCACAAGTGCGTGAACTACAAGGAAAGGCAATCACAAATAAAGAGTCTTCCAGGAATGTTGCTGCTCCAGTCTCCAGAGGGCAGTTTTTCAGACAGAATGATACAGCTGACTTTACTCTTGATCCTGTGAAAATGATTTCTAACCCATTCTGGCAAGACATAAGTGAGCGGAACCACTCTACGCTACATTTCCTTCTCACAACTTGCCTCCCTGGTGGAGAATCCTGCAACCAGTATTAGAGGGACCCTGCCTCCACCCAGGTGGAGGACAGGGATAACTGGGTTTACTTGATTGTGTGGATAAGATGGCCTAGAATATCAGACCCACAGGAATATAAAGCTCTAGTAGATACTGGTAACAGTGTACATTAATGCCATCAAGCTATAAGGGGGTAGAACCCATTAGTATTTCTGGAGTTACAGGTGGATCCCAACAGCTAACTGTATTGGAGGTTGAAATAAGCTTGACTGGGAATGAGTGGCAAAAACATCCCATTGTGACTGGCCCAGAAGCTTCATGTATCCTTAGCATAGTCTGTCTTAGGAGAGGATATTTCAAGGATCCAAAAGGGTATCGGTGGGCTTTTGGTATAGCTGCCCTGGAAACAGAGGAAATTAAGCAGCTGTCTACTTTGCCTGGTCTTTCAGAAGACCTATTTGTGGTGGGGTTACTGAAAGTTGAGGAACAGCAGGTGCCTATTGCTACTACCACAGTGCACCGGCAGCAATACCGCACCAACCGAGACTCCCTGATTCCCATCCAGGAGCTGATTCATTGACTGGAGAACCAAGGGGTGATCAGCAGAACCTGTTCAACCTTTAATAGCCCTATATGGCCAGTGCAAAAATCTAATGGAGAATGGAGACTAACAGTGGACTATTGGGACCTGAATGAAGCCACGCCGCCATGGAGTGCTGCTGTACCAGACATGCCAGACCTTCAATATGAACTGGAATCAAAGGCAGCCAAGTGGTATGCCACTATTGATATTGCAAATGTGTTTTTCTCAATCCCTTTGGCTGCAGAGTGCAGGCCACAGTTTGCCTTCACTTGAAGGGGTGTCCAATACACCTGGAATTGACTGCCCCAGGGGTGGAAACACAGCTCTACCATCTGCCATGGACTGATCCAGGCCACACTAGAACAGGGTGGAGCTCTGGAACATCTGTAGTACATTGATGACATCATCGTATGGGGCAATACAGCTGAAGAAGTTTTTGGGGAAGGGGAGAAAATTATCAAAATCCTTCTGAAAGCTGGTTTTGCCATAAAACAAAGTAAAGTCAAGGGATCTGCACAGGAGATCCAGTTTATGGGAATAAAATGGCATGATGGATGTTGTGAAATCCCAATGGCTGTGATCAACGAAATAGCAGTGATGTCCCCACCAACTAATAAGAAAGAAACTCAGGCTTTCTTAGGTGTCGTGGGCTTTTGGAGAATGCACATTCCAAACTACAGTATGATTGTAAACCCTCTTTATCACGTAAACCCGAAAGAAGAATGATTTTAAATGGGGCCCTGAGCAACGACAAGCCTTTGAACAAATTAAACGGGAGATAGTTCAAGCAGTGCCACTTGGGCCAGTTCGGACTGGACAAGATGTAAAGAATGTGCTCTACACTGCAGCTGGGGAGAATGGCCCAACCTGGAGCCTCTGGCAGAAAGCACCAGGGGAGACTCAAGGGCGACCTGACCCTTGGGTTTTTGGAGTCAGGGATATAGAGGATCTGAGGCCCACTATACTCCAACTGGAAAAGAGATATTGGCAGCTTATGAAGGGGCTCAAGCTGCTCTGGAAGTGATTGGTACTGAAGCTCAACTCCTCCTGGTGCCCCGCTTGCCAGTGCTGGGCTGGATGTTTAAAGGGAGGGTTTCCTCTACACATCACACAACTGATGCTACGTGGATTAAGTGGATTGCACTGATTACACAATGAGCTCGGATAGGAAATCCCAATCATCCAGGATTTTTTTAAATTATTCTGGACTGGCCAGAAGGCAAAGATTTTGGGATATCACCAGAGGAAGAGGTGACACGTGCTGAAGAAGCCCCATTGTATAATGAACCATTGGAACATGAGAAGCAATATGCCCTGTTTACTGATGGGTCCTGCTGTATTGTAGGAAAGCATTGGAGGTGGGAGGCAGCTGTATGGAGCCCCTTACGACAAGTCGCAGAAACTGCTGAAGGAGAAGGTGAATTGAGCCAGTTTGCAGAAGTGAAAGCTATCCAGCTGTCTTTAGATGTTGCTGAACGAGAAAAGTGGCTAATACTTTATACTGACTCATGTATGGTGTCCAATGCCCTGTGGGGTTGGTTACAGCAATACAAGCAGAGTAATTACCAACACAGAGGTAAATCCATCTGGGCTGCTGCATTATGGCAAGATAGTTCCACTCGGTTGGAGAACCTGGTTGTAAACGTACATCATGTAGATGCTCACGTACCCAAGAGTCGGGCCACTGAGGAACATTTAAACAACCAGCAGGTAGATCAAGCAGCCAAGATTGAAGTGGCTCAAGTAGATTTGGATTGGCAGCATAAAGGTGAATTATTTGTAGCTCGGTGGGCACATGACACTTCAGGTCATCAAGGATGAGATACAACATATAAATGGGCCTTAGACCAAGGGGTGGATTTAACCATGGACACTATTTCACAGGTTATCCATGAATGTGAAACATGCACTGCAATTAAGCAAGCCAAGTGGTTAAAGCTTCTGTGGTATGGAGGAAAATGGCTGAAATAAGAATATGGGGAGGCCTGGAAAACTGACTATATCACACCCACAGACCTGCCGAGGCAAGCACCATGTAATAATAATGGTGGAAGCAACCACCAGATGGCCGGAAGCATACCCTGTGCCCCATGCCACTGCCCAGAACACTATCCTGGGCCTTAAAAGACAGGTCTTGTGGTGACATGGCACCCCAGAAAGAAATGAGTCAGACAATGGAACTCATTTCCAAAACAACCTCATAGACACTTGGGCCAAAGAACATGGTATTGAGTGGGTATATCACATCCCCTATCATGCACCAGCCTCTGGGAAAACTGAATGATGTAACTGACTGTTAAAGTCTACACTGAAAGCAATGGGTGGTGGAACTTTCAAACATTAGGATAAACATCTAGCAAAGGCTACCTGGTTGGTTAATACCAGAGGATCTGCTACCCGAGCTGGTCCTGCCCAGTCAAAACTTTTGTGTACTGTAGAGGGGGATAAAGTCACTGTAGTGCACCTTAAAAGTATGCTTGGGAAAACAGTCTGGGTCATTCCTGCCTCAGGCACAGGCATTTGTGGGATTGCTTTTGCTCAAGGACCTGGGAGCACTTGGTGGGTAATGTGGGAGGATGGGGAAGTTCGATGTGCGCCTCAACGGGATTTGATTTTGGGTGAAAAGAGTCAGTAAATTAAGTGGTGTTAATTGTTACGTAATACTGTATATTGTCTTTGGTGATGATGTTAGAATTTGAACCCATGCCCCGTAGAGACTGGATAATCTTGTGGCATCCATTTCTACCGTCTTTAGACTTGATGATTTGAACCTTTTTTTCTTTTAAACTGCCACACCAATGAGGACTGACTGGTGAAACGCGATCAGCACAGCTGTAATATGGTTAGAAATGGCTTTGACAAGGAACAATCCTACACCTCGTACCATCCGTCCTCCTTGCACAGAAAGACTGTGACAACAGATGGAGCTCAACATCATGGACTAAATTAACTCAATGGATTTTAGAGGGATAGTCCATAAACTAAGGGAATGATATCTGTGTATTCATATGAAGGATAGGAGAGGCGATGATGATGAGGTATTGGAAAATGTAGTATGACATAAACTGTCCTGGTTTCAGCTGGGATGGAGTTAAGACATTTGTGGATAACTGGCTAGCTGAAAAAGTTCATAGACATAGTCCAGCTGGCTGGACAAAAATGCACATCGCTCTCAGCTTATCTGAAGTAAAGCAAAATACACTGTCTTTGGCTGTTCTTGTTACACAATAACAGGAAGATTTCGGTGGGAAAAGAATGTTGCAGGTGGGAACAGAAAACTACAGAAGAGAAACTAGGGGCGGGCTTGGTATTTAGGCAACTAACCAATAATGAGCTTAACTTTTGTAATATGTATGAGCTAATTATAACAAGGTATAAAAGATGACTGTAAGGCACAATAAACGAAGTCTGCTGATCACTCATATTGAGTGACTGTGTCTTCCCTCCGTCGCAACAGACATTTAAATTGCTGAAGCTGCTAAATGGCAGAACCAGGCCTTGTCCCTTGTATAGTCCTAATCCAAGGCTGGTTTAAAACCCAGTCAAGTTAATCAGTGGGAGAATAGAAAAACAGTAGATGATCAATTGTATACACACGTGCTCTCAGAAGCAGGTACCCAGAAGCAGAGGAAACTGACCTTCCCACTGTAGGAATGTATTCTTTGAGGCTGGAATACATTCCTAACCCCAGAGCAGGACCTGGAGCTCCTCCAGAGGTTCCATCAGTCACTGTGGTAATGAGACATGAACCCTGGAAACAGGGAGATTTGGTTGCTTGGCAGAGTAAAATGCCGAGATTGAGAGATGATGCGGAAAGATGTGCACAAATGTTATCTGGAATTGTTATAGATTATACTCCTATCTGGAATGATATGAAACCTCTACTGAGAGAATTATTCCAAATGGAAGAGAGGTAAAGAATTATTCAAAAAGATAGAAAAATTACTCAGAGAAGACAAAGACTTAATCCTTGGCCAAAACAAGATCCTAATTGGCAGTCTCAATTAAATTCTAATACTTTAGGATGTTTGTTTGTGGAAATTCAGGACATATGCAATGGGAATGCCCACTTCACTCGACAGTCTCGGAACAAGGATCGATACCCCCACATCATCCATGTCCTCATTCTGAATAGACGAATAAGATTCTCAAGGAACTGCTGAGAGATGAATCCGGAAGGAATAGAGGTAAATGAGTACGGAAAAATTGCTGCAAAGGTAAATTAAATTCTATTTGATTTTTTATCAGAAGAAAACATTATTGTTAAAGATGTAGAAGGCAAGGAGGTGAAATACCTTTCTACACCCCTTCCAATTGTTTTAACTGGAAAAATTGCATGGGGAAGATTCGTATTTTCTCCTAATTCCCCTATATCATTATTAGGGAGAGACCTTTTGCAGGAATTTGGTACTCGGGTATCTCTAGTGCCTGACAGGATCCAGTTAATCCTTATGGGTTCTGAAATTGTGCATGTTTTAAAAAATTAAGAACCTCATTTTTAAATACCATTGGGATTGGAAGCAGTTCCCTGAGAAATGTAGAGTACCTCGAGTGAGGATTTAAGATTATTGCTGTCAGCAGAGCTGGTGGTAATAAAAACAAAAGGAGGGACTCCCCCCTCTATTAAACAATGTCCTATTGTTTCTGAAGAAATCCCAAGCATTCAAAAAAATTGAATTTTTCCTGAAAAAAGGAATTCTCAGAGAATGCCAAAGCCCTTATAATACCCCAATTTTACCTCTAAGTAAGCACAGAATAGATGAAGATGGGGATCCAAAGTATAGATTTGTTCAGGATCTCTGTGCGGTGAATGAGCATGTTGCCTCACCCGAAAGTTCCAGAGCCTAATTTAATACTTACTCAGATACCACCATGGGCAAACTATTATACTGTCTTAGATTTAACTGGAGCATCTTTTAGTATCCCTATAAGAGGAGAGACAATTTTTGCCTTCTCATGGCAAGGAAAGGAATTAACATGGACTCGATTACCCCAAGGGTTTACTAGTTCACCTACATTTTTTTCTCAAATTTTATCTAATGATCTTAAAGACTTAAATTTTCCAGGACATTCTACTTCGGTTCAGTATGTGGATGATCTTTTTAGCTAGTCATACAGAAGAAGAATGTATGAGAGACACTGAATACCTGTGTATACAACTTGCAAAAAGGGGATACCATGCATCTCTATCCAAATTACAACTTTGTCTATGACAGCTTATTATTCTTGTACTCTAGATCCAGTAATTAAAGGAACTCCCCTTTGTATACGGGCTATAGCAACTGCTGCTGAGTTAGTGGAAAGAACAGGGACTGTTGTCCTGGGACACCCCCTGACAGTATGTGTACCCCATGAGGTGGAAATACTTTTGAAACAATATGCAGAAAAAGTGCTTTCTCCACAAAGGGCACATCAATATGAAGCAGTGCTTTTACCTGCAGACAATGTGAAACTTGAAAGATGTAATAACCTTAATCCAGCTACATTACTGCCACTGCCTACAGAGGGAGAAAAAGATGATCACAATTGTGGACCAGTGGTAACCACGACGAGTAAGCCACAAGATGATTTAACAGATCAACCTTTAGATAATCCAGATTTGAGTCTTTTTACAGATGGATCATCATACTATGAAGACAGCTGGCGCTGTACCAGATACGCAGTTACCACAGAGTTCAAGTTTTATTGGCCGGACCTTTAGATCTCCCAATTCTAGGTGCACAAGGTGCAGAAATTGTTGCTCTCACTGAGGCTGCAAAATATGCACTTGGACTGTTGAGTTAACCTTTACACAGACTCTAAATATGCATTTGGAGGTTTTCACGCTACAGGTATGCTATGGAAAGAGCGTGGATTTCTTACCTCCTCAGGTAATACCACAGCACATAGAACTTTAATTAAAGGATTGTTAGAGGCAATACAACTGCCCACAGAATTGGCAGTGATTTATATAAAGGCCCATACCAACCGCCGAGACAATGTATCTCGAGGAAACGCCTTGGCTGATCAAGCAGCAAAAGCTGCCGCATGGCAAGTGATTTGAGCCATGACTGATTCTGACTGAACAGGATAAGGCTGAACTCCCAGATGTAACTCATCTCTACAAAGATCTACCTGAAGAAGACAGACAAACCTGGGAGAATTTGGGAGCACAACAATGTGATAGACAGTGGCTATTAGGAAGTAAACAGTAAATGCCAAAGAGGTATTTACTACCTGTCACTCGCTGGCAGCACAATAGATCTCACGGAGGACCAGAAAGTATTGCTCTCAAAATCCAACGATTGTGGGCAACACCTGGAATTTATGCAGCAGCCAAAAGAATTTGGGAGAGTTGTAGGCTATATAAAGAGTCTGCCTCTTAAAGAATGAGCACACTGCTGGGAAAGCGATTTCAGGTGACATATCCTTTTCAAAAGCTTCAGACTGATTATGCCAAAATGCTTAAAGTAATGGGGTTCACATACCTCCTTGTTATTGTTGATCAATTGTCAGGGTGGGTGGAAGCTTTCCCTACTCGGAAAAATGACTCAAAAGCAGTTGTTAAAGGTCTCTTAAAGGAAATTATTCCTAGATACGGAGTTCCAGAGGTAACCGATTCTGACAGGGGAGCTCATTTTTCTGCAGCTATATGAAAATAGATCTATCATTCATTAGGAATTTGATCACAATTACATACTCCCTATCATCCAGAATCCTCAGGACAGGTAGAGAGAACAAACAGAACTCTCAAAGAGAAATAAGTCAAATTTTGTAAACAGACTGGGTTAAAATGACATGAAGCTTTGAATTTAGTTTTATGGAATATAAGAAATACTCCCAGACAACCAACTGGAGTTTCTCTGGCAGAAATTCTCTTTGGAAGGATTATAGCGGTACGGGGAACTTATGTCCCAGCAAAGAAAGATTTGTTGGATGGAGATGAACCGGTAACCCAATATATATCATATTTGCAAAATTCTTTTTCGGACTTGAGAAACCATACATATTGGTATCAAGGAATTAAGATCTTGGTTCCCTAACCTATCAACATGGTTAAAGAAACTAATCATTATATTAACTATTATGATTTTTATAGTTCTGTCTGTGATTGTATTCGTGCAATGTTGTGTAACTTGTGTGACTGGCTTAGTAGCAAAAATACAAGAAAGGACTTGGAAATATGTTAGCTATTAAACTATTGCAGGTATGCAATGAAAAAACAAAAGGAGGGAATTGTTATAGAAAATGTATTTTGAATTAAGAAATTTAAAGTGCTGAAGCACTTTAAATGACATGGCACCCCAGAAAGAAATGAGTCAGACAACAGAACTCATTTCCAAAACAACCTCATAGACCAGGGGTCCTCAAACATTTTAAACAGGGCGCCGACATGCGGATGAAGTGGCAGGCAGTCATCTGCGGCTGCTTGGTTTCCTCCCCAACACCCAGCTGGGGGGGGGTGGGGGGGTGGTGTCTGTAAATACTGGGGGACAGATTGAGGGGGGGGGGGGGGGGAGGGGTGGTTCTGTAAATACTGGGGGACAGATTGAGGACCCTGGGTGGCTGTGTCCGGCCCACGGGATGTAGTTTGAGGACCCATGTCATAGACACTTGGGCCAAAGAACATGGTATTGAGTAGGGGTATATCACATTTCCCATTATGCACCAGCCTCTGGGAAAATCAAATGATGTAACTGACTGTTAAAGTCTACACTGAAAGCAATGGGTGGTGGAACTTTCAAACATTAGGATAAACATCTAGCAAAGGCTACCTGGTTGGTTAATACCACAGGATCTGCTACCCGAGCTGGTCCTGCCCAGTCAAAGCTTTTGTGTACTGTAGATGGGGATAAAGTTCCTGTAGTGCACCTTAAAAATATGTTTGGAAAAACAGTCTGGGTCATTCCTGCCTCAGGCACAGGCATTTGTGGGATTGCTTTTGCTCAAGGACCTGGGAGCGCTTGTTGGGTAATGTGGGAGGATGGGGAAGTTCGATGTGCGCCTCAAGGGGATTTGATTTTGGGTGAAAACAGCCAATGAATTGAATTGTGTGATGTTAATTGTTATATAACACTGTGTATTGTCACTTCTATATGCCAGTTGGTGCACTGGGCACCTTGCGGTGCCCATCTCCACCACTTTGGATTTGGAGATCTGAACCTGACTCCCTTCCAGTTGCCTACACCAACAAAGACTGATTTTAGTGAAACCAGATCAGCACAGCCATAATAGAATCATAATTTGCTTCAAGATGCAACAATCCAACACCTCGTACCATCTTCCCTGCCTTGAAAGACTGTTATAACAGATGGAGCCCAACATCATGGACTAAATGAACTCAATGGACTTGAGAGGCATGGTCCAGAGGCTGAGGGAATGATATCTGTGTGTTTAAGTTAAAAGACCAGAAAGGTGATGATGTACTGGAAAATGTAGCATGACATAAATGGTATGTCATAAGGGGTGGATACTGTCCTGGTTTCAGCTGGGATAGAGTTAATTTTCTTCTTAGTAGCAGGTGCAGTGCTGTGTTTTGGGTTTGGTGTGAGAACAGTGTTGAGAGCACACTGATGTTTTTGGTTGTTGCTGGGTAATGTTGTAGAAAAATGGCTGCAGAAGCATGACCATAGAATCCCTAAAGATCTGCACAATCCAGGCCTGGAATTAGAATAGGCCTGTAATTAGAATTGTGCTGAAGTTGTTGTGCTGAAATTAACGAGAAAGTAGCCTTGATCTATTCTTGAATCCTGAGACCAAGTAACTTTGTTGTGCTAACAGGCTGTGGCTGTAACAAGCTGCAGCTGTTAGGGAAGACAGATGCAAGGCCAAGGGATATAGGGAGTGGAATGGGAATAAAGGGAGTAGCAAAACGCAAGGCTGAAACATAGCTAACGCAAATAGCTGCATGGATAGAATGCTTGTTTTAATCATGATAATTAGTGGTGTGAGAACAGCGCGCGCTTAGGGGCTAATACCAATTATATTTTTGCTTTGGGAATATGCTTGTATATTGAGTCTATATAAGAAGTGTTAGAAGCCAATAAAGATGAGGAAGATGCATAACTCATATTGAGTAATTTCTTGACTCCGGCAGACCGCTCTCCCAACAATTGGCGCCTGAACAACGGGAAAACTGGAAAAACTCTGCCTTTGCTTTGTGACAGTGGGCTTTGCGAATTGGGAGTCGCTAGAGAGGAGTTCAAGCAGGAAGACGTCCGTAAGGAGTAAAGGCATCTGAATCCGGTATTGGCGTCCTGCACGGACCTGCACCGGTAAGACCATTTTCCCCTCGATAATGGAAAGGGAGGCGGCACTCACGCTATTATCTGAGATTCTTGCTAAGCGAGAGGCTAGCGTGAGCACAAAGAAGCTCCATGAGCTATGTAGGTGGTCGAAGGAAAAAGGACTCTTAAAAGACTCGCAATTGATGTTTAGTGTGACTGAGTGGTGAGAGATCAGGGATTCCCTTTGGGATGCAACCCTTAGCGGCAGCAAGTCGGCCAAGGACTTGGGATCAACCTGGCGGGAGGTCATGAACCATTTATGATCAATGGATGCGGAGAAAAAGATGGCTATGGCTGCTTCAGACCTCCTCGGTCGGGAAACCGAGTCGTTGGAGTCTACCCGATTATTTGGTCAAGGCGTTCCACCTGCGAAAGGCATAATTGTGCCTATTAAAAAATCTGCGACAGAGCTATTACACCCGACACCGACACCAGAGGGTGCCGCTGCAACGGGTGCTCCAAGCCAACCTGAAAGCTACCGAGAGCCACCCCCCCGTGCTAGATGAGGAAGAGGGTACTAGAGCGGGTCCAAGCATGCCTCTGAATGAGAGCACAGAGTCCGATAAAGAAAATGAACCCACCCCAGCTGCAGCTGCCCCGATGCCCCGTCCCCGAACAAAACCGTCCGACCGGACCCTAAACCGCTTGCTGCAGCAACTGAACGAATGCCATCTGCCTACTGGCAGTTGTGATGTTCAAGTCCTGACCCAGGAAGGCGTTATCCTCCAGCCTGCCACTTCCCAACGTCGTTGGTCTGGGGTTATACGAGAGGCTATATTGGAGGGAGAGTGGCAGGCTGCTTCCGCTGTTGCATGTCCGGTGCGGACCACCACATTACCAGATGGTTCAGCAGCCGCAGCGTGGAAACCTTTTGATTGTAAGTTTATGCAGCAGCTACGACAAGCTGTTACACAATATGGTTTGCAATCAGAACCAGTCAAACACTTGCTGAATTATTTGTTTGACTCTGAAATCATGACACCCAGTGACTGTACTTCGCTAGCCAGATTGCTTCTTACACCAGCACAGTATTTGCTTTTTGAAAGGGAATGGGAACGTTGCATAAGATTTTGATCCTTCACAGGGCCCAGGGGCACCCCCTGTGTGATGTTAAAGAGGACATGCTATTAGGTCGTGACATTTATGCCGACCCTAAGGTACAATTAACGTTTTCCATGGAGATGCATAATGCCTCCGCCCTGTCTGCAAAACAAGCCCTGACACTTGTCCCATCGGAACACAAGGCCCCTTCCTTTACAACAGTCAAACAGGGAGCAACGGAGCCATTTGACAGTTTTGTGAACCGGCTAGTGCAAGCCTTGGACAAAAACCACAGTATAACGGAGGATCTTAAAGCACAAATGCTCCGGATGCTAGCTTTTGAAAATGCTAATCCAAGGGCCAAGACGATTCTGTCCACCCTTCCCCGAACAGCTCCGGTGGAGGAAATGCTGGAATGAATGGTAAACAGCGCAACTGCCCAGCAAGCCGCCTTTGTCTCTGATGCTGTAAGTTCCGTTGTATCTACAGCCATGCAAACCCATACCCAGGCGCTGGCAGCTGTCCTCAAACCTGCAGTACGACTGCGAACCAAACAAAAAAGTCATCTCGGACCTTGTTTCCGCTGTGGTGGGAAAGGTCATCAATGCCGTACCTGCTCGGTGTCTGTATGGTGTGACCATTGCCAGACTAACTCTCATGCTTCTAAAGTCCGTTGGCGATTGGGAAACTGCAAACAGAGCGCGAACGGCAGCCGCGTGCAGACAAAAGTGGTCCCGCCAACCCAGGGCCCGGCCTCCCAGCAACCCGGGGTAGCTTGGGAATCGACTTGGCGACAGCAGTAGATGTCACTCTGTTTGACACAACACCACAAAAGATTCCATCCACAACCTTTGGCCCGATACATTCCTCGTGTTGACAATTCGGAGCTCTCTTAATAGGCCGATCTTCAGCTGGACTAAAGGGTATCTTTGTAATACCGGGGCTAATTGATGCTGATTATACAGGACAGATTGTTTTCGTGGCTTACACGTTATATCCACCTCTCCACATACCACAGGGAAGCAAAATTGCTCAATTAGTTCCCCTGCAAAATTTCACACATAGAGTATGTGCACCACCTCCTGACTCTTTACTGAACCGTGGGAATAGAAACTTTGGATCTACAGAGGAACTTGTATGCTTCACTATGTCAATGAACTGGCCAGAAGCTAGAGTCACATTACGAAGAGGAAATGAATCTTGTACCTTTGTTGCACTCTTTGACACAGGAGCTGATGTGACTATCATCACCCGACAGCTGTGGCCTAAACATTGGCCTACTAGACTGGCTACAGGAGGAGTCAGCGGCATCGGAGGCATCTCACTGCCACATACTAGCATAGAGCCAATCATTATTCAAGTGGAAGACAAAATAGCATCAGCACATGTAATGATCTTACCTTTACCAGATGGCATCTCTGCCCTCATTGGCCGCGAAATAATGACTCAGTTGGGAGTAGTGTTAACTACCCCTGGTACGATTTTCTGGCAGCGGCCCCTGCAGGGCAGCCTCCCATCCTAAAACTCACCTGGATTACAGATGAGCCTGTCTGGGTGGAGCAGTGGCCGCTACAAAAGGAGAAGCTGCAGATAGCACATGAGTTAGTACAAGAACAACTAAATGCTCACCATATTAAGCCATCAACCAGCCCTTGGAACACCCCCATCTTTGTTATACCAAAAAAGTCTGGAAAGTTTCGCTACTTCATGATTTACGCAAGGTGAATGAACAAATGCAAGCTATGGGAGCGCTCCAGCCCGGATTACCAACTCCTACTATGATACCTAAAGACTGGGCCTTATTAATTGTAGACCTGAAGGACTGTTTTTTTACCATACCATTACATCCAGCAGATACACCGCGCTTTGCCTTCACCTTGCCAGCGATTAACAAGGATCGACCAGCTCACCGTTACGAATGGGTAGTCCTTCCACAGGGAATGCGCAACAGCCCCACCATGCGTCAACTTTTCGTTGCTGCAGCATTACAACCCTTACGTCGACAGTGGCCGCGTGCTCTCATTTATCATTACATGGATGATATTTTAGTAGCTCAACAGCAACCCTTTACGGAACAGAACCTACAACAACTTATGCAAACACTTGGACAAGCAGGATTACAAGTGGCACCAGAAAAGGTTCAAAAGCAATCTCCGTTCAAATACTTGGGATGGAAGATTAATGACAGCATGATAACGCCACAGAAAAACACCATTACCACTGAGATCAAAACCCTTACTGATGCGCAGACACTGATGGGGGATTTGCAATGGGTACGTCCCCTCCTGGGCATTACTAATGAAGATCTAGCTCCCCTACGGCCTCTATTACAAGGCACAGATGCAGCTAAATCCATTCAACTCACTAATGAACAACAGAAATGTATACAACATCTTGGGCACCTAGTATCAGCGCAATGGGCAGCTCGACGAGGCGTTACCCTTCCCTTCCAACTATTGGTGGTTTCTCGCCCTGTCTCTGTTTTTGCTGTTATCATGCAGTGGCAAAAGAAAAAAGGGGGACCTCTTCCATGTCTTGGAATGGATATTTTTATCCCTTCAACCTAAGAAAACAGTTCAGACTCGTATGGAAGCAATGGCCAAAGTCATTCAAAAAGGTCGTGATAGGATGATAGCTATTTCAGGGGAAGAACCATTTAGTATTCACCTGCCAATGAAGGGAGCAGACCTAGAATGGGCCTTGCGAAACTCTGCTGCTCTACAATTGGCACTCTTAGGATATACTGGACAGATATCACGAGAACAACTAAAGGGGAAAGATATCCACCTTTTGAGAACGTATTCATGGATGGAAATGCCTAAGCATTCATCTGTTCCGCTTCAGGATGGTCTTACAGCATTCATGGATGCAGGCAAGGCTAGTCAAAGGGCTGCTGTGGTCTGGAAGGAAAAGGAACTCTGGCAGCAACACATTATTGTTGCCCACCCTAAAGATAATTTAGACATTGGAGCTGCTTGCAGTTTGTTGGGCTATGGCAAACTGGCGCACGGTGGCGCTGAACATTGTCACCGATTCACTATATGTGGCAGGAGTAGCTCAAAGGATAGAGGATTCACTTTTGAAAGAAGTAGCAAACCCACGACTAAATGAGTTATTCCAACAACTTCAAAGAGCTACAAAGCAGAGGACTGCGCCATATTGTGTCATCCATATCAGAAGCCACAAATGGCAGGAAGGCTTAGGTTCTTCTGGTAATCACAGAGCAGATCAATTGGTTAGCCTGACATGAACTGCACCCATCAATCAATTTGAAGCTGCACGAATCTCCCACACTCAGTTCCATCAAAATGCTAAGGGATTAAAAAGACAATTTCGACTAACACATGCTGAGGCACAGGGTATTGTTAGGAGTTGCCCGCAGTGCAGTCACCATGGTCCTGGCCTAGGGATGGGGGTCAGTCCCTGAGGTCTGAGGGCATTAGAGGTCTGGCAGATGGATGTCACTCATGTTCCTGAGTTTGGCAGGTTGAAATATGTACATGTCACGGTAGACACCTATTCAAAATTTATTTGGGCAACTGTACAATCTGGAGAAAGAGCCTTGCATGTGTGTAAACATCTAACAGCCTGTTTTGCTGTCATGGGAGTCCCAGAACAGATTAAGACGGACAATGGTCCTGCCTATGTCAGTCAAGTCGTGCGGAGATTTCTTATCACGTGGGGAGTACAGCATAAGACTGGAATATCTCATTCTCCCATGGGACAAGCCATCGTCGAAAGAACAAACAGAACGTTGAAGAATTATCTGCAGAAATTTGCGGCCTTTACAGACCCAAAAGAGTGCCTACACAGAGCCTTGTTTGTTCTCAGTCACCTGTGTGTGTTTGGAGACAACTCAGAGCCCCCAGCTATCATTCACGCTACTTGTGTTAATACCGGAGCCCCAAGAACTGAATTATCTGTCTATTATCGAAATCCGTGGTCAGGGGAATGGGAAGGTCCTGCCCCTGTTTTGTTCAATGGTCAAAGTTATATGTGTGTTTCTACCCCTACAGGTCCAGTGTGGGTACCCAGTAAGTGGACACATGCTGAAACCAGTAGTCATAAAACTGGAACCGGAAGCTTGCCAGCGGGAGCTACAGTGGTGGCAAATGGCCACACAGCCCCTGGCGTTGGAGGCATCGCTACTGTTACAGAAGAGGATAGTTTGGGCCTCCCCAAGGGATGCATGTGACCAACTACGGGCAGAACTAGAGAACAAAGCTCCGTACTATTCCCTAAATGCCTGTGATTGCGGACGAAGGGAATGTGGCTGGGTTCTATTACTTCGTGGCTTATGTAAACTTGAATGGTGGGTCTCTGAATATACCTTGCAAACGGGTTTAGGGTGTTTACAATGTAAATGGAAAGCTAGAGAGAGGAATCCTTTGTGGGAATTGCGAGAATGGATTAGAGGAAACCACCAGTTTGCCCGAGATCTGTTTGCCCTGTTTGAAGCTACTGAAAACACAAATCAAGCACAGTGGCAGTGGCGGGTTTGCAGATATTTGGACGGCCTCAGGCTGCAACGCCAGACTAAAATTATAAGTAGGGAGTGCGGTAAAAGTATTTTTATACTTCAACAATATGCTGTCCCTGCTAATAAGTGGAGGAAGGCCCAGAATGAGTGGGCAAGGAGAGCTCACAGAAAGTAACGTTTCTGTAGGATTAGACATGCTCAGATGGTGGACTTGGTTTATGGTCTTGATGAATATGTTACCTGTTGGCCAAGGTATTTTTAACATCTTGCCTAGGACAAACATATGGGTGACATGGGCAAATATTACAGGGGTAACAGACTTTTGTTTAAGTCTGCAACAAGCAGACAACCCTTTTAGAATTTGTTTAATTGGTATTCCCTTGCAGGAGAATGAAACAGATTTTGATGTTTTTTGGAATGTTATGACTGTGAATCTGACTTCCATTGAAAGGGAAACATGTCTGAGTCCGAATGGGCAATTTGTTTGGCCTTCTATGCGTAATGCAGCATGGCAGAAGACAGTTATTGAGAATTTAAATCAGCCACATCATTTACCGTTGCAGGAGTTAGACCTATTGGGTAGCATTGTGCCCGTTGAATATGTTAATGTAACTGCAATGGGAATGCCAGAATGTGACGACACAGTACCACCACTTCAACCCGTGAATGGCACTGGAGTAATTTGGTTTGGTGACCCGTGGTAGTTGTGGCCAGCACGTCAAGGTGAACGGGGGTTTTATACAGGGTTTCAAAATCTAACCAGTTCACCTATTTGGGGTGAATTGAAAACTGGAGGCTTCCATGTAAATGTATCAGGGGGTTATCAGTTGCCACCGGGAGTCTTCTTGATATGTGGGGACAGAGCGTGGCCAGGGATTCCTTTGTATCCTGTCGGTGGACCATGTTATTTAGGGTGTTTGACTTTGTTTGCTCCACATATGAAAGACTTATTGAAAATGATTCCACAATCTCATAGATCACGGAGGGCACTGCGCACCTTTGATGAAACATGTAATGACCGAGTAGATCTGCAGTCTGTAACAGCAAATGTCTTAGCCTCTATATTTATGCCAGGAGCAATGGCTGCATCAAATGCTAAGAATATACGAAGGTTAGCGTGTTGGGGAGAGAAACAATTTAATCTTACATCGCAGATTTTAAGTTCGTTATTGCTTGATGTAGATAGTGTTAGGCATGCTATGTTACAAAATAGAGCTGCAGTAGATTTTTTGTTATTAGCACATGGACACGGTTGTGAGGATTTTGAAGGGATGTGTTGTATGAACCTTTCCGATCATTCCATATCGATGCACGAGAAGTTGTCACAACTGCAGGGAAACATGAAGCATATTCTTGCTGATGATAATCCCTTTGACGAATGCTTGAGAGGACTGGGAATAACAGGTTGGTTAAAGACGTTATTGATGGAAGGAATACGCTTTGTTATAATCATTATTGTAATGCTTTTAGTTTTTAGCTGTGTTTTTTCCTGTTTAAAGAGAGTAGTTTTTAACATAACCAATCAGGCCTGGCTTGTGCAAAAGAAAAAAGGGGGAATTGTAGAAGAATGGCTGCAGAAGCGTGGCCATAGAATCCCTAAAGATCTGCACAATCCAGGCCTGGAATTAGAATAGGCCTGTAATTAGAATTGTGCTGAAGTTAACGAGAAAGTAGCCTTGATCTATTCTTGAATCCTGAGACCAAGTAACTTTGTTGTGCTAACAGGCTGTGGCTGTAACAAGCTGCAGCTGTTAGGGAAGACAGGTGCAAGGCCAAGGGAGATTGGAAGCGGTATGGGAATAAAGGGAGTAGCAAACTGCAAGGCTGAAACATAGCTAACGCAAATAGCTGTATGGATAGAATGTTTGTTTTAATCATGATAATTAGTGGTGTGAGAACAGCACGTGCTTAGGGGCTAATAAACAATTATATTTTTGCTTTGGGAATATGCTTGTGTGTCGCGACGGAGGGAAGACACAGTCACTCAATATGAGTGATCAGCAGACTTCGTTTATTGTCCCTTACAGTCACCTTTTATGCCTTCTTATAATTAGCTCATACATATTAAAAAAGTTAAGCTCATCATTGGTTAGTTGCCTAAATATCAAGCCCGCCCCTAGTTTCTCTTCTGTCGTTATCTGTTCCCACCTGCAACATTCTTTTCCCACCAAAATCTTCCTGTTATTGTGTAACAAGAACAGCCAAAGACAGTGTATATTTGCTTTACTTCAGATAAGCTGAGAGCGATGTGCATTTTTGTCCAGCCAGCTGGACTATGTCTATGTGACCCTTTTCAGCTAGCCAGTTATCCACAATTCCCCCGTTTTTATTTTGGACGACATAGGCTTGGTTGACCATTTTCAATAACAGCGTTTTAACACAGGAAAATACACAGCCAACTTATAAAATCTCAGTTCAGAAGTATAATTCCTGAAATACTTGAAAAATAAAGTTAGCTTGAAGCTTTAATTTAGATGCTCTTTCTGTTCCAGTGATATAAAAAGTTTAAGAAATTCAAAGGTAATTTTAAAGTTCTGAACATGGACTAACCCAAAAAGAAACCAAACTGATGTTTGACTAGGAATATTTGCAAATATTTTAGTGGAAAATCCCTGACCATTAACAATTTTCTGTCCAGATAACAACTGCCCTTATGCAACCAACCAGTCCATACATTTTCTGAAGAATACCTCATTGATATCAAAGAATTAACAAAGGGAAAAAATTAGTTCTAAGCTATATACATTCATAAGTGGATTTTTCAATAGTTTCATACAGATTTACACACTAAGCCATAATGGCTTGTAGGTGATACACACAAGAAGAGTACGTTGCTTATCTGTCTGAATGTCTATGCTAAATTTGACAACTATGCCACAAGCCAAGCCTACATGGGTGCTGTATGTTATGCACGTTCCTTAACAAACAGAAGTATAATAGACAAATTCCCAAGATCTAGTCCCCAACCTAATTATATTATTTTGTAGCCAATTAAGGAAAATAACACAAATGTGCATATCTACGTGTGCACACACCTTTTAGTTCAGAACCAATCTGTGATAAAAGGCCTTAGCCTTATGGCATCATCGAATCTTAACGAGTACAGGATTTAAAAATGCAGTCTTACTGTAAGTGCGATTTATGCTGACATTCCCTCAAATGCTACACGTGAGTATTTCTTACTCAACTGCCTCAAGTGAAAATAGTAGTATTTGTTAATATGTATTAAGAAATCATTAATTCTCTACAATAGCAGTTGACTTCCATAACACTATGCAAGCAAAAGAGGCTTAAGATGGGTTTTCTGAATACTAACAATTAATTTTAGACTGTCTAAACTCAGGTCTTGAAAGATTTCATTCTGCCAGACATAGAAACACTGTTGCACTCCAGTTGTGATATCCCTTTTCCCAAGTTGTCACATGCACACCTCGCTCAAGTAACATTATTGTTAAGGTTTCTCTCTGCTACATAAAAGCATATTGCACTTGTAGATATAAAAGACAGCATCCTTACTTAGATTACTACCTTATTACCTCATAACTCTTAGTATACCTTGTATCTCTGATTTCATCACTTCAAAAATTCACCAGGAGCAGATAAAACCACAGCATCAGACTAAACTACACCTTAACTGCTGATTCAAATAAAGGCATTCTCTTCAGATATGCCTAATGCTTACAAATAATTTTGGCTGGTTTTGATCAAAAAACTATTATTACAATAATGATCAAAAATAATAATCCCGTTTGCAAAATGCCTTTAAGCCAGCCTCCTAGTCCCAACCAATTTCCACATTCAGAATACAGCATAAATACAGAATACAGAATAAATTATCTCCATCAAGGCAAAAAGGCTTCTTTTTAAACACAGAGATGTTTGCTAGTTCAAAGCAGAAACCCATTCCTTGTAGGTGACATCGGAAGCACTTTTTTTTTTTTTTTTTTTTTTTTTTTTTTTTTTGATGGGTTTGCAATCAATTCTGTATTTTTCCTTGAGAAGCTTAAGCTGTTCCACTTGTTTCAGGAGTGTTTCCAACTCTGAGTTGTCGAATAGGTCCGTATTTCCCAAAAATATCATACATTTCCTCTGCTGTGATTTTATACGGCAGGTTCCGAATATAGAGGATCCGATTGACCTCTGGGGGCAGCCAGATGTTAGCTCGCTTGGCCGCTTGCATCGCCATGGCGCCGATTGGATGGGGGGGGGTTGCCGCCTTGGAGAGAAACCGCGGCCGGGAAGGGGCCTGCCGGGCCGTGCGCTGCCGCTCGCCGCTGCCGCGGGGGTCCCGGATGCTATCCCATACGCTAATAACCCGGGTAAATCCTTTTTACAATCTATGTCCTGAATGCTCCGCTTTTCTAAAAAGCATATGAGCGAATCATACGTCGCTTGTCTCTCCATACCTTCGTCAGCACTGTTGCAGCCTTTGCGAGACTTCGGCGACGCGTGGCCGGCGGGACCCTCTGTAGGTGCTCCCGGGTGTGGGGACTGTGCCCTTCCGCCTCCTGCGCTGCTTTCAGGACCGGTACCCGAATCTCCGTCGAACCGTGGCTCGCAGGTTCAGCCCTCTCTAGGGTCCCTGTTCGGGCGCCATTTGTCGCGACGGAGGGAAGACGCAGTCACTCAATATGAGTGATCAGCAGACTTCGTTTATTGTCCCTTACAGTCACCTTTTATGCCTTCTTATAATTAGCTCATACATATTACAAAAGTTAAGCTCATTATTGGTTAGTTGCCTAAATACCAAGCCCGCCCCTAGTTTCTCTTCTGTAGTTTTCTGTTCCCACCTGCAACATTCTTTTCCCACCGAAATCTTCCTGTTGTTGTGTAACAAGAACAGCCAAAGACAGTGTATTTTTGCTTTACTTCAGATAAGCTGAGAGCGATGTGCATTTTTGTCCAGCCAGCTGGACTATGTCCATGTGACCCTTTTCAGCTAGCCAGTTATCCACACTTGTGTATCGAGTCTATATAAGAAGTGTTAGAAGCTAATAAAGATGAGGAAGATGCATAACTCATTGAGTAATTTCTTGACTCCGTCGGACCCCTCTCCCAACATAATGTTTATACTAAATCAAGGACTTTTCAATTTCTCAGGCCCTGCCATCCAGAGGGCTGGAGTGGCACAGGAAATTGGGAGGGGACACAGCCAGGACAGCTGACCCAAACTAGCCAAAGTGGTATTCTATACCATAGGATGTCATGCTTGATATATAAACTGGGGGGGTGGGAGCGGGTGGTTCGCTAGGGCCTGCTGATCGCTGTTGCTTAGGACTGGCTGGGCATCAGTGGTGAGCAGCTGTATTGTGCATCACTTGTTTTCTTTCCTCCTTTCTTTTTGGATTTCATTCCTCCCCCAGCCACCTTTTCATTATATCTGCTACTGTTGTTGTTATTATTATTGTTCTTTCATTTTTAGTTTATTTCCTTTATTAAATTGTTCTTATCTCAGTCCTTGAGTTTTATATCCATTTCCGATTCTCCTCCCCATCCCTCTGGATGAGGAGCAAGTGAGCAAGCAGCTGCATAGTACTTAATTACTGGCTGGGGTTAAACCCCAAAACTCCTATAATTACTTTTGAAGACTGCTCTCCACCCTTGAATAGAACATGCATGTTTCCATCCCTTTGTTTTCATGAAGCACTTCTCTCAACCCCTTGCTCTTCATCACATTGTTTAACTTGGTTATTGATTTATTAGAGAGAGACTAACAGGTCAAAAAGAAAGTTCCTTTGTCAGTTGTCATGATTTAACCCCAGCTGGCAACTGAGCACCACACAAGCACTCACTCACACTCCCCGCATCGAGATGGGGGAGAGGAACGGAAGAGTAAAAATGAGAAAACTCGAGGGTTGAGATAAAGGTAGTTCAATAGGTAAAGCAAAAGCCGCACACGCAAGCAAAGCAAGGAATTTGTTCACCACTTCCCATGGGCAGGCAGGTGTTCAGCCATCCCCAGGAAAGCAGGGCTCCATCACGCGTAATGGTTCCTTGGGAAGACAAATGCCATAATGACAGATGTCCCCCCCTTCCTTCTTCCTCCTCCATGCTGAGCATGGCATCATATGGTATGGAATATCCCTTTGGTCAGTCAGGGTCAGCTGTCCTGTCTGTGTCCCCTCCCAACTTCTTGTGCACCCCAGGATGACTCACTGGTGGGACAGTGTGAGGAGCAGAAAAGGCCTTGATGCCATGTAAGCACTGCTCAGCAATGACTAAAATGTCCCTGTGTTACAGATTTGCTAATAAGTTAAGATTGATTGACTTTATTTGATTGATTATTTGATTTTATAAAATCATTTTATAGAATAGAAATATAGAAGGATAAGAAATATATTTTAATGAAACTTATAGTTGCACAGTAAAAGCTGCTATGAGATCCTCTGTATAGTCCCGTACCAAGGCCAGAAAAATGGGCTAGAATCATTGTTAAAACTTAGGAAATAAATTTAGGGTTTGAAAGGTTTTTTTGTAGCTAACTAGTCTTCCGTATGTAGAAAGTGTATTGAAATGTCAGAATATAGGATTAATGGAAACTGGGGAGAGTCGACTGGAACAGCTTGTAGTTACCTGCCAAGAAACCGTGAACTTTAGTAAAAGGTAATTCCGGCAGGGGGAGATCGCGACCACCGACTCATATACCACCTACCCAAATCGTACCCCAGACCCATTTCTAGACTTTTCTAAGCCCTACTGCGCAGAATCGGATATGGGAGGAGAATATGTTAATGATTTACGGAAAATATTATGGTTATGCATGAATACTCAATGAATATGTATGAATACATTCTATATATGGTGTCTGATTTTGAGACTTGGTGTGCGTTGATCGTGAGAGGACTCACTCACGCACCCGGCCGTCAATAAAGAAGTGTCTGCTTATCTACATCACATTGGTGTCGATAAGTTCTTCATTCTGAGATTTCGGTAACAGTTTTTGGCGACCCAGATGGGACCTCGCTGAAGGAGACGGAAGGAGTCGGGGACCCGATCAGTTCCAGCCGGCACCGAGGATTTCTCGGGGATACCCATCAATCCCCGATCCGTAAAGCTCTTCGCGACGTTCCCTGGATTTTGGTAAGACACTTCTTTTTCTAATTGTAGTAAGTGGGTTAGAGTCCCACTATAAGAAGTGTATTGTAAGGAGTGGGTTAGAGTCCCACCAGTGGGTTTGAGTCCCACTGAGTAAGTTAAGGAGTGGGTTAGAGTCCCACCAGTGGGTTCGAGTCCCACTGAGTAAGTCTGCCTGTCAGACGTGGTGAAAGCTGCGCAGGGTTAGACTAAAAGGATCCTTGTGGAAATGGAAGCCTAGGCGTCTGCCTGTAAGACCTAAGCAAAAGCTATTGCAGGGTTGGACAAAAGTGGAAACAAGAGAACCTATATGCTATAGTGTTCTCTAAGGTAGTGCCTCTAACAAGAAGTTAGAAGGGGTTTTTTTTTGATACGGAATTGTTTATTGTGTCTGTGTATTGAGAAGAAAATTAAGAACTGTATAATATTGTGTTTTATATCTTTGTTTTAAAGTAATTGTGGAAAAGTGTGAGTGTGGCTGTAAGGGTGAGACGTGCAATTGAGCACGAAAGCGAGTGTGGAGTGTGGATCCGTGGATCAGAGTGACAGAGTTGAATAATTGTGTAATATATTGTGAGTGATTACACTATGGCATCTAAGTTAACTCGGTTGTTTAAAAGTAAAAGCATGGGTAATCTTATGGTAAATGACAAAATCCCGAAAAATTCTCCATTGGGATGTTTGTTGGCACATTGGGGAGATTTATATGAGGATTTGCCAAAGAGCCAGATGATTGAGTATTGTAATAATTGGTGGCCTCTGTATAGATTTGAAAATCAGGAAAAGTGGCCCATGAATGGGACACTGAATTATAACACTTTTCTGCAGTTAATGTTGTACTGTAAAAGGGAAGGAAAATGGAGTGAAATGCCATATGTGGATCTGTTCTTTTACTTGAGACAGAGAAAAGACTGGCAGGATGAATGCAAGTTAACTGTTGGAAGTAATTTCGTAATGGCTATAACTGCTGATAATAAGAAAGTGAAAAAGTGTTGTTTAACTTGTGAGATCGGGAAAGGTTGTTTAAAGAAAAGGATTGTTACTGAGAGTGATGACGGACCAGAGTTAGATATATCCCCTCCTAGGAGAGAAAGGAACCAGGGTCGAGAATCTAGGGCACAAGAACAGGCGATTGAACCGGATAGCAGTGGAACAGGAGATGTGGAAGAGAGATTATCGGAGATTGTAATTCATACTCCTGTTTCACGGAGAACTCGGCAACAGACACAGACAATAGCTCCCCTCCGACAGGGAGTTGGTAGTGATGGACCGGTATATGTGAAAGTACCTTTTACAGCTACAGATTTGATGACTTGGAAACAGGTAGCAGGAGATTATAGAGAAGATCCTGAAAAAGTGGGCAGGGTGGTAGATACTATAATCAGAACGCAGAATCCAGATTGGAGTGATTTACAAGTTATTCTGGATAATTTGTTAGATGAAACAGAGAAGCAAATGGTATTAAAAGCTGGTAAAGCACAGGCAGAGTTGGATGTGATGAGTGGAATAACAGGTGGAACAATAGAACAGAATTTTCCATCTGGGGATCCGCAGTGGGATCCAAATAATGTGACACATAGAGAAAGACTGAGATGGTATCAAAAATGGGGTTTATATGGGATTAGACACGCTATGCCCAAATCTTTGAATTGGTCTAAGCTATATGAAGTAAAACAAGATAAAAATGAATCTCCCTCAGCATTTTTGGAAAGATTAAAGGAAGCCGCCAGGAAGTATACTGCTTTGAGAGTGGAAACAGAGGCAGCACAGATACAACTGGCTTTGATTTTTATGGGACAAACGGCACCAGATATAAGGAAAAAACTCCAGAAACTGGAGGGAGAGAATTCAAGGAGTTTGAACACAATGCTGGAGGTGGCATGGAGGGTATATAACAACAGAGAAAGAGAAGAAAGAAAATCAAGGAGAAAAGATTTATTGGCAGTAATGACAGGGACGACAAATAGAGGAAGGGGCAGAGGAAGAGGATGATGATTTAATGGAAGGGGAGGTGGTTGTATAAACTGTGGCAATCAGAAATTTAATACCCCCTTAGGAGTAAATCAATGTGCCTTGTGTAGGGAGGAAGGACATTGGAGAAGGGACTGTCCTAGAAATAGGAATGCTCATCAAGAGCTTGCCAAGGTAATGGTTTTAGATGATTGAAGGGGACCGGAGGGGAACCCAGCTGAGCCTCTGGTTATAATTAAGCTGGGAGAAAAAGAAGTTAAATTTTTAGTGGATACAGGAGCGACATTTTTGGTATTAAATACCTGTAAAGGAAAAATTGGAACAAAAAAAGCCAATATAATAGGAGCAACAGGGAAAGAAGAAAACAGGCCATTCCTACAACCCCTAGATTTGAAATTTGGAAATAAAATAATTACACATGAATTTTTGTATGTACCAGAATGTCCGATACCCTTGTTACGAAGAGATTTGTTGTCCAAATTAAATGCACAAATTGTTTTTGATGAAGGAGAACTTTTCTTGAAAATACCCGAGTCAAAAACGGGAGAAATCCTGATGATACAAGAAAAAGTAAAGGAACAAGAAATTCCACCAGAGGTGGATTTAGCAGTGATCCCTACTGTATGGGAAACAAATATTCCTGGTAAATCGAAAATAGCAGAACCTGTTAAAATAGATTTGAAGGAAGGCGCAGGAACAGTGAGAATTAAACAATATCCAATTAAAACAAAAGTGAGACAGGAATTGAAGAAATTGATTGATAAATTTCTGGAGTACAAAATTTTGGAAGAATGTGAATCTGAGTATAATACTCCTATTTTACCAGTCAAAAAACCATCGGGTGAATATAGGCTGGTGCAAGATTTGAGAGCAGTGAATCAAATAGTCAAGGATATTTATCCTGTAATAGCAAACCCTTATACACTGTTAACAGCGTTAAGGGAGACTTATCAGTGGCTTACAGTGCTTGATTTGAAAGATTCTTTCTTTTGTATACCTTTGGAAAAGGGAAGCAGAAAACTGTTTGCTTTTGAATCGGAAAATCCTCAAACTGGGCAAAAGATGCAGCTGACATGGACTAGATTACCCCAAGGATTTAAAAACAGTCCAACTATTTTTGGAAATCAGTTAGCAAAGGAACTTGAAATCTGGAAACAGGATAAATCAAGGCCTGGACATTTACTTTTACAATATGTGGATGACATACTGATTGCTACAGAAGAAAGGTTTACTTGTATACAGGTGACTATTGACCTCTTGAATTTTCTAGGACTAAATGGGTACAAGGTATCCAGGAAGAAAGCCCAAATAGCCTGCCAGACTGTGATATATCTGGGTTTTGAGATTTCAAAAGGACAATGACAATTAGGAAAAGATCGCAAAGAAGCTATTTGTGGTATACCTGAGCCAAGAAATATTCATGAACTCAGAGCATTTTTGGGAATGACTGGGTGGTGTCGCCTTTGGATTATGAACTATGGGCTAATAGCTAAACTGTTGTACGAGGCCCAAAAGAATTCTCCCTTTGTATGGGGCCCACAACAGCAAAAGGCTTTTGTAGAGTTAAAACGTGCCTTAATGTCTGCACCGGCTTTGGGACTGCCGGATTTGACCAAAGATTTCCAGTTGTTTGTTCATGAAAGGCAACACCTTGCACTGGGCGTGTTAACCCAGAAGATAGGAAGCTGGAAACGACCAGTCGGATATTTCTCTAAACAACTGGACACAGTGAGTAGAGGGTGGCCAAACTGCCTTCGAGCAGTGGCAGCAACAGTAATGCTCATACAAGAAGCTCGGAAGTTAACTTTGGGAAGAACAATAACAGTCTATGTCCCACACATGGTGATAACTATTTTAGAACAAAAGGGGGGACATTGGCTGTCTGCCAGCCAAATGATGAAGTACCAGGTAGTACTGACTGAACAAGATGATGTGATTTTAAAGACAGCTAACCTGGTAAATCCTGCAGTGTTTTTAAGCTCCATACAGGAAGAAGGACAACTGGAACATGACTGCTTGGTTACCATCGAGTATGTTTACTCCAATCGTGAAGACTTGAAGGACATACCATTGGAGCGACCAGACTGGGAATTCTATACAGATGGGAGCAGCTTTATGGAGCAAGGAGTCCGATACGCTGGATATGCGGTAACAACAGATACTACAGTTATAGAAGCAAAAGCATTGGCGAGTACTACATCAGCCCAAAAAGCGGAACTCATCGCTTTAATTCGAGCCTTAGAATTAAGCAAAGACAAAAAAGTAAATATCTGGACTGATTCAAAATATGCCTTTGGGGTAGTACATGTCCATGGGGCATTGTGGAAAGAAAGGGGGCTATTATCCTCTCAAGGATCAAACATTAAACATCAAAAGGAAATTTTACAATTATTGCGAGCAGTTCAGAGACCAGATCAAGTAGCAATCATGCACTGTAAGGCACATCAAATCGGAAACACAAAAATAATAGCTGGGAATAATTTAGCTGAAAAAACAGCAAGAAAGATAGAGAAGAAACAAGCGTTGCAAATGGCAATAATTCCTTTTAAAACAGTAACCCTTTCTAGGGAAAACCCAAGATATTCAGAAGAAGATGACAAATTGGGTCAGTTATTAAATGCTAAGAAAAACTTAGCTGGATGGTGGATAACTCCTAATGGACAGGTAGTAATTCCACCCCTTTTGATGAGAGAAATAATTCAAACAAAACATCAGGAATGTCACCGGGGGGCAGAAGCCTTAGTAACATCCTTACGAAAACAAGTAATATCAGTTAAAGATGCTGGGAATAGCTAAAATGGTAATGCAAAGTGTGAAATATGTTTGAAAAATAACCCAGTAATTAAGAAAAAAGGTTCAAATGGGTAGATTGAAATCTGGTATAGAACCTGGAGATTATTGGCAAGTAGATTTTTCAGAATTACCTAGACAAAATGGGTATCGGTACATCCTGGTAGGGGTTGATACTTTAACAGGATGGCCAGAAGCCCTTCCCTGTCGCACCACACAAGCAAAAGAGGTGGTGAAGTGGTTATTACAAGAAATAATTCCGAGATTTGGAGTTCCTATTGGAATTTCTTCTGACAGAGGTCCACACTTTGTTGCTGAAGTAGTCCAAAGTATTAGCAAAGTATTGGGTATTAATTGGGATTTACATGCGTCTTGGAGACCAAAATCTAGTGGGAAAGTGAAAAGGATGAATCAAACTTTGAAACGACAAATAAGTAAAATTTGTCAAGAAACCAGTCTAAAGTGGCCTCAGGCACTTCCTTTGGCATTATTACGGTACAGCCAAAGAGTGGAACCTCACACAGTCCTTATGAATTATTATATGGAAAACCATATGAGTCTCCAGAACCAAATCCAAACATACATGTGAAAGGAAAGCAGGATGTATATAACTCTTTACTTTCTCTAGGGAAAACTTTGGCTGCAATTCGGAGTGCAGTAATTTGGAATAGACCTTTATCCCTGGAAAATTCAGTGCATGATTTCCAACCGGGAGATTATGTCTATGTGAAGACCTGGACCTCCAAACCTTTACAGGAACGTTGGAAAGGACCTTTTCAGATACTGTTAACCACTTTTACAGCTATCAAGATAGCAGAATCAGATGCATGGATACATTATACTCGAGTGAAGAAAGCACCTACTCCATGGAAGACTGTCAATCATGACCCAGAGACTTTAAAATTGACACTGAAACATGTCTAATTTCTCATATTGGATTTTATTTTGGTTGGTAGTGTTGGTGGGATCATGGGCTGATTTGGTGGACAGGAACAAAAGACAAGTAGAAACAGAACAAGTGATTGACATTCCCAAACAAATGGCCGAGGAAAATTTGATGGTAGGATTGATTAAAGAATTTGCCAATTTACAAAATGTCACGCAGATCACTGCTTGTTTGCCAATACCGAGGGCGGTAGGTGAATCTATTCCATGGGGAATTTTAACTATGAATCTGACCAATCTGGAACATAAAAATGAAACCACCTATTGTGAACAAAGGCCAATAACTCAATGGTATGAACAAGTGAAAATCATTAGAAAACAGTGGAAATCTCCAGGTAGTCTGGTGGATTGTGAAAAATTGTTAAATTATGTTTTTACCAAAATAGGGAGATTTAAGACTGTGGGATGGTGTTCCTATGATGAACAACTTAAAACCAATGTAAGCAAAAATATCATGGAATGGAAGTGTAACAAAACTGGCCAAGGTACACAATTAGTAGAGCAATGGGACTCTATATGGTCTATGTCCATATTTTCCCAATTTAAGTACGTGGCCAGAACTTCTTGGTGTTTCACCTGGGATGGAAAAGTTTTTGCAGTATTACCCTCAGTCAATGATAAAGCAACTTCATTGAGAGAGAAGGAGAACAAAATAGTACCATGGTGGAAATGTGAAAAAGTGTATGATTGCAGCAATGCAAACTTAATAATTCAAAGAATTCCTCCTTTGGCTGCTGCTTTGAAATATGGTTGTTTCTGTCGAGGTCTTAAGAATACTCTCAATTTAACCAGCACTTTTACACTCAGGAAAGGAATTCTGTTTAGTTGTAGAAAATCTACTATTCAAAGTCCAGGACATTTAATTTGGGCATTACATGATGGAACCTGGACAACTCATTTACCATTAGATGGTAAGGTGAAACAAATTACTTTAGGCATGCCAACATTGTGTCCAATTTGGAAGAAATCAGCATTTAGAGGATCCCTAGAGAATTTAAAACTGAAACGAACAAAGAGATATGAGACAAATGATGATATTTGGAATGAACCATCTACAGGAGTGAAAATTGGCTGGGCACTTGAATCACTTTTAAATCCTATAGCTTCATACAGAAACAGAGCATGGCTCTATCAGTTAACCAGTCAAGTGGAAAAATTAGCAAACGTTACCAAAAAGGGGTTTAAGGAATTGAATATACAATTACAGGCGACCTCCAGAATGACTTTACAAAATAGAATGGCACTAGATATGCTCCTACTTAAAGAACATGGGGTATGTGCATATCTCAAGGATAGACTGGACCACAGTTGTATCAACATTCCAAATGTCACACAAGATGTGGAACATGATTTGGATTTATTAGATAAAACTGAAAAAGAAACAGAATCAATTCAAGAAGATATGTCAGAAGACTGGTTAGGGAAAAATTTTAACAATATAGGATGGAACTTGAGCTCTTGCATACAATCCATAATCAAAACTTTGTTTCTGTTACTAATTGTCTTTCTGATGATCATGGTAGTATATGCATGTTTAAAGAAACAGTTTACCAATAGAATTGCAGTCAATCGTATGATTATGAGAGAAGTACCAACTATTCCATCAAGACATAGTCCACCACCAAAATATGTTGAAACAAATGATATGTAAATAATGTGAAAGTATTGAAATAATGATTTTCATCACTTTCAAAGGGGGGAAATGTTACAGATTTGCTAATAAGTTAAGATTGATTGACTTTATTTGATTGATTATTTGATTTTATAAAATCATTTTATAGAATAGAAATATAGAAGGATAAGAAATATATTTTAATGAAACTTATAGTTGCACAGTAAAAGCTGCTATGAGATCCTCTGTATAGTCCCGTACCAAGGCCAGAAAAATGGGCTAGAATCATTGTTAAAACTTAGGAAATAAATTTAGGGTTTGAAAGGTTTTTTTGTAGCTAACTAGTCTTCCGTATGTAGAAAGTGTATTGAAATGTCAGAATATAGGATTAATGGAAACTGGGGAGAGTCGACTGGAACAGCTTGTAGTTACCTGCCAAGAAACCGTGAACTTTAGTAAAAGGTAATTCCGGCAGGGGGAGATCGCGACCACCGACTCATATACCACCTACCCAAATCGTACCCCAGACCCATTTCTAGACTTTTCTAAGCCCTACTGCGCAGAATCGGATATGGGAGGAGAATATGTTAATGATTTACGGAAAATATTATGGTTATGCATGAATACTCAATGAATATGTATGAATACGTTCTATATATGGTGTATGATTTTGAGACTTGGTGTGCGTTGATCGTGAGAGGACTCACTCACGCACCCGGCCGTCAATAAAGAAGTGTCTGCTTATTTACATCACATTGGTTTCGATAAGTTCTTCATTGCGAGATTTCGGTAACACCTGCATTATCAGTGCTGTTTTCAGCACAAATCCAAAACATATCCCCATACTAGCTAATATGAATAAAACTAACTCTGCCACAGCCAAACCCAGCACAACAATGAAAATCACTTCCTCCCAGAACAGGCTGCTAATGCAGGGGAACATTGCTCATAGTGAGACCTTACATTACTTATTTTATTTTAACAAGTTAATTCCTCGAGTCTTTGTTCATAACTGAGTATCTGGAGAGGCTACTGAATATGCATAGCTTGGACTTGTAAATATATATATATACACATCCATAGTTGTGGTTTACTATGCTATTCCCAACCCAATTTGTAGCAGAGCAACTGCATTCACAGAGACTATTTTTTCCTGGTTCCATGTACATAAGGATGTGAGTAAGCCACTTAATAACACTCCCCTGTGCAATCCCACCTCTGCTAGAAAAACAAGGGCACCACAACAGCCCAGTGCCTCTGGCATGGAGCCGGTCTTCCTCTACTGCCACAGCCAGAGGCTTCGCTGGCAATTTCCCCACTCACTATATTTCCATCAGCGAATAATAGTGTGTCAGAAGGGAAACGTACCATGGAAGTGTGATGATTGCAGCTACTTTGTCAGCCTCCTGGCAGCTCACCCGCCCATCTCCCTAGACTTGGTAGCAGCCCAACTCCCAAAACAACTGTCTGCCTACTGCTGGGTCTGCTGCCAGATTCCCCATCTCCCCTGCACCTCCTCTTCCACCAGGGAGACTGCACTGTAAGGAATCAACCAACCCATGAAGTTAGGATGTCCTTGGAGCTAGCCAAAAAAAATTATCAGTGCCTTGCAGAGCAGATCTATTTCTTCCTATCTCTGCCTCCTATCAGAACTTTAAGAATCACAGTGACCTTTCATTTCATTTTGGGGAGGAGAGGGATTTCTTTCATACCCAAAAAATCTACATTTTTCCACAGACTTCTGCAGCCAGCTCTGATGATCATTTGTAGTTCTGCACCAGTGTTAATTGCAGACATGACCCAAACAGCGTAAAACTTGGCCAGAAAAGTGTAATATTAAACGTTCACAGAGAGGAACCTCAGATCCATCAGGTACTACTTTTGCTCCCCTAGTTTAACAGTGCTGAAATGATGCTGCTTGGTGGACACATATGCCCTGCCCAGCATACTGAATCTTGTCTGCAAGGCTGGGCACAGATTTCTCAGTGGACATGGAGGTTACAAGACATGGCAGTATGAAAGGGTAATGCAGCTCAGGGAGTCTGGCATGTATAGAGCTAACAGATTACATCAAAACAAATCAGTTCACAAATCCCAGCATATTCATCCAGCAAAAGCTTCTACAGTTTGCTACACTGAGTCGAGCTCTTTGTTCTCTGATGAGGACAACCTACTGGGCCACAAGGTTTCCTGTATATGTTGAAAGAATAAGGTGTCATGGTTTAACCCCAGCTAGCAACAAAGCACCACACAGCCATTTGCTCACTCCCCCCCACCTGGAGGGGTGGGGAGGAGAATCAGAAAGAAATGTAAAACTTGAGGGTTGAGATAAGAACAACTTAATAATTTAAACAGAATAAAAAGGTGAGAGCAACAATAATAACAATAATAATAACAATTATAATGGAAAGGTGGGGGAAAAGGTTAAAATCCAAAGGGAGAAAGGAGAACAAGTGATGCACAGTACAACTGCTCACCATGCGCTGACTGATGCCCAGCCAGTCCCCGAGCAACGATCCCCCCCCAGGTAACCCTCCAAGTTTATATACCAAGCATGATGTCCCATGGTATGGAATACCTCTTCGGCTGGTTTAGGTCAGCTGCCCTGGCTGTGTCCCTTCCCAGTCTTGTGCTCCTCCACCACGCTGGCTGGCAAGGCCCAAGAAACTGATAAATTCTTGACTTGGTATAAACACTACCCAGCAACAACTAAAAACATCAGTTCCATTATCAACATTGTTCTCACGTCACAGCCAAAACACAGCACTGTACTAGCTCCTAAGAAGAAAGTTAACTCCATCCCAGCTGAAACCAGGACAGTTTATGTCATACTACATTTTCCAATACCTCATCATCATCGCCTCTCCTATCCTTCATATGAATACACAGATATCATTCCCTTAGTTTATGGACTATCCCTCTAAAATCCATTGAGTTAATTTAGTCCATGATGTTGAGCTCCATCTGTTGTCACAGTCTTTCTGTGCAAGGAGGACGGATGGTACGAGGTGTAGGATTGTTCCTTGTCAAAGCCATTTCTAACCATATTACAGCTGTGCTGATCGCGTTTCACCAGTCAGTCCTCATTGGTGTGGCAGTTTAAAAGAAAAAAAGGTTCAAATCATCAAGTCTAAAGACGGTAGAAATGGATGCCACAAGATTATCCAGTCTCTACGGGGCATGGGTTCAAATTCTAACATCATCACCAAAGACAATATACAGTATTACGTAACAATTAACACCACTTAATTTACTGACTCTTTTCACCCAAAATCAAATCCCGTTGAGGCGCACATCGAACTTCCCCATCCTCCCACATTACCCACCAAGTGCTCCCAGGTCCTTGAGCAAAAGCAATCCCACAAATGCCTGTGCCTGAGGCAGGAATGACCCAGACTGTTTTCCCAAGCATACTTTTAAGGTGCACTACAGTGACTTTATCCCCCTCTACAGTACACAAAAGTTTTGACTGGGCAGGACCAGCTCGGGTAGCAGATCCTCTGGTATTAACCAACCAGGTAGCCTTTGCTAGATGTTTATCCTAATGTTTGAAAGTTCCACCACCCATTGCTTTCAGTGTAGACTTTAACAGTCAGTTACATCATTCAGTTTTCCCAGAGGCTGGTGCATGATAGGGGATGTGATATACCCACTCAATACCATGTTCTTTGGCCCAAGTGTCTATGAGGTTGTTTTGGAAATGAGTTCCATTGTCTGACTCATTTCTTTCTGGGGTGCCATGTCACCACAAGACCTGTCTTTTAAGGCCCAGGATAGTGTTCTGGGCAGTGGCATGGGGCACAGGGTATGCTTCCGGCCATCTGGTGGTTGCTTCCACCATTATTATTACATGGTGCTTGCCTCGGCAGGTCTGTGGGTGTGATATAGTCAGTTTTCCAGGCCTCCCCATATTCTTATTTCAGCCATTTTCCTCCATACCACAGAAGCTTTAACCACTTGGCTTGCTTAATTGCAGTGCATGTTTCACATTCATGGATAACCTGTGAAATAGTGTCCATGGTTAAATCCACCCCTTGGTCTAAGGCCCATTTATATGTTGTATCTCATCCTTGATGACCTGAAGTGTCATGTGCCCACCGAGCTACAAATAATTCACCTTTATGCTGCCAATCCAAATCTACTTGAGCCACTTCAATCTTGGCTGCTTGATCTACCTGCTGGTTGTTTAAATGTTCCTCAGTGGCCCGACTCTTGGGTACGTGAGCATCTACATGATGTACGTTTACAACCAGGTTCTCCAACCGAGTGGAACTATCTTGCCATAATGCAGCAGCCCAGATGGATTTACCTCTGTGTTGGTAATTACTCTGCTTGTATTGCTGTAACCAACCCCACAGGGCATTGGACACCATACATGAGTCAGTATAAAGTATTAGCCACTTTTCTCGTTCAGCAACATCTAAAGACAGCTGGATAGCTTTCACTTCTGCAAACTGGCTCAATTCACCTTCTCCTTCAGCAGTTTCTGCGACTTGTCGTAAGGGGCTCCATACAGCTGCCTCCCACCTCCAATGCTTTCCTACAATACAGCAGGACCCATCAGTAAACAGGGCATATTGCTTCTCATGTTCCAATGGTTCATTATACAATGGGGCTTCTTCAGCACGTGTCACCTCTTCCTCTGGTGATATCCCAAAATCTTTGCCTTCTGGCCAGTCCAGAATAATTTAAAAAAATCCTGGATGATTGGGATTTCCTATCCGAGCTCATTGTGTAATCAGTGCAATCCACTTAATCCACGTAGCATCAGTTGTGTGATGTGTAGAGGAAACCCTCCCTTTAAACATCCAGCCCAGCACTGGCAAGCGGGGCACCAGGAGGAGTTGAGCTTCAGTACCAATCACTTCCAGAGCAGCTTGAGCCCCTTCATAAGCTGCCAATATCTCTTTTCCAGTTGGAGTATAGTGGGCCTCAGATCCTCTATATCCCTGACTCCAAAAACCCAAGGGTCAGGTCGCCCTTGAGTCTCCCCTGGTGCTTTCTGCCAGAGGCTCCAGGTTGGGCCATTCTCCCCAGCTGCAGTGTAGAGCACATTCTTTACATCTTGTCCAGTCCGAACTGGCCCAAGTGGCACTGCTTGAACTATCTCCCGTTTAATTTGTTCAAAGGCTTGTCGTTGCTCAGGGCCCCATTTAAAATCATTCTTCTTTCGGGTTTACGTGATAAAGAGGGTTTACAATCATACTGTAGTTTGGAATGTGCATTCTCCAAAAGCCCACGACACCTAAGAAAGCCTGAGTTTCTTTCTTATTAGTTGGTGGGGACATCACTGCTATTTCGTTGATCACAGCCATTGGGATTTCACAACATCCATCATGCCATTTTATTCCCATAAACTGGATCTCCTGTGCAGATCCCTTGACTTTACTTTGTTTTATGGCAAAACCAGCTTTCAGAAGGATTTTGATAATTTTCTCCCCTTCCCCAAAAACTTCTTCAGCTGTATTGCCCCATACGATGATGTCATCAATGTACTACAGATGTTCCAGAGCTCCACCCTGTTCTAGTGTGGCCTGGATCAGTCCATGGCAGATGGTAGAGCTGTGTTTCCACCCCTGGGGCAGTCAATTCCAGGTGTATTGGACACCCCTTCAAGTGAAGACAAACTGTGGCCTGCACTCTGCAGCCAAAGGGATTGAGAAAAACACATTTGCAATATCAATAGTGGCATACCACTTGGCTGCCTTTGATTCCAGTTCATATTGAAGGTCTGGCATGTCTGGTACAGCAGCACTCCATGGCGGCGTGGCTTCATTCAGGTCCCAATAGTCCACTGTTAGTCTCCATTCTCCATTAGATTTTTGCACTGGCCATATAGGGCTATTAAAGGTTGAACAGGTTCTGCTGATCACCCCTTGGTTCTCCAGTCAATGAATCAGCTCCTGGATGGGAATCAGGGAGTCTCGGTTGGTGCGGTATTGCTGCCGGTGCACTGTGGTAGTAGCAATAGGCACCTGCTGTTCCTCAACTTTCAGTAACCCCACCACAAATAGGTCTTCTGAAAGACCAGGCAAAGTAGACAGCTGCTTAATTTCCTCTGTTTCCAGGGCAGCTATACCAAAAGCCCACCGATACCCTTTTGGATCCTTGAAATATCCTCTCCTAAGACAGACTATGCTAAGGATACATGAAGCTTCTGGGCCAGTCACAATGGGATGTTTTTTGCCACTCATTCCCAGTCAAGCTTATTTCAACCTCCAATACAGTTAGCTGTTGGGATCCACCTGTAACTCCAGAAATACTAATGGGTTCTACCCCCTTATAGCTTGATGGCATTAATGTACACTGTTACCAGTATCTACTAGAGCTTTATATTCCTGTGGGTCTGATATTCTAGGCCATCTTATCCACACAATCAAGTAAACCCAGTTATCCCTGTCCTCCACCTGGGTGGAGGCAGGGTCCCTCTAATACTGGTTGCAGGATTCTCCACCAGGGAGGCAAGTTGTGAGAAGGAAATGTAGCGTAGAGTGGTTCCGCTCACTTATGTCTTGCCAGAATGGGTTAGAAATCATTTTCACAGGATCAAGAGTAAAGTCAGCTGTATCATTCTGTCTGAAAAACTGCCCTCTGGAGACTGGAGCAGCAACATTCCTGGAAGACTCTTTATTTGTGATTGCCTTTCCTTGTAGTTCACGCACTTGTGCCTCCAGAAATGAGGTAGGTTTTCCATCCTACCTCCTCATGTCCTGTCCGTGGTCTTGCAGGTAAAACCACAGAGTACCTCGTGGTGTGTATTTTCTACTTTCTTCCTCCCAAACAGAAGGGCACATATGGTTAATAGCTGAGATGTGTGTACATACAGGTGGGGATTAGGATCTGTCCTCGTCAAGGAGCTCAACCAGTCTCTCCACAGGTGAGATGGTGGAGGTAGATGTGTTATCTTCGTAGTCCCGGAGATCGCAAACCACTTCATCCACTCTTGGTGCATCATCTCTCCAGCCCAATACTGCCAATGAGTTGGCATATGTTGATGGTGCGCTCCATAAAAATTTCTGCCACATGGGTCATGTGCATAGGCATTGCTCTTGAATGTGAAGACTGAGCTTCAGCTTGATGCTTTTTGTATGTGGCTCCACATGTGCATCCTTTTCATGTGGCCCAAAGGAAATCAGGCAGTAAACACTATCAAATCACCCAATGCAGGATTTTCAGCAGAGCCAAACAGTGCTCTGCATCTACAAGAGCACAAGACTACTTTCTATTCCATTGACTCCTGCTAATACGCTGGATAACATTAGTAACACCCCAGAATGGGCCAGATTTTCCGTGGAGCAAAATCCTTCATCTGGAATATTTATTGCTTCCACAATCACTTAAACCATGGTGTAAATCATCTGTGTTCTGCTGACAAGGGTAATAGGTCCTGTCTGCTTGGTCATTTATTAGCAATACATACTGTCCCTATTGCTTTCTCCAGTTGTTGGTCTGGACCTTATATTTCCCCAACCCCCAAGAGAGTTACAGTGGGTAAGTAAAAAATGTTTGAAATGTACTTTGAGATCTGTGTGTTAATTCTGCATTTTACTGAGGGCAGAACCTGTTTATTTCTCTACATTGCAGTTCCACAGTCAAAAGAGACTATCATGAAAGTGAGCATTCTGGCTGGTGCCCCTGCAATAGGCTACTTGGAATTGGCATTTATCTCCTTGCCCATAAAATCAACTTGCTTTTTCAAATGCTTTGATATCCACTGATGAAAAGAAGAATATAAGGGCTAAGTATTATTATTCTTTCTCTATTCTCTCTTGGGCCAGCAAGTCTACTTAATATGACTATCTTGCTTCCCATCCCCCTCCCATGCACGGTAATGAATTGTTCCCCTTAGTCAGCAGTCATATGCTCTCTAGGCTGATGGGGCATGGGAAAAGATGGAGGAAAAAAAACACTCTGCCACACTGACTGTGTAATCTCTAATCAGAGATCCTCTGTGTGAAAAACCAATTTCCAACCCTGTGTTGACATGTGAAATAAAGTCATTCTTCAAAATGGGAGCTTAACAGGTTGCTTGTGAAATTTCATATTCAACAAAAAATAAAATATACATCCATTGATTTTTCATTTTAAGGCAAAGGAAAACAAATCTTTTGCCTGGTTGTTGAAGCTGTTTCCCATTAGTTACGGCCTTCCAAATGAAGTGTATACACAAATTAAGCAAAAGCTTTTCAGAAGATCAAATAATGCTGTGCATTGTCAGGGAAAGCTGCTTCTCCCTATAACAATACTCATAAGAAGAGTTTTGTGAAGATGTTTCCTTGCAGAATGTATGCCTGAATTTCCTTTTCCTGTCAGTCCTATAAGTCTCCTGACTCAGTAAGTTACCAATCTATACAGATGGTTAGACAGGGTTTTCTTGAAAAATTGATGAATTTGGGCCTAATTTGCCAAAGTCATGAAATTGTTTCTCTTTAAGCTTAATGAAGGTAACCATACAGTTGAGTACTTTACTGCAAGGGTGTCTATCTCATACAGGTGGACTTTTATATCTTAATTAGCTCAAACGGAGCCAGTTAGAAGTTCTGGGCCAAAAATATTTTTAAAAAGCTCGTTACATTAAAGTTCCAGTGACTAAAGCTCTTGAGTATAAGAGATCTGAATATGCAGATTATATTAAGTACCTTTGAAAATGTCAGCTGTGCACAGCAGCTAAGATGTTTAAATGAATAGGTGCTGCTGGTTACTTCTCATTTGGGCAATCAGACTATCTTCATAAGTGTCACCATGTGAATGGTGTTGCTTGTATTGGAAATTTTGTGACTGCACAGCAGAACTGGGAGGATGCTGATCTTCAGCAAGCCATTCAGGGTAGTATTTCCACAAAAGGATCCTTGACATTAGGGTCTGAAAGCCAAAGGAGGATTTCTTTTTTTGGGGGGGCTGTGTCATATCAGGCCATTTGGTATGATGCCTCCTAAGTTTGAAAACAAAACTAGATTATTTTTTTTTAAATGCCTGTGTAGCTCTACTGAAAATAGAGCTGCTGAATTAGACAGTGGGAGCTTGACCCCAACCTGTGATTTTAGACAAGCAAAAAAGAAACTACTGTCCAATTTGTAAAGCAGAGGTAATTTTAGCTAAGTAGAAATGTAATTACTCATGCTGGAAGATGGCCAGAAGACCAGGACTAACATCCCTCCCCTCTTGTGAAATATGCTGGTTTTCTGTACTCAGGGCTTCAATTTCATGTCTCATCTGAAAGATGAGTAGGATGGCAGTCACTAGGAGCTATTTCCATTGTACAGTCCTGAGAGCTGGTTTAGACGCACTTGAGATGAGAGGGACAGAGACAGAGTGGAGAAAGGAGGTTTTTATTCAGGGCTGGAGTGACAGAGCCTTTGATAATGCTGCTCCCTCGGTAGAGGGGATTCTTCACGCAGTGTCTAAGCAGAGAGAGTTGCTGCAGGTACTTCCCTTCACAGGTCTCCAGGGCTGTAATTTATTTGGAGTGGAAGCTTGATTTATGTTTTACTTGCCCGTACACTACTTAGCAGGTGTCTCTGAGCTAAAGTTACTGCTTTCCACAGGGCAACAGAATCATTGACTCCTGGTGGCACCATACCCAATTCTAATTAGAAAGAACTTGATACATAACCCAGGTATTAGTATGCCCCTCCAATCAAAGCCAGACATCCAAAAAAACAAAACTTCAAAGCAGAGATCTTCAAGCAGCTCTCTGTTTTTCAGCTCAGTCTATGGATGACAAAAGTCCTCACAGAATCATTAGCCATACTTAATGCATTATGAAGTGTAAAGTGCTGTTATATAAGCAGACTGGAAATTCCTACCTGCTATTTAGGAATATGAAAGCAATAAATTATTCTTTTTTGTGTATTTGGAAAAAAATTTTAAAATCTAGAATTTAAAAGAAAATGTTATAGGTTTCCCTTTCCCAACAAGAGTGACATGGTTTGGAAGATAAGGTATGTTTAATTCTGTATTTACTACAAATATATTTTCCCTGAAAATGTTCTTACAGCAACAAATAATGACTTGCCGTATTTTTTTTTATAAAGTATTATTAGTATTAAGAAAATGTTTGGTAGCTGCAGCATAGAACCCCATGAAAGCTAGTATCTGAATGAATGATCTCTCCTTCATCCTAGGCAAGGATGTAAATAAGAGAAGTGGAATAATTCCAGAGCCATAAAGTGAATTGTCTATTGTGACAGCAAGGCAGCATCGCAACCAGGTATGGAGCCCCTGAAGCTTTGTGACTCTGCTCACATGAGTTCCACTCTTCCTTGGCAGTTCAGGATGAGGACATGAACAGCCTAAGAAGACTTGGAAAGAAAGAGATGTTGAAGAAGGGCTGGTAAGCTGGGGAGATAAATTTCAGCTGTGCATGTGACATAAAGGAATATTTCAGTGGCACTGAGTTGCAAACATGCTGCACATGACTGAGCATCCCAGATCAGTGTCATGCTGCATAACTCTAGGCTATTGTGGTGTGAAGGATTTTGCTTGACTAGGATAGTAAGAAGTATTTGCATTTTTACAGCCTATTTAAACTGAAGATCTCCAAGCACTTTACAATTTCAGGGTCATTAATTGATAAATAATTCTGCTTTCAGGGAGCTATCACCTATGCTTCAGTATTGTGAGACAGGTGGTCAACTGAAACTATAAGATGGTGTAAACTCAGTGAAGCTCTGCTGGTTTTGGTGGAACAAGAAGTTGGTTTATGCTGAAGGATCTGCTCATACTGCATTTCACTCCACCAGGATGTGTCTCCTTGGTGCTGGGTGAAACTTCACAACCACTCTTCCTGTGAGTACCACGCAGACCTTTGGGATGGGAAGTCAAGCATATTCCTCTACCTGATTTCACTTGCCAGGGGATGTCTAAGGCAAAGTCATTGGTGTCTAGTAGGATGCTTCACATTTGTGAATTTGTGTGGACTTCAATTAAGGCTCTTATCTGAAAGTTATTGGGTTTGCCTTTTAAAAATTCATTTTGACCTTTGCAAAACCATTTGGGTACTATCTACTGTATCACTTAATGCCAGCTATGTCTTGGATAGGGATGGCAATCTACCAATTACTAAGGTCTTTCTGGTTTCCTTACAAGAATGTGTTATCAGTCTAGACCACACACCTGAGCAGGGCTGGGAAGTAGTGGATTAAAAGTAAACAAGCAGAAGCATCCAGAGTGAGTTAAGGTTGATCCAGAGCCCACTTAAATCAATGGGACAGTCCCACTGATGTAAATGAGGTTTGAAGCAAAAAGAAAGAGGAAGGGAAAGAGAGAAGAAAGAAACCTCTCCAAAGCAAGCAGAGGTAAAGACCTAACATTGACATCTTCATTCCCTTCTGCAGTGGGAAGGGGATAATAATCTTATAATCTAATAATCCTTATTAAAAGAAGGTGGGGATGCCCGGTGGAGCTCCCTCCAGTAGGCTGGGAACACCCCTGCCAAGCAGGGAGCATTTTACACCTCCTCAGCTGGAGGCTTATCAATGTCTTTGATGCCCTGGAAAGGACAAGGCTTGCAAATTATGAGTCCCCAGGTCCTAATCTCATCTAGCTGAGGCAAGTCTTGTGGGCAGTGAGCCTTGCAGGGGCTGCTGCCAGTGACAAGACATGGGCAACGCTTGGCAGCAGCACAGTCCCACTCTCGCTTTCTCTCAGTCACCTCCAGGGCTGTTGATTTTGTTCCCAACTCCCTTTGGACACATAAAGTACCATTATGGTGCCAATTAAATCCTTTTATCTAGAGCAAAACTGTGCAGATCATGAGCAGTTATCCCTCTTATCCCATTTGGAGACAATGAATGCTGTGGTTTAGAAGGACCAAGGAAGCCCATGGAAGATGGCAAGTGAAGCTTGTCACATTTCATGGGTCTCTTCACTTTTCTACCAAATGCCTGCATGGCTATGGAGATGTGACTAGAGAAGTAAAGGCTGGTTTTGGTGCCAGTGATTCATACCCCCTGTCAAGCAGCCGGGCTGCCTGGATTTCTATTCTGGGATCCAGAAACATGTGATTTATTAGTTCATTTATGGAACAAGGCAGGAGGCAGGGAACATGGTCCTATGATATTTATTATTATTTTTTTTAGAAAGAATTAAGGGAAATTATGGCAACACTGGAACAGTGCTGGCCCAAAAGGTTGTAGAATCACCAGTCTTTGTGGTAGCAGTGGGGTGGGATGGTCTATGAACCTTAGTCCCCCTTCAGAAAGAACTTGCTGCCCAAAGGAAAGCAAGGGGAACTATCAAGGGCCATTGGATTTTTGATGGAAGAAATGACTGCAAAGTAACATTTAGGTATTACACATCCATTGCTTCTTTCATCCCAAAGAACAACACATGACTTTATAACTGGTGTTTAGGTAGCATAGAAAAGTCCTTCATTACTGGAAGGAGGGCCAGGCCTGCTTCTGGTGAGTTATGAATGGGTTCCTAATATATTATTATTTCTTAACAGAGGGAATGAGTGTGCTGTGTCTTGCTCTGAATTAAAAAAAAAAAACCAGTCTGTGTGTTATACAGACATTTCATGGAGTGCATGTTTTTTAAAGAGCAGAAACTCAAGTGATGAGAAAAAAAAAAATGGTATGAATTTGTATTGCCATTCTCTTCCATTAGCTTCTCCAACAGTGTAAAATGAGGCCTCAGCTTTCTGCATTAATTTGAGCAGATTGCCTTACACTAATGGTATTCCACTTGGCCCTAGACTTTGTGACTTTGGCCAAGTAACTTTAGGGCAAATTCAGCTGCAAGGCATGAAGGGCACTTAGATGCTGGATTCTCATCAACTTTCACCTGGAATTACCTTTGAAAAATTCTCCCCTTTATGTTTCTGTGTTCATGTAAAATTAAAGTCTAGTGACTTTCCCATTTCCTATTTACCCTGACAGCCTGAGGGGGTCAGCAACTCTCTATGTCTCTACTGACATAGCAGCTTTTATTAACTGAGGACTTAGGCCCATGCTGGAATCTAAATGAGAGTAAATTTTCTTGGTTAATTGATACTCTGAATCACGGTCTGTTTAATTGTTATGTATTTGTATTATGGGTTTGGCTAAGGTTCTGTTTATGTTACCTGGATATTTTGAAGACATCCTTGGGAAGTGAGGTGGTGGACTGATGGCTTCAGGTTTGATCTTCTTAATTCTATGTTTTCCAGATTTAAGTAAATATTAAGATATAGATGCTCAAATATTCACTGGTTACTACTTCTTTACTGGGAGCAGGAACAAGAATTGCTGTGACTTTGGCTATGAACTGGCTAAATAAACTGATTGTGTATAAGACCAGTTAATTCCCAGACACTGTATTGTTGCTTCTTCTGCTTATCTTTTGTGTCTTGTCCCTTACAGGGACATGCAGATGACCTAATTGCAGCCATTTTGGGTATCTATTTTAAACCATCAATTACTTAAGACAGACAGATGTCTCTGACAGTCTAGTCTCTCTCCACCAACTGTAAGAGAAGTGTAGATGATAAGATTACAGATGACCCAAAAGTTTTATACCTTGACCAACACTTTGATGTAATTCAGCCAGCTCAACCCTGGCCTTTAGTTGATAAGCTGCTGACTGTGGGAAATTTCCTGTATGAGGTTTGTATGGTGCTTAGCACACAGCAATTCTATGTAAGACCAACAATAACCACATTTCCAACAGTAGTAGTCTGAGATGAAATCTGGTAGTTTCTAAGAGGGTGAAGAGCATGTTCCTGTTGACATAAGACCTGCAAACGTGAAGCTGTGGCTCCACACATCCAGTTCACAGATTTGACTTCCTGAAGATGTGCCTTGCTGGAAGTAGAATACATGCAAGTTTAGAACTCCAGTTGACCTCCCCCAACTTTGTAGAAATGACAAACCCTCCTTCCGAGCACTACAGTCTGCCATGAACCTGAAGGGAGAAGGGGACTGTACAGCTAGCCATGTGTGTGTGTTTGTGAAGAAGGGAGGAGAAACAAGGAAATTTTCTCCTACAAAAGAAATGATCCAATTTGAAGCAAGTCCCTCATGGGAAGAGCTGTGACAGAGGCTGCTCTGTTCCTGTTAATTTTCACAGTGCAGCTGTCAGCAGGTCTGTAAATAGTACTCCATGAAGCCAACATTTCCTATCCACACATCAACCATTCAATTAACAGAAGAAGAGAAGAAGAAAATAAAGTGCACCATAGCCTTCTATCACGGCTTTGATGTTTCCCAGCAATTTATGAAAGTGTTGTACACAAATCTAATTACAAGCCCCGTTGCTTCCCATTTACATGGAGCTCCTCAAGTTCAGAGCTGTTTATATCAAAATAATCGTTAAAAATATCTCAGCTATCTACAGCATTGTGCCCCCGCCCTGCTCACTGGAGTTTTTACCAGCTCAGTGCTTTGGTGCCATCATGCATGCATAATAATAGCTGCTTCCCCACCATTCTGCAAGTGAGGTGTCTGGGCTACAACTTCATCATGCCCACAAAGGCCTATTTTCCTTCTCTCCTGCACTTGCTCGGAGCTCCTTCTGCAGACTCTCACTACTTTCCTTTTCATCCCTAATCACCTAAATATTCATCTGCTGTGTTGATGGGGGTGAGCTCAGCTGCTCAGCCAGTTTCCATAATGGGACTGCATCTGAAGGCAAATTAACAGTGCTTTCCAAAGTTATAAATGCACTGTAGGCATGCACAGCAATAATAATAGCAGTCATAAACGCAAGCCAGGGTTGGTTTCTTTGATGGGGTGCCTGAGCATCCAATGCCAGCAAGATAGGAACTGGTGCCCCATTTGCCATGAGTTTGAAAGAGGGCCACTGCACATGATAGATGTGTTTCTCAGGGCAATTTTTAATAATCTCATATTTAAGTCACTCTCACTTGGTAAACTAAATAGATGAAAAATTCCTGTAGCTTAATCACAATCTTTTACCACATGAGAGGGTAGATAATACATTGTATAAGGCAAGAAAAGAATCTCTTCATCTGACTATTAATTGTGTTTGTTGGGAATTTTGGTGCCATGGGTGGACTTCCAAGGAACATGGTAGGTGGAAACTGAAAGTCAACCTTGTTCAGGGTGTTGTGTCATTCCTATTTTCTTGAGTAATAAAAAAAATAAGTAAACAAGTTAAACTAATCTTGAGTAATAAAAAAAATAAGTACACCAGTTAATCTGTCGCCTAACAACACTGAACAATAATTACATAATTTGATATAGGCAGAGATTTGAAGGGTTTTTTTCTGTCATTTGCATTGATAAGAGCTGCACAGAAAAATGTTGAAATGAAAGCCCCAAGTTAACAAAGTTTTGGGTTTCAGGACTTTTTTTTTTAAGTTCAATTAATTAGAATCTTTCTCTTAAAGGCAGACATCTGTTCAGTGCTTTTATTGAAGACTCACATTTTCCTTTCTTTTCACAAAACCAAGTATTCCACAGAATAAAATAAAATGAGCTGAAAAGCACACTACTATTTGTGTTTTGGTTTGACAGGTTTCAAAATCTATTTCTGTAAAATAAAATTCCTCCAAAAGTATCTCTTTCTCTATATTGATTATAATAGAAACTTAGATAACAAGTGTTTAGATAACAACTTCAGATATAGTTCCTTAGCTTCTGGATGTCTCAAGTTAGGTGAGACGAGTCCCACCTCAGGTATTCAGCCTAATGCTGTTATGGAGATCTCCTTTATAATTAATGAAAGGGACAGGCATGCCCAGAAGGTGGTTTATCCTAGCACAGATAAATAAAGGGAAGAATGCACAAATCTCTAGAAATCTCTCTCCCCCTCCTTTCTGTAGTAATCCTATAAGATGTTTAGAATAGATTACAAACTTTTAGACCATAAAAGCCAAATTAAATTAATCACACTCTTCATTCTTCTCACCTCTATGCAGAAAACGTAGATAACAGTACTGGGTTACCCCTTCCAGGAATTAATTTATAATAAAAGAAATTCTGAGGTGCCACAGTGGGCAAGATGGTGAAAAAGGTGCAACAGTAGTATAGTGTTTAACCCTGTGTACTTTCTGGGTAGGATAAACACTGCTGCAGTTTAGATATGCGTGATGAAGCGTGGAGGAGAGTGTATTCTGTGTAGGGTATGGACAGGGCTGCATCATAGATGCATTGTGTAGAACAACTCTTCAACATTTGGCTGTCTCCTGGATATGAAGACATGGAGAGAAGGAGAAAACAAAGCTGAAGATGATGCCTAAGTAGGAGCATGACTGACAGGCAGGATGATAATGTTGTCCACAGTGACTGAGAATGGAGGCAGAAGAGACAGGAGAAAGAATTTGGGAGGAAAGGTTCAAAGCTCTGTTTTATACATATTAAGCTTGATCTGACAGCTAGACATCCACTAGGAGATCCTAGAAAGACAAGTCAAAATTTTAGTTTGGACAGGACTCAGTCCTGCAGTAGAGAAGTTAGATCTGCAAGCTGTCACTATAGAAATAGTAGCTGAATTTGTGTTGGTCGATAAGGCTTCTAGGGACAAGGCTTGGCTGAGGAAGGGAAGAGAATCAAGGGAAAGACCTGTTTATGCCCCCATATGAGTGGGGAAGAGAGAGACAGCAGATTGTAGAATAACCAAAGCTGAAGATACAGGACATATAATTGTTTAAAATACATTATAAATACATGCAAAAGTACATTAAAATTATGATCTAACATAAAAGGAAGACATGGAGGTCAAATAAAACACTATCCTAAAGCTGATGAGTTGTTAGGCAATATGATTTTAAATGACCCCAAAAAGCTCTCTTGGCAGGTATATATACAGAAGGAACTTTGAGGCTGCACAAAAGTAAGGGATTTTGGGGAAGTTATTTCTCAAACAATTGATTGTGTGACAATTGGAAAGCTTTAGACCTGTTTGGTGGGCCCTTAGGAGAAACAAGTGCCTTGCATAGAGAAGTGAGCTTGTGACAGATGGCAGTCAGGCACCTGTCCAAGGAAAGGTTAATAAAATAATAATTAAAAAAAAACACAAAAAAACCACAAACTTTCCAAAATGAAAGTTTTCTTTTGAAACTATTAGACAACATATGTTGTGTGAACAGGAAGTAACAGTAGAGCAATAATCCTGACAGCTGTGGAGAAACAGGAGTCTGCCGCAGGAAAGAACAGCTCGAGACTGTACAAGTATGATGATGGCCCCGTTGGTAGCACATGAGTACACAGCAAGAGACGTTTAATTTGGCTGAACCACAGGAACAACTGTGGGTTCACACTGCAACTGGAAAACGAGGCCAGTCCTAATGGTAAGAGAAATGGCAGGAGGACTGAAGGAAGATGGCAGCAATACACCCCTCCTTTCCAATGACAAGGGCTACATCTCCATCTCACCATGAGGTGGCTGCATTTCTCTGTTGACCATCCAAGCCCTGAAAGAAGATGCTCACCCTGAAGCACCAAGAAAATGACAATGGGAACAGAGATCACTTGCAGGGTTTGGCCCATCTCATTCAAAGTGCCTTAAACATTTTGAGGCCCTGTTGGGAAAAACATCATCTGCTCCATGTCTTGATCAAGTGGCAGTCACTCAACAGGTCCTCAGTAGTCTGCTGAGCCACGATAACTGCCCATCTGACTGCTCATAGCTCATGGGAGATACAAGGCAACACCATATATCTTAGCTTATAATGAAGAGGATGAAATTCATAATTTTCATAATTTTCTACTTTCTTTTCCTGTGAAATATGAGTAGGTACACACAGTGCTGCTAAGGTTCAGACAGTTCATGGAAACTTGTCAAGACATAGAAATTTGAGTGTGAATCTGGGATGTACATCTAGTAAGGGTTAAATTGTGATGCTTTTTCAGATGCCCAGATTTGGTTATTCAAGAACATATCTAGAACAGGTATTTGAGTCAAATAAGTCAACAGGAAAAATGATCCCATAAAAACCTGACTGATGAAGTGGCCAAATTCTTTATTGTTTTGCACATCAGTTGATGTCAGGAGGATGCTCCCAAGTAGTCAAGAGATGAGTATTTTTTATCTAAAGTGTGCTGAAAATAGGAAGGATAAGGGCTGGGGAAGGATAAGGATATTTTGGGTATAGTAGATTTAGATAAACTCTTCAACTCTACTTGGATTTTGTGTGCTTTCTACCATCTTCCTCTCACCTCTGTCCCCTAAATTTCCAAGCTTTTTGGGACAGGAAATGATTTTTTATTACACCTTTTTTTGTGGTACCACACCCTGTGGAACTGCAATTCCTGATGTCATTTTATACACATTATCACTTTGTGTTAAAGTTTGAAAGAAAGTAATTGAAAGTACCTCTTTGACATGTCTCAGGAAAGATGCCTGTAATATTTTACTATTGGATGTCAGCATCAAGCCCAGCATCTGGTTTTGTTAGAAGGAATATTTTAGGAAGAGTGTCCTAAAAGTATTAGAATACTTAAAAAAATTGAAACGCAGACACACACACCCCAGTAAGGAGATTTTTTTCAGTAGTGTCACTGGTAAGCATGTACTATTTTTAATCTGATTTGTGTAAGATGGTGTTCCAAAAAAATGAGATCTTGATGATTTGCTACTTTTAGAAATTTTTCCCCATAAAGAATTTTCCATTTTCATCCCTGCAAAGACCTAGAGACAATCTACCAGGCCCAGTTAAAACTTATTTGCATAAATTAATGAATTTACATTAGTGTCTCTTAGTGAAAAGGAGATTTTACACTCTTGAATATTTAATATTTTTTTGAGCTTTCCTGCATCCTTTCCAAGTTGTCCGGATGCTTTTTAGCCTTTCATGATTCACACTGTGAATAATTAGTAATAAAAATAATATACTATTATAATAAGCCAAAACATGTTGGACCAGATTGTTTTTCCTTGCTGAACAGTGGAATGCCTTAGATTCCTCTAGGTCTGTGTGATGGTGTACAAATATCTTTTTGCAGAGAAAATACCTTTCCATTTCTACTTTCCTGAACTATCAGGCTTGAAAACCCATATTACTACATATTTTTCCAAGTGGAACAATGCCTCAAATGTTTCCTTGAAGATTCAGTAGTTGGTCTGACTGTCTTTCAAATGTTGGATGTAGGGGACCACATTTATGCCTATGTAGGCACTTATGTAGTAGCAGTGAGAGGCATCCATCACTGTGTGTTTTTTCTCTAGCTTCTAGTGCCATCACATGAACATGCTTCTCTGTTGAATGCTGGCAAAAAGTTCTTTATCCTTCACCTAGAGGCAGGGACTCTTTGGGGAGGGAAAACAAAGAAGCCCTTAGAGACAAGTTTCTACTTGATTCATCCCCTTGAAACTTGAAAGGTTACACTCATGGTGAGTCTGACCCAATGTTTTTGGCATCTGTGAACCATTTGTCTTTTTTTCAGGTCATCAAAACTGCTTGTCATAGAACACAGCACCCCTTGGGGTTCTGTGCATATGTGAAATGACAGTGCCATCCTGGCCTTTCCACTGAGGAGTTAAGCACACCCAAGGTCCTATTAGCCATCCTTCCCAGAAGATGAGTTGCAGAGAATAGATAAATCATCCTTCTTCCTCAATCAGGCCACAGGGCAGCAAAGGCCAGACCAATCCTCACTTGCCCACGTTACAGAGCTACTCACCGGCATTGTCTGGCTGCCATGCAAGGCATTGATGGCTGCTTGGGCCTCCGCATGTGAAGAGTATTTCACAAATGCACATCCTGGAAGAGGAAAAAGAAGAACATAAGAAAGTTTGCATAAGTGTAATGAAAATGTGTATAGCTGAGTATCCTGTCCTTAGAACTGGCCAATAAAGATGGTTGTGGAGAAAGTATAACAAGCAAATCTGCTCCTGGTTATTCCTTCCTAAACTCCAGTCATCAGCAGCCTGAGGACCTCTTCAGGCAAAGCTGCATTCAGAATCCCCATACTGCTTGTAATGGGCCTTGATGGACCCAAAGTTAGCAAGTACATTTTGAATTCACTTATACTTTGACCTCCACAGCTTCCCATGGCAGTGTTGCACAATTTTACAATTTATTGGGTGAAAATGAATTTCCTTTTATTTGTATTGGAGTTAATGCTGAATGCTCCTCTCTGCTGTTACAAGAAACAGTAAGGAACTGTGTAAAAGTTATCACAAAGCTGCATGTACTTGTTACAAACCACCACAGGACAGCTCTACAGAATGCATTCAGGTTACTCCAGACACACAATGTATCATATCACTGTCTGATAGAGCTCCATGATAGGCTACTCAGAGCTTGTCTTGGCTCCAAGAAGCTTTTGTCTGACAAAGCATGAGATAGATTCTGATGAAGAATCAGGGGTGGGAGAGATCTGCACATGATGATAGTGATCACCAAAATTTGAATCTTGGTCTTTCATAGCTGCAGAGGCAGTGCCAGTACAGGTGTTCTCTGGATATTAGGGAAACATAGGGAGTGCTTCTCCATCCTGCATTGCCGTGTGAGGAATCTCACACTGAATTCATATAAGATTTTAGGGCAGAAATGTACATTTATGAATACATGATAGAGTGCAGAAACAATCACCACATCAAAGCACTAGAGTGGAGGAAAGTATTGCTAACACTCTTATCTACAAGCAAACTGACTCAGAGAGAGGAAGAGTATTTTCCATATGCTAAGATAGCTATTGGAACAGATTGGAAGAAGTCTGAGAAGTTCTGGCTTCCATGCCCTTTTATTACTATCAAAGACTTTTGAGGTTTTAATCAATTTGCAAAGCCCTAGCTGTTTCCCTGAAGTGGTGCAGATCTGTGCAGGGAACAGTAGTCCCAACAATGGGACAGCTCTCCTTTATTCCCTCTGCAGCATCTTTAGAAGGTCCATGCACCCTTATGGAACTATACAGTGCAAAGTGCAGCATTAGAACATCCTACTTGCAAACTAGAAGAATGTTGGGGTCTGCAGCAGGTCTGCAGACAAGTTAGTTGACTTCAAAGATTTAGTCGTGTACCTTTAAGACAGCCACAAATTGTCAGGTATGTAAACAGGATGTGAAGAACCGGAACTTAGAACCACAGCATACAGGCACCTACAGCAACAGCAAATAGCAAGCAAGAAGAAGAAGACAGAAAACCTATCAGGGTCTGACACATGTACTGTCTAAGATATATAAGCAATTTGTATAAATAATAAAGGCCATTTTGCCCGAACCCAGCCATGTAGACATAGTGTTTTTCAGTCCGCCTCAACTTGCGTCACCACAGAAGAATGAGCTTCAAAGGTCCCCAAAATCATAACTGCAAGTTGACAGAAGTGAGAGTGAAAAAAAAAGCAGTGATAGCCCCTTCTAAAAATAACATACAGATATGAAATTAGCTTACAGCTAAAAGCTTTTCATTTTGTATTACCCCCTCACCACCATCCTCAAACTGTATTTCAGGAAAAGCACAACAATTTGTAAGGAGCTGAGAGGAGATGATGAGAAAAATGGGATAGATAAACTTCAGCTGGAAACAATAAGGATCAATTATGACATAATCACAGCCCAGCATTCCTGGGCTTCTGAGATACTGTGCCTTACTCTTCATTAATCAGAGATAATCCAGAATTAGGGTGTTTAATTATTTGCAGAGATTCTTTTGTACTTTTTTCCTCAAAAAAGAAGATGCTGATTGGGAAATATACAAATGCTTTCCACCTCCAGTCACCCATTGCATTTAGAGCAGGATTTTTGCCTGCAGTGATGCTGTCATGTTGAAGGCTTCACTTTTCAGGTGAAATCCAACCCTGTGCTGAGGAACCTGATTGATCAGTGGAGCTGGATAAAGGTGGGAATGAAGGGAGCAGCAGGTATTTATCTTGTTTAATGCCCAAGATGCTAATGGGATCCCTAATACTGCTTCTAGTAGGTTTTGAGGTAGCAGGGCAAGTGAAAACTTAGCTTTCACTGGTGTATGGCAGCAAGACAATAGCAGAGATCCCAGCATTTTAGCCCTTTTGTTTGTGTGTTCAATTAGATGGCTGCTGTACACAATATCAAATGTGAATGTAATCTTCTTTGCCCCCATTTTTACCAGAACTGACTCTAAGACCTCATGAGCTGAGGAGATGAGTCATACCACCCTCCTCAGAACAATGATATCCCTTTGACAGGAGCAGATCTGGAGTTTGAATGGATTTTGACACACAGAGAGAAGCATGCATGTGCTCAAATATTTTTCTTTCCTTATTTTGAAATTATAGAGCTGAAAGGGCTGTTCTGACTGTGTTGTCAGTTTAGAGGAGACTGCAGAATCAGGGTTATAATTGCAAAGGGTATTAAAGACTCCTCTTGTGGAACTTCTGGTGCTGTGGGAAATCTTTACTTTCTGAGTTACTGAAGTAGAAAAATGCTGAATGGAAATAAAAAATATAAAGGCTGACCAGAAAGCAGAAGTGCAGACCCTGTGGGTCATGCTGGCTTGCTGAAATGGATGCACTTCAGCTTTCTCACCTGAGGACTCTTGCTGAGGAGTCCTGGCTGCACACTGGTGAGCTTTACCTGGAGAGGTGCAGGAAGGCTCCTTCCTCTCCCAGGAGAGCCAGTCTCTGCATTCCCCTTCAGGAAGAGAAATGCTTCAGTCCCAGCTCTTCTGCCACCTGGTTGCATGCTCCATCCATACTGCTGCCCCTGAGTGGTTCATGCAGGAGCTATTTCTGCAGTGCTGTGAAGTGTATGTGTCATGGCTCAGGATGTCATCCACGGCTTCAGGCAAGGTTCAGGCTGTGACTGGACTGTAATGGTGTTCAGGTGGGAAGCTGGGACCTGCCTTCTGAAAGCACTGCTTGCATTGAGGTACATGGAGAACTTAGAGGTTCACCACAGAGATGCCTGGTGGGTCTTCATGTAATGGCTTGGGTAGGACTGAAGTCTATGGGATCTGATTGTTATCTGGCACTTAGACAATCTGCTTAAATCTCAATTTAGATTTATGGGTTTTACCAAAAATAAGTAGCTCACAAGCAATGTGTCACATTGTTTTTTAGCAGATGGAAAACATTACAGACTGGGAATAACTCTGTGGGAGTTTTGGCTCTCCTGACTGTCTCCTAAGATACAGGCACTACCTTTAAGTTTTCTGTTGGATTAACCGCTCTGTGTGCATGTATGTAACTGTGTGTGTGTAAATTAGGAGCTTCACATTCTCAGTAAATAGCATCAGAGAATAGAAACTGGTAATATTAATTCTGTTAAGGCTCAATATTGATCCTGAACAGCTCAGTGAAATGCAAGCCTGAGACTGCAGCCTGCTAGCACTGATAATTAAACTGGTTAGCAATATGGAGATGCCACTCAGATTCAGACTTATGATGAAATTGTTTAAGAAAAAAAAAAGAACAAGTATGATTACAAGTCTTTGGGCTGGATCTCCTTTGGAACCTGTTTCTTACCGATCTCAGACATTATTGCCTTTATTCTTACTCTGTTTAATTCCTTTGTCATTACATTTTGTTCTATACAATTCCCAGTGGAGGCAGACACAGGGTTTTTTGCTTTTCCCCAATTTACTAATTTGTTCAGTGAATGGAGTGCTTAACTGTCTACAATTATGATGGTTGGAGCTCTTCTAGGCAAACCTAGCCTACCACTTTCCAGAGCGGCAGCCCCTGTCTTTGGTTGTCATGAAATTAGTCATAAAATTGAAGGAAGGTGACCACAGTTTATTTTCAGCCATTGATAATTCATCATTGAAGGATGAGCTTTGACTTATACAGATGCCCTATAATGTTGGTGTGAAGTCTTTTTTGGCCACCAGTGATCCAGGTAAAAAGTGATACCAAAAAGTGACAGAAGGAGCTAAGACACCTAGTTTTGCAATGAAGCATTTCCATGTTTCAAATGGTAAATGTCTGCAGAGTATATTTAAATCAGCACCTGTAGCCTTGCAATTATGATCACTGACCATTGTGTGTCTATGCAAAGATCAAGTGAAGGGGAAGACCTGGGGCTGGTGGGTGAGAAATACACAGAGATGGTGGTGGAGCCAGTGAGTCAAGATGTAAAGTAGCACCCTTGGCTTTGTTTAAAGAATGAATTGGCCTGTTCGACAGGGTGAGGAGAGCACAACTTGAGTGAATGTGTTCAGAGGGGAAGCTCTGCCTGTGAGCAAACAATACTAAGCATCATTTTTGCATGCGTCTTGTTAGGGGGAATGTGTTTTTAAGTACAATCAGCTTTTTCTTCTCATGTACAAGCACACAGTGACCAGCAAAGAATGGGCTCCCTTGGCAAATGTGACCCCTCCTAATGTAAGAGATGCTGTCCTGGTGGCTACATAGTGACTTTGTCACACTAGAAAATTATATATACACTGAGACCGGGTCTAGCTTGACACAAGTTATCACCTTACCTTTGCTATTGCTATCAGGTCCCCGAAGGATTGTACACTCCTCAATGTTGCCAAATGACTCGAATAGCTTGCGCACATCATCTTCTGACTGCTGCTTATTGAGCATGCCCACAAAGAGTTTTCTGTCTTCTGGAACAAAATAAAGAGATGCTTACCGTATTTCAGGAGGGATGTGAAAGCCATTATGGCTCAGTGTCACATGCAAAACAAACAACGATTTTATTGAGGTGACACAGTTCAGAAGCTGCTAGTCATTTCAGGTGGCTGGCTTGAAAAGCCTTAATAGCATCTGACTTTCAAGGAGTGCTTGAAAATAATTTGGCAATTTAAATAAAAACAACAAAAACATCCAAAACCCCAGAAATATACAAAATCTTTAGCTGCTTCTCAAAATCTAGGCACCAAAGTCTTCCAAATAAACTTTTTCTGATTAATTTTTGTAGTCAGCTTGCAGTAACTGAAATGACAACATTGCTCAAACAGCGATCTAAGAGGAATGTGCATAAAAGTAGCATATAAAAATAAAGTCAAAATGAAAAATAACAAGTTAGTAGCTCTCACAATACTAAATAAGTTGCAGGGGAAAAAATGTTTAACATAACTAATTTTAAATCAGGATATAACAGAAGCCACAGCCTGTAAATGGAGATTTGTCATTCATACCCACTCGCAGGCTCATACCTATAAGTTTGGATGAGTTTTATAATATATTTTTAAAGTTCATTTTAAGTAAGCCCAAATTTTTTGAAACATATATTGTTTCTTTGAAGCATGATGATAACTTATATGATTACTAATATCTGAGATAGCTCAAATAGGTGGTATTTCATGTCAAAGCAAGATGTGGTCTACTAGTGATAATTGTATTTTGAATGAGGAAAACTATTTATACTTGGACTTATATGAAGTATAGAGATCTTCAGTCCAGAACAAAACACCTTCAGAAAATGTTGGTGAAAACGGACCAAACTAATGATTGCTGAGATGGTAGAAAGTTCTCAGAGGGCACTGAGTAATGCCTCTAGATCAGCTTTATGTTTAGAGATATTAGACCAAGAAAAAAAAGAAATTTACATAGCTTACATTGTGTACATAAACAGTCCATTTGCATATGATTCATAAATGTCTTATCATTCATTAAACACTATGTAAATGTGTGAACTAAGTTTTTTCAGAGTAAATTATAGAGCAGGTGTAACTAATTTGAATAAATAAATAGTTTTATTTTAAAATTTATTTATTTTTAATGCACATGTTAACCTAAAGGTGAACAAAACACTGGTTTGCAAAAACCCTTTTCTAGCTAAGTGGGTGATTTATGCCACTTTTGTTCACCAAGAAATCATTGGTGTAGGCAACCTGTTGTGCTTCAACCTGTGTTTGATCAAAATTCCCCTCTTCAAGATGCACCTACAAATTACTTTATAGCCTTGGATGATGAAAATTTTTAATGCAATGGATAGCAAGTGAGGATATTAGGAGCTTTCAATCCTGCAGTCAAATTATTCACATGAATGAAAATGTACTGCCCACAGAAAATGAGGTTATGTTGCCTTCAGTTAGACTGCTGAAATGGTAGGAAAAATAGGTTGAGGAGGGTACGTGTGCATTTCTGATAGGGGAGAAAAACAGGAATAGCCTTTTGATAGACATGTTAAAGCAAGAAACATGCCTACTTTATGTTGAAATTGATTAAGCAAAGGGACTTTTTGAGGTATTTGCTGGCAACACAAAGTTTAGGCTTCAGTGATGCACAAAGCCCTAACTAACATGACATATGTTGTTCCCACCTCAAGAGATGGTGCTTTGGGCATCTGAAAGATTTGTTTCCTTGATGGCCAAACTGATCTGCAAAAGAGACTCTCAGAGGTGAGGTATAAGCCTTAGAGAGGAAGCTACTGAAGTTGAGCATGCGCTCTGTGGGGCATCTTTCAGTCTAGGATTAGACAAAGCCTTGGAGAAAGAGTCCATTCCAAACTCCAATGGTTGTCCAGATATTGGAGGAAAACCCACCCAGAGAATGAGACCAGCTTTCCTGGAAGATGGGAGATATTTTAGGAAGGGGGCAGAGCAGTGGGAATGAACTGGGAACACCACTGGCAAAAGACCTTGCCTAGAAAGTTTGTGTCTAGTAAATACTTTCAGCACAGAGGAAGTGTCTGTTATATTGTACTTTATAGTTTCCCCTGTTTCAAATAAGCTGCATCAGCAAAAGCACTCCTATAGCTGTGTAACTGTATTTTCACCAGGCTTTTTGCTAGTATAAAGGTATCATTAAAAAAACCCCAAACACATCCTTCCCCTCTCAGCAAAACTCTCTAGTGTGGAACTGGCCTGCAACTGCCTTGTCTGATTTAGTTTATGCAAAGCTAAAACCAGGTGTTTTAGGAACCACTTATTTTTATATTGTTTTTTTTTTTTTTTAACCCCCTTTTCTGCATCTCTGCAGGACACTAGGAGTGGTAATACCTGTCCCCAGATCCAGCTGGCAGAAGATGTGGTGCTTTGGCAAGCTGCCTGCAAGGTGACCATTAGACCACCAGAAACAGGCTCTTCCAAGGGTGAGGATCACATTCCCAGGGACTGCTGGTCCAGCTGCCCCAGGGGAGGTGGCATGAAAGGACTTCCCCATGGCCTGCCAGAGCTCAGAGCTGCCTGGACATCACCTCCAGTCCTGTTGCTAAAACAGTACCCTGTCTCCCTCCTGAAAAACAGTGCCTTGGGTTGTCAGGGGAATCATTTGTCACAGCTGCTGTCTCAGAAATCTACACAATCACACACTTGGCTGATAAAAAAAATGAATTGTTTTAAGAAGCTTTTTTCTCTGAGAGGTTCTTATAACAAAGTGCTGCATTTACCTTTCATGTCTAAGCCCTGCCAGGGAGCTCAGCAGCATGTTTTAATAATGCCCCTCACACATCTCAGGTGGGAAGAGAGAGGGAAGGGTCTAGCAGCTGGAACCATTCAGCATGTTCAAGGTCTTAGCTAATGAGTTTATCCTCTAATGGGCTTATATGAGCCTCTTGTACCCTGAGTGTCCCCATACGCTGCTCTTCCAGGTCCTAAACAAAAAAGCTGACGTGTCATGCACTGGGGCAACTACTTGTAAATATGTTTTGTAAATATGTCTGAGCAAGGCCATGAGACTGCCAGAATAAAATAAAGGGAGGATGTGCTGGTGTCAGTGGGATGTATCTGAGCACGTGTGTACACCACAGGTCCTCCCCACCAGACATTTCTAGTGTCCTCAAATGAGAATGAAGGGCAGTACATTGCTGTACCATCTCTCAGGCCACTCTATATCCTACAGAAACTCAAGTTTTAGGCTGCATGTGAGCCTGGAGCAGTCCTTGTATCTACCTGTCCCTGAGCGCTGCCTATCTGTATACTGTAGGGTCCACTCCTACCACCCAAGGTCCACCTGTACCATGCTCCTGAGTCCCATGCTTCCTCTTTTTTCAGCAAGGGACCATCCCAAGTCTATGCAATTTAGGACTCACATCTGAATATCAGAGCACAAGGCAGATTCTGTCTTCCATGTCCCCCATGGCCAAACTCAATGCTGTCAATTATCTTAACTTCAGACTGTAGGACTGAGGGGTAAAAAACTTTCAGATCAGACCCCCTAAGACCTGGGCCCCAGGACAAAGTGAACACATGGACAAGGAGAATAGAAATATTGTCCAGGGGCAGAAGATGCCAAAAAGAGTCTGAGCACGAACCTGTGATCTAGGATGCCCTCAACATGAGCTGGGGGCGTGACCGTGTGCTCCAGCCTAAGCTAGCCTATGGCCAAGGGAGACAGTGGGACCTCACAGTACCATTCTGTCTTCCACAACATAGGTGGGTAGCCATGAGGAGCAGCCTCTATCTCCTCCATATGAGGGAAACTGAGACAATGAGCTTACTTAGCATGTCAAGACAGGTATGATAAAAAAACTATTCTATGCAGCTTCCTCAACACTATACATGACCACGAGTTAGGTATTGATGCACATCTGAGCTGCTTCAGTTTGCATTTATCAGGAAGGACCTGTCCAAACTTTTTTCTATTGCACACACTACAGTGATAGTTTCAATTTTTATCTCAATCCCAAATTTCATGTTAGTGAAGAAAGATCACTAGCCTCACTGTAGAGGCATCCCTTAACAGCAGCAGTCTGAGAAGTGACACTGCCCTACAGCGTGGGGGCTGTGCAGTGTCCATGTATATCTCTTCTCCCCACATTTTTGTTTTTCCTCATTAGTGTTCACCCCATTATCAGTATTTACCCACAGTCTGAGTCCATCATACCTACCTGGCCCATGGAAATAACTATGGATGGATATTTCTCTTCTGTGGTGCCCAGAAGAGCCAAAGAGGTTTTTGCTGGTACACCACAATGCTCTCACCATGAGTGATCTGAGGCACTCCCATCATATTGAAAATTAAGTTCATCCCAAGTCTACCCCATTTTGCTATAAGCAAACTACAAGCAACAACATGAGCCAGCACTCCCTGTTCCTCCCAGGAAGCTGGGTAGGGAAAGAAAGGCCATAGCAATGGCAAACCAGAGTCCCCAGAGATTTCCCCTTGGTGACATTTCCAATAACCCTATGAAACCAGGTTCCCCTCTTCTTGACTGCTCTGCTAGCTGTGGAGGCTTGTTCCCATCAGGAAAAGCTGGCTGCAAGGCACAGTGGTGAAGAAATGTAACCTGTCAGGTAAATATACAGTGATTATAAATCTCCCCATCTGTGTTTATATGAAGCCTCCACACTTTCCCCAGTGCAAATAGGGGTTAAATTATTCCCTTTAATATTTGTATTTAAATGTTATGTTTCTATGATAAGGCAGAGGTGTCAGACAGGCCTGGATGAAGGAGGCAGCATGCATGAAAGGTGAAATGATAGAGCACTGCAAACCAAGTGGTGAGAGATGGGAAGGGGCAACATGAGAGCGAGGGGGAGGACAAGCACTAATTAAAGAGACAGAAGGGAGAATGAGATGCAGGATGTTTGACCCTCCAAGAGAACAAAACCAAGAATCACAGCAATTATGGAGGGACTGGGGGGAAATTAGGTGTACTCAGAGAGACATGATACAGGTTTGTGTTTGTCCAGCTAGCTCTTGGTAATCTATGTGTGTATGGGGGGGGTACGTTTAGATAAGAGTATATAAATATACTTGTGTTGTCATATTCCTCATGCAAAACAAAGAGGTTGAATACTTGTACCAGGAAAGAGTAAACCAGCTTTATCATCTAAAACATTGCATCCAAGGCCTTGGAAATAAAGAGGGACAGATCTACCACATTTGTGGCCCAGACTAATCAGGAGGGCAAACCAGAAGATCACTATCGTCCCTTCTAGTCATGAAACCTCTTATGCTAAAAGCCTATGACCCTCTCTATTTCATCCTGAGTTCATTGCCAGGGCATCACACATGGATAGTGCACATGCTTCTTTGTGCAAGAACAAAACTGTCATTTGTGTATTTCTTTATGGGAATGAGGATCTTCTGCATGCACATGGTATTCACCAGAGCAGCTCTCTGATGTTACTTAATGCCCTTGGCTTCCTAAGCATCAGGACCAGGTTGCTGTATGGATTCTTTTCAGAAATCAGATGTTAATTAATTACATTATTTATATAGCTAATAATTATTTGTCCCTGTGGCTATTTCCCTCCTCCCCAAACATTGCTTGCACACATAGCCTCGGTCCAGGCACCAGGGAGGCCTTTAAGCTTATCTCCATGGTACCATGACAGAACAAATGAGCAGCCTAAAGAAATTTTCTCTGAAGGTGTTGGAATGAAGAAAATACCAATGCATAGGACCAAGTGGCACATCTACCAGACAGGATGCCAGAGGCAGAGCAGATCTTCCTTGCCTGCTCTCCTGACCAGTCCTCAGCAGAGAGGGGAAGAGGAGGCAGCACTGACGGTATCCACCATAGAATCATATAGTGTGATAGAATGCTTTGGGTTAGAAGGGACCTTTAAAGGTCATCTAGTCCAACTCCCCAGCAATGAGCAGGGACCTCTTCAAATAGATCAGGTTGCTCAGAGCTCTGTCCAACCTGGCCTTGAATGTTTGCAGGGATGAGGCATCTACCACCTCTCTGGGCAACCCGTGCAAGTGTTTCACCACCCTCATCATAAAAAATATCTTCCTTATATCTAGTCTGAATCTACCTTCTTTTAGTTTAAAACCATTACCCCTTAACTTATTGCTACAGGCCCTACTAAAAAGTCTGTCCCCATCTTTCTTATAAGCCCCCTTTAAGTATTGAAAGGCTGCAATAAGGTCTCCCCTGGAGCCTTCTCTTCTCCAGGCTAAACGACCCCTACTCTCTCAGTCTTTCCTCATAGGGGAGGTGTTCCATCCCTCTGAACATTTTCATGGCCCTCCTTTGGACTCACTGCAACAGTACCATGTCTTTCCTGTACTGAGGGCCCCAGAGATGAACATGGTACTCCAGGTGGGGTCTCATCAGAGTGGAGTAGAGGGGCAGAATCACCTCCCTGGACCTTCTAGCCATACTTCTTTTTATGCAGCCCAGGATACGGTTGGCTTTCTGGGCTGCAAGAGCACGTCCAGCTTTTCATCCATCAGCATCCCCAAGTCCATGCAGTGGGATCAGGAATCTGCCAAAGGCACAGTGGAGAAGAATAGCTATAAATTGGGATTAATTTTTTTTCATAAAATCATGGATAAGGTATCTTCCTCAAGCCAAAGAAAAAAGGAGGACCTATAGAGCAGAAGGGTAAGCCGCAGATGCCCTGAACATTATCAAAGTTTGGATTGACCTCTGAACTCAAATCTGCAAGGTCAAACTGTCTCCCCTTGCAAGCTGGACTGCCCTGCTGCTCCCCTCAACTGTGCTAATCAGGTGGATCTATAGGCAAAAAGCAGGGCATTTCCTGGGGCCTGGGCTGTGTGATCCTATTGCCATTTTCACAGCAGTCCTACAGCTCCATGATGATGATTACAGCCCTTTCCACAGGGGAAGTGATTACAAATTCTGTTGTAGTTAATCGTAAATTAGCTACTTATCTTCTCTGTGGTACCTTGCTGGAAAATACATGAACCTTGTAAAATGGAGGTGTTACAAAAATTAGAACATGAGGGGAAAAAACCAACAGCCACCAAAAACACAGCTCAGTCTGGAAACAGCAGAAAGCTACCACTACCTACCTCCAAACAACAGAAACCAAATCCTCCTTCCACCTGCATAGACTCATATTAAATGTATCTGGGTGTATTCTCTACTTTTGGGGATCCTCATCCATACTACAGTCTTATCCTCCTTTAGCAGGGATACCTGCTTGACATGCAACTGGAAGAGGTACTCAGTCTGTACCAGCTTCTAAACCATGTCCAGAAATTGTTTGGGAAAGCAGGCATATGAGCAGGATGGCTAAAGTGTAGAGCTAGGACAAAAAATGGAAGGAGATGGAGAAGAAAGTTCAGACCAGGAGGATGAATACTGTCTGGGCTCATCTGGCCTGTACTCTTGTGGCAAGACCTGCTGCCTATCTGCACTGAAGTGAAATCCAACCTTAAACCTCATCTGCACAGTTCAGATGAAAGCACTCAGCCTTCCTCTGTGCAGACAAAAAAGGTTATAGACAAAACAGGTTATAGACAAAACTTGAACAACAGGCCAAGCAAACCCTGCCATGAAGACATAGCCTAAATGATTCTCTTAAGAGCAGACTATTCTTATACAGCTGAGAATATTATAACCGCAAGACAAATATCAGTAGTTCTGATTTGCTGAACAGCACTGTCACAACTGTCCATTGCCAAGAGATGCTATTCCCTGTGCAGATCTTAAATGACAGGTTTTATGATGTTTGATATTGAGCTGGGAAAGCAATTCACAACAACCCACTTCATTAGTAGCCCTTGCAGTCTAAAACCTTGTGTCATTCAAAGCTCAAAGACTCTTCTTGATTTGTGCCTGGCAGATCATAATTTCTCCAAAGTTTATTCATTATCTGAAACACCCAACTGGAGTATTTCTGAGAATGATTCATGAGGCGATGCTTTCTAGGAAAAAACTCAGTCAAAATCTGATCTCTAAATTCACTGTATAGCCCAAACACCCAGTTTCTCTTCACCATCCCTCCACAATAGGTAGAATGTCTGAATTCAAAGCAGCCTTCCAATAATGAAATGCCTCCTTCTCTAAATATTAGCAGCCTGTGCTTACAGTCCCCATTTCCCAGGAACACCCCTGGAAATGTTCATGGGAGAAAAGCCCCTAATGAGACCCAGCATTGAAGTGTGGAGGCATGAAGCTATGCTGTAACTAAACTTTGCAGGATTTTCCATGACTGTTTGGGCTTCTTTTTCCTGAAAATCTGCAGATGACTCCCTGGCCCAGCTTGATGGATTTCACGAAGAAGAAGGAGGTGGAGAAGACTGTCTTGTAGTATCAAGTGACAACTCAAACACTGAAGTACATCACACATTCATCTTTCAGAGACAGCTCAGCTTTGAATACAGCTCTTACAGCCTTTCGTTTTGGGGAATTTGACACATCTTAATTCCTATGTGTAACATCCCCTTTTCACTCTGAGGCTGAGCCTGAAGGGCAGTTTGGTTTTCATGCTCATTCATAGCAAAGCTTAGAAGCCTCTTGACAAACTCTGCAGGGTCAGTGGTGCCAAGGCTTGTGTGTAAGGAAAATAATTTTCACTTCGTAAACTCATCTCATTGGTGACATGTTGGGGCTTTGAAACCCTTTCCAGAAGCCTAGAAGGCCAGATTATTAATCCGTGGTAGCACCCCAGCCTTGAGCATGAGAACTGTTGGAACAGCAAAGACACGGGCAGGAGGGGGTGGAGGGGAGTGAGAAGGACATATTTTCTCTTGCAGGAACTGTGACGGCATTTCAGATAGAATTAAACTTCAGGTTGTTTTAAAGATTTCAGTAGAGGTAATAGAAATACTTCCTCAGAATTGCCCTGACCTGTTATCTCTCTTTTGCTCTGTATATCATCCCTTTTCCTCCAAGTCTGTGACAGCCCCACAAGGCCACAGCCTCCTTATTATTAAAGAGGGTGATTAAATGGGATTCACCAAAAGACAAAGGGCTGAAAACCTGCCAATTTTTAGTCCCTCTTTTGCTGTGCTTAAAAATTCCATTTCCTTCATTTGAAGAAGGGAGGGGGGGAAGAGAATTACATGCCTATGTATAATTTAAATTCTGGCATTGCAGGCCCTGTTCCCTTCTCCCTTTCTTGATGTCTGAATGTATTCCTTTATTACCATTATTACACCTTTCTGATTGCATTAAAATTCATCCACACGCTTCTCTCCACATTCCACTTTTGCCATTATTTTTTTTTACTGATTCCCCTTTTCTCTCCCATTTCCCTCCCCACTTTCAAATTATAAAGAATGTCATTAAAGATCTGCACACAATGCCTCAACTCCTTTCTCTCTTGCTTTTATAAATTTGCTGGCTTTCTTCCTCTCCATCAATTAATCTACAAACAAAGAAAAGAGGCAAAAGACTACAATAATAATAAATAAATCCAAGAAGCATGTCTCATAGGTCTCAATAACACCTTTACTATATCATACAGCTCTGGGCTTAATGCTCACTTTAGTTATGAAGCTGTATTTCACACAAAAGTTTTGTGTATTATTTGTTTGACACTTGTACCTGGAATCTGCAGCTAAAATCAAAAGTGGAGCATGCCAGGCTGTGTATGTAAGCATGGAAAGAGACAATCCTGCCTGTAAATATAAGCAGAAAAATAAGGAGGTTGGAAATAGAAATATAATTTTTCTCTGCTTTACAGAGCAAGAGCTGAAGGCCTGTAAGGATTTGTCTATAGATGTGAGCAGCAGAGCTGGGCATGCAGTGTATATGCCCAGTTGCAGGTGATTAGTTCAAGATCTGAACTTAAATGGGATGCACCTATTTAATCCTTCAGACATCCCACTGACTGCAAGGAGACCTAAAAAGTAACTTTTCCTTCCCCCCACAATGCAGATCACCTAAAAAGGAGGAGTATCTTTGCTTAAGCCAGTCCCACTTTATCAGGATGGAAGTCCCAGTCTGGGGATTTTATAGATAAAAATGAAGGTGAGAATTGGACTCCTTCCCTATATGGGATACCAGCTGCCTTGTAGGCATTTAAACGATAGGGTGGTGCATGATATAGTGCCAGTGTGATGAGGCTGGGGTGACTGATCCCTCTAACCTGTTTTGTGATGCTCCTAGCCCAGCTGGGAGGAAGAAGCTGCTATTGTGAAACTTTAATTCATTCTCTCCATTTCTTTCTAGGCTAAGTAGGTTTTTTGTTGTGTTGGTTTTTTTTTTTTTAAATTATTATTTTTGTTGCTGTCACCCTTAATTACACTAATATAATGAAATGACTAAAACTGGATGAAAAACAGAATTTTTCTTCTATGTGAAAGACTAATGTCTCAAAGAATGTGCTTCCACTTTGAAATGGAAAGGGCAAAGTTCTCGTGAAATGGAAATCTTCAGTTGTGAAATGTTACAGGGTATTGTCTCAGAGGAATAAAAAGACTTTGTCTTAATAAACTCAAAACATAAAATATATAAAGGAGAATGGTGGTAATTTCCTGCCAGACAAAAGAGAGTACATTTTCACGCACTATATGAATAATGGAAAGACGTTTCTGCAATGGGCTGTTGTTGAACACAAAAGTCATAAATTAGCTCCAAAAAGAATGAAACAGATTGGTCTGAGAATGAGACAGCAGAGGATGCTGGATTAGACAAGCCTTTAGTTAAACCCAAAATGGAAGCTCTTATGTTCTTAGTGATTTAATACAATACAGACTTGAAGCAAAATTAATCAAAAAGATTCTGTTAAAATTACAGGTTTGTATCTCCTGCAATGAGAACTTGATGCATTAATTTCAAAATATGTCCCATGGCAAAAAATGTCATTGAAATGGACCTGTTCCAGGGGAACGCTTTGCCTTTTACAAATTTATACAGTCAGCTAAATAACTATTCCTTTGAAATGGTTTGGCCAGCTCAACAAATGACCCAGGAAATGAATTGGTCCACTTCAGGATGTTGCCTAGCAGGATCTGGCTTGACTTATCCACATACTCATTCAGACCATTACCCTAAGGTGTGTATGCAAAGTAACATGATATTCCAGTGATAATACACCAGTGTTTGAAATAAACATTGGGGATTCAGGGTTAGAGCTGAAGCTTATTGAAGTTAATGAAAAAGAGTGTCATGGAACCTTACAGGCTTCAGATCAGACCCTCGATTTCCTGAACTGCTGCTCAGTATGTCCCTAACACTGCTGGATATTGCAGACTCTCCCTGATGCACAATAGCATATTACACCCATGACAGGAGAGTCTGGTGATGCCGTAGCAGGAGAGCAGAGCCTGAGGGATGCCAATTGTACCTTTTGAGTGCAAGCATTTGGGGAGGTCTGTATGTATTCCCTGATTCAGCTTCCTAGGTGTCTTTCACAACTCTGTTGCAATAAGCAAAAGAAAAACAAACCCCTTTGAAATGTCCAGCACAAGTAAAACTCATCTTTCCTCTGAGTGGAAGACTTTCCTGCAAGCCTGACCCCAGGTTTTAAAACAGAAGTGCAGAGCAATGAGGGAACACAGGAAAACTGTGACCAGTCAGTGTAGCCTGAAATGTCAGGCAGCAGTGTCAGTACACAATGGAGTTGTTGCAATAAAATTTGTAACCAACATACCCAGAGAGGAACCTTCTTTTAGTGAAATCCATAATCAGCACACACCTGTCTGGAAGCAACGCCTACTAGAGCCAACAAGAAGCTACCCGTAGATGTGGAATGCCCTGTGCTCTGATCTGGCCTCCCACAGGTGCTTTGTTTCCCTCAATTTCAGCTCATTTCAAACTCAGGGGAGACCCATCCCACTCAGCGTATTGAGCCAAAGATCTCTCCTCTCATTGGGGAGACTTCTTTGATATCACTTAGCATCCCCTGCAACAGTTTCATTGAAGATTATTTCTTCCACACACTGTGCCCCCCCCCCCCCAACTCTGGCTTTAAAGGCCACTGTAATTTCCATCCACTGACAGAGCTCTTTAACTGCCACGCCAAATGGCATTCACTAAAAACAACTAATAGAGGGAAATGAGATTAACCTTTAAGAAATGTGAAAATGATCCAGGTGTTATGCAGGCAGTAAAGAATAGTTCATAAACAGCCTCCTGATACAGAGGCAGTTTACTTCAGGTGCTGGTATTGCTGATAGCTCCATGTGCAGGTGAGTTTCAGGGGTGAGCTTGGCCAGAAGAAGGCACAGGACTTTTCCACTCATACAGTTTAGTCAGCCCTTGCCTGGCAGGCCCATTGAGACAGTTCCACACCTCTGATCTTGGCTGTGTCATCTGAAGTCACAGCAAATGTGCATTGGCTGTAGCAGAAGCTGTCCTGGTTTCAGCTGGGAAAGAGTTAATTTTCTTCTTAGTAGCTGGTGCAGTGCTATGTTTTGGATTTGGTGTGAGAACAATGTTGATAGCACACTGATGGTTTTAGTTGTTGCTGGGTGATGTTTATACTAAGTCAACGACTTTTCAGTTTCTTGGGCCCTGCCAGCCAGAGGGCTGGAAGGGCATGGAGAATTGTGAGGGGACAACGCCAGGACAGCTGACCCAAGCTAGCCAAAGAGGTATTCCATACCATATGATGTCATGCTGAGTATATAAACTGGGGGAAAAAGAAGGAAGGGGGGGGACATTTGGCATTATGGCGTTTGTCTTCCCGAGTAACTGTTACGCGTGATGGAGCCCTGCTGCCCTGGGGATGGCTGAACACCTGCCTGCCCATGGGAAGTGGTGAATGAATTCCTTGCTTTGCTTTGCTTGCATGCGCGCCTTTTGCTTTATCTATTAAATTGTTCTTATCTCAGCCCTTGAGTTTTACATTCCTTTCCAATTCTCCTCCCCATCCCTCTGGGTGAGGGGGAGTGAGCAAGCAGCTGCGTGGTGCTTGGTTGCCGGCTGGGGTTAAACCATGACAGATGCTTATGACATATTGGTGGCTTGTACCAGCAGAGCTTTTCTCCACCATTTTCTTTCCTAAGGTGCAGGGAGTGCTCAGGGCTAAATCCCGCCTTGCCTGTTTCCTTCCTGAGTTCCTTCTTTCCAGTGGTCTTTTTAAATCTTTCACAACTCAGCCCAATACTACTTATTAATTCTTGCTGACTAACTTAGGACTCTGCTTCATTAAAAGTGGTATTGCTGGTTGGTCCTGAAATTTCTCAAAGACCATTATTTTTCTTCTGGGTTCCTTCAGGCTTAATGAATAGTCTCCTTGCTGATCCAGGAGTTAGATAAAATCTTGTCTTTAAGACACAACTTGGTCCTCCTATATGTGCTATTTTCTTGCTCATACTAAGACTCTGTGCTACGCAACTCATGAAGGAGAGGGAATGGGGAGAGCTGGGGACCAGAAACCATGTACTTCCATATAACTGCAACAGGAGGGACATCTCTTAGTCTACACAGAAGATTAATGGCAGGTGAGTTTTACAAGAGGGAGCTCAATACCTTACCGGTTTGGGTACTACAGGGAGGTGCAGCACAATGCCATGGTGGGAACAAGACAAATATTTTTTAAGTAATTTTCTGGTGTCAGTGCTCTACTACATCTAACTTTAATTAGACAAGAGAGCCTGAAGGATGCATCTACTACCAACTGTACCAACAACAAGTAGCAGCATAGGACTGAGTCTGTATGAAGTGGGGATGCTGTTTTCCTGTTTTCAGTCAATTTTCTCCACTCAGTTTATAGATGCATTTCTATTTTTACAGGAGTGGACTGAGGTTGATTCTTTGTCTTACCCCCACACAGTGCTGTCCATACTATTGTCTTTCTCTTGCCATGGTATATTATCCATGCCAAAAGCACTTGAAACAGAAAATTATACACCTGGACCAAATGATCAGTAAGCATAAATCTACAAAGCTTCTTGAAACAAGGTCTTTAGCAGGTGTAAATCAACAGTACAGACATACACAGTGCAATGATAGAATTATTTCTCCCATCAACACAGCTATGGCTAGATCAGCAAATATAAAAAGTAGTTGTCCTATTCCTACCTGAGGTTAGTACCTGGAGAAATTAATTCCCTGATTCAGGGTAAAATCAGAGTCTCAGAAAGGAAAATCTCCAGCTACTAGAACTTCACTGTCCACATAGAAAAACATAACCCTCAGTAGGCTCTTTCCACCTCACATTTCATCACCACTAATAATGCTTTTTGGCTAACAATTCTTTCTTGGTTGTGTGGAGAAATCTGGCTGTGAAAGACAGATCCAACCCTGGCTCTGGTCCCTATTACTGCAACCGTACTATAACTGTGCTAAAGGGGGTATCATCTCCTCCTTTCATCAGTAGCCAGGACTCAGATGCAGAGAGCAAAGGTGCTGTTTTATAGCAAGCCTCTTCTGAGTTTTAGAGGTCACTATGCTATTATTTTCCCCCTTTCCCCCTTATTTCAGACCTTTTTTGTGTTTCATGTTTGGCCCTCCACAGGCTGAGGGACATGCTGAGAACTTGTAACTATCACTTGTCTCGGCAATGGCTTTGTTCTCTGCATGCATGGCACAAATGCACTTTGTCTTTCAAAATGTCACAGCAAGCGATAACATTGACACAGAGAGCCAACGTGTGGTCTCAGCATGCTCTCCATGCTAAAGACCCTCTCCAGTGATCTGCCACATCAGTCAGGAAGCACAGATGGGAATCGTGCAGGGGGAAGAAAACTAGTAGCAATGGCCCCTTCTTCCTGCCAAAATCCCCTTAACCCCAGGTTAGTCAGAGGCTCACGGGGCTTATCATCAAAAACAAGATTTTTCAATGATCTGGTCTCTCCCCCTCTGCCCACAGAGCTGCCCCCCAGGAGCCTCCCATCCCATGGCCAAACTGTCATGCCTAAGCCATTCTGCTGCTGCCCTGCATCTGCCTCCACAGGTTGTGTTTTGGCTAAAATGTGTGTCCTGGAGAGGGGTCAAGTCTTACTACAAGGACAATAGGCAGAGTAACCACCAGCATCATAGTCTGCTTTGATGCATATCTTCTTGTGACAACAGCCTGTCCCTGACTTCTCACTTTAATTTATTTGGCATCACGTTCAAATTAGAAAAGTTTTGGAGAAAAGTTAATTCTCTCTCCAGCTGATTAAAGTGCTCTTTAGTATATAGCCTTTTTTTCCCCCAGAAAAGATATTTTCATAAAGACCCAAGTGTCTTGGAGCTCTCTCAGACAAGGATGAGCACAACTCTTTAAGCCTGACACTTTGAGGCATTTCATTTATTCAGGTCTTGCAGGAGCGGGCTGGAAACTAGGACCATGCGTGGCTATCAGTTAGCTGAGGGGAATGTGCTCGAGCTTGTAGGTCACGAACCCAGGGAGGACAAGGAGTGTGAATAGACACAACAATTAACATGATGAGGCATGTTTGCAGAGCACAGGGGAGTGGGAGACGGATGGCGCCAAGGAAAGGTAACACCTTGCAGTTAATTGATGGTAGTTAACCACCAATCGGGGATTGCCTAGTATGCAAGGCTTAGCTTCAAGAACCAATCTGTTTAAAACGCGCAGCTTCTGAGAGTCTATGAAAACTCGTGCTTCTGTACAATAAATTGACATTTGCTTGCATCAAGCTGCGTCCCGTCTCTTCATTCGCCACAAGGTCTCTTCAAAATCTTTTACAGTTTTTAAAAGGTGAACACCAGGCTGGGAACATTTTGCCAGAGTACTCCCCCCACCAATGCTACCTACTAAGAATCATCTTTATTCTCCATTTTCCATGTCTATATAGCAAGAGGTCCCATTAGATGGTTTTGCCCACCATCACACTGGGATCTAATATTGACTTCCTCAGCCGTGCTAACTGCTTTTCTAGATCATTGTGTGATAAACGCAGTCATGATTCATGTCAAAAATAGAATGTACTGTGATAAGTGTAATTGTTGTACCCTGTGTAAATCTGGGACCTGTATCGCAGTTGTGGTGAGTGGGCGCATGTGGTTCTCCTTTGAGACAATGTGATGGCTTCCCCTTCCCCTGAGGCAATCGTTGCTTGGAAAAGCCCGCCAAAGGATATAAGGGAAGCAAAACCATGCCAGAGAAGAAGGCCCGCCGAAGGAGACAAAGACCTTGAGATTTGAAAAAGTGCGCCAAAGGAGAGCCAATAGGAGGAGAAGGCGTACCCTAATGACCCAATGGGGAAAGAGCAGGACGAACGTCCGGCGAGAAGAGATTGGTCAAGATCCGGGGATAAAAGATGCTGCTTTAGGACTCAGGTGGGTGTGTGGTAGAACTAATTGAGTTCTCCACGCACCCAGCGCTGTTTTTGTTTATTGTTTCTCGACATAAATTGATTGAACCCAAAATAAATTTGTTTTAATTGTTATCATTTATAACAATTTGGTGACCCCGATGTGATCTCGCTGTGCTTTCCTGAACTGTGACTTTTCGAGGGGCGCCCCACAGATTGTGGCTCGAGAGAAGCAGTCTAGGTCAGTCTCCGGAGATCAACGAACAAAAGAGAAACAATAACCAAAAGGGATTGGAACTCCTAGGGAAAAACTTCAGTATAAAGGACCCGTAATTCTGGTGCACGAAGATCCGAACAAAGACGACGGAGTTGTGAGTATAAGGGAAGCTGTTCGGTTGGGTGGGTATTGGTTACTTGTGTGTAAGAGTGTGATTGAGATGGAATCTAATTCTGGAAACAGACTCTAGGTTCGGAGCCAGGATCTGAATTCCGAAGCGACTGTGGAGGTCTTCTAACTGCAATTCCAAACTCCCGCGAGGGACTTGGCCCGTGAAGGACCAAAGCGGTTCCTATAGGATTCGTGGGTGGGATCTCAACTCCTGTAGGGTATGTGGGTGGGTGAAGGGTTCAACCCCTTGCAGGACACTCTTACCGGTAACTAAGGGCGATAGGAAGCCACTGTAAAAGTCCTAGGATTCACGGGTGGGTGATAGGTCCAAAACCCCCTGTAGACATTGGTATCCGTAACCAAGGGTGTAATATTCCCAGATATCGTAGGGGGGCGTCAGATTTCAGACAGAACCCCTGCAAGACACTTTTTGGTTGCTAAGGGCTATAGGCATTGCTGCAAAATTCCTAATACAATGGGCCAACAGGAGTCCAGATTTGAAGAGGAAACAAAGGAAGAAAAGGAATACCCACAAATTATTCCCCTGAATAGTGCTTTAGGAATAATGCTCAGGCATTGGGGCCACTGGCCAGCTCAAGAGGGAAAAACTAAAAAAAAAAAAAAGGTCCATTACTGTATGAATGTGTGGACGAGAGAGGAAATTCAATCCGATTATGTATATTGGCCGATATTTGGATGTTTCGATGATTGGATGTGTGAGACATTAAATTTTTATGTGAATAATAAAGAGCCCTTTAGTCAGGAAGAAAGTGAATATGCTGCACTGTGGAGAGAGTCGGAGACAGGAAGATTGGTTTCATTATTTCCTTTGAGAGAAAAGAGGGAAAGGGAGGCACGGGAGATTGAAACTAAAACAACCACGTCATCATGGGAGCCATTAGACAATTTACCCCCGCCTTATTTAAGGCAGGACGCGGAAGGCCGTCAGGAGAGGATACATCCTCCACTGCCTCCTGACCCCGTTCCATTGGCTCCCCCACTGCCTCCTGGCCCCGTTCCTTCGACTTCCCTACTCTCTCCTCCTTCTAGTCACACAAGGAGTAAAACAGTACAGAAAGAGAGAGAAGAAATTTATAAAAAAGAAGGAGCAGAGGCTCTGGCTCCCCTCCGAGAGGTACCGATGGGAGGAGATATAGGAGGAATTGGATTTGTATCGGTACCTTTGAATACAGGAGATATGAGATTCTTTAAAAGAGAAATGGGTCATCTGTTAGATGATCCTTTGGGAGTCTCTGAACGATTAGACCAGTTCCTAGGTCCTAATACCTATACCTGGGAAGAAATGTAATCTATTTTAGGAATATTATTTACAGCTGAAGAAAGGTCTATGATTAGATAGGCAGGGATACAGATGTGGGAAAGAAGGTATCAACAAGGCCCTCCTGGAGAACAGAAATGGCCTAACCAGAACGCAAACTAGAATAACCAAAATGCCCGTGATAGACAAAATATGTCAGATTTGAGAGAGTTGATTATCCAAGGAATCAAGGAGGCAGTCCCAAGGGGGCAGAATATTAATAAGGTTTTTAGTGAACAACAGGAAAAGGATGAGTCTCCTGTGGATTGGTTAGAGAAACTGAGGAAAAATTTACAAATGTATTCGGGGCTAGACCCAGTCTCTCCAATTGGAGAAGCATTTCTAAAAATCCAATTTGTGGCCGGATCATGGAGGGATATAAGAAAAAAAACTGGAAAAGTTGGACAGTTGGCAAGAACGAGGATTACAAGAATTGTTGAAGGAAGCTCAGAAAGTGTATGTACGGAGGAATGAGGAAAAACAAAAAGAGAAAGCAAGAATGTTTGTAGCGGCAGTCCGGGAAACTCAAAAAATGGAGGATTTCCTGGGGAAAATGCCCGAATGTTATCATTATGAGCAGAGGGGACATTTCAAAAAGGGCTGTCAGAGACGAATGAAGGACAAACAGATGTTTAATGAAGATGAATAGGGGTGTCAGGGGCTCTACATTCTGGGGACAAAAACAACATCAGAGCTCTTGATAAATTTAAAGATTGGTCCCCAAGAGGAGAAAGCACTGGTTTTTTTGTTGATACTGGAGCTGAACGGTCTACAGTTTGGCACATCCCTTTGGGATGTCGAGCAAGTAGAGATACAGCTTTGGTAGTAGGAGCAAAAGGGCAACCTTTCAGGGTTCCTATTATTAAAAATGTAAAGACTGAATTTAAAAGAACTTGATGTAACAGCTGGGAAAATTTATATTGACTTCCATAAAAGGGTAATTGAATTTACAAAAATTTAAAGTACAAGAGAACCGATGTTATCTTTAGTAGCTGATTGAACCTGCTTTTCCCTAATTTTCCAGGACCTCTGCTGGTGTTTGTTATGTTGGGAGTTGCACGCACACCTTGATAAAACTGGAGAGGGCAAGACCGGAGTGAATCGGTGCTGCAGCTGACAAGGTCTGCCGAGGGCTGCAACCCCTGGGCCGGTGACCACTGAGCATTATGATCCTGACCGGACCTCTCTTGATAAGGGTCCTGATTGGAACCCTGTGGGAAGGTGTGGGCACCCTTTATACTTCCAACTTTATATCAAGAAAACAGAGGGATGGATAAAGAAAGGAGAAGATAACAAAAGATGTTTTTTATCTAGCTTGTTTTATCATGAGATTAAAATGGGAGTCAAATATGAAGTTCCCACAGTTGCTAAAAATGTGTTTGTAAAACTAGTTAAAAATATAACAAAGGGTAACTATTTAATCTTACCAATTGTTGTATGTAATTGAGTTACCGAAGTGAGTGTTATACTCCTGGGAATATTTGGGGGGTTGTTACTTATCCCTGTTTGATTTGAGCATTGGAAACTAAGACATGAATCAATAAGGTAAACAAAAACAAAAGGGGGGATTGTGATAAACGCAGTCATGATTCATGTCAAAAATAGAATGTACTGTGATAAGTGTAATTGTTGTACCCTGTGTAAATCTGGGACCTGTATCGCAGTTGTGGTGAGTGGGCGCATGTGGTTCTCCTTTGAGACAATGTGATGGCTTCCCCTTCCCCTGAGGCAATCGTTGCTTGGAAAAGCCCGCCAAAGGATATAAGGGAAGCAAAACCATGCCAGAGAAGAAGGCCCGCCGAAGGAGACAAAGACCTTGAGATTTGAAAAAGTGCGCCAAAGGAGAGCCAATAGGAGGAGAAGGCGTACCCTAATGACCCAATGGGGAAAGAGTAGGACGAACGTCCGGCGAGAAGAGATTGGCCAAGATCTGGGGATAAAAGACGCTGCTTTAGGACTCAGGTGGGTGTGTGGTAGAACTAATTGAGTTCTCCACGCACCCAGCGCTGTTTTTGCTTATTGTTTCTCAACCTAAATTCATTGAACCCCAAATAAATTTGTTTTAATTGTTATAATTTATAACAATTGCCTAGATAGTTTTCTAGGTCACTGTGTCTTATGAAAAAACCCTCATTCTTTAGGTGTGGTCTTTAGCCTTAGTCCTCCATGAGTCATCTTACATTTGGTTCTGAAACATGCACATAACACATCAGCCAGCCAAAGCTCATTCAGAGTGACTTATGTGATGCAGATGACTCTTTATGAGTCCTGTCCTTTCCATTTTGTGTTATCCACAGTTTTTTATTGGCCAGGATATTTACTTCCACATCATTCATGGCAACAGTGACTAGCATCAAAGCTCGTACTGATCCATGCAGAACCCTGCTACAAATACACTCACTCTGTCATGCTTTCTCTTTGACAACTGCATTTTGAGACTTGTCCATTACTCAATCTGTTTAATGTCCACCCTCTTGAATGCTGTACCCAGCAGGTACTACAAGGAAGTCTGAATTCTAGAGATCCAACCTTTGCAGCTCACCATAGCTTCTACTGATAAGGAAAATTCAATCAGTCAGTTTGGCCAAGGTGAAGATAGGATCTCAGAAACACATAGCCCCCTCCTTTCTTCCATTGCCTCTGGCATTGTTCCTTCTGGAGGGCTTGAACAGCAGGCCTCCACCTCTGTTGCAGCACCCTTCTCTAACACTGGCATTTAAGGATGTTGTGGTTTAAACCCAGCCAGCAACAAAGTACCACAAAGCCACTTGCTCAGTCCCTCGCCTCCACCAGAGGGATGGGGAGGAGAATCAGGAAAGAATTTAGAACTCAAGGGTGGAGATAAGAACAATTTAATCATTAAAATAAAATAAAATTGTGGGAGAAAAGGATGGAGACTGTCTGATCATTACCAATGGGAAGTAAGAAAACAACTGGGGCTTATGAAGGAAAGTAAGAAAGAAAAGCATGTTTATCTGGCCAAAATGTGTTTGCATGGTTATAACCATATATAGCTATGTAACTGCATGAACGACTTTCATCCTGAGCCTGGTGGAACATACAGCTGGAATTAATATCCAGGCTCAGAGATATAAATATGACCTTCTTTGCACAGTAAAGCATCTCTGGTTGCACCACAACCTGAGTCCGTGCCTTCATACACCACATAAAATAGGAAAAAAAAATCCCTATAATAGTAATAATAACAAGAATAATAATAACAATTATATTGAAAAGGAAGGAGAAGTGGAGAGTAACAAATTCCAAAGGGAAGGAAGAAAAGAAAACAAGTGATGCACAATACAATTGCTCACCACCCACTGACTGATGCCCAGCCAGTCCCCGAGAAGTGATCAGCAGACCCTAGCCAACTCCCCCCAGTTTATATACCAAGCATGATGTCTCATGGTATGGAATACATCTTTGGCTAGTTTGGGTCACCTGTCCTGGCTGTGTCCCCTCCCAGTTCCCTGTGCCCCTTGAGCCCTCTCACTGGCAGGGACTGAGAAACTGAAAAGTCCTTGACTTAATATAAACATTACCTAGCAACAACCAAAAACATCAGTGTGCTATCAACATTGTTCTTTCACCAAATCCAAAACACAGCACTGCACCAGCTACTAAGAAGAAAATTAACTCTGTCCCAGCTGAAACCAGGACAAAGGAATATTGTATTTTCCCAAGTATGGACCACATTCTCCAGATATTGTCACAAAAACTGGGCTAATGGCTGGTTCATTCACAGATTGTGTTTGCTATGCAGGTATAGACATTATCTTTGTAAATACTGACTCAACTACCACAAGAAGGACCCTGTTCTTCCTTATTATGCCCTTGCCATTATTACGTCTGCAGGACTCTGGGATGAAATAGCCCCTACAAGCTACTCCCACAGAGAGTGAGAGAACTGGAGAGCCAAGCAACTAAAGGAAAACAAAGTGACAATTCTGAAGAGTGTTTCATGCAAGGGGAAACGCAGGACAGTTTTTTTTTCCTTTCCCCAACTCAACATTTATTTTTCTGGGAGCAGAAGTAATTGTATTGAATGCACTCAGATTTCCCTGCATAGTGAAGCAATGTAAGGCAATAGGATTCTTATTATTCAGCTTCCCTGAACATTTCTCTGAGCTAGAAACAATGCCCAGATCCCATTTGAGATGACAATTAATTTGCATTTGTAATGTTAACGCAAAGTCAGGGAATATGCACTGAACCCAGCTTTGACTCTTCCACTGTTTTAACTATTGGCTTGCCCTGACTCATTTTTGGACTATTCACTTTTCCCGGACTGACAAAGGTCTATATTGAGGTCCTTGGTCTTACAGGCAGCTTCTGGCCCTGTCTGTCTTTCAGGTATCAGCATGCACCTTGTATGAGTGGAAGCTAGGACCCAGAGAACAGAGGCTTGAAGGTTTTGGTGCAGGATTTCCTTAATTTTAATAAAAACACTGAAAATTTGCCCATCAAGAATCTACTCAAGACTAAGATACATTTGTTTGTCCCCAGCTCCCTAGGTAGTGATCTTGCATTCAAAATAAGGTCTTTATTTCCCTGTTTCTGCTATTAAATTTGAGAGTAGTTCTGGGAAAATCTCTTTGTTTTCATTTTTTTCATCTCTCCATCTGCAATCCAGGGGAATTTGGGCTTTGGTTGTATTGATATCCCATTCTCAAAGAACATGCTATTACAGTAATAATAGCAGAGCCATAGCTGCTGTAACATATTAATTCAAATATTGCCCAAGTAATAGTAAGTGGTGGTGTTGGCCTCAATTCAAGTTTGGGGAAACTGAGGCACAGATAAATTAAAGAGGAACATAGCCTGGAATAGACTCTGGGAGTTGTTACCATTTGCCTTGCAGCACAACGCAACAGAAAGCATGGTCCTTTCCTCTGATTCTGGAATTTTCTACAGTGCTTTCAGAGCCCTACTCCATAATCCTGACTCCAGAGGACTCTTCACAGAGTGCTTAAATTGTATTAAAGAACAAGATTTGGAGTTCAGTTCACTCAGAAAATGCATGTGTGTGTCTGTGTGGTTGCATATTTATGCGTGCAAAATATGGGTGTGATTCCTTAAGTACAAGGTGAAGTGCCTATCACAGAGAATAGATCTTAAAAGGCCTTTCTGAGCTGTTAAGTGAGAAAGCAAAACTGGGAAGAAAAAAATAAAGTAAAAAGGCAGCCTTCCCACCATGCCCAGCAGCTCAAATTAAAAAGCAATTGTGTATGTAAGAAAAAGAAAGCTTTGGAAATACAGAGATAAGTGACATTTGTTGTGAAATGCCTCCCCCACTCCTGTCCCCATGTGACAAGGAAATCAACTGCATGCCAGGGGAACTTCAGGCTGGATTCAGGCAACAGAAACATTTTCAGGTCAAGCTTCATTTGATGTTACCTGGAGTCCCCCAATTAACTGGCAGTGGTCAATGGTGCCGCTGCCATCACTCCCAAACCACTTGTGTCTCCACAACAGCTCAAAGGAGATGTGGACAGGAAACCCTTCACGGTTTCTCCTCCAGCAAACACTACCACTAAAATGCCACACCCCCCATCCCACCACACTTTACCTGAGGGCCCTGTGTGTGATGGCATCTCCATCCCAAGAGCCTGTCATTGCTTTCCAGGGAGAAAACCTACAGGAGGGTTTGGGAAAGAGGACAAACTGCCCTCCCCCTCTCCAGGAGAGCACGTGTGAGCCAGGACCCTGCCAGGACTCTCTCTACTGCTCTGGTTCACTTTATGGAGGAGCAGGGAGCCAGGCAGGCAGTGCTGCCAACATCTGGGGATCTGAGGTAGCTGACAGCTGTCAATCAATGTTAATACAAGTGAGAGAGACTCAAGTGAAAGGTACACCAGCAAGAGTGCTGGGTGCCTAGCATGGGTACAGGGAAACCAAATGAAGTATTTAAAATTCCAGAGCGAGTGTGACAGAGTATTTTTCCTTGTCTTTGGTGGAGTTGAGGTCACTGCCTCATCTCCATTCCCATCACCCAGTGAGGCTTCAGAAATGTCTGCATGGTGCCAGATCCAGCCTGGCACTGACTGCTGCCTTGGAAGTGCTGAAAGGCTGACAGGATGGGGACTGCTGCTGATTTACTTCCTCACTACTCATTGGGTGAGGGGCAAGGTAGGAAAGGGGGATTATTGAATGGAGTGGGGAGAGAAGAAGAAAGGTGGAAGAAAAGATAATAGAAAGCCCCCACTGCCATTGTGTTGTTCACTAGAAGGCTCCCTACAGAATTACGCTGTCATCTTGCAGGAAAGCATGTAATAAGTGAAAATACAGTGTCAAAAGGATTTTTTCAGGCTTTGACAGCTCATAAATTACAGTTTGTTGACTTCTTCCTGAGTCTAGATTTAAATTAATAGCAGGCATATATATATTTCTTTCTCCTGAGCAGTAGCATTTGTGGAAGTGACACAGTTTCTCATGTCTCTATCCCCCCATTTCCTGCCCTCCCTCCCTTACAAGTAGTCTCACCCCAATTCAGATCAGCTCAACTGTCTCTCAAACCCTAGGGTGTGGCAGAGCAGTCCTTCTGACACTGCCTCTCCCCAGCACACAAGCAGAGCAAGAAAAGTTAAAGAAATTCACTGTTCCCTATAGCAAATGGTGTGGTAAAAAATCAAGAGGTATTTGGCAGAAAATGGTCCTAGGCAAGTAAAAGTCAGAGATGCTCAGGTAAGCGGTGATGGTTGCAGCATCTGAAGTGAAAGCAAGTGAAAAGAATAGGCCTGCCTTCTAAATAAATCAAAAGGAGATGAGATGGCCACCAATGAAAAAACGATGTGCATTGCCCTTTCCATAAAACTGTAGGTGCTCACCTACAGTGAGAATAAAGGTGACTGTGAATGGATGGATAAATGGATAGACAGACAGTATTATATAATGGCAAACAGAATAGACAGAAGATCATAGCTCCAGAAGGTGAATGATGAATGACATACCACTTATCTATAGGATGACGTACTTATGTTTATCTAAAAGTTGGGAAACGTCCAAGGACCCTTATTGCTAACATGACGGATGTACTAATTGCTAAGTCCTTGGATTTGTCATCTTTAAAAAGGCTATCTGGTCCTAAGTTCCTGTTGTTTATGCAACGTGGCAAAGACAAGGACTTAAATCATGGTCACTAGTTTAGCAAGATATGTAAATGAGTTCCCGGAATTGTAATGAATATGTAAACGATTTCCCAGAAAGTTAATGAATAGGTATGAATTGCTTGTATAAAGAGGGGACTGAAAAATCCCCTCAGTATACATGACTTTGGTGGAGCGATCCCCCATGCACCCAGTGCTGCCGAATAAAGATAACCTCCCCTCCGCTCGTGATTCTTCAAATCAAAGGTAGTCATGTTTTTACACTCTGCCTATCTGAAATCTCTTGCAAATACTTCCATTTAGATGCAATGTTAGCCTGCATAGTGAGTTTGCTGATCTCAGCTGAACGGCTACTAGTATTTCACTGCTAGGCAAAATGATCTGGGAAGATGAAAGTTTGCACACCACTTCCAATGTGTTGGTGAACAGGAATGCTCAGCACCACCATATCTGCACAGGTCTGGAGTAGTTTGGTGGTCCATCAAAGCATGGTAGGTAGCTGGTGTGCTGGAAAAGACCTGTCTTTCTTTTGTGTAGTGATGCATTTATCAGTTTGGGGCAGGACAACCTAAGGTCTGTCTGTGCTGTTGCTCTGCAGTTATGAGGAGCTCAGCCTGCATCAGTGACATCTACAAAATTCCTAGGCAACTGTGGATTTGCAACATGTAGGTAGCAAAATACATCAAGTGCTTTTGGGTCCTGCAGTTTGAAAAGGTCTCATATAAAAATGGGTTATTAATTGTATTAATGGTTCCTGCTACAAGTTGTAGTCTGTAGCTGCCTAAGAAGCTAGGTGAATAGAATATTGGGCTGCATGCTTGGCAACTCCTGTGAAAAAGCAGTCCAGCACACATTTGTTTTTGGGAGGGAGGCAATGACTCAGAGCTGGGAGTTGAACATTTTCCTCATTTGCCATAGTAACACAGCAAAAGGGAGTGAAAAGTGCAGAGCCAGAAGGAACATGGGTCCTGACTGCCCTTACAGAGGTGTGTGAAGGGATGAGTGCAACAATCACACATTTCAATCATTTGAAAGATCTTTGAACTTTCACTACTAGCTGCATTAGCACTGGTGATGAAGAGCAGTCATGTTACTCTGAGAAAGCAGCTCCTTTTGAAGTGCCGTGGACTGTGGATTTAGTCACCTCTTGGCTTAACAATCCCTGTCAGATGCCCTTAGCTGTGGGGCTGAGTGAGCTCAGAAGGTGGGGAGCGAGGGGCTCTTGCTCAAGCTGAGCGTGAGAACAGCAGGAAATCTAGCAGTCCCAGGTGTTTGCCCTGCAGAGAGGCCTCCTGTGAGCTAACATGGGAATGTTTCTCATTGACGAACTCCTTTACAAAATGGCCAGCCACTGTGGGATTCAATAAGATCTCCGAGTGCTCCCGGTGTGGGGTCTGGTGCAATGACTGCAACGATACAGGAGGGATAGAAACGCAATTTCAGCTCATCCAGGAGGGAAATAGTCTATTTTGTGCTAAAGATTCATACTCTGTAGTTACATGAGGCCCAAGTTTGACTGTTTAGAAGGTGGTGCGGTTTGGATATGCTGCTGTCTTGAATGGGGAAAATATCGGGAGAATGATCAGAGTGTGAGTGAAGTTATGCTAGCTCTGGAAAAGGGTGAAACCCTACTGGCAGCTGTGCTGAGCAGTGTAGTACTCATACAGTTGCAGGTTACACTGATTTTATCCAGAGCTGTTAGAAATGCATCTCCCAAAACAAGACTCCCACTGACTTCACACATAGAGCTAGGGGCTCTAGATGCTTAAATCTATTAGCTGTGACTCATGTCAGGAAAACCTGTTCTGGAGAACACACTTATTTGGAATGCATCATTCAAAGGAATACTTCCACAGTGGTGATCCTATCTTGGTGGGTGTGAGGCACTGTCATTTGCATTTTAGATGACAATTTGTGCAGCAATGGATAACTATCAATCAGCCTCTCTCACAGCTTCCCACATACCTGTATCAGCACACTTTCTATTGGAGTTACTATAAAAAGAGTGTAAATGTCTTCCAAATAAGTAAATTAATTCATCAGCTTCACAAATCTGCTGAAGGACCTTTTCCATGACTTCCAGACCACAGCAGTAGAAAACTGCTTTCAGATAATAGATAGCACCACCAGAAAGATGGTACCGATATCCTGCCTACAGATTTTTTTCTTAATTTTAGCTCACTATTTCACATAAGCTCTTGCTCCTGACTCCTCACTAGGACTATCTAATCTGTTATGCCCTTACAGCCCTCTGTGCCTTTGATGAATACATACTGCAATCCCCAGATTTATGATTTGCAAAACAGCATTTTGCAGAGGACACAAAGGCAGAAGTGACAGAAAAATAAGGCAACCTTTCACTTAATTTACCAGTCCTTGAATTTCCCATTTCAAAGAAACAGCCAGAAACAGGAAGCATAAAATTTGAATATGAAATCCCGGGCATTTTAAATAAATGGAAAAGTTAACCACAAAGCTGGCTCCCCTTGAGGATAACAAGAAAAAAACAGTGCTGAGACCTGTTGATCCTGGATGGATCTTGTTTTATTAGGAAGAACCAATTGAATGAACTGATAGACAAAAAACACAGCAATACAATCTTTATTAATTTCCTGTTTCTCTTTTATTAACTGAATGTTTTTCTTTGCAAAAAAAGTGGGTCTAATATTATGCTGTAGCCAAATGAGACCCATTTAATCACACTCAGTGGGTCAGGGTCTACATTAAACCATGTGCTGTTGAGTTGCACCTGTATTCCCCTGGCAAAGGCATCATTAGCTGGCAAACCGCATCCTGATGTTGCTGAAGACTGAGCAGCATGTATGACACACCCACACACCCACACCCCACCACTCAACACCCCTCCCCACACACACCACACACACACAGAGCTTGGAAATGGTAATAGTTAAAGCAACAACCAGGCAGGAACCTCCAAAGTAGACTTGTGAGCTAAGAGTGAGAGACGCTAATTTACTGTTGCCCATTAGACTGTCTCCTGGCTAAGGATAAGTTGTTTTCATGATATATATCTGGCATAATTATTTTCAGGCATAGAAATATTTAAATAATGAAGCTCAGAAGGTGTGATTTTTGAGTGGAAATCTCATCTATTTAGGTATTTGCAGCACAGGTCGTGATGAGGTCTCAGCTTCAGGCTCAATGAACCAATGAGACCTTTAAGAGGGAAAAATCTCCCATGTCTGTGAAATCTGTGGTTTCCTGCAGCTTCTAGAAAGTTTTATGCAGCCTCTTATTAGCAAAGTTCTGCTGTACCACAAATCCCACCTCATTAGATATTAGTTCATTACATATTACAGCTCCATGTGAAAATGAGTCATGGATATAGCAAGTCCACACCTCTTCTGGAGAGGGAACTGGTTAAATTCAAGGCAGACAATTAATCTCCCTATAGGGGATTTGCAAAGGAGTCTGTGCAGAATGTGGTCCTATTTCAGGAATATTTGAATACCAAACTCTCTGGTTGTGTAGGAAATCTCAGATGCTTTTTATTATTGTTCTCATGTAAGACTGATCACAGTCTCAGAGTCGAGTACCACCACTTTTTTCATCAGCTTCAATGATGATCTTCAGGAGAGTCATAGCCACTTAGAAGCATGTTTCTTTTTGTTTGGAAGTCCTTCTCCTAATTACCTTAGTAACCTGCACCATTAGCATATTTTCACCTCTTGTGGTCAACATTTGAGGTCATGATTGCTATGCTCAGTTCCTTGCACACAAGCATGCACGATGACGCCCAGAGTGTCACAACTGACCATGTTCGCATGCGACGTCCTCAGCCAAGCAGCTGAAAAGTGAAAGCATAAAAGAGCTCGACCTCCTCTTTGCCCTTTGGTTTTAGGTCTTCTGGGTCAGGCCTGGGGGTAGATTACACTGCCTGTCTTGTGACAAATCAGAGGACTGTTATGCACAGGGCACCAAGTCTGACAGATCTGACCATCATGAAATGTACTAAGGGGGGTGGGGTGGTGTATGTATTTTTTTATTTAATGGTCCTCTAGGACACTGAACTTGTGTTATGATCAGAGGCTGATGAGTTAAGGATATGGAGAATTAAGCTCAGGTAAGCATCATTGCCAAGGGCTACAATAGGTTATTATAGTCTGTATAGTATTTCCAGAAAAATGCTTTGAAATCATAGAGCACCTTCTGTGTGAGGGACAGGGAACTCTTTACCATCAAGGAGGCAACGTGGAAAAGAAAGGAGAAAGCTTTTAACCCCTGTCAGTTATCTGTCTGCTTCTCAAACCAAGGCCCAGAAAATCTCCCCCTGTAATTGATGGGATGCCTTTGCTATAACATAGTCCTGACAGCTCCTCACTCCCCGGCATTGAAGCACTCGATTGCATGTGTGCATATGTGTTTGCATTTAAATCCAAGCAGTTCAAGCAAAATTTGGCACCACCTACTCAGCATTGCATTGATAATCAAATAAAAAACTCAAGAACTCTCCCAAGGTGTATTAAGGTCCTACCACCCCACACCACTTCCCTACCATGCATTGCAGAACAAGTTATTTGCCTTGGCATGCAGTGCAAAGGAGTTTTCTCTGCTAGATTTTTTTCTACAAGGACTAGTTGTTTCTGAGAATTGGGAAGAGATAAAATATGTATTGTACAAGATGAAATTCAACATCTAATTCAGAAAAACTAGCAAGGAACAGGTTTGGTGTAACACTCTTCAAACTGCTGTCTGCTGCTTCTAGAGCACCTGGTGCTTCTGAAAGCTTGATCAAAAACAAGCTATCAGATTCAAATCCTATCTTCTTTAAACAGTGTTGCTTTAACTATTTCACATAATGTGCCCACCTTCATATCTCCTCTGAGATGTAGCTGCAACCTAACTAAGCACACGAGCTGAAAAGGGGACTGGTTCTGTTGGAGATGATAACACTGCAGTTCTGGCCGAGCAAAGGACAAGGCAGCAATATCTGCATGCTAGTGAAACCTAAAACCACAATTTGTGCACATCATCAGACATTAGACGGACACAAACACAGAGCTCAGTTAGGTGTGATTAAAGCAGGAAAAGGAGTACTGGAAAGAAAGAAAGCAAGAGAGAGAAAAAGAAAAAGAATTAATGTGATGGGGAAGTGCTCAGTCCTGCATTTCTCTTTTAGTATAGTGACAAGCAGCAGGATAAAGTGGACATACAGAGACAGGGCCGACAACAATTGGTGCTTTAATCCTGTTGTTGGTGTGCTGGTCCACTGTTTCAGAGTCAGACTCTGCACAGGCTGAGGGCAAGTCCTGAGCAAGAGCAGGAACTCCCGGGTCTCCCATATATTTAGTACTCTGTTGGCTGTGCAGAATAGGTGATACCTTCTAGCAAACTAAAAAAACTTATTTCTTTCAAGAAAGTAAAGAAAAGTCAGAGTATTTTGAAACAATGATTTTCTGTGTTTTTCCTCAATTTCCTAGTCAGCCCCACTGACTGCTGGGATTCCTGAGGAGTAGGATTCTGCAGAGAAGCCAGGCCTTTTGAGGGGGCCTTGAACAGCACAGAAGCAAGAGCTATACAGCAGGGTCCAAGCACACGTTTTGATAACTCCACAGACTGGCTGAGAAATGCTCCAGTGCTATGAGTGGGAAGATGCTCCTGTATTTATTGGAAAGAAATTCAGAAGAGTTGCTCATGTAACTCTTGTACTGTATCATCTCACCACATGAACACAGGCTCCTACCATCTTGTAAAGGCATTTATGTGCATTCCAGCACCGTGGTTTCTATTAAACAGATCTGGTACTGGATCACTGGAAAAAGGCATATCCCTTCCTTGATCTTGGAGGGTCAGAACCAATTAGCATAGTCCTTCCTACCTCCCCTGGGGTCAGGATAGGGTGTATGGCAGCCAAGGACTGATCTTGCCATTCAATGTCATTGGTATGACACAGCTGAGCCCCTGATGACATTTGCTGATGTGTCCGGAAGGATCATGACATGCTTCCCTACATGTATAGGTACATTGTGGTTATGCCAAAGGAGGCAGAGGGCTCATAACATTTTCTAATATGACATTTAAGACCAAAAAAAAAAGTGAGCTGCAGCAGAACAAGACAAATTAATGTAGTATAACAATTATCTTAAGGAACATCAGATGTCCAGAGAAAATAAAAATTAAAATAAAAATAATTATTCTGCCAAAGATTCCAATGTAAGTTTATATATATATAACCATACATGCATACATCTATGTGTGCACGTGCCTATAAAGGCAGATTGTCAGCTGGTACTCAATGGTAAAGGTCCACTGAAGTATAGAAGGTATATGAAAATTCTTAAACATTCATTACCTGTTTGCTTTCTGCATGTATGATTTGAACACATTGACTACAAGTCATTTGTGTATACAGGTATGTGCATGTGTTCACTCTCTCGTACATCTTGGATACAGAAATTTTTCAAAGGTGACTAGAATGGGCAAAGATTAGGAAGAAAGCTTGTGTGTATGGATATGGCAGATATCTGGAGACATATAATATACCATATTTTATGTATCCAAAGACATATCTATAAGCATCAAGAGATGGAAGAATTGAATGATGCGATTCATAGGGCTTTGACTGCATGTAAGAGAGAGAATTTAAGGAAGAAAACTTCCACTGAATGGCTTCTTGGCATGGAATTTCTAAAACTGAAGAACTGTCTTAAAAGAAAGGATGTGGAAATACCACAGTCTGAGCACAATACATCTAACATGCACAATTATGGAATAGCTGAAATAGAGACAAGATCTGGTAAATATATATGGGTTTAATATTATCAAATCCCACTTTTCTTTGAAGTCAATTTTATAAATACTGAGATGCTTACAGGCTACTCAATATTGCAGAAGCCATTGTTGTATAGCTGTAAGAAGTGTGGCACCATCAGCATATCTGCCTGCATCAAATAACTCATCCTCTTAATGAAGCCGTACTTCTGGGGTAAGATTTAAATTGCAGGTTAAAGTACCCACATTTTGTATCAACAGATAGACTGGCCATTTAGATTGTCATAGCCAGTGGAGAGAGAGTTCTACAGTTAGGGGAGCCCAGTATATTATTCCACTTACTCTATGGTGGACATCCATATTTGGTCAGCTGCATTGATCTCTAGACCAATGCTTCTTCTGCCAGGCCAAGGAGCATTGCTAGGGTGTACAGAACAAAATTCAGCCTGTTAATATCACATCAGACATCTAAATCTGAGTACATCACCACCATATCCCTTCACAGCCAACAGAGGTATTTGTGCCTCCAAAGGCTGATTCATCCTATCAACACTGTTAACTAAGAAAGGTCTGGCAAGGTGCTCTGGACAAGTGCCCATCTCTTTCAACTAAGTATGACATAACTGTAGAGAAGTACCTTAGACTTAACAGCTAATATTCACATAGCTAAATTTAGGTGAGATCAATCCTGCTCATAGCACATAAATAAAAAATGCACATAATCTTCAGTCCTTAATGGGTCTTCCAGATATGTTCTCACTGGAAGTGGTATAGATATGTATCATAACTTATCTGATCAATCAGAAACAACCAACACAGCTGGAATGGTCAATACAAAAAAACACAAGGATTTTCTTTGTGATAAAATCTACAGAAGTAAAAAACTGCTCAAAATATATGTCAAGTTACTGTTTGATGAACCCTTAATCTGCTTGCACATAGTGCATGACGAGGAAAAACAAGTCAAAAGGAACTGGGAAAAACTATTATTTGCAAAGCATTCCATTGTTAACACAATATATAACTTTTACCTGCAAAACAACTTGCTTAAAGAATAAAAGCATTCAAAAATGTAGCGATAGCCAGTAAGACTCTGCAGCTCCTGAGGTTTCAAGATATTTTATAGAAATAATATTTTTCACATATGCAGCAGGTTTCACCTGAAAGTCTCAATGCATTTTGTAAATAGATATGCATTAACTAATCTTCATAGCACCTCTATGAGGTAAGCACTGTAACTATAATTATCTTGATTTTAAAGATGATGCACTTGAGACTCAGAGAACTGAAATAACTCCCCCAAGTTCACACCATGAATCAGCAGCACTGTAGTGACTGGAATCCAGTGGTTACACCACCACTTCCCTTTGCTAACTTGGATGATAAAAGTCCCTTTGCTTAAAGTAACAATAGGCTCCACATGGAGAAAAGAGCTGCTCTGGGACTTCACACTTTCTTGTGGGTAAAGCATTTTCCACCCTTTGAAGAGGGGACATGATAAATTCACACAGTATTATTTATTATTAATACACTCATTAGCATCTGCACCATTACCACTGGAGGAACATTATCAATAAACAGTGTTGGTTAGCAGGTCAGATACAGTATCAAACATGGCCACTTCTGGTGGCTGTTTACTGCTTAAAAGAATGAGTTCCTTAATAAGCAGTTCTTAAGACTCAGACAGCAATCATGCTTCCTGCACATCTTTTGTCTTCATTTAATATGAGATACCTGTTGTATCTTGTAAATAATCTGTGGTTGTCCGCACTGGGGAAAACGCAGTTTGATATAATGTCAGCCTGAGCTGGAACTGAGAAAGCTGAGCTTGCTGTGAAGGGGATGATCTCTCAAGAGCCCACATCTGAAATCTTCAACCTACTCTTACCTTAATAAAAAGTTAACCTGTTGGCATGTAAATGGCAGCGAAGAAAAAGGGTTGACATATGGCAAACGTGGGTGGTAGTCAGTGGTAACACTTGTTAATGCTGGAGGTACTTGGGCTGTCAGAGAGGCTTCTGCAGGGGTGCCTGGTGGTCTTCTATCTCCTTAAAGTAATAAAGGTACTTCATAGGCCAGATGATGCATTTTGAAAACATTTAAAAAGGACCCTCTTTGCTGCTTTCATCTAAACAAATTCCTTCAGATTATTCAATTCTGTTCTTCTCTGTTCCTTACATGGAGACCATCTCCATGGGCTACCTTTGTTTATGGCAATCTATGCTCCAACAGTGTGTCTTGATTTTTATTTTTGGTGAAAATTGTGCATATTTTTATATTATTATATTATTTTCTACTGCCCTGGGATTTGGAAAAGTATTTTCACCTGGTAATATCCCAGCTGTGTCCCTGCAGAGCCGTACTGTATCTAGGTATGTGTCTGGAAATCCTGAAGGTTTTCTCTTCAGGCTCTTTCAGACTATTGCCAGTATATTCATGTCAAATGATACTAGACTTCACCCATTTTCTTCAGTACATAGTAGCTCAACCTCCATAACAATGTTTTAATATTCTCCTTTCTGATGTGGCAGAGAACAAGAAAAGAAAGCATTCCCCAAGCCACTGAGAAGGCAATTGGATCTTGCGGCGAATGAAGAGACGGGACGCAGCTTGATGCAAGCAAATGTCAATTTATTGTACAGAAGCACGAGTTTTTATACACTTTCAGAAGCTGCGTGTTTTAAACTAATTGGTTCTTGAAGCTAAGCATTGCATACTAGGCAATCCCTGATTGGTGGTTAACTACCAGCAATTAACAGCAAGGTGTTACCTTTCCTTGGCGCCAGCCGTCTCCCACTCCCCTGTGCTCTGTAAACACGTCTCATCGTGTTAATTGTTGTCTAGACAAGCTCGAGCACATTCCCCTCAGCTAACTGATTGCCATGCATGGTCCTAGTTTCCAGCCCACTCCTGCAGGATCTTGTAAGGATCATCACATAGGGGCATTTTGGGCTGACATCAAAGGCCACAGCTAGTTCCCACTTCACTCCAGGAAGGCATCACCCCACAGCTCAGAGACAGTTGGATGTCAAATGTTCCCCAAGGCCACTTCTGCGGGAGTCTGTGATTACCTAATTGCCCTCACCCCCATGCAGATACTTGGTCCTTTACAGTGGAAGTCAGTGAAGGAGAACCTGTCTGCCTGCGTTTCCTCCTGGGTATCTAAGTCTAACAGAAGAGACACTCAGTTTTACTCTGAAGGTTAGGATTTGTCCTCCTTCCTTGCAAATTTTTGGCTGAGGAAATTGGTCACGTGGGTGGCAAGCTCTGACAACAGAAGGTTGTAAGAGTCATTCAAAGCCAAATCCTGCCTTGGGCTCTGCACCATGCCACTGTTTTGAACATGTGCAGTCCCAGACTCTCTGTTCTTCCAAAGATGCCACACTTCCTTTTTAATTTTAATATAGACTTAGTTTCAAATCCAGCTCTCAGCTGTGCCTTCAGGATGTTTCATCTGAGGGCACTAACATATGTGTGGGCACATCTGAAAGCAAGACATGTGCCTGAGCTCCCTCCCATACACCATCCTACTGGGGATGGACCTCTACTACTGGGCATCGCACAGGCTCCCTGAAGACAGCACAGGCACTTTTTATTTGCTTCTTTTTCTGGAAGTATATTTAGGGAAGAGGGTAAGAGAGAAGAGAGACAAAAAGCAAAAGAAGCCTTCAAAGTCAGGTGAGAGATGGCTTCAAGCTCTGTCTGAAGCATCATGTGCTTCCTTCCCTGCCTTTTATTCCCCACCATTTCTTCCCCAGGTTTGAAAGATGCCCTGAGGTAGGTTGCCATATTTGCATAGATTCACTTGTAAAAGGAAAATTCTGCTATTGCGCATATCACTGTTTATTGCCACTTTGTTATGGGCACCTGGGGAGTCCATAAAGAAAAGCAAAGAAAAAATATAATGTAAAAAGAATTGCAAACAACAAAAGCCATATCGCATTTCTCAGGAAGCCCTGAAATATGGATGCCTCAGAGAGAAGGCACAGGGGTAAAGCTGACACACAGATACAGCTCTTAATGTAACAGACAACCCCACACCTGCATCCTATCCTAATTACCATCTTTGTTTACAAGTCTATCTGATTGTGTGGATCTTTCCAGCTACTTTAGCATCATTTCATTTTTAGTGCAAATACCGATCATCTAAAGTAGCTTGAAAACTGAACAACAGAAGAGAAATAGGGAAAAAACCCCACTTCATCTCCCAACAAAACATGATAACTATCTACCCCTTCTAAAAAGCAGAGAAATTTCCTCGCTGTAAGCTGGCATGGTGTTCAGGAAGCACGGGTGCAGCTTGCAATCCAATGGTGGTCTGGATTACTTGCACGTGGCAAAGGTGCCATAGGACTTTCTGAAAACCTCGTGCTCTTTGTCTTGTGGCTCTCACTTGTGACTGTAGGTGACTAACTCTGGAGGATGAAACTGGTTCACCTGTACATCCTCCCAACCTTGCCTTGGAGGTTTTTCCCTGTTGCAGGGCCATTATGGTTGTTCATACAACAGCTGCTGAACTCCTGCAGTTTACAGCTCTCCTACAAAGTTTAAAACACCACTGATTTGGGATTCCACCTTGGATAATGACATCTGGTAACCAACATCACCCTGTACAGCAAGGACCCATGACTCTTCACTGTGAAACTGCCAGGCTATATTTCTACCCTTTAGCTGACAGTATTTTGGAAACTGAAGAGAGTCTTCAATACATTATTTTATGATTGTACAAGTTGCCAGTCTCGAGGTTCTTTGACTAACTTCTGCCTTCTCCAGGAACAAATGGTCCTGCTTAAACAATGAGAAATTCCACTGATGCAAAATCAGGATCTAAAACATCCCCATGAACTCAAAAACAACATGACGATTCATGGAAGAACAATCCATTGAAAAATACTCATACAAAAAAAGTACCTCTGGCTCACGAAAACTTTGAGCTGCCAATTGCAGGAAACTAGGAAAGTGTTGCTCTTGTAATTTCCCCTCTGCTTTATCATTGACTGCTCTAGGGGATGGTATATGTGTGAGAGTGACTGTTGATCTGACAGACTATAATTGTTCTTATATTATATTCCTATGTTCCCTGGGAAGAATGAATCAATGCTGTTGGGAATGGGGGATTACTGCAAAACCCTGTAGAGAACTGCCCCCAGCAGTGTTTCACCATGGCAAATTTGTAGCGATATCCTACAACTGTTCTTGCTCACATTGCCAGGAACAGGGAATGGGAATGAGCCATCTACTTCTTGGCCTAAGTCAGGTGCAAGACAAGGCCAGTCCCCAGGATGGCACTGTTGGGGTCTGCAGTGGGTCTGCAGACAAGTTAGTTGACTTCAAAGACTTAGCCATGTACCTTTAAGACAGCCACAAATTGTCAGGTAAGTCAACAGGATGTGAAGAACCAGAACTTAGAACCGCAGCATACGGGCACCTACAGCAACAGCAAATAGCAAGCAAGAAGAACACAAAAAACTATCAGGATCTGAAACATGTACTGTCTAAAATATATAAATAATTTGTATAAACAATAAAGGCCATTTTGTCCGAACCCAGCCACGCAGACATAGTGTTTTTTCAGTCTGCGTCGACCTGCGCCACCACATGGCACTACTGTGTATCAGGGCAAGTAGAAGTGGACGTAAACAGGGTTTTCTTTTCATCATTCTCCCAACAGTTGCTCAAAAAGTTTTCATGAAGAATATTTGTGGAGAAAGCACCAGATATTTGAATAACACACAATATGTCACAGAAGTGTCTGATTCCAAGAAAAAGTCTGGAGGCTCATTTGGTTTTAAAAAAATGAAAATTCAAAATCCAAAGCCATTTTCAGCTGGAAGTAGAAAATAAATAACTAGTTCCACAGGAATTCTTTGAATGAGCTGGAAAAAATAGCCAGTTCGACAAGCAGAGCTATTTGCAGCATGTGTCTGTAAACAGGAAAGGTTGATGCAAGTTTGAAAAAGCACTTAGTTGAATGGTTAGTGTCAGCATGCTAATCTGGATTTGTACCAGAATGTGCTCAAAAACCATAAGACATAAATTTCTCTATGTGATAACTAAACTCTACAGTTTTGTTAGTAAACAGGAATATTATTAGAGCTAGTTAACCACCCCAAAATCTAAAAAAACCTTTCTTGCTTTAAAAGCCCTCAGAATATCCACCAAGTTCTCAAACACCAGCTCATGATGATTTTTTTTTTAGTCACACTGGATACAAGCATGCAACTAGAAACAAGGAACTAGCTTGTTCACTCCTCTACCCCAAAACACACTCTTGACTGATTACAAAAAGCTGAAACCCAGCATTTACAAAGAGGAAGGTGGTTTAACTCAGGAAAGTGAGCCGAGAGATGAACAGATAGAGCTGAAGGTGGTTGGACTGATGTTAGATCAGGGCAGTGCATAGAAAATTGCTAAGGTAAGATGCAGTTTTACCTATTGTACATCTGTATGTGAAGCAGAACAAATGAAATCCTTCACAGTGTGTTGTAGGATACTAATCCACTTTAAAGTGCATGGTACAGGGATGAGAGCAGTAGACACTGGTTAAGATAAATCTTTCCATTTTTCTGTACCTTCCCAGATTATTTATTTAATCTTTTTATTTATTTTTTTCATACTAGTGAAATTTTTGCGCATGCCCCTTCAATAATAAATTTGGGCAAGCAGTCAACATAAGCATGGAGATTGACCAGGGGTCCTCAAACTACAGCCTGCGGGCCGGATACGGCCCCCCAGGGTCCTCAATCCAGCCCCCGGTATTTACAGACACACACACCCCACCCCACCCCACCGGGAGTTGGGGGGGGAAACCAAGCAGCCGCAGATGACTGCCTGCCCCTTCATCCGTGTGCCAGCCCCCTGTTTAAAAAGTCTGAGGTAGAACCTGCTGATTACAGCCATCAGCTTTGTGTTAGAAACTGTCCCCCAAGTGCCAAATGTTGGCCCCTCAATGTAATGTTTATATCATGTTTAATTTTTAAAATTTGACATTCAACATTTCCTGTTTAAAAATGAATAGGCTTCATTATTTGATTGAAATGAGTGTTCAGATGGCTAATGTGTTTTATTATGGCCATAGAATTTTACTGTTATTTCCCCTCCAGATGCTGCTGTTCCAGGGAAGTCAAAGGGATTCAGTTTTCAGTAGGATGGGCTCTATCCAATGACATGGTATGGTATACAAGCTTGACAATAAGAGGCTTTCCCAGCCTGTGCATATGGCTCCTGGTAGGTTTTTCTTAAAATTGATGGGTGGCTGTTATGGTTCAGTCACCATACAGGAACCTCTCCCCCCTACCTAATATCTTTCATTTGCTATTGAAATGCCAGCTCCCATCTTTGGTTATCCTGTGATAACATTCTCTATCATTCAGTAATTGAATTTTTCAGACATTGTTTTCTCCCATGGTGCCCCTTCATGCATGGTAGGATTACCTGAAAGAGAGCTGCAATCCCATCTCAGAATGTTCCCTGAAATTTCTTCAAAACCTCTCCCTCTTGCTATGATCTTCACATATGGCTTTGACAAAACTGAGTGTTTTGAAACCAATTCTCATGTTGCTATGAAACTTGTCTCATTCTTTCCTGTGCTCTATTTTCTGGGTTTGTCTCTATCTTTTACTATCCTTATGTTATAGAAAGTTTGGAGCTGGGTGTGCTTTTACTGATCTCTGTAAAGGCATTAGGAGGGCACGGTCCTTCCCCATGACAAAGATTTCTCAGCACTGTTTTAATTGTGGTGAGGTGGAAAACAAGAATTCCATTTAGCTGAAAAAGTCAAGTTTTCATACATAGTTTTTGTTCTGGACCATTAACTTTCAGAAATGCTTGGGCTGACATCATCCTCCCCCAACACCTAACACCCATGAGCACAGACATTAGGATAAATCAGCAGCACAGGTGTTTCCCATGGCATCAGAATATGGCTTACATGTTGGAGAACATGCTAGTGCAAAAAGTCCGTTCTGGACAAGAAAAAACTGCCCAATAAAAGCTTTAACAAATCCACTATTTTTGTCACCAAAGTCTGAATTATGAAAAATTAACATTTCTGTCTGAAAAAACTATCTCCATCAGCACTAATTGTCTTGTGGATAATAAGAATTTAAGAAAGCAGCTTTTCAGCAGAATGTTTCAATATATCCAAACTAAATTTTATTAGCAGAGAATAATGGGTAATGGAACTGGAAATCAGTAACAGCTCTTTCCTATTAAGAAAAAAAAGCTTTTCTAACTTTGTAATATGAAGATATAGTCCATTTAACTCTTAAGAAAGAGTATAATAAGGAAACAAATCCTTACTGCAAGGTCATTATGAAACTCAATCACAAGACATGAACCCACTTCTTGTGGCAGGAAGCATAATTCTCAACATTTACAGATGAGAAAAAGCTATTTATAGGTCTTCAAATCCAAAATTTCTGTTAAAAGGAATTTCTCCATTTCTTCAACATGGACTGGAAACAGATATTAAGGGAGGTATTCTTCTCTATCTTTTTTTCATCCAGGATTTTACTTAAAACTAGATGGCCAGACTCTACAAAAATTGTGGAGACATATCCATAAAGTGATTAATCCTCACCTGTCTTAGGAGTGAATGAATGACCCTGTGGGAATACCTCTTTGCTTCTTTATTAACTGTTGAAGAATCTCAGATGACCAGCTCAGAATAGCCATCTAACCTTTAAAAGATAGAAGTTATGGAAGATGAACCCCCCTCCAATGACTTGCCCCAAACCAAGAATAAGACCAGAATTCTGCTCTTCTCATTTCCAGACCTGTGTTCTGCTGTCCGGCCAGTGGTGACCTCTGCAGTGGCAACACTTTTCCCTGAGAAAAAAACAAGAGCCTATAACATTTCCAATCAGATATTTTGCAACATCTTTTCAGTGCCATCGCAATTTCTAATGGTTTTGAAGTCTTATAAAATATATGTCTTTTGGTACATCTGAATTTGTTTTTTCCAAAGGCAGAAGCAAATTCAAAGTGAGCAGGGTGAGGACAGTAGTGTCAGACAGCACTATGAAGATGTCTTAGAGTAATTAGAAATGGATATTTGGCCTTCTAATGACATGAGACATTTCCCAGTTAGCATTCAAAAACTTTTTGCCTATCCTCATATTAAGTAATCCTAATAAAAGTTACAGCTCCTGCCCTTGGTGCCCTCATCCACAATCTATGAAAACTCACCATGAGCACTTCCTTTCTTGTACTTTGCATAAATTTGCCTTTGCTTGAATTTTGTGCACACAATATGGCTTCTACTACTTCCTGGGAGAGATTAATTACACAGACCTCTAAATCATTTTATTGCAGAAGTTTGAGTGGACACACACATCTCATCCAATCTCATGTTTGCCAGCCATGAAAATTACGTATGTCCTTAAGCAATAGAAAATGCTTGCAGCAAAAAGGACATACCCTGCTGAGTCTCTGAAGGTACTATATACTAATAATAAATAGATATGATTTCACACAAAGGCAGACATAAGAAAACTCAGAGTTGAGAGCCTCTAAAAGTTTAAAGCATGTATCTACCCCATGAGCCTATGTGCTCCTTCAACAAGATGTGATCTCTGCAATACTTGCTGTTACAGCACTGAGATGGTTGCCTTACTGTGGGAGGCTGAACCAGAGAAAATCACTGCAAGTCCCCTCCAGCAGCAAGACAGAGTATGTAGTCATATGATTGTGCTGTTCCTGTCTTCTAGACAGATATTTACAATATGCACTTACATGGTACTCCAACAAAAACAGGACAGGCCTTAATTGTATTTAATAATCAAATCTGCTGCTCTACTCAGGTACAGTACAGCTGGCAAGTCAGAATGAATATAAGAAATAAGTTCAATTTTTTTTTACCGGTCTTCTTGATTTTCCCTTAAACCCAATGCAAAGTACAGTAGGTATATATGATCCAGGAGGCATTCCCAGAGCCAAGATGTTTATATTAATAAAATAATACTAGAAATGGTATTATGCTAATGGAATCAGTCCCACTTGCATTCTGAAAATTTCTCTTCCATCTTATGAGTAATATTTGAAATAGAACTGATTTCCCTGTCCCTCTTTCTCTCTCCCCTCCTCCCTGCTTTTTCTCTATGACTATTACAAGGATTTTAATGATTTTAATTGAAAGACATTCAAATTGTAACACTCAGCAGCCCATGAGAAGCAATTATTTTTTTCAGTTGCTGATTACCATATCATTTTGTATAATTGTTGATGCCTGTTGTCTAATGTATCTCACCCAAAAAGCAATCACATACATGTTGAAAAATAAGAATAAAAATAATAATAATAAAAAGTCTAACAACACTTCACAACATAGACACAACCTTGAGGAAAGCACAAAACATAAGAGAAAATAACAAAAAAAAGACAAAAAAAAAAAAAGAGAGAACAGCCCATCTAACTCACTCATCTGCCCAGTAAGTGCATTTGCGGTGTATCAGACAGGCTTGACAGCAGGTGATGGAGGTTGGGGCTTTGCACATACTCTGAAAGGATTTTACTGATTGCAATTACTAACCCATGCTTTGACATAGCACACAATGAAAGACTATAATTAGACAACTATTATTCCTAACTGCTGGTACTAATTATGTTCATACAAATGCCGCTCACTTTGTCATTGCATTATTCATACTTGAGGTGCATTTGTGTATGTGAGTTTATGAAGGAAGAGGGGTGGCAGTTGTTTGTATTTGTGGCACTGAATAAATTATCTAGATTTATGTACACTGTCTCTATAAATCTATATTCCAATACAGAGTCATGTACATTTTTTTTCCGCCTGTATCTGCAGGCTTGCATAGATGGAGATGGAGCAGGAACCTTGGGATAGCACAGTGCAGTTCTCCTGGTCTGCACTCAGAGTCCACAGAAGGACTTACATTGACATTTCTGGGGTTTGGATGAAGCCCTGGATGGGTATGTGGGAGACAGGGATGTGGTTTTCTCTCCTTAGCTTTTGTCTTTTTAGGCTCTCTTAATTCTTTGCACCACATTTCCCCTGCACCACTGTGTGCTGAACAGTGGCTTCTGGATATGGTCTTGTTACAAAGAAGTTTAAGTACAGAATTTTTTTTTTAAACTGACAGAAGATTTTTTAAATGATTTTTAAACTGAAATTATTACCTCTACTTGGCAGACACAACACAGTGCTGTTGGCAACCTCTTTAAACTGGGAGTGTGGAGGGCTTTCACTGAAGTCAGAGCATATTGGCCATTGTATGCCTCTGGAAACTTTGGGATATAACTAAATGTGGGGAGCTATTCTGGAATAATTAATTTCTAATAACTAATATTAATAATGCTTAATGCTAAGAAAAAGTAATAGCTAGCAAGAATCGCTAAAGTTGATTAATTTGGGCTACAGCAGTCTGACTAAAAAAAAAGAGCTTGCAGAAAGGGAATTAAGAAAAGCTGTTCCATGTTAAATGTACACTATACATTAATCTGAACAAACGTATCTCTGTAGGAGAGCCCTTTTGATTTATTTTATCTTCTGGTAAAGGGCATTCTAGTTAAATGTTGCTAAAAGTTGAGTCACCAGTGGGACAGGGGCTTTGTACTCAGCGTGGGAGCAGAGCTGCAGGATATGCATTTTGGACTGCATTGAGCATTTCTCCCAGGAAAGTCAGTCACAATGAAATGCAAGCGTACCCATTAATGACAAAATCATAAAGCACAAAATAATACAAAACAAGAGTAATAAACCTCTCCAAGGAATTGCATCATTGTTAATAAAACAAGTAATCAATAGACCATTGTTTGAAAGCAATGCTTATTGCATAACTGCATAGATGGAGACATAGCAGCAGCAGCCTGAAAAAAGGGTGTCCTGAAAGTATCTACTCTGTGAGAATCATGAAATTTAGGAGGTCTTTTGCTGGTGGCCCCTCTACAGATTTGCTTTCCTAGAGAAGGGAACACCTAACCTTCTCTAGCCCCTAAATTCCAGTTTGTGATTTATCAGCGGGAAATAGCAATTTGGGTACTGAAACCAATGAAGACCCAGCAGACTGGGACGCGGAGGAGGTGCTCAAATGATCCACTTGTACTGATGTATGTGCTTCCACAGGTCCTCACTGTGGTTAGAGGAGGCAGGCTAGGGGAAAGTAATAAAAGCGGCATGCAGAGAGCCATGGCCAGGGATTGTGCAAGGAATTGCAGAAGCTCATGCTGCTCCTAGAGTTGAGGGGGTCTCAGCCAGGGGTTTCTCCTCTTATAGGAAGAGAAGGGAGAAGGAGAGCAAATAACACAATCTATTTTCCTACACCTTCTCCTTCTCTTCTAGGCCAATTACAGAAGCATTTAAGGCTTTTGAAAAATGTGAGTATCCTTGGGATGTTGAGACCAGCATATTGTGGCCCTGAATCTATTGCCAGGAATGATAAATGTGGTTTAAACCATGTTGAGAATTAAGCAACCAGCTGCAGCTATTCTGACCCCTGCAAAAGGCCTTGCAGCTACTCCAACTGCCGTGACAAGCACTGCAGCCATTCACACCACAGCGATAGGTATTGTGGCTACTTCAACTGCTGCAACAAGCATCATGGTTACTCGAACTTTGGCGATAAGCACCATGGCTACTCAAAACCTAGCAAGTGGCATTACAACTACTCCAGCCCCCACAACAAGTGATGCAGAAGACCAACCCATGCCAGTATCAGTTGCTCCTATACAGAAGAAGAAGCGGACATGGAAAACAGCTCGTTTAGTAAAGGACAACAAAGCAGGACCATCACAGGAACAGGAGGAAGAGGCATAACAAGAGGTAACCACTTCATCCCTATCCCAGAATGAGCTGCGAGATATGTGAAAAGGTTTTTGGCCATCATCCAGGTGAGCACACTATCACCTGGTTGCTTTGATGCTGGGATAATGGGACTAATAGTTTGGAATTAGAGGACAGGGAAGCCAAGCAGCTGGGATCACTTTCTATGGAAAGGAGCATTGACAAGGCAATTGGAAGAGGGACACAAGTCCTCAGTCTTTGGAGGCAACTCCTTTCAAACGTGAAGGAAAGGTATCCCTTCAAGGAGGATATTACATGTCACCCAGGCAAATGGACTGCAATAGAGAGAGGTATCTAATATCTGAGGGAATTAGCCATGAAAGAGATGATTTATGATGACCAGAACAATGCGCGGTTACCCACAGATCCTGACAAAGTCATATGGGCAGGACCCATGTGGTGGAAATTTGTATGGAGTGCACCATCTTCATATGCCAACTCATTGGCAATAATGAGCTGAAAAGATGACATGCCAGCAGTGGTAGATGAAGTGATTCGCCATTTCCTAGAATATGAAGGTAGCATGTCTACCTCCCTCATCTGAGCTGTGGGAGTACTAGTTCAGCATCTCAAAGAGGACAGATCCTACTCCCCACCTGTATGGACCCACATCTCCTCAGCTATTAACATTAAGCGCCCTTCTGCTTGAGAGGAAGAATATAGGAGGTACACACCATGGGGTACCCTGTAGTTTTACCTGCAGGACCATGGAGAGGACATGAGGAGGTGGAATGAAAAACCTACATCGATATTGGAGGCATGGTTACGTGAATTACAAGGAAAAACAATCACAAATAGGGGTTCTTTTAAGAAGGCTGCTGCTCCGATCTCTAGTGGGCAGTTTCCTAGACAGATTGGAAAGGCTGATTTTACTCTCAATCCTGTGAGAAGGAATTCTAATCTATTTTTACAAGACATAAGTGGGCACAACTGCGACTGCTCCATGCAACAGCTGCTCTGCACTGTTTGCTGCCATGGTAGAGAATCCTATGACCAGGATTAGAGGGACCCTGTCTCCAGCCAGGTGGAGGAGAGGGACAACCAGGTTTACTGGACTGTGTGGATCCAATAGCCTGACATGAAAGACCCACAAAAGCTCTAGTGGAAACTACTGCATAGTGTACTCTAATGTCATCAAGCTATGAGGGGGCAGAACCCATTTGTCTTTCTGGAGTGACAGGGGGACCCCAACAGCTAACTGTATTGGAGGCTGAAAAAAGTCTGATTGGAATGAGTGGCAAAACCACCCCATTGCCACCCAAGCCCTCTCAGAAGACCCTTCTGTTGTGGGGTTGCTGCAGATCGAAGAACAATAGGTGCAATTGCTAACACAATGGTGCACCAGCAGCAATATCGCACCAACTGAGACTCCCTGATTCCCATCCATAAGCTGATTTTCCAACTGGAGGGCCAAGGAATGATTAGCAGAACCTATTCACCCTTTAATAGCCCCATATGGCCAGTGCAAAACTCTAATGAAGAATACAGATCAAAGGTGGAGTATTATGGCCTGAATGAAGTCACAACACTATTGAGTGCCACAATGCCAGGCATGCAAGAACTTCAATATGAACTGGAATCAAAAGCAGCCAAGTGCCATGCCACTACTGATATTACAAATGCATACTTCTTGATCCCTTTGGCTGCGGAGTGCAGGCCACAGTTTGCCTTCGCTTGGAGGGGTGTCCAATGCACCTGGAATTGACTGCCCCAGGGGTAGAAACACAGCCCTACCATCTGCCATGGACTAATCCAGGCTGCACTGGAACAGGGTGGAGTTCCAGAACATCTGCAGTACATTGATGACATCATCATATGGGGCAATACAGCAGAAGTTTTTGAGAAAGTGGAGAAAATTATCCAAATCCTTCTGAAAGCTGGTTTTGCCATAAAACAAAAGGACCTGCACAGGAGATCCAATTTATGGGAATAAAATGGATGTCGTGAGATCCAAATGGATGTGGTCAACAAAATAACAGCTATGTTTCCACCAACTAATAAGAAAGAAACTCAGGCTTTCTTAGGCATTGTGGGGGTTTGGGGAATGCACATTCCAAATTACAGTCTGATTGTAAGCTCTCTCTATCAAGTAACCCAGAAGAAGAATGACTTCGACCCTGAGCAACAACATGCCTTTGAACAAATTACACAGGAAATAGCTCAAGCAGTGGCCCTTGGGCCAGTCCAGACTGGGCATGATGTAAAAATGTGCTCTACACTGCAGCCAGGGAGAATGACCCAACCTGAAGCCTCTGGCAGAAAGCACCAGGGGAGACTGGAGGTCGACCCTTGGGCTTTTGGAGTTGGGGATATAGGAGGATCTGAGGCCCACTCTACTCCAACTGAAAAAGAGATACTGGCAACTTATGAAGGGGCTCGAGCTGTTTTAGAAGTGATTGGTACTGAAGCTCAGCTCCTCCTGGCACCTTGGTTACCAGTGCTGGGTTGGCTGTCCAAAGGGAGGGTTTCCTCTACACACCACACAACTGATGCTACATGGAGTAAGTGGGTCACACTGATTACACAACGAGCTCAAATAGGAAATTCCAGTCATCCAGGAATCTTAGAAATTATTATGGACTGGCCATAAGGCAAAGATTTTGGGATGTCACCAGAGGGGGAGGTGATGTGCTGAAGAAGTCCCATTGTATAATGAACCACAGGAACATGAGAAGCAATATGCCCTGTTTACTGATGGGTCCTGCTGTATTGTAGGAAAGCATTGGAGGTGGGAGGCAGCTGTATGGAGCCCCTTATGACAAGTCGCAGAAACTGCTGAAGGAGAAGGTGAATTGAATCAATTTGCAGAAGTGAAAGCTATCCAGCTGGCTTTAAACAGTGTTGAACGAGAAAGGTGGCTGATACTTTACCTCTCTACTGACTCATGGATGGTGACAAATGCCTGGTAGGGGTGGCTGAAGCAATGGATTTTAAAGAAAATGTATTTTGAACTAAGACATTTGTGGATAACTGGCTAGCTGAAAAAGTTCATAGACATAGTCCAGCTGGCTGGACAAAAATGCACATCGCTCTCAGCTTATCTGAAGTAAAGCAAAATACACTGTCTTTGGCTGTTCTTGTTACACAATAACAGGAAGATTTCGGTGGGAAAAGAATGTTGCAGGTGGGAACAGATAACTACAGAAGAGAAACTAGGGGCGGGCTTGGTATTTAGGCAACTAACCAATAATGAGCTTAACTTTTGTAATATGTATGAGCTAATTATAACAAGGTATAAAAGATGACTGTAAGGCACAATAAACGAAGTCTGCTGATCACTCATATTGAGTGACTGTGTCTTCCCTCCGTCGCGACAAATGGCGCCCGAACAGGGACCCTAGAGAGGGCTGAACCTGCGAGCCACGGTTCGACGGAGATTCGGGTACCGGTCCTGAAAGCAGCGCAGGAGGCGGAAGGGCACAGTCCCCGCGCCGGGAGCACCTACAGAGGGTCCCGCCGGCCACGCGTCGCCGAAGTCTCGCAAAGGCTGCAACAGCGCTGACGAAGGTATGGAGAGACAAGCGACGTACGATTCGTTCATATGCTTTTTAGAAAAGCGGAGCATTCAGGACATAGATTGTAAAAAGGATTTACCCGGGTTATTAGCGTATGGGATAGCATCCGGGACCCCGCGGCAGCGGCGAGCAGCGGCGCGCGGCCCGGCAGGCCCCTTCCCGGCCGCAGTTTCTCTCCAAGGCGGCAACCCCCCCCCATCCAATCGGCGCCATGGCGATGCAAGCGGCCAAGCGAGCTAACATCTGGCTGCCCCCAGAGGTCAATCGGATCCTTTATATTTGGAACCTGCCATATAAAATCACAGCGGAGGAAATGTATGATATTTTTGGGAAATACGGACCTATTCGACAACTCAGAGTTGGAAACACTCCTGAAACAAGTGGAACAGCTTAAGCTTCTCAAGGAAAAATACAGAATTGATTGCAAACCCACCAAAAAAAAAAAAAAAAAAAAAAAAAAAAAAAGTGCTCCCGATGTCACCTACAAGGTATGGGTTTCTGCTTTGAACTAGCAAACATCTCTGTGTTTAAAAAGAAGCCTTTTTGCCTTGATGGAGATAATTTATTCTGTATTTATGCTGTATTCTGAATGTGGAAATTGGTTGGGACTAGGAGGCTGGCTTAAAGGCATTTTGCAAACGGGATTATTATTTTTGATCATTATTGTAATAATAGTTTTTTGATCAAAACCAGCCAAAATTATTTGTAAGCATTAGGCATATCTGAAGAGAATGCCTTTATTTGAATCGGCAGTTAAGGTGTAGTTTAGTCTGATGCTGTGGTTTTATCTGCTTCTGGTGAATTTTTGAAGTGATGAAATCAGAGATACAAGGTATACTAAGAGTTATGAGGTAATAAGGTAATAATCTAAGTAAGGGTGCTGTCTTTTATGTCTACAAGTGCAATATGCTTTTATGTAGCAGAGAGAAACCTTAACAATAATGTTGCTTGAGCGAGATGTGCATGTGACAACTTGGGAAAAGGGATATCACAACTGGAGTGCAACAGTGTTTCTATGTCTGGCAGAGTGAAATCTTTCAAGACCTGAGTTTAGACAGTCTAAAATTAATTGTTAGTATTCAGAAAACCCATCTTAAGCCTCTTTTGCTTGCATAGTGTTATGGAAGTCAACTGCTATTGTAGAGAATTAATGATTTTTTAATACATATTAACAAATACTACTATTTTCACTTGAGGCAGTTGAGTGAGAAATACTCACGTGTAGCATTTGAGGGAATGTCAGCATAAATCGCACTTACAGTAAGACTGCATTTTTAATTACTGTACTCGTTAAGATTCGATGATGCCATAAGGCTAAGGCCTTTTATCACAGATTGGTTCTGAACTAAAAGGTGTGTGCACATGTAGATATGCACATTTGTGTTATTTTCCTTAATTGGCTACGAAATAATATAATTAGGTTGGGGACTAGATCTTGGGAATTTGTCTATTATACTTCTGTTTGTTAAGGAACGTGCATAACATACAGCACCCATGTAGGCTTGGCTTGTGGCATAGTTGTCAAATTTAGCATAGACATTCAGACAGATAAGCAACGTACTCTTCTTGTGTGTATCACCTACAAGCCATTATGGCTTAGTGTGTAAATCTGTATGAAACTATTGAAAAATCCACTTATGAATGTATATAGCTTAGAACTAATTTTTTCCCTTTGTTAATTCTTTGATATCAATGAGGTATTCTTCAGAAAATGTATGGACTGGTTGGTTGCATAAGGGCAGTTGTTATCTGGACAGAAAATTGTTAATGGTCAGGGATTTTCCACTAAAATATTTGCAAATATTCCTAGTCAAACATCAGTTTGGTTTCTTTTTGGGTTTTGAGCTTGCATTAGTCCATGTTCAGAACTTTAAAATTACCTTTGAATTTTTTAAACTTTTTATATCACTGGAACAGAAAGAGCATCTAAATTAAAGCTTCAAGCTAACTTTATTTTTCAAGTATTTCAGGAATTATACTTCTGAACTGAGATTTTATAAGTTGGCTGAGTATTTTCCTGTGTTAAAACGCTGTTATTGAAAATGGTCAACCAAGCCTATGTCGCCCAAAATAAAAACGGGGGAATTGTGGATAACTGGCTAGCTGAAAAAGTTCATAGACATAGTCCAGCTGGCTGGACAAAAATGCACATCGCTCTCAGCTTATCTGAAGTAAAGCAAAATACACTGTCTTTGGCTGTTCTTGTTACACAATAACAGGAAGATTTCGGTGGGAAAAGAATGTTGCAGGTGGGAACAGATAACTACAGAAGAGAAACTAGGGGCGGGCTTGGTATTTAGGCAACTAACCAATAATGAGCTTAACTTTTGTAATATGTATGAGCTAATTATAACAAGGCATAAAAGGTGACTGTAAGGGACAATAAACGAAGTCTGCTGATCACTCATATTGAGTGACTGTGTCTTCCCTCCGTCGCGATAGACATTTAAATTGCTGAAGCTGCTAAATGGCAGAACCAGGCCTTGTCCCTTGTATAGTCCTAATCCAAGGCTGGTTTAAAACCCAGTCAAGTTAATCAGTGGGAGAATAGAAAAACAGTAGATGATCAATTGTATACACAGGTGCTCTCAGAAGCAGTAACCCAGAAGCAGAGGAAACTGACCTTCCCACTGTAGGAATGTATTCTTTGAGGCTGGAATACATTCCTAACCCCAGAGCAGGACCTGGAGCTCCTCCAGAGGTTCCATCAGTCACTGTGGTAATGAGACATGAACCCTGGAAACAGGGAGATTTGGTTGCTTGGCAGAGTAAAATGCCGAGATTGAGAGATGATGCGGAAAGATGTGCACAAATGTTATCTGGAATTGTTATAGATTATACTCCTATCTGGAATGATATGAAACCTCTACTGAGAGAATTATTCCAAATGGAAGAGAGGTAAAGAATTATTCAAAAAGATAGAAAAATTACTCAGAGAAGACAAAGACTTAATCCTTGGCCAAAACAAGATCCTAATTGGCAGTCTCAATTAAATTCTAATACTTTAGGATGTTTGTTTGTGGAAATTCAGGACATATGCAATGGGAATGCCCACTTCACTCGACAGTCTCGGAACAAGGATCGATACCCCCACATCATCCATGTCCTCATTCTGAATAGACGAATAAGATTCTCAAGGAACTGCTGAGAGATGAATCCGGAAGGAATAGAGGTAAATGAGTACGGAAAAATTGCTGCAAAGGTAAATTAAATTCTATTTGATTTTTTATCAGAAGAAAACATTATTGTTAAAGATGTAGAAGGCAAGGAGGTGAAATACCTTTCTACACCCCTTCCAATTGTTTTAACTGGAAAAATTGCATGGGGAAGATTCGTATTTTCTCCTAATTCCCCTATATCATTATTAGGGAGAGACCTTTTGCAGGAATTTGGTACTCGGGTATCTCTAGTGCCTGACAGGATCCAGTTAATCCTTATGGGTTCTGAAATTGTGCATGTTTTAAAAAATTAAGAACCTCATTTTTAAATACCATTGGGATTGGAAGCAGTTCCCTGAGAAATGTAGAGTACCTCGAGTGAGGATTTAAGATTATTGCTGTCAGCAGAGCTGGTGGTAATAAAAACAAAAGGAGGGACTCCCCCCTCTATTAAACAATGTCCTATTGTTTCTGAAGAAATCCCAAGCATTCAAAAAAATTGAATTTTTCCTGAAAAAAGGAATTCTCAGAGAATGCCAAAGCCCTTATAATACCCCAATTTTACCTCTAAGTAAGCACAGAATAGATGAAGATGGGGATCCAAAGTATAGATTTGTTCAGGATCTCTGTGCGGTGAATGAGCATGTTGCCTCACCCGAAAGTTCCAGAGCCTAATTTAATACTTACTCAGATACCACCATGGGCAAACTATTATACTGTCTTAGATTTAACTGGAGCATCTTTTAGTATCCCTATAAGAGGAGAGACAATTTTTGCCTTCTCATGGCAAGGAAAGGAATTAACATGGACTCGATTACCCCAAGGGTTTACTAGTTCACCTACATTTTTTTCTCAAATTTTATCTAATGATCTTAAAGACTTAAATTTTCCAGGACATTCTACTTCGGTTCAGTATGTGGATGATCTTTTTAGCTAGTCATACAGAAGAAGAATGTATGAGAGACACTGAATACCTGTGTATACAACTTGCAAAAAAGGGATACCATGCATCTCTATCCAAATTACAACTTTGTCTATGACAGCTTATTATTCTTGTACTCTAGATCCAGTAATTAAAGGAACTCCCCTTTGTATACGGGCTATAGCAACTGCTGCTGAGTTAGTGGAAAGAACAGGGACTGTTGTCCTGGGACACCCCCTGACAGTATGTGTACCCCATGAGGTGGAAATACTTTTGAAACAATATGCAGAAAAAGTGCTTTCTCCACAAAGGGCACATCAATATGAAGCAGTGCTTTTACCTGCAGACAATGTGAAACTTGAAAGATGTAATAACCTTAATCCAGCTACATTACTGCCACTGCCTACAGAGGGAGAAAAAGATGATCACAATTGTGGACCAGTGGTAACCACGACGAGTAAGCCACAAGATGATTTAACAGATCAACCTTTAGATAATCCAGATTTGAGTCTTTTTACAGATGGATCATCATACTATGAAGACAGCTGGCGCTGTACCAGATACGCAGTTACCACAGAGTTCAAGTTTTATTGGCCGGACCTTTAGATCTCCCAATTCTAGGTGCACAAGGTGCAGAAATTGTTGCTCTCACTGAGGCTGCAAAATATGCACTTGGACTGTTGAGTTAACCTTTACACAGACTCTAAATATGCATTTGGAGGTTTTCACGCTACAGGTATGCTATGGAAAGAGCGTGGATTTCTTACCTCCTCAGGTAATACCACAGCACATAGAACTTTAATTAAAGGATTGTTAGAGGCAATACAACTGCCCACAGAATTGGCAGTGATTTATATAAAGGCCCATACCAACCGCCGAGACAATGTATCTCGAGGAAACGCCTTGGCTGATCAAGCAGCAAAAGCTGCCGCATGGCAAGTGATTTGAGCCATGACTGATTCTGACTGAACAGGATAAGGCTGAACTCCCAGATGTAACTCATCTCTACAAAGATCTACCTGAAGAAGACAGACAAACCTGGGAGAATTTGGGAGCACAACAATGTGATAGACAGTGGCTATTAGGAAGTAAACAGTAAATGCCAAAGAGGTATTTACTACCTGTCACTCGCTGGCAGCACAATAGATCTCACGGAGGACCAGAAAGTATTGCTCTCAAAATCCAACGATTGTGGGCAACACCTGGAATTTATGCAGCAGCCAAAAGAATTTGGGAGAGTTGTAGGCTATATAAAGAGTCTGCCTCTTAAAGAATGAGCACACTGCTGGGAAAGCGATTTCAGGTGACATATCCTTTTCAAAAGCTTCAGACTGATTATGCCAAAATGCTTAAAGTAATGGGGTTCACATACCTCCTTGTTATTGTTGATCAATTGTCAGGGTGGGTGGAAGCTTTCCCTACTCGGAAAAATGACTCAAAAGCAGTTGTTAAAGGTCTCTTAAAGGAAATTATTCCTAGATACGGAGTTCCAGAGGTAACCGATTCTGACAGGGGAGCTCATTTTTCTGCAGCTATATGAAAATAGATCTATCATTCATTAGGAATTTGATCACAATTACATACTCCCTATCATCCAGAATCCTCAGGACAGGTAGAGAGAACAAACAGAACTCTCAAAGAGAAATAAGTCAAATTTTGTAAACAGACTGGGTTAAAATGACATGAAGCTTTGAATTTAGTTTTATGGAATATAAGAAATACTCCCAGACAACCAACTGGAGTTTCTCTGGCAGAAATTCTCTTTGGAAGGATTATAGCGGTACGGGGAACTTATGTCCCAGCAAAGAAAGATTTGTTGGATGGAGATGAACCGGTAACCCAATATATATCATATTTGCAAAATTCTTTTTCGGACTTGAGAAACCATACATATTGGTATCAAGGAATTAAGATCTTGGTTCCCTAACCTATCAACATGGTTAAAGAAACTAATCATTATATTAACTATTATGATTTTTATAGTTCTGTCTGTGATTGTATTCGTGCAATGTTGTGTAACTTGTGTGACTGGCTTAGTAGCAAAAATACAAGAAAGGACTTGGAAATATGTTAGCTATTAAACTATTGCAGGTATGCAATGAAAAAACAAAAGGAGGGAATTGTTATAGAAAATGTATTTTGAATTAAGAAATTTAAAGTGCTGAAGCACTTTAAATGACATGGCACCCCAGAAAGAAATGAGTCAGACAACAGAACTCATTTCCAAAACAACCTCATAGACCAGGGGTCCTCAAACATTTTAAACAGGGCGCCGACATGCGGATGAAGTGGCAGGCAGTCATCTGCGGCTGCTTGGTTTCCTCCCCAACACCCAGCTGGGGGGGGTGGGGGGGTGGTGTCTGTAAATACTGGGGGACAGATTGAGGGGGGGGGGGGGAGGGGTGGTTCTGTAAATACTGGGGGACAGATTGAGGACCCTGGGTGGCTGTGTCCGGCCCACGGGATGTAGTTTGAGGACCCATGTCATAGACACTTGGGCCAAAGAACATGGTATTGAGTAGGGGTATATCACATTTCCCATTATGCACCAGCCTCTGGGAAAATCAAATGATGTAACTGACTGTTAAAGTCTACACTGAAAGCAATGGGTGGTGGAACTTTCAAACATTAGGATAAACATCTAGCAAAGGCTACCTGGTTGGTTAATACCACAGGATCTGCTACCCGAGCTGGTCCTGCCCAGTCAAAGCTTTTGTGTACTGTAGATGGGGATAAAGTTCCTGTAGTGCACCTTAAAAATATGTTTGGAAAAACAGTCTGGGTCATTCCTGCCTCAGGCACAGGCATTTGTGGGATTGCTTTTGCTCAAGGACCTGGGAGCGCTTGTTGGGTAATGTGGGAGGATGGGGAAGTTCGATGTGCGCCTCAAGGGGATTTGATTTTGGGTGAAAACAGCCAATGAATTGAATTGTGTGATGTTAATTGTTATATAACACTGTGTATTGTCACTTCTATATGCCAGTTGGTGCACTGGGCACCTTGCGGTGCCCATCTCCACCACTTTGGATTTGGAGATCTGAACCTGACTCCCTTCCAGTTGCCTACACCAACAAAGACTGATTTTAGTGAAACCAGATCAGCACAGCCATAATAGAATCATAATTTGCTTCAAGATGCAACAATCCAACACCTCGTACCATCTTCCCTGCCTTGAAAGACTGTTATAACAGATGGAGCCCAACATCATGGACTAAATGAACTCAATGGACTTGAGAGGCATGGTCCAGAGGCTGAGGGAATGATATCTGTGTGTTTAAGTTAAAAGACCAGAAAGGTGATGATGTACTGGAAAATGTAGCATGACATAAATGGTATGTCATAAGGGGTGGATACTGTCCTGGTTTCAGCTGGGATAGAGTTAATTTTCTTCTTAGTAGCAGGTGCAGTGCTGTGTTTTGGGTTTGGTGTGAGAACAGTGTTGAGAGCACACTGATGTTTTTGGTTGTTGCTGGGTAATGTTGTAGAAAAATGGCTGCAGAAGCATGACCATAGAATCCCTAAAGATCTGCACAATCCAGGCCTGGAATTAGAATAGGCCTGTAATTAGAATTGTGCTGAAGTTGTTGTGCTGAAATTAACGAGAAAGTAGCCTTGATCTATTCTTGAATCCTGAGACCAAGTAACTTTGTTGTGCTAACAGGCTGTGGCTGTAACAAGCTGCAGCTGTTAGGGAAGACAGATGCAAGGCCAAGGGATATAGGGAGTGGAATGGGAATAAAGGGAGTAGCAAAACGCAAGGCTGAAACATAGCTAACGCAAATAGCTGCATGGATAGAATGCTTGTTTTAATCATGATAATTAGTGGTGTGAGAACAGCGCGCGCTTAGGGGCTAATACCAATTATATTTTTGCTTTGGGAATATGCTTGTATATTGAGTCTATATAAGAAGTGTTAGAAGCCAATAAAGATGAGGAAGATGCATAACTCATATTGAGTAATTTCTTGACTCCGGCAGACCGCTCTCCCAACAATTGGCGCCTGAACAACGGGAAAACTGGAAAAACTCTGCCTTTGCTTTGTGACAGTGGGCTTTGCGAATTGGGAGTCGCTAGAGAGGAGTTCAAGCAGGAAGACGTCCGTAAGGAGTAAAGGCATCTGAATCCGGTATTGACGTCCTGCACGGACCTGCACCGGTAAGACCATTTTCCCCTCGATAATGGAAAGGGAGGCGGCACTCACGCTATTATCTGAGATTCTTGCTAAGCGAGAGGCTAGCGTGAGCACAAAGAAGCTCCATGAGCTATGTAGGTGGTCGAAGGAAAAAGGACTCTTAAAAGACTCGCAATTGATGTTTAGTGTGACTGAGTGGTGAGAGATCAGGGATTCCCTTTGGGATGCAACCCTTAGCGGCAGCAAGTCGGCCAAGGACTTGGGATCAACCTGGCAGGAGGTCATGAACCATTTATGATCAATGGATGCGGAGAAAAAGATGGCTATGGCTGCTTCAGACCTCCTCGGTCGGGAAACCGAGTCGTTGGAGTCTACCCGATTATTTGGTCAAGGCGTTCCACCTGCGAAAGGCATAATTGTGCCTATTAAAAAATCTGCGACAGAGCTATTACACCCGACACCGACACCAGAGGGTGCCGCTGCAACGGGTGCTCCAAGCCAACCTGAAAGCTACCGAGAGCCACCCCCCCGTGCTAGATGAGGAAGAGGGTACTAGAGCGGGTCCAAGCATGCCTCTGAATGAGAGCACAGAGTCCGATAAAGAAAATGAACCCACCCCAGCTGCAGCTGCCCCGATGCCCCATCCCCGAACAAAACCGTCCGACCGGACCCTAAACCGCTTGCTGCAGCAACTGAACGAATGCCATCTGCCTACTGGCAGTTGTGATGTTCAAGTCCTGACCCAGGAAGGCGTTATCCTCCAGCCTGCCACTTCCCAACGTCGTTGGTCTGGGGTTATACGAGAGGCTATATTGGAGGGAGAGTGGCAGGCTGCTTCCGCTGTTGCATGTCCGGTGCGGACCACCACATTACCAGATGGTTCAGCAGCCGCAGCGTGGAAACCTTTTGATTGTAAGTTTATGCAGCAGCTACGACAAGCTGTTACACAATATGGTTTGCAATCAGAACCAGTCAAACACTTGCTGAATTATTTGTTTGACTCTGAAATCATGACACCCAGTGACTGTACTTCGCTAGCCAGATTGCTTCTTACACCAGCACAGTATTTGCTTTTTGAAAGGGAATGGGAACGTTGCATAAGATTTTGATCCTTCACAGGGCCCAGGGGCACCCCCTGTGTGATGTTAAAGAGGACATGCTATTAGGTCGTGACATTTATGCCGACCCTAAGGTACAATTAACGTTTTCCATGGAGATGCATAATGCCTCCGCCCTGTCTGCAAAACAAGCCCTGACACTTGTCCCATCGGAACACAAGGCCCCTTCCTTTACAACAGTCAAACAGGGAGCAACGGAGCCATTTGACAGTTTTGTGAACCGGCTAGTGCAAGCCTTGGACAAAAACCACAGTATAACGGAGGATCTTAAAGCACAAATGCTCCGGATGCTAGCTTTTGAAAATGCTAATCCAAGGGCCAAGACGATTCTGTCCACCCTTCCCCGAACAGCTCCGGTGGAGGAAATGCTGGAATGAATGGTAAACAGCGCAACTGCCCAGCAAGCCGCCTTTGTCTCTGATGCTGTAAGTTCCGCTGTATCTACAGCCATGCAAACCCATACCCAGGCGCTGGCAGCTGTCCTCAAACCTGCAGTACGACTGCGAACCAAACAAAAAAGTCATCTCGGACCTTGTTTCCGCTGTGGTGGGAAAGGTCATCAATGCCGTACCTGCTCGGTGTCTGTATGGTGTGACCATTGCCAGACTAACTCTCATGCTTCTAAAGTCCGTTGGCGATTGGGAAACTGCAAACAGAGCGCGAACGGCAGCCGCGTGCAGACAAAAGTGGTCCCGCCAACCCAGGGCCCGGCCTCCCAGCAACCCGGGGTAGCTTGGGAATCGACTTGGCGACAGCAGTAGATGTCACTCTGTTTGACACAACACCACAAAAGATTCCATCCACAACCTTTGGCCCGATACATTCCTCGTGTTGACAATTCGGAGCTCTCTTAATAGGCCGATCTTCAGCTGGACTAAAGGGTATCTTTGTAATACCGGGGCTAATTGATGCTGATTATACAGGACAGATTGTTTTCGTGGCTTACACGTTATATCCACCTCTCCACATACCACAGGGAAGCAAAATTGCTCAATTAGTTCCCCTGCAAAATTTCACACATAGAGTATGTGCACCACCTCCTGACTCTTTACTGAACCGTGGGAATAGAAACTTTGGATCTACAGAGGAACTTGTATACTTCACTATGTCAATGAACTGGCCAGAAGCTAGAGTCACATTACGAAGAGGAAATGAATCTTGTACCTTTGTTGCACTCTTTGACACAGGAGCTGATGTGACTATCATCACCCGACAGCTGTGGCCTAAACATTGGCCTACTAGACTGGCTACAGGAGGAGTCAGCGGCATCGGAGGCATCTCACTGCCACATACTAGCATAGAGCCAATCATTATTCAAGTGGAAGACAAAATAGCATCAGCACATGTAATGATCTTACCTTTACCAGATGGCATCTCTGCCCTCATTGGCCGCGAAATAATGACTCAGTTGGGAGTAGTGTTAACTACCCCTGGTACGATTTTCTGGCAGCGGCCCCTGCAGGGCAGCCTCCCATCCTAAAACTCACCTGGATTACAGATGAGCCTGTCTGGGTGGAGCAGTGGCCGCTACAAAAGGAGAAGCTGCAGATAGCACATGAGTTAGTACAAGAACAACTAAATGCTCACCATATTAAGCCATCAACCAGCCCTTGGAACACCCCCATCTTTGTTATACCAAAAAAGTCTGGAAAGTTTCGCTACTTCATGATTTACGCAAGGTGAATGAACAAATGCAAGCTATGGGAGCGCTCCAGCCCGGATTACCAACTCCTACTATGATACCTAAAGACTGGGCCTTATTAATTGTAGACCTGAAGGACTGTTTTTTTACCATACCATTACATCCAGCAGATACACCGCGCTTTGCCTTCACCTTGCCAGCGATTAACAAGGATCGACCAGCTCACCGTTACGAATGGGTAGTCCTTCCACAGGGAATGCGCAACAGCCCCACCATGCGTCAACTTTTCGTTGCTGCAGCATTACAACCCTTACGTCGACAGTGGCCGCGTGCTCTCATTTATCATTACATGGATGATATTTTAGTAGCTCAACAGCAACCCTTTACGGAACAGAACCTACAACAACTTATGCAAACACTTGGACAAGCAGGATTACAAGTGGCACCAGAAAAGGTTCAAAAGCAATCTCCGTTCAAATACTTGGGATGGAAGATTAATGACAGCATGATAACGCCACAGAAAAACACCATTACCACTGAGATCAAAACCCTTACTGATGCGCAGACACTGATGGGGGATTTGCAATGGGTACGTCCCCTCCTGGGCATTACTAATGAAGATCTAGCTCCCCTACGGCCTCTATTACAAGGCACAGATGCAGCTAAATCCATTCAACTCACTAATGAACAACAGAAATGTATACAACATCTTGGGCACCTAGTATCAGCGCAATGGGCAGCTCGACGAGGCGTTACCCTTCCCTTCCAACTATTGGTGGTTTCTCGCCCTGTCTCTGTTTTTGCTGTTATCATGCAGTGGCAAAAGAAAAAAGGGGGACCTCTTCCATGTCTTGGAATGGATATTTTTATCCCTTCAACCTAAGAAAACAGTTCAGACTCGTATGGAAGCAATGGCCAAAGTCATTCAAAAAGGTCGTGATAGGATGATAGCTATTTCAGGGGAAGAACCATTTAGTATTCACCTGCCAATGAAGGGAGCAGACCTAGAATGGGCCTTGCGAAACTCTGCTGCTCTACAATTGGCACTCTTAGGATATACTGGACAGATATCACGAGAACAACTAAAGGGGAAAGATATCCACCTTTTGAGAACGTATTCATGGATGGAAATGCCTAAGCATTCATCTGTTCCGCTTCAGGATGGTCTTACAGCATTCATGGATGCAGGCAAGGCTAGTCAAAGGGCTGCTGTGGTCTGGAAGGAAAAGGAACTCTGGCAGCAACACATTATTGTTGCCCACCCTAAAGATAATTTAGACATTGGAGCTGCTTGCAGTTTGTTGGGCTATGGCAAACTGGCGCACGGTGGCGCTGAACATTGTCACCGATTCACTATATGTGGCAGGAGTAGCTCAAAGGATAGAGGATTCACTTTTGAAAGAAGTAGCAAACCCACGACTAAATGAGTTATTCCAACAACTTCAAAGAGCTACAAAGCAGAGGACTGCGCCATATTGTGTCATCCATATCAGAAGCCACAAATGGCAGGAAGGCTTAGGTTCTTCTGGTAATCACAGAGCAGATCAATTGGTTAGCCTGACATGAACTGCACCCATCAATCAATTTGAAGCTGCACGAATCTCCCACACTCAGTTCCATCAAAATGCTAAGGGATTAAAAAGACAATTTCGACTAACACATGCTGAGGCACAGGGTATTGTTAGGAGTTGCCCGCAGTGCAGTCACCATGGTCCTGGCCTAGGGATGGGGGTCAGTCCCTGAGGTCTGAGGGCATTAGAGGTCTGGCAGATGGATGTCACTCATGTTCCTGAGTTTGGCAGGTTGAAATATGTACATGTCACGGTAGACACCTATTCAAAATTTATTTGGGCAACTGTACAATCTGGAGAAAGAGCCTTGCATGTGTGTAAACATCTAACAGCCTGTTTTGCTGTCATGGGAGTCCCAGAACAGATTAAGACGGACAATGGTCCTGCCTATGTCAGTCAAGTCGTGCGGAGATTTCTTATCACGTGGGGAGTACAGCATAAGACTGGAATATCTCATTCTCCCACGGGACAAGCCATCGTCGAAAGAACAAACAGAACGTTGAAGAATTATCTGCAGAAATTTGCGGCCTTTACAGACCCAAAAGAGTGCCTACACAGAGCCTTGTTTGTTCTCAGTCACCTGTGTGTGTTTGGAGACAACTCAGAGCCCCCAGCTATCATTCACGCTACTTGTGTTAATACCGGAGCCCCAAGAACTGAATTATCTGTCTATTATCGAAATCCGTGGTCAGGGGAATGGGAAGGTCCTGCCCCTGTTTTGTTCAATGGTCAAAGTTATATGTGTGTTTCTACCCCTACAGGTCCAGTGTGGGTACCCAGTAAGTGGACACATGCTGAAACCAGTAGTCATAAAACTGGAACCGGAAGCTTGCCAGCGGGAGCTACAGTGGTGGCAAATGGCCACACAGCCCCTGGCGTTGGAGGCATCGCTACTGTTACAGAAGAGGATAGTTTGGGCCTCCCCAAGGGATGCATGTGACCAACTACGGGCAGAACTAGAGAACAAAGCTCCGTACTATTCCCTAAATGCCTGTGATTGCGGACGAAGGGAATGTGGCTGGGTTCTATTACTTCGTGGCTTATGTAAACTTGAATGGTGGGTCTCTGAATATACCTTGCAAACGGGTTTAGGGTGTTTACAATGTAAATGGAAAGCTAGAGAGAGGAATCCTTTGTGGGAATTGCGAGAATGGATTAGAGGAAACCACCAGTTTGCCCGAGATCTGTTTGCCCTGTTTGAAGCTACTGAAAACACAAATCAAGCACAGTGGCAGTGGCGGGTTTGCAGATATTTGGACGGCCTCAGGCTGCAACGCCAGACTAAAATTATAAGTAGGGAGTGCGGTAAAAGTATTTTTATACTTCGACAATATGCTGTCCCTGCTAATAAGTGGAGGAAGGCCCAGAATGAGTGGGCAAGGAGAGCTCACAGAAAGTAACGTTTCTGTAGGATTAGACATGCTCAGATGGTGGACTTGGTTTATGGTCTTGATGAATATGTTACCTGTTGGCCAAGGTATTTTTAACATCTTGCCTAGGACAAACATATGGGTGACATGGGCAAATATTACAGGGGTAACAGACTTTTGTTTAAGTCTGCAACAAGCAGACAACCCTTTTAGAATTTGTTTAATTGGTATTCCCTTGCAGGAGAATGAAACAGATTTTGATGTTTTTTGGAATGTTATGACTGTGAATCTGACTTCCATTGAAAGGGAAACATGTCTGAGTCCGAATGGGCAATTTGTTTGGCCTTCTATGCGTAATGCAGCATGGCAGAAGACAGTTATTGAGAATTTAAATCAGCCACATCATTTACCGTTGCAGGAGTTAGACCTATTGGGTAGCATTGTGCCCGTTGAATATGTTAATGTAACTGCAATGGGAATGCCAGAATGTGACGACACAGTACCACCACTTCAACCCGTGAATGGCACTGGAGTAATTTGGTTTGGTGACCCGTGGTAGTTGTGGCCAGCACGTCAAGGTGAACGGGGGTTTTATACAGGGTTTCAAAATCTAACCAGTTCACCTATTTGGGGTGAATTGAAAACTGGAGGCTTCCATGTAAATGTATCAGGGGGTTATCAGTTGCCACCGGGAGTCTTCTTGATATGTGGGGACAGAGCGTGGCCAGGGATTCCTTTGTATCCTGTCGGTGGACCATGTTATTTAGGGTGTTTGACTTTGTTTGCTCCACATATGAAAGACTTATTGAAAATGATTCCACAATCTCATAGATCACGGAGGGCACTGCGCACCTTTGATGAAACATGTAATGACCGAGTAGATCTGCAGTCTGTAACAGCAAATGTCTTAGCCTCTATATTTATGCCAGGAGCAATGGCTGCATCAAATGCTAAGAATATACGAAGGTTAGCGTGTTGGGGAGAGAAACAATTTAATCTTACATCGCATATTTTTTTAAGTTCGTTATTGCTTGATGTAGATAGTGTTAGGCATGCTATGTTACAAAATAGAGCTGCAGTAGACTTTTTGTTATTAGCACATGGACACGGTTGTGAGGATTTTGAAGGGATGTGTTGTATGAACCTTTCCGATCATTCCATATCGATGCACGAGAAGTTGTCACAACTGCAGGGAAACATGAAGCATATTCTTGCTGATGATAATCCCTTTGATGAATGCTTGAGAGGACTGGGAATAACAGGTTGGTTAAAGACGTTATTGATGGAAGGAATACGCTTTGTTATAATCATTATTGTAATGCTTTTAGTTTTTAGCTGTGTTTTTTCCTGTTTAAAGAGAGTAGTTTTTAACATAACCAATCAGGCCTGGCTTGTGCAAAAAAAAGGGGGAATTGTAGAAGAATGGCTGCAGAAGCGTGGCCATAGAATCCCTAAAGATCTGCACAATCCAGGCCTGGAATTAGAATAGGCCTGTAATTAGAATTGTGCTGAAGTTAACGAGAAAGTAGCCTTGATCTATTCTTGAATCCTGAGACCAAGTAACTTTGTTGTGCTAACAGGCTGTGGCTGTAACAAGCTGCAGCTGTTAGGGAAGACAGGTGCAAGGCCAAGGGAGATTGGAAGCGGTATGGGAATAAAGGGAGTAGCAAACTGCAAGGCTGAAACATAGCTAACGCAAATAGCTGTATGGATAGAATGTTTGTTTTAATCATGATAATTAGTGGTGTGAGAACAGCACGTGCTTAGGGGCTAATAAACAATTATATTTTTGCTTTGGGAATATGCTTGTGTGTCGCGACGGAGGGAAGACACAGTCACTCAATATGAGTGATCAGCAGACTTCGTTTATTGTCCCTTACAGTCACCTTTTATGCCTTCCTATAATTAGCTCATACATATTAAAAAAGTTAAGCTCATCATTGGTTAGTTGCCTAAATATCAAGCCCGCCCCTAGTTTCTCTTCTGTCGTTATCTGTTCCCACCTGCAACATTCTTTTCCCACCAAAATCTTCCTGTTATTGTGTAACAAGAACAGCCAAAGACAGTGTATATTTGCTTTACTTCAGATAAGCTGAGAGCAATGTGCATTTTTGTCCAGCCAGCTGGACTATGTCTATGTGACCCTTTTCAGCTAGCCAGTTATCCACAATTCCCCCGTTTTTATTTTGGGCGACATAGGCTTGGTTGACCATTTTCAATAACAGCGTTTTAACACAGGAAAATACTCAGCCAACTTATAAAATCTCAGTTCAGAAGTATAATTCCTGAAATACTTGAAAAATAAAGTTAGCTTGAAGCTTTAATTTAGATGCTCTTTCTGTTCCAGTGATATAAAAAGTTTAAAAAATTCAAAGGTAATTTTAAAGTTCTGAACATGGACTAATGCAAGCTCAAAACCCAAAAAGAAACCAAACTGATGTTTGACTAGGAATATTTGCAAATATTTTAGTGGAAAATCCCTGACCATTAACAATTTTCTGTCCAGATAACAACTGCCCTTATGCAACCAACCAGTCCATACATTTTCTGAAGAATACCTCATTGATATCAAAGAATTAACAAAGGGAAAAAATTAGTTCTAAGCTATATACATTCATAAGTGGATTTTTCAATAGTTACATACAGATTTACACACTAAGCCATAATGGCTTGTAGGTGATACACACAAGAAGAGTACGTTGCTTATCTGTCTGAATGTCTATGCTAAATTTGACAACTATGCCACAAGCCAAGCCTACATGGGTGCTGTATGTTATGCACGTTCCTTAACAAACAGAAGTATAATAGACAGATTCCCAAGATCTAGTCCCCAACCTAATTATATTATTTTGTAGCCAATTAAGGAAAATAACACAAATGTGCATATCTACGTGTGCACACACCTTTTAGTTCAGAACCAATCTGTGATAAAAGGCCTTAGCCTTATGGCATCATCGAATCTTAATGAGTACAGTAATTAAAAATGCAGTCTTACTGTAAGTGCGATTTATGCTGACATTCCCTCAAATGCTACACGTGAGTATTTCTCACTCAACTGCCTCAAGTGAAAATAGTAGTATTTGTTAATATGTATTAAAAAATCATTAATTCTCTACAATAGCAGTTGACTTCCATAACACTATGTAAGCAAAAGAGGCTTAAGATGGGTTTTCTGAATACTAACAATTAATTTTAGACTGTCTAAACTCAGGTCTTGAAAGATTTCACTCTGCCAGACATAGAAACACTGTTGCACTCCAGTTGTGATATCCCTTTTCCCAAGTTGTCACATGCACACCTCGCTCAAGTAACATTATTGTTAAGGTTTCTCTCTGCTACATAAAAGCATATTGCACTTGTAGACATAAAAGACAGCATCCTTACTTAGATTACTACCTTATTACCTCATAACTCTTAGTATACCTTGTATCTCTGATTTCATCACTTCAAAAATTCACCAGGAGCAGATAAAACCACAGCATCAGACTAAACTACACCTTAACTGCTGATTCAAATAAAGGCATTCTCTTCAGATATGCCTAATGCTTACAATAATTTTGGCTGGTTTTGATCAAAAAACTATTATTACAATAATGATCAAAAATAATAATCCCGTTTGCAAAATGCCTTTAAGCCAGCCTCCTAGTCCCAACCAATTTCCACATTCAGAATACAGCATAAATACAGAATACAGAATAAATTATCTCCATCAAGGCAAAAAGGCTTCTTTTTAAACACAGAGATGTTTGCTAGTTCAAAGCAGAAACCCATTCCTTGTAGGTGACATCGGGAGCACTTTTTTTTTTTTTTTTTTTTTTTTTTTTTTGATGGGTTTGCAATCAATTCTGTATTTTTCCTTGAGAAGCTTAAGCTGTTCCACTTGTTTCAGGAGTGTTTCCAACTCTGAGTTGTCAAATAGGTCCGTATTTCCCAAAAATATCATACATTTCCTCTGCTGTGATTTTATACGGCAGGTTCCGAATATAGAGGATCCGATTGACCTCTGGGGGCAGCCAGATGTTAGCTCGCTTGGCCGCTTGCATCGCCATGGCGCCGATTGGATGGGGGGGGGTTGCCGCCTTGGAGAGAAACCGCGGCCGGGAAGGGGCCTGCCGGGCCGTGCGCTGCCGCTCGCCGCTGCCGCGGGGGTCCCGGATGCTATCCCATACGCTAATAACCCGGGTAAATCCTTTTTACAATCTATGTCCTGAATGCTCCGCTTTTCTAAAAAGCATATGAGCGAATCATACGTCGCTTGTCTCTCCATACCTTCGTCAGCACTGTTGCAGCCTTTGCGAGACTTCGGCGACGCGTGGCCGGCGGGACCCTCTGTAGGTGCTCCCGGGTGTGGGGACTGTGCCCTTCCGCCTCCTGCGCTGCTTTCAGGACCGGTACCCGAATCTCCGTCGAACCGTGGCTCGCAGGTTCAGCCCTCTCTAGGGTCCCTGTTCGGGCGCCATTTGTCGCGACGGAGGGAAGACGCAGTCACTCAATATGAGTGATCAGCAGACTTCGTTTATTGTCCCTTACAGTCACCTTTTATGCCTTCTTATAATTAGCTCATACATATTACAAAAGTTAAGCTCTGCAGGAGCGGTCTGCAAACTGGGACCATGCGCGGCAATCAGTTAGCTGAGGGGAATTTGCTCGAGCTTGTCTAGACAACAATTAACATGATGAGGCATGTTTGCAGAGCACAGGGGGGTGGGAGACGGCTGGCGCCAAGGAAAGGTAACACCTTGCTGTTAATTGATGGCAGCTAACCACCAATCGGGGATTGCCTAGTATGCAAGGCTTAGCTTCAAGAACCAATCTGTTTAAAACGCGCAGCTTCTGAAAGTGTATATAAACTGGTGCTTCTGTACAATAAATTGACATTTGCTTGCATCAAGCTGCGTCCCGTCTCTTCATTCGCCGCAAATTGGTGACCCCGACGTGATGCGTTTAAGGATCTAACGTGAAGGGTTCTCGAATCGCCTATCTGAGCGACATGCAGCGAATCCCACAGAACTTTGAATGATCTGCTGAAAGGAAGCAGGAGCCGGCAGAAATCCCTCCGGAGTTGAGAGGTGAGCTGTGGGAAATCCGTAATGGGGAATCAGGCTTCGTCCCCAGAAAGAGACGTATATGGACTCATGAAGGGTCTTCTAGTCAGATCAGGGAGTCCGTGCCTCAGTTTCCTCAAATGGTGACCCCTATGGTGGTGTCCCGAAGCCTTGGAAAAATAAGGACGGAAAAAAGACAGCTCGTGGAAGAGGGCTGCGTTCCGGAGGAGACGGCTTGGCTGAACTTGCTGTCTGGACCAGGCGGACAACCTAAACCCCGAGGATAACACCTGTATTCATCGAGACAGGTGAGCAGCCAAGAAACTTTAGAGACTTTGAAAGAATGAAAGTGTGTACATACAGCAGCCAATTGTATGATGCTGCCGCGGAGGGGAGCTCCGTGTCGGGAATGCATTTAGCATCTTGGTGGCAAATTCTGACTACTCTTTGCCAAGTGTGGACTAATTCTACTAACGGTGCTAAACCAGGGGAAGCTGTAAATTCCACCGACAGCACGACTCTTCTCAAGACACCGTCAGTGATGGCGATTCTGTCCACACCTCCTCTGCCCCCAAAGCTTCTGTCACTGATTGCAGCGACCCTCACAACACAGGACCAAGCACGGGAACAGGACAACTCGGACAATGATTTTATTGACACTGATAAACCTTTTGATCCAGGTCCTATAGATCTGGAAAAGGAGCTAGACCTTTCCCCCACCCCCTTGTCTCTCCTGATGCATTGATTGTATTTTTGGGGAGGGTGAAAGGGAGTCTGAGGGATTGGTGGCAGGAATGCAAGTGGGAAACACTTAAGTGATGGGATTTGGGAGTCGCTATGGCATGTTCAGTATTTTGTCAGACAAATCAACCTGCAGAGTGGCAGCCTGTGCAATACGAGGCTGTTAAAGGGTTAAGCAAAGCAGTGCGGGAAGGGAGGATTCATAATATATTTGCTGTGTCCCTTCTTAAAGTAATTGCAGAGCCTATACACTCACACTGCATGATTGGAAGTCATTGCTTTGTATGGTACTAACTGATACAGTATATGATGTGGTTATTTGATTTTTGTGAGCTATGTGTAGTGGCCTTGATTGAAAACCTTAATCGGGGAATTGCTGTTAACTATGAGCAGTTGGCTGGAGAAAATTAATTGTGCCGATTCTGTGACTCAGGCAAGGTATCCCAGGGACAACTGTTTGCAAATGAATGAGATGGCTATTAAGGCAGTCGGGATGCGGGAGTCTTGCCACAGTCTTGCAGGGTCCTAGAGAGTCGCTAACTTTAATACTAACTTGATTGATTGGCTTCAGAATATTTTGCAACAAGTCGAACATCAGGAAGCTCAAGGGATGCTTTTAAAACAACTAGCTGTGATAATGCCAATGAAAATTGTAAATGGGCAGCTTTCACAATCGCAACCCCAACATGTGTCAAATGATTGTAACGCAGAACTCACAGCAGACTGTAATTCTCAGGCTGAGTTCTGGAATGCAGCATAACAGATTTTTGCTTCTCTAATCTCTTCTGTAAGAACAGTACACGCTTTTAACTTGCTTAGTAAATTAGGCTGCTGGCTTGCTAAACAAAGTAATACTACAAATAATATTTTTTTTTTCTGGCTTATTAACAGATGTTGATTCTGCCCATCATATGTTGCTACAGAACCGAGTTGCTATTGATTTTTATTATTAGCACAGGGACACAAGTGTGAAGACTTTGATAGGATGTGTTACAGTGAATCTGAGTGACCACTGCGAGTTAATTTACAAAAGTATACAAAACTCAAAAGCCTTAAAACAAAGATGTGCAACAGAGCCAGGGGCGGGATGCCTTTGGTCTCTTCTCACGGCTGGGAAACTTTGGGCCATGACTCGAAAGTATTACAGGATTTATTATAATTACCTTTAACCACCTTATTGATGTTTGCCTTATGTCTCCCATGCTTTTTTTTCTGTATTCAGTGTTTAGTTGATTGTAACATAAATCAGGTCATGGTCACCCAGCTACATACACCCTTTGCCTCCTTGCAACTAACAAGCAAAAAAGGGGAGGATAGAGAATGTCTGAGGAGATATACAGGAGAGGAAAATGGGGAATGGCTGACCTAACAAGAGATGAGAGAACAGCTAGGTATTGTGAAGGAGAATAGGAAAGATAAACATGGTTATCTAGTGTTTAATAGGTGTCTGCATGCTTGTAGAGATATATAGCTATGTAACTGCATGAATGATTCCTGCCCTGAGCCTGGTGGAGCATACAGCTTCGGTTTGCGTCCTGGCTCAGAGATGTAAATAGGGGCTTCTTTGTTATGGTAAAAGTCTTTCTCTTTGCATAAAGAAGAGAGGGAATGAAGGGAATGACCCCAGAGGTATGTTCAGAGAAGGCATGCTATGTTTCGAACTTTTTGACTGAACCAGTTCTTGTTTGGTGTGCCCTTCCACCTATGTATAATGTTAATCCAAAAGAAGATGATATTGTTTACACTTTGAATGTCGATCATTGTCTTTCTGTAGATGTTAATGTAGTGGGAGGCTGTGATGGGAACGTGTCGCAGCCGTTCTTCTCTTATCCGGAGTAACAGCAGGGAAAGCATTAGAGTTAAATCACTTTGTTTGGTAGGCAATTAAGAATGCAAGTCAAAATTGCCACTGCTTTTTGTTGTTGGTTCAAGGACATGGCTGTGAGGATTTGGATGGTATGTGCTGCGTGGATTTTAGGCGCCCCATTGCAGCAACATGTTATCAAAATCTGAGAAAATTTCAGCCTTTTTGGCATTCATTCAATCAATTGGCAGTATTGTTTGTTTGCTATTACCTTGGTTGCTGTCATGTTTGCAAGGGCCCTGCAGAACATGGCAAACCTGGCACTAGCTGTTCAAAAACAAAAAGGGGAAATTGTAAAATTGTATGGAATAGAGACAGTGGGTTATTTTGACATTGATAATACGTCTTAGTTGGTTTTTTATTTGTTCTATTACTTATACCTTGTTTTTACTTGTTCGGTTCCAAAGGTTCTTTTTGTGCAACAGGAAGGGGGAGATGCAGGAGCGGTCTGCAAACTGGGACCATGCGCGGCAATCAGTTAGCTGAGGGGAATTTGCTCGAGCTTGTCTAGACAACAATTAACATGATGAGGCATGTTTGCAGAGCACAGGGGGGGTGGGAGACGGCTGGCGCCAAGGAAAGGTAACACCTTGCTGTTAATTGATGGCAGCTAACCACCAATCGGGGATTGCCTAGTATGCAAGGCTTAGCTTCAAGAACCAATCTGTTTAAAACGCGCAGCTTCTGAAAGTGTATATAAACTGGTGCTTCTGTACAATAAATTGACATTTGCTTGCATCAAGCTGCGTCCCGTCTCTTCATTCGCCGCAAAGCTCATTATTGGTTAGTTGCCTAAATACCAAGCCCGCCCCTAGTTTCTCTTCTGTAGTTTTCTGTTCCCACCTGCAACATTCTTTTCCCACCGAAATCTTCCTGTTATTGTGTAACAAGAACAGCCAAAGACAGTGTATTTTTGCTTTACTTCAGATAAGCTGAGAGCAATGTGCATTTTTGTCCAGCCAGCTGGACTATGTCCATGTGACCCTTTTCAGCTAGCCAGTTATCCACACTTGTGTATCGAGTCTATATAAGAAGTGTTAGAAGCTAATAAAGATGAGGAAGATGCATAACTCATTGAGTAATTTCTTGACTCCGTCGGACCCCTCTCCCAACATAATGTTTATACTAAATCAAGGACTTTTCAATTTCTCAGGCCCTGCCATCCAGAGGGCTGGAGTGGCACAGGAAATTGGGAGGGGACACAGCCAGGACAGCTGACCCAAACTAGCCAAAGTGGTATTCTATACCATAGGATGTCATGCTTGATATATAAACTGGGGGGGTGGGAGCGGGTGGTTCGCTAGGGCCTGCTGATCGCTGTTGCTTAGGACTGGCTGGGCATCAGTGGTGAGCAGCTGTATTGTGCATCACTTGTTTTCTTTCCTCCTTTCTTTTTGGATTTCATTCCTCCCCCAGCCACCTTTTCATTATATCTGCTACTGTTGTTGTTATTATTATTGTTCTTTCATTTTTAGTTTATTTCCTTTATTAAATTGTTCTTATCTCAGTCCTTGAGTTTTATATCCATTTCCGATTCTCCTCCCCATCCCTCTGGATGAGGAGCAAGTGAGCGAGCAGCTGCATAGTACTTAATTACTGGCTGGGGTTAAACCCCAAAACTCCTATAATTACTTTTGAAGACTGCTCTCCACCCTTGAATAGAACATGCATGTTTCCATCCCTTTGTTTTCATGAAGCACTTCTCTCAACCCCTTGCTCTTCATCACATTGTTTAACTTGGTTATTGATTTATTAGAGAGAGACTAACAGGTCAAAAAGAAAGTTCCTTTGTCAGTTGTCATGATTTAACCCCAGCTGGCAACTGAGCACCACACAAGCACTCACTCACACTCCCCGCATCGAGATGGGGGAGAGGAACGGAAGAGTAAAAATGAGAAAACTCGAGGGTTGAGATAAAGGTAGTTCAATAGGTAAAGCAAAAGCCGCACACGCAAGCAAAGCAAGGAATTTGTTCACCACTTCCCATGGGCAGGCAGGTGTTCAGCCATCCCCAGGAAAGCAGGGCTCCATCACGCGTAATGGTTCCTTGGGAAGACAAATGCCATAATGACAGATGTTCCCCCCCTTCCTTCTTCCTCCTCCATGCTGAGCATGGCATCATATGGTATGGAATATCCCTTTGGTCAGTCAGGGTCAGCTGTCCTGTCTGTGTCCCCTCCCAACTTCTTGTGCACCCCAGGATGACTCACTGGTGGGACAGTGTGAGGAGCAGAAAAGGCCTTGATGCCATGTAAGCACTGCTCAGCAATGACTAAAATGTCCCTGTGTTACAGATTTGCTAATAAGTTAAGATTGATTGACTTTATTTGATTGATTATTTGATTTTATAAAATCATTTTATAGAATAGAAATATAGAAGGATAAGAAATATATTTTAATGAAACTTATAGTTGCACAGTAAAAGCTGCTATGAGATCCTCTGTATAGTCCCGTACCAAGGCCAGAAAAATGGGCTAGAATCATTGTTAAAACTTAGGAAATAAATTTAGGGTTTGAAAGGTTTTTTTGTAGCTAACTAGTCTTCCGTATGTAGAAAGTGTATTGAAATGTCAGAATATAGGATTAATGGAAACTGGGGAGAGTCGACTGGAACAGCTTGTAGTTACCTGCCAAGAAACCGTGAACTTTAGTAAAAGGTAATTCCGGCAGGGGGAGATCGCGACCACCGACTCATATACCACCTACCCAAATCGTACCCCAGACCCATTTCTAGACTTTTCTAAGCCCTACTGCGCAGAATCGGATATGGGAGGAGAATATGTTAATGATTTACGGAAAATATTATGGTTATGCATGAATACTCAATGAATATGTATGAATACATTCTATATATGGTGTCTGATTTTGAGACTTGGTGTGCGTTGATCGTGAGAGGACTCACTCACGCACCCGGCCGTCAATAAAGAAGTGTCTGCTTATCTACATCACATTGGTGTCGATAAGTTCTTCATTCTGAGATTTCGGTAACAGTTTTTGGCGACCCAGATGGGACCTCGCTGAAGGAGACGGAAGGAGTCGGGGACCCGATCAGTTCCAGCCGGCACCGAGGATTTCTCGGGGATACCCATCAATCCCCGATCCGTAAAGCTCTTCGCGACGTTCCCTGGATTTTGGTAAGACACTTCTTTTTCTAATTGTAGTAAGTGGGTTAGAGTCCCACTATAAGAAGTGTATTGTAAGGAGTGGGTTAGAGTCCCACCAGTGGGTTTGAGTCCCACTGAGTAAGTTAAGGAGTGGGTTAGAGTCCCACCAGTGGGTTCGAGTCCCACTGAGTAAGTCTGCCTGTCAGACGTGGTGAAAGCTGCGCAGGGTTAGACTAAAAGGATCCTTGTGGAAATGGAAGCCTAGGCGTCTGCCTGTAAGACCTAAGCAAAAGCTATTGCAGGGTTGGACAAAAGTGGAAACAAGAGAACCTATATGCTATAGTGTTCTCTAAGGTAGTGCCTCTAACAAGAAGTTAGAAGGGGTTTTTTTTTGATACGGAATTGTTTATTGTGTCTGTGTATTGAGAAGAAAATTAAGAACTGTATAATATTGTGTTTTATATCTTTGTTTTAAAGTAATTGTGGAAAAGTGTGAGTGTGGCTGTAAGGGTGAGACGTGCAATTGAGCACGAAAGCGAGTGTGGAGTGTGGATCCGTGGATCAGAGTGACAGAGTTGAATAATTGTGTAATATATTGTGAGTGATTACACTATGGCATCTAAGTTAACTCGGTTGTTTAAAAGTAAAAGCATGGGTAATCTTATGGTAAATGACAAAATCCCGAAAAATTCTCCATTGGGATGTTTGTTGGCACATTGGGGAGATTTATATGAGGATTTGCCAAAGAGCCAGATGATTGAGTATTGTAATAATTGGTGGCCTCTGTATAGATTTGAAAATCAGGAAAAGTGGCCCATGAATGGGACACTGAATTATAACACTTTTCTGCAGTTAATGTTGTACTGTAAAAGGGAAGGAAAATGGAGTGAAATGCCATATGTGGATCTGTTCTTTTACTTGAGACAGAGAAAAGACTGGCAGGATGAATGCAAGTTAACTGTTGGAAGTAATTTCGTAATGGCTATAACTGCTGATAATAAGAAAGTGAAAAAGTGTTGTTTAACTTGTGAGATCGGGAAAGGTTGTTTAAAGAAAAGGATTGTTACTGAGAGTGATGACGGACCAGAGTTAGATATATCCCCTCCTAGGAGAGAAAGGAACCAGGGTCGAGAATCTAGGGCACAAGAACAGGCGATTGAACCGGATAGCAGTGGAACAGGAGATGTGGAAGAGAGATTATCGGAGATTGTAATTCATACTCCTGTTTCACGGAGAACTCGGCAACAGACACAGACAATAGCTCCCCTCCGACAGGGAGTTGGTAGTGATGGACCGGTATATGTGAAAGTACCTTTTACAGCTACAGATTTGATGACTTGGAAACAGGTAGCAGGAGATTATAGAGAAGATCCTGAAAAAGTGGGCAGGGTGGTAGATACTATAATCAGAACGCAGAATCCAGATTGGAGTGATTTACAAGTTATTCTGGATAATTTGTTAGATGAAACAGAGAAGCAAATGGTATTAAAAGCTGGTAAAGCACAGGCAGAGTTGGATGTGATGAGTGGAATAACAGGTGGAACAATAGAACAGAATTTTCCATCTGGGGATCCGCAGTGGGATCCAAATAATGTGACACATAGAGAAAGACTGAGATGGTATCAAAAATGGGGTTTATATGGGATTAGACACGCTATGCCCAAATCTTTGAATTGGTCTAAGCTATATGAAGTAAAACAAGATAAAAATGAATCTCCCTCAGCATTTTTGGAAAGATTAAAGGAAGCCGCCAGGAAGTATACTGCTTTGAGAGTGGAAACAGAGGCAGCACAGATACAACTGGCTTTGATTTTTATGGGACAAACGGCACCAGATATAAGGAAAAAACTCCAGAAACTGGAGGGAGAGAATTCAAGGAGTTTGAACACAATGCTGGAGGTGGCATGGAGGGTATATAACAACAGAGAAAGAGAAGAAAGAAAATCAAGGAGAAAAGATTTATTGGCAGTAATGACAGGGACGACAAATAGAGGAAGGGGCAGAGGAAGAGGATGAGGATTTAATGGAAGGGGAGGTGGTTGTATAAACTGTGGCAATCAGAAATTTAATACCCCCTTAGGAGTAAATCAATGTGCCTTGTGTAGGGAGGAAGGACATTGGAGAAGGGACTGTCCTAGAAATAGGAATGCTCATCAAGAGCTTGCCAAGGTAATGGTTTTAGATGATTGAAGGGGACCGGAGGGGAACCCAGCTGAGCCTCTGGTTATAATTAAGCTGGGAGAAAAAGAAGTTAAATTTTTAGTGGATACAGGAGCGATTTCGGTAACACCTGCATTATCAGTGCTGTTTTCAGCACAAATCCAAAACATATCCCCATACTAGCTAATATGAATAAAACTAACTCTGCCACAGCCAAACCCAGCACAACAATGAAAATCACTTCCTCCCAGAACAGATCTGTGTGATTGGGATCAATAATGTCTATACCTGCATAGTAAACACAACCTGTGAATGAACCAGCCATTAGCCCAGTTTTTGTGACAATATCTGGAGAATGTGGTCCATACTTGGGAAAATACAATATTCCTTTGTCCTGGTTTCAGCTGGGACAGAGTTAATTTTCTTCTTAGTAGCTTGTGCAGTGCTGTGTTTTGGATTTGGTGTGAGAACAGTGTTGAGAGCACACTGATGTTTTTGGTTGTTGCTGGGTAATGTTTATACTAAATCAAGGACTTTTCAGTTTCTCAGGCCCTGCCAGCCAGAGGGCTGGGAGGGCACAGGAAATTGGGAGGGGACACGGCCAGGAAAGGTGACCCAAACTAGCCAAAGAGGTATTCCATACCATATGATGTCATGCTGAGTATATAAACTGGGGGAAGAAGAAGGAAGGTGGGGGACTTCTGGCATTATGGCATTTGTTTTCCCGAGTAACCGTTATGCGTGATGGAGCCGGCTTTCCTGGGGATGGCCGAACACCTGCCTGCCCATGGGAAGTGGTGAATGAATTCCTTGCTTTGCTTTGCTTGCATGCGCGCCTTTTGCTTTACCTATTAAATTGTTCTTATCTCAACCCAGGAGTTTTACATTCCTTTCCAATTCTTCTCCCCCGTCCCTCTGTGTGAGGGGGAGTGAGAAAGCAGCTACATGCTGCTTGGTTGCTGGCTGGGGTTAAACCATGACAGTCCTTTTTGGCACCCAGTGTGGTGCATGAAGGGTTCGAGATAACAGATTTGATTGGAATGTGCTAGTTTGAATTTATAGCTGTTATTGCTGTTTAACTGTTAAGGGGCAGGTTTCTGTGCTTACCATGGGGCTTGCTTGCCTTAATGTATATTAGAGTCTAGTGCTTGTTAGTGGCTGCTTCTTACTTTCACTGCTTGCTGTATTGCTTATCATCTCACTGTGCTGGGCCCGGGAACATTTTGATAACAGCAATGGTGATGCGCCGGGGCTGGGAGACGGCCAGGGCATCATTGCTTCTGTTTCTGTGCTGCTGTACTGGACAGGCTGGAACTCCAGTGTGAACTCGAGTCAAAGGGACTGTGACCTGTGGACGAGTCCATGTGGGAGCAGGACACCCCAAAGCCCCTGCAGCCGTGACTAAGTCCATGCCTGAGCAGGTATATCTCGGAGTGTCTGTGGCCATGGTTATGTCTGTGCTGCAGCAGGTATGCCTCTGAAGGAATTGTGGCCCAAGGACAAGTCCATGTTGGAGAAGGTACACCTCGAAGCATCTGTGGCTGTGGATAAGTCTGTGCTGCAGTAGGTACAGCTTGAAGCATCAGTGGCTGTGCGTGAGGACATGCTGAAGCACCTCAAAGTGTGTGGCCATGGATAAGCCCACGACAGAGCAGGTACAGCCCTGGAGGCAGCCAGGGATAAGGCCATGCTGGAGTTGATTTACTTCTGAAGGGACTGTGGCTGTGGGTAAGGCCACGCTGGAGCAGGTCTATGGTGATGGCCCATGGAGAAGGCCATGTTGGAACAGGTGCACCTCAAAGTGACTGTGGTTGTGGATGAGTCTATGCCACAGCAGGGATACCCCTGGAGAGACTGTGGCTCATAACTGAGGCTCCACCTGGAGCAGGTTGCAGTCTGCAGATAAGTTCAAGCCGGAGCAGGGGCAAGGGGAGGAGTTCATTGCAATGTTAAACCCTACGGGGTGGTCTGAAGGGACCAAGGGTCGAGACTGTAATGGATTTTAAATTGTTGTAACCCATGATTTGAATTTCACGTTGTAGGAATGACTATAGCAGTAACCACCTGAACCATTGGAGGACAAACCTTACAAGAAGCAGTGCAAATGCAGCAGTGACCTGACCTGAGCTGATTTTCGATGCCCGATATCCCACACAACACATAACTTCTCTTCTCCTGAGTGACCACCATAAGAGATCATGTTCATGGACTAAATGAACTCAATGGACATTTTGTGGACATTTTATAGACATTTTTACAGGGGTGGTGCATAGACTAGGGGAATGATGTCTGTGTATTATATCAAAGGAAGGGAAGAGTGATGGTGGTTAATGAGGTTGCATTGGAAATTGTGGCATGATGTAAATTGTATGGAATAAGGGGTGGATACTGTCTTGGTTTCAGCTGGGATAGAGTTAATTTTCTTCTTAGTAGTTAGTACAGTGCTGTGTTTTGGATTTGGTGTGAGAACAATGCTGATAGCACATTGATGTTTAGTTGTTGCTGGGTGATATTTATACTAAATCAAGGACTTTTCAGTTCCTTGGGCCCTACCAGCCAGAGGGCTGGAGGGGCATGGGGAATTGGGAGGGGACACAGCCAGGACAGGTGACCCACAATGACCAAAGGGGTATTCCATACCATATGACGTCATGCTGAGTATATAAACTGGGGGAAGAAGAAGGAAGTGGGGGACTTCTGGCATTATGGCATTTGTCTTCCCGAGTAACCGTTACATGTGATGGAGCCCTGCTTTCCTGGGGATGGCCGAACACCTGCCTGCCCATGGGAAGTGGTGAATGAATTCCTTGCTTTGCTTTGCTTTGCTTTGCTTTGCTTTGCTTTGCTTTGCTTTGCTTTGCTTTGCTTGGGTGCGCAGCTTTTGCTTTACCTATTAAATTGTTCTTATCTCAACCCTTGAGTTTTACATTCCTTTCTGATTCTTCACCCTGTACTTCACCCCCCGGTGGGGGGGAGTGAGCAAGCGGCTGTGTGGTGCTGGGTTGCTGGCTGGGGTTAAACCATGAGAAAAGAAATAAAAGTAAATATGTATTATGAAAAACAAGGAAGAATTTGAAAACCAGAGGATATTAGTTAAACCTTGTAAATAGCTAACGAGACATGTCCTTGGGAGAAGGAATAGACATCATAAATATGTCTAACTAAGAAGTAACAAGATAAGCTGAAGGAGAACCACATGGTTAATAAGACCAAAGAGAAAATTACTTGTACTATATGTGAACTGTCCTAATTATCATACTAAAAGATCCACCCTTGAGCAAATAAAAGCTTCCTACTAACAAAGCCCCTTCTCCACAGAAAGTGTGGTGAAAAAAAAGAATGTTGTACCTTTAAATGGAGATGAGTCTAGTAAGAACCAATGCGTATATGTGTGACTAAATGTAATTGCTAACATTTGTTCAAAGTGTATAAAATTTTTTACTCTGTGTTAAGAGGGGTGCTAGCTTTGTGGATTTACCGCCTAGTGCCCATCTCTGTACAGACATGCAATAAACAAATATCTCAGATCTGTGTGTGGATCAGCTGTTGCACACTGGGTGAAGAACCCAGTTTTGGAGTAACATAGCTACGCTCCTCATGTCAGAGTCATTAGCAATATCTCTAAAGTTCCTTTCAGTCATGTTTTATGGTGCTTTTTTAGTGCATTTAGGTACCTTTTATGGTTGACATGAAACTTGCATTATAAGCTGCTGTTTTCAGTTCTTTATAACTTTCCCCAAAATTTCATTTGAGGTTTGAAATTTTCTCATGGTTTCTTATTCACAGGATAGCAGTGAATTTATTTAGAAAGTTGAAAGATAGTCTCCACACCTATTTTGGAGTTATCAGAACTTAGGAGAAAAAAACAAAGAAAAATTATAAAAAATCCTATCGTTAATCATTAAAAGAAAAAGTAAGTATGCATTTTCAGCTTCCTGTAACAGAAAAAACCTACAGTTAATGCAGGCTCCATGAGATACCTGTTTATTGTGATTAGATTTGGGCAAAGAAAAAAAATAAACACAATGAGAAATTGCAAACTACTCAGATACAGCACAATCCTAATAGTAAGTGATGGAAAATGTACTTATGGTTGTTGAAGGACCTTTTCTGCTGGCTTCAGCATTTTGTTTCCCGAGCTTTGTGCAGTGGGTCCTTACTACAGCATCAATAAATGCCTTTTGAATTCATAAGCCAAACAGTAATAGCCACTCAATAAATATATAGGCAAATACAGCTAAGATATTTATCCAGTATTCTGAAGGTATTCACTCACTTTTTTGGTATGTGTGGTCCATCTGGTTCTTTATAATACTTGTTGATGCCAATTATTTTCAGACTTTATTTTGGCTGAAGAATAGTAGTCACAATCTGGTCAGATGCTGCTTCCGATTGTGCCTACTTTTCAGGAAAAGAAAATGCATACTGTCTTTTTTCCTTCTCAGTGCTCATACCTGTTCTTTGGATATGTTTGCTTGTTTGTGTGATAGAACTGTTCATCTGAAGACTTAAACACTATCACAGTGTGGCTGCTGGGCAAGGTGCACACCTGCCTTCATGTAAAGTGAAATAATCTTCACAACAAATGGGTAGATATTATTGCTGCTGCAAATCTACCTGGGCTACTTTTAGATATATATCAAGAGGAAAATATGTATGGGGACAGATTCAGTTTAGATTATTCTCCATGGATCTTCTCCTATGTTGGCTTTAGCCAGTGGGTCCCTTTTCGTTGGCTTTAATGGCTTTCCAATCAGTCTCTAGGATCTGATTTTATGTTCAGTTACCCAGTTGTTCATGATGAAGTTTCAGCAATTTCAAAGTAACTGGAGTTACCAAAGAATTTTTAGATATAAATGATTTAGTTCCCTCATAAAATTTACAAAAGCAGCTTCACGGACAGGATCCACAAAATTAGTGGGAGTTAAGCAACACCTGCAAAAGGGGCTATGAAGGTTTGCTTGAGCTTTTAAAATTTGTGTTAGCCTTCCTCTGTGCATTTCAACTTGTGCAGGATTGTCTTAAACAACATTTCCTCCAGACTTGCAATAGTATCTAATACGACTAAAATCAGAAATCACCACTTTGAGTCTAATATTTTAATTTGGGGACCTCTTAACTATACCCCTTTGGTACTTAAATATTAAGTAGAGCTGAATGGTCTCAGCAGCCTGATCAAAATTGAATGAATCAAAAATCCCCACTCACCCACCCACCCACCCATCAGAGGTCACGAATAAGATGCCAGTTTCTCTTCATCCTGCACTATGATATACTGTATTTAATGCTTCTTTATAAGCTGCTTTGAGCTCAAATTAATATAAAAATCCAATGGTCATTCTCTTTATTAAACTGGAGCTAAGCAAAAGACTAATCTGGTTGTCTTGTTCAGTCTAATTATAGTAGGGAGTGTGAGGAATGCCATGTGCCTCCTAATTTAGGATGAAAACAATTAATGTGTGGGTTTTCTTTTTTGGCTTTATTATCATTATTGTAATTAATAAACTTAATCTTCTACTGCTACAATCTACTGAAGAGCACACTGCAAAACCAGGAGAGAAAACAAAAATAAGGTATTCTGTTTTTTTCATGTGATTATTGTCTTACTTTTTGGATAATATTTCTTTTGTATAACAGCACAGTGAGCTCAAAGGCTGGATCCTGGAGAAGGATATTAGAACAAAATGCTCAAAAATATTTTTGGTAATGGAGGTTTCTGTCAACGTTTCTCAAGAACAGACCAAGTGCAAAACTTGAAGAGGTGACTTAGGGAGTGATTTATGGTACAGACCGATACAGTAAATGCCATTTGTTTTAATTAAGGTGATGGCTTATTGCATAATTCACATTGCACTGCCTCAGGGGTCCTCAAACTACGGCCCGGGGGCTGGATACGGCCCCCCAGGGTCCTCAATCCGGCCCCCAGTATTTACAGAGCCCCCCCACTGGGGGTTGGGGGGGGAAACCAAGCAGCCGCAGATGACTGCCTGCCACTTCATTCGCGCGCCCACCCCCTGGTTAAAAAGTTTGGGGACCCCTGCACTGCCTGAAATGACTGCACCAGGCACTTTTGGAGAATTACAAGCCATTTTCATAAATTCTATTAAATGTGATGCAGCAAATGTTACAGGAAACAGTTTCATCAAGAAACATAAATGCAGCATTCCTAATTCTCACAAGTTTACACCAAAACTAATTGTGCAGTATGTCTTCACCTTTTAGTTCCTATATATTATGAAGTATAGTTTTTCACTCTCTTTCCCTGATACATTTATCAAACATGCAAATATGATCAGCATTCAGAGCACCCAACCAAATCCTGAAATAGCAAGCAACAGCCTGGTGCAAAGGAGGCAAACTTATCCCCAAGCCCATCCAGCTGATGATGGTCCCTAGACCTGCAGAGGTTGTTACTCTGATGTACTGAAGCCTACAAGGCAAAAATAATACAGTAATTTTGAAAAGTCATTGCTGTTTTTATTGGGGACAGGGTGTCCAGCACAACCTGAGACGCCTGGACTATTCAGAATGAGCACACCAAGTTGATTCACACTAGCTTTGGCTTTTGTACTCTCAAGTTTAGTAGGCCTCAAAAAAACCCTGTGCAATTATGTAATTAAAAAATGACTCATAATCATGAAAAAAAAATGCAATTGAGCAGAATTAAATTTGGCTGGGTCAGCCTAATATTGGCATTGTCAAACCTCTTCAGAGGCAATTTTGTAATATTTACCTTCTTTTAATGTCACTTTGTACTTCTAAGACAAATATAGATATACTGTCCAGCATAAATATGGTATAGCATATACATAGAGAGAGTATAGTATTATATATAGTATGAATAGAGCTAGAAAGAACATGGGGATCTGGGAAAAAAGGGTGTCATTTAGTTGTTAAATATTTAGTATTTGAAACTAATCACTCATTGCACTTCAGTTATTTGAGTCCCAGAAAATTGCAAAAAACATATACTTGAAAGAAAACAACAAATGTCTTACCAAGTTAGTGAGGTAATTAAAGAGAGAAGGAAAGGAAGGAAGGAAAGAAGAAAGATCTCAGATCAGCACTGGAATTCATGATTAGACATAACCATTGTATATATTTCCTCAGTGAAACAATGATAAGCCAAATAGATGTGAGACTGATTCCTAATACCCCTGTCATGGATTCAGCTCACCTAACACCAGCTACCTAAAACTTATATGTTTATTCTCTCTATAGGCTGTGTATATATGTATATATATAGCTGTAGGTTTGCAGAATTCTACTTACAATCTGAGGGTAGGGTTTTAAAACAGGGTGAGCCACCAATGCTAGCCAACAGAGAAGTGAATTTAGATGTGACCTTTATGTGCAAAGATACAAAGCATAGCTAATGTAGGAAAGCTGCTTTTCTAAGGTAGGTAGCTGTGGCAACCTGCTCTGAACATTTTAAAAAGTGACAGCCCTGAGTGCATGGCTGCTCATGTCAACAGAAAAGGATTCAAATTCTCCAGTGAACTTGGGTGATCCCTAGACCACGGTCACCAACAGTGATGAACTACAGAGAGTTGGCAGAGCTCCTGCTCCTGGTCTACTGCATGGAGTTTGTGCAGAAAAAAGCAGTGGGGTGCATATTGAACCATCTGAATTGCTTTTTGTGAAACAAACCAACAGAACTTGCTGAAGCTGAAATTTCCACCTTGTCCAGACATCCATTGGCATTGCCAGCCCAGCACCATCTGGCAGTGGTGCTCTACGGGCACACTCAGCAATTGCCTTGTGCCAGGGTTAACTGGGTCACCCCAGAGCCAGGCAGGACTCTCCAGCAGACCAACAGCATTGACAGAGAGCTTGACTTCAGCACACCTTTGAGTCTACCTCTGCGTAAACAAAAATGTTTCAAACAAAAGTGATAGTATTTGTAATGCTCATGTTCAGCTTCAGTTTCCCTTTCCAACTGGCTAATGAAACAACCCTACCTGTTGTGCTGTTTCTTCCTTTGATGCTTGCCTCATCTATTTATTTTGTTCTTGGCTGGACAACACGAACTTCACCTGTATATGGGCAATGCTGTGATCTCAATTTGAAGAGGGAGAAGACAGATTTAGGTGCCGTCTGACTACAAAAGAATGAAGGCTTATAATTTTTTGCTGAGCTATTTCCTTCCCCTCCCAATCTGCTGCCTGTGATGTGGTATTATCAATTTGCCTCCTGTTCTTTCTTTTGCACATCATAAATATAAGAGCATGCCAGAGCTCCATATGATCAAAGTTCCTCACTGCATTATACATGACTTGGAAACAAGAGGAGTTTGTTCTGAATCCCACTTAGCCTCGTGAAATTTCACAGGTGAATTTCAGGCCTATTTGGCTGGCCAAAGCAGAAGTTTCAATTATTGAAACTGATATGGAAAAATAGTGTGAAATGGGCACAATGGACATTGATTGTGATTGTATATGTCTGCCCAGGAATGTGGGTATGGTGACTGGTCATGGGTGCGATGTCTGGTCACATAGGCACACAGCTTTGAGGAGACACCTACATTTTTGAGGAGAGGCCTGCCCTTCTTCCTCTAACAAAGGGGCTATTTAAAAAAGAATGAGAAAAGGATGACAGATATTCCAAAGCTATCTAGAGGGAGGGAGTGCTAAGTCTCCTTGTTGGAGAAGACCGCTCCTTGCTGGAGACCCAAGGAGACGATCGGATGGTCACAAGGACATGAATCACCTACAAACCTGCAAGACCACCACATTCCAGGCAAAGGACTGATAAGCTAATTAACATACGAAGCGGTTTAGGTAACGAATATGTATAGGCGTTAATTGAATATTCATTTGTTTTATTGTATAAATGTGAGATGGTTCTCTCACTTCGGGTATGCACGCTTGTGGAGGAGCGATCCCCCATGCATCTGCGCGCAATAAACATACCTACTTTATAACTTTCGAGTTATAGAGTCTAATTCCGCATGTCAGTTTGGCGAGCCAGCCAGGAGGATTTCTGCCCAGATGAGGGACCAGCTGTGGAGCGGACGCTCCTAGGCGCGCCCCGGGAGATTTCCTCGGAGGAGCCTCCTCTTCTCAGCTGTTCACCCGGGAGCAGAAGAGAAACCCCTGGATCCACAGATAAATTGGTATGTTTAGTAACGGGGCGGCTGGTAAGATGCACAGAGACGTCCGGCACGCAGCGTAGTCCCCAGGAGGAAAGGTACCTTGGGAGGGGGCTTGCTGACCAAGGGGTGGCCGCTAGCGATCTTGAGGGCAGATCGAGCAAACCCGAGGTTACTGCCAGATCCTAAAAGCCCAGAGGCCTCGTGACGGAAAGCGGGGGGCGGGACGGAATAAGGCGGAATCTCACAGTAACAAGAGGGACCTCATAGCAAAAGGGAAACTTTTGCGTAGGAAAAAAAAAGAAAAAAAAAAAAGAAGAAAAGGAAAAAAAAAGTGAGAATCTAAAAACTTCCTTTAGGTTGTCTTAAGAATTGGGGAATTCCTGGAATGTAACAACTGAAATAGCGCTCTGTGTCTTGTTTGTTCTATGTGTTGTCTTGTTACATGTTCAAAACTTGCAGTTATGAAATGTATGTTGAAAAATAATAATATTCTGGTAATTCGTGGCAAATACCGGAAAACTTAACACTCTGCTTAAGACCAGGAAAAATTAGAATCTGTTGTTTGTTTTTCTGGCAATTGTTCATTGAAATGCATACTTTGTGAACTGTCAGTGTTCCTAAAAGTTGTACATAAGTTCACGGTACCGTATAACATACTGCTTGTGTGACTGAGGGCTGCCCGGAGAGTGTGAATGGTGTGATTGAGATGCGCATTTTGATTTTCCGTGTATAGCTTAATTATTTTGACTGAGTGTGAGTGCAAGAGTGCTTGAGACGCGCGTTTGAGTGCAAAACGAGTAAGGAGCTCTATCTGCGTTTCCGACCTTGGGTGGCTAAGGCGGCCGGAGAAAAACAAAGTAATTAAAATTGCAAAATGGGAAATGGAAGGAGTAAGCCCTGTGAAAAATCGCCCTTGGGTTGTATATTAAAACATTGGAGGGATATCGTAGGACATGGTGGTACCAAAAATAGAAGGAAATTGATTAAATATTGTAATCAGTGGTGGACTTTGTATAAATTGGAGAGTGATGCGAAATGGCCTCAGGAGGGAGGAACGTTAGATTACAACACTCTCCTGCAATTAATGTTGTTTCTGAGAAGAGAGGGAAAATGGGACGAAGTATCGTATGCAGACATGTTCTTCATCCTCCGGGACAAACCTGAGTGGCAAAAGGACTGTGGCTTAGTACCCCCTTGGGATCCTATGGTACTAGCACTAGAAAGAGAGGATAGGAGGGAGCGTAAAGGAAAGTTGAAAAGATGTTGCTCAGCATGTAGTATTGGACAAAGGTGTATCAAATTAAACGGAGAACAAGACCCCGAATTAAATGATTTATTTAATCCACCTTATAGAGTGGAGAGACAAGGTTCGGTTGGGGCTCCCAGTCCACCCCCAGGCGAACAAGAGGAAGAAATTCCACAAGTTATTTATAAAGAAAGCCAAACACTCGCTCCCACACAAGGAAACACAAAACCCGCCATTACGGCTCCAAATAGTCCGGTGTCTTCACGCACCAGACAGAAGTCTTATCTTACAGGCACCCCTCCGAGAAGCCGTAAATCTGGACGGAGGAACAATGAAAATAAAAGTTCCGTTCACGGGCGCTGATCTGAGAGAATGGAAAGTGGCTGACTGAGATTACTGTAATGATCCGATAAATACGGCACAGAATTTTAAATTTCTAATAGAACAGCACAATCCTGACTGGAGTGATATACAATTATTATTAGATTGTTTGACTGAAACTGAAAAACAATTAGTCATAAAAACAGCGGGGGATCTCGCAAAGGAACACTATAATATAAAGGGAGATAATTATAGAGAATGGTTTCCTTTGTAGGACCCGGAATGGGACCCAAACCGCGCCGCTGAAATGGGAAGATTACAGGCATACCAGGAATGGATATTCAGAGGAATGGAGAAAGCAATTCCTAGAACAATAAATTGGGCAGCGTTATATAAGGTTAGACAGGGTCCCTCTGAAACACCTTCAGAATTTTTAGACAGAATAAGAGATGCAATGCGCCGGCACACGTCTCTGGACCCAAATTCAGAGGTAGGCGCACAGCAACTAATATCCCTCTTTTTAGGACAACCACAGGGGGATATTAGGCGCAAGTTGCAAAAATAGAGACTTGGAAAAATTAGTAGAGGAAGCATGGAGAATATTTAGTAATGGAGAAGAAGGTTACAAGCAGGACCAAAAGTAAATATTAGCAGTCGTAAGAGAGAATGAGAATCAAAAATCTAAAGTTAAATCAAGGCGTGGGCTGACACCCCTGGGTAGGAATCAGTGTGCAATATGCAAAAGGACAGGACACTGGAAAAAAGAATGCCCTGAACGCCGACATCAAGAAAACACTAAATGGCGCAATAATCAAGGGAAAACAATAGCTCACATGGAAGAAGAAAATTGACTAGCCGATCCATTAGTAAAAATAAAATTAGGAGAAGAACAGGAGGAGGTGGAATTTTTAATAGACACGGGAGGTACCTATTCGGTTTTGAACCAAGCTTTAATGCCTTTGGGAAATGATTATGTTTCAGTAAAAGGTGCAACTGGCCAAACTGAAAAGGCTTATTTTTGTAAACCTTTAAAATATAAGTTGGGAAAACAGATGGGGATCCATAAATTCCTATTTATGCCAAATTCCCCAAAGGCCCTTCTTGGTAGGGACTTATTAGAACAATTAGAGGCAACAATCAAATTTAAAAAAGGGGAAGTTACTCTGGAGGTAAATGATCACCAATACATACAGGTTATGAGCCTATCTTTGGCCAGTACTCCTATAAAAAGGGAAATTGATACCAGAATTACTGATCAGGTATATCCCGGAGTATGGGCAATTGACATACCGGGACGTGCCAAGAATACATCACCTGTAATAGTAAAATTGAAGGAAGGACAGAGTGCGGTAAGAATTAAACAATACTCACTGAAAAGGGAAGATAGGGAAGGAATTCGTCCAAACATATAGCGATTCATAGAACTGAAACTACTAAAAGAATGTGAGTCAGAATTTAACACACCTATCCTCCCAGTTAAAAAACCTGATGGGTCTTATAGGATAGTTCAAGATCTAAGGGCCATTAACAAAATAACAGAGGATCTGTATCCTGTAGTAGCTAACCCCTATACCTTACTAACCACCCTGACACCTGACCTAGCTTGGTTCACAGTTTTAGACTTAAAAGATGCCTTCTTTTGCCTCCCTCTCCATGAAGCCAGCCAAAGAATTTTTGCTTTTGAATGGGAAAATCCCAGAAGCGGTCAAAAGACCCAGCTCACATGGACGGTGCTGCCGCAGGGGTTTAAAAATAGCCCCACAATTCTTGGAAACCAATTAGCAAAGGATTTGGAGTTATGGGAACCACCGTCAGGAGAAGGGAAAGTGTTACAATATGTAGATGATCTTCTTATTGCAACCAGAACCGAAGAATCTTGTATTATTTGGACTGTGAGTCTGCTGAACTTTCTGGGACTACAAGGATATCGGGTTTCTAAGAAGAAGGCACAGGTGGTGTTACAACAGGTCACATACCTAGGGTACGAGATCAGTGCCGGACAACGGGTCCTAGGGAAGGCCCAAAAAGAAGCCATATGCCAAGCCCCCCAACCACGAACTGTAAAGGAACTGCAGACATTTCTGGGAATGACAGGATGGTGCCGGCTTTGGATATGTAATTATGGCTTGCTTGTTAAACCATTATATTCCCTGATAGCAGCTAATCAGAAGGATCTTCAGTGGGATGCTGAATCAGACAGAGCTTTCCATGAACTGAAGAAAGCCTTGATGTCGGCACCAGCACTAGGACTTCCTGATGTGAGTAAGCCATTTTTCCTATTTTCCCATGAGAAACAGGGAATGGCATTAGGAATACTGGCACAAGATTTGAGGCCATACAGACGGGCAGTGGCATACTTCTCTAAACAGCTGGATGCCACTGCAAAAGGGTGGCCTGGTTGCCTGAGAGCAGTAGCAGCTGTCATCCTAAACATCCAGGAGGCCCAGAAGTTTACCCTGGGCCAGAAAATGACTGTCTTAGTATCCCACACAGTGTCTGCAGTCCTTGAAACAAAAGGGGGGCGTTGGCTCTCCCCACAGAGATTCCTAAAATACCAGGCCATAATGGTGGAACAAGATGATGTTGAGATCGTGACTACAGACATCGTCAATCCGGCCTCATTTCTTAATGGGAATGTTGGAGAATCAATCGATCATGACTGTCTAGAAACAATCGAAGCCACTTATTCTAGTCGGACAGATCTCAAGGATGTTCCTATTAATGGAGCTGAACATTGGTTCACGGATGGGAGCAGCTATATGCTGAATGGAAAGCGACATTCCGGATATGCTGTTACAACCTCTGAAGAAGTGATAGAATCGGGCCGCTACCAGCTGACACTTCGGCACAGAAGGCTGAAATCATAGCCCTTACTCGGGCTCTGGAGAGAGCTCGGGGAAAACCTCTAAATATTTGGACTGATTCTAAATATGCCTTTGGAGTGGTACATGCTCATGGAGCAATATGGAAAGAAAGGGGACTGTTAAACTCCCAAGGAAAATCATCAAACATGCGGAAGAAATTTTGAAACTCCTAAATGCGGTCCAGCTTCCTGAAAGGGTGGCAATTATGCACATTAAGGCACACCAGAAGGTGAGCACAGAATTGGAAAGAGGAAACGAACTGGTGGACAGGGAAGAGAAACAGACAGCCAGAAAAGCAATCAAGGTAGAGGGTGCGCTAATACCCGATGGACAAATATCTCTAGAAGGTAAACCAGACTATACAAAAGAAGATCACAAACTGATTTCTGACCTAGAAGGATCATATAATAAGGAAGGGTGGTCTATAATCTCACATGGGAGAATAGTGATTCCTTCCTACATGGTATGGTCAGTAGTTCGGGAAGAACATAGAAAAAGACACTGGGGGGCAGAAGCTCTATACAAAGATCTCACTAAAAACATAATAGCACGAAATTTGTATACTACTATTAGACAAGTAACCCAACAATGTGATCTTTGTCTCTAGACTAATCCTAAGATTACCAAGGCACCAAAGATGGGAAAAATTGGGAAAGGAAATGTTCCAGGGCAACACTGGCAGATCGATTTCTCGGAACTTCCTAGAAAAGGGGGGTATCGATATTTATTGGTACTAACAGATACCTTTTCAGGTTGGCCAGAAGCCTTCCCGTGCAGAACTGCTAAAGCCCGGGAAGTGACCAAAATACTACTCCAAGAGATAATACCTAGGTTTGGAGTCCCAGCAGTAATGTCCTTGGATAGAGGACCACATTTTGTGTCCAGAATAGTACAACAGATCAGCCACCATCTAGGAATAGATTGGCAATTACATACCCCATACCGACCACAATCGAGTGGCCAGGTAGAAAAGATGAATCATCTAATCAAACAACAGATTGTCAAGTTAGGTCAAGAAACAAATCTAACTTGGCCCCAGTCTTTGCCATTAGCTCTTACACAAATTCGAACTAGACCAAGAGCAAAAGAGGGGCTTAGCCCATTTGAAATGTTGTATGGACGACCCTATGGGGTACAAAAGGGGACGTCTTCACAGATTGGTGAAGAAACAATGACTTCCTATATGGTGGCACTAAACAAACAATAAGAATTGAGAAGCATGTGATGGGAACACGCAGTAGGGGTCTGGATGGACCTGTTCACGATATACAACCAGGGGACTATGTATACGTTAAGTGTTTTACAGATAAAACCCTGGAACCACAGTGGACCGGACCTTTTCAAGTCCTACTCACCACCTACACTGCAATCAAGGTTGAGGGACAGAATTCTTGGATTCACCATGCCCGGATCAAGAAAGCCCCTGCAACTTCGTGGAGAGTAACCCCAGATAAACGAGAACTGAAACTCAAATTTACTCGGACAAATGGGAACAATGTGGGTGGCAAGTAAGTGAACCTGAGCGGTTGTGGATCCACCATATGGGAAGGGCACCACAACAAACAATATAGAACAAAAGAGTCTGGGACTAAGCCAGTGGCCAGTCTTGCCCAATTTGTTATCGGTAAGCCCCAACTCAAACAAAGATATTTTTGATCAAAACAGATTTTATATGTATATATGAGGAACGTTTAGATTCTTAAAATGATCAATAGTGGGTTTAAACCATTTGTGGTTTTTTGTACCCTCTCTCTTGCCTACAACCAAGAGCCTGATAATTGGCTTTGGAATCATGCCCAGAAAAAACACACTGGAATAATGGGAAAGGTGGACTCAAAGACGAAACTAGCTATGGTGTTTTTTTCTGAAAATGAGGTGTACCAAAGGAATCAATGGGATTAGGAGGATGTACACAAAGTCGACCGATTATGGGGAAAATTAGGAGATAGGATAAAAGTAGGGTGTCAAACGTATAATGAAAAAGATAACACCAAGATTTCAGGAGACACCCTGATTAATGTCAGAAAGGTAGATAAGGAATTTACCCTTCTAAATACAGCCATGTGCTTTAATTCACGGGAATGTTGGCACAATTTTTCCTTAACCGAGCCCATCTTTATAATATGCCTAGGAAAGGAATCCCCAAAAACAGCTCTGACTTATAAGATCAAAATAACAATCATGCTAACCACTGTTCCTACCACCACCACAGTTACAACAACCCCATTAACGCTTGATCTTAAGTTAACTAAACCAAATCCAAAAATTTATACAATTGGACCATATGTAATCAGAAATACAGGTCAGCAACAAATGTTGTTTAACCCAGAATGGTCTCTTAAAAGAATAGAGTTACAAATACAAGTCAATGTTTCTGATGTTAAGCCATCCTGTTCCCCCTTCTTACGAACCTCTTATGAGGGATGGACAACTTGGTTAAGAAAAAGGGGAAATATTTATCGAAACCGAATAGTGAGGGATGTAACTGGAATATTGGGAACAGGACTCGGAGTATTAAACTCCATAGACTCAGAGGTGATAATGAATAAACTAGCCACCACCACGGCCGATCTATCAAAACTACAACAACCACTAAAATCTTCATTATTGGCATTAGGGGCGCACGAATGGTTGATATCGAAGGTACTCCCCAGGTGGGAACAAATAAACATGGAAGATCATCAACTCATCACTAAGGCGTTAGGTGGTTTACAGGACGACGTCGCCCTGGCTCTAAGTTGTATCCAAGCCCAACTGTGGATGCAATCAATAGCTGCATCCATAATAAGAGAAGGAGAGGAAGGCATATTTCCTACGGAAATTCGAAAGATGGTTTCAGACAATGCTACGGAAGTAGAAAGAAAACTCCAGTCATGGTGGAATATGGTGAACTTTACCTACGACCCCAACACACACACAATCACAGCTTTTGTATTAACCATACATAATGCAGTAATAATTACCATACACCCCATTGTAGCCCTTGGAATTAACCATAATGGGGTGCTCCTATACCCTTTTGAACATAGAACATGGGCCAGAAAGATAGGCGACAAGTGGCAAACAGTAGATTTAGAATCCTGTATTATGCGAGAGCAGCAGGGCTTCCTCTGTGAAAGCAATACTATAATGGCCCAGGATACTTGTTTAGATACAGATCAGAAAATATGTCATTTCGAGGCCCGACCAAATGCAAACTTGAAAACAATAATTATATATGCAAGGAAGGGATGTGCGTGTTTGAGAACTAAGTGTAACACAATAACCGTAGATGGAGAGGTAAAGGAGACTGCACAATATTCAAATTATTGTATTTGTAATTTCACTACTATAACAGGATGCGATTTTAGTTTCTCAGCCCCAGTAGTGTCTCATCAATTCTTAAAATCCAACTTTACCCTATCACAGATGATAATTCCTACCCCCATAGGACTAAATATAAGTAGTATAAAAGAACTATTAAAACATGCAGATTTACAACGTATACTGGAAGAAACCAAAGAAAAGGGACATGAAACTCTTCTTATGATCCATCATGATGTAGAGGGGATCAAGAAAGTTTTAAAAAAGGTAGAACAGGATGGAAACCATAATTGGTGGGATACTCTCTTTGGCTGGTCACCTTCTGCAACAGGAATTCTTAACACTGTGGTACACCCCATTGTGATCTTATTGATCAGTTTAGGAATTTCCTTAATACTAACCATTATGTTATATTTGTGGGTTTGGAGAATGTTTAAAAGGGTAACACTTATGTATGATGCTTTATATCATTCGGGAAGACTGCTTAAGTAAAAGAATTTGCTTAATTTAATATAAAGGGGGGATTGATATGGAGAAATAGTGTGAAATGGGGACGCTTAACACCGACTGTGATTGTATATGTCTGCTCAGAAATGTGGGTATGGTGACTGGTCATGGGTGCGGTGTCTGGTCACATAGGCACACAGCTCTGAGGAGACAACTACAGTTTTTGAGGAGACGCCTGCCCCTCTTCCTCTAACAAAGGGGCTATTTAAAAGAGAATGAGAAAAGATGAGAGACATTCAAATGCTATCTAGAGGGAGGGAGTGCTAAGTCTCCTTGCTGGAGAAGATTGGATGGTCACAAGGACATGAATCACCTTTCCTTGCTGAAGAAGATCAGATGGTCACAAGAACATGAATCACCTACAAACCTGCAAGACCGCCACATTCCAGGCAAAGGACTGATAAGCTAATTAACATACGAAGCGGGGTTTAGGTAACAAATATGTATAGGCGTTAATTGAATATTCATTTGTTTCATTGTATAAATGTGGGATGGTTCGTCACTGCGGGTATGCACGCTTGTGGAGGAGCGATCCCCCGTGCATCTGCGTGCAATAAACATACCTACTTTATAACTTTCGAGTTATAGAGTCTAATTCCGCACGTCAGGAGAAATAGTGTGAAATGGGGACAATGGACATCGATTCTGATTGTATATGTCTGCTCAAGGAATGTGGGTATTGTGACTAGTCATGGGTGCGATATCAGGTCACATAGGCACACAGCTTTGAGGAGACGCCTACATTTTTGAGGAGAGGCCTGCCCTTCTTCCTCTAACAAAGGGGAGATGCCTGCCCTTCTTCCTCTAACAAAGGGGCTATTTAAAAAAGAATGAGAAAAGGATGACAGATATTCCAATGCTATCTAGAAGGAGGGAGTACTAAGTCTCCTTGCTGGAGAAGACCGCTCCTTGCTGGAGACCCAAGGAGACGATCGGATGGTCACAAGGACATGAATCACCTACAAACCTGCAAGACCACCACATTCCAGGCAAAGGACTGATAAGCTAATTAACATACGAAGCGGTTTAGGTAACGAATATGTATAGGCGTTAATTGAATATTCATTTGTTTTATTGTATAAATGTGAGATGGTTCTCTCACTTCGGGCATGCACGCTTGTGGAGGAGCGATCCCCCGTGCATCTGCGTGCAATAAACATACCTACTTTATAACTTTCGAGTTATAGAGTCTAATTCCGCACATCAAAACAACGGGGGGAGGGGGGGGTATTTGTATCTCTTCTGTTCAGGAAGGCTAAGGTAGACAGCATTTTCTTTTCAGCCTTATTAAAACTATTCTATAGATAGGATGTGTTACGTGAATCTGAGTGACCACTGTGAATTAATTTACAAAAGTATACAAAACTTAAAAGCTTTAAAACAAAGATCTGCAACAGAGCCAGGGTCGGGATGCCTTTGGTCTCTTCTCACAGCTGGGAAACTTTGGGCCATGACTCAAAAGTATTACAGGATTTATTATAATTATCTTTAACCACCTTAGTGATGTTTGCCTTATGTCTCCCATGCTTTTTTTTTCTGTATTCAGTGTTTAGTTGATTGTAACATAAATCAGGTCATGGTCACCCAGCTACACACAACCTTTGCCTAGTCCCAATTAACAAGCAAAAAAGAGGGTAGAGAATGTCTGAAGAGAGATAGGAGAGGAAGCTGGAGAATATTTGACCTAACAAGAGATGAGAGAACAGCTAGGTATTGTGAAGGAGACTAGGAAAGATAAACATGGTTATCTAGTGTTTCATAGGTGTCTGCATGCTTGTAGTGATATATAGCTATGTAACTACATGAATGATTTCTGCCCTGAGCCTGGTGGTGCATACAGCTGCAGTTTGTGTCCAGGCTCAGAGATGTAAATAGGGGCTTCTCTGTTATGGTAAAAGTGTCTCTCTTTGCATAAAAAAAGAGGGATTGAAGGGAATGACCCCAGAGGTATGTTCAGAGAAGGCATGCTATGTTTTGAACTTTTTGACTGAACCAGTTCTTGTTTGGTGTGCCCTTCCACCTATGTATAATGTTAATCCAAAAAAAGATGATATTGTTTACACTTTGAATGTTGATAATTGTCTTTCTGTAGATGCTAATGTAGTAGGAGGCTGTGATGGAAACGTGTTGCAGTGGTTCTTCTCTTACCCAGAGTAACAGCAGGGAAAGCATTAAAGAGTTAAATCACCTTGTTTGGTAGGCAGTTAAGAATGTGAGTCAAAATTGCCACTGCTTTTTGTTGTTGGTTCAAGGACATGGCTGTGAGGATTTTGATGGTATGTGCTGCGTGGATTTTAGGCGCCCCATTGCAGCAACATGTTATCAAAATCTGAGAAAATTTCAGCCTTTTTGGCATCCATTCGCTCAATTGGTAGTATTGTTTGTTTGCTATTACCTTGGTTGCTGTCATGTTTGCAAGGGCCCTGCAGAACATGGCAAACCTGGTACTCGCTGTTCAAAAACAAAAAGGGGAAATTGTAAAATTGTACAGAACAAAGACAGTGGGTTATTTTGACATTAATAATATGTCTTAGTTGCTTTTTTATTTGTTCTATTACTTATACCTTGTTTTTACTCGTTCGGTTTCAAAGGTTCTTTTGTGCAACAGGAAGGGGGAGATGCAGGAGCGGGCTGCAAACTAGGACCATGCATGGCAATCAGTTAGCTGAGGGGAATGTGCTCGAGCTTGTCTAGACAACAATTAACATGATGAGACATGTTTACAGAGCACAGGGGAGTGGGAGACGGATGGCGCCATCCTTGGCGCCAAGGAAAGGTTACACCTTGCTGTTAATTGCTGGTAGTTAACCACCAATCAGGGATTTCCTAGTATGCAAGGCTTAGCTTCAAGAACCAATTAGTTTAAAACACGCAGCTTCTGAAAGTGTATAAAAACTCGTGCTTCTGTACAATAAATTGACATTTGCTTGCATCAAGCTGCGTCCCGTCTCTTCATTTACCGCAGGAAGTCTATGTTTTCTATTGCTCTTAATCTCCAGAGAAATCACCCACTAATCCATAAAATGCTGAATTTGTAATCCTGGAGCAATTTTTAACCTGTAGTACTCGAATGTTTCTACTGTTTCCAATATTGCTTAAATGCATCTCCCTTTGCCATTTACCCTGGTGTGGTTGAATGCTGCCGAAGCCTACTAAGGCGTTAATTTGCACAAGGACAATACTTATTCTCCACAGACTTGTGGGACCACCTGTGTCAAGATATGCTAAGTGCTGGACCTTGAGATCCCACAAACACATCTCCAAGCTACACTGATAGAACATAAGTAATGTGTTACATATTCCCAGCAGCACAAAGGACACCTAAGGAAAGCACAGTCAGTCAGAGGTATTATTTCACTAGCTGTAAGCTAGTTTTATTTGCACAAGGGTCTATCCGTCTGTGTAATTAAGTTCCTCTACTGCTTATATCCTCAGAAATGCCCTAAACTTTGAATCTCAAACTAAATTGCTTGGCTGTCTTTGCAAAGCTAGTTCAAAAGCCAGGATCCAAAGTATAGTGGGAGAGGTGAGCTTTGGTCAGTAAAGGTGTGGAGAAACTCTTAAAATCCTCAACAACCTCTTTTGCTCTCTGAAATTTGCTCAGTTCACTTAACAACCAGAGAGCTTCTGAGATGCTTCAGATTTACTCTAGCTGCAACATGAAAGGAGGGTTAGAAGAAGAGCTATAAACAAGATATATATTTTATTTTCCCCCTCTGCAGCAAACTGTGGCATAGGCTGAATGCAGGCAGGAATGCAGAAATCCATGTAATTTGCTCTCGAGTAGATCAAGGGAATGACAGGTCAGCACTCGTGTTTGCAGTGATTTGCATTTCTGAGCTAAACAGAGTGACATTTTGAGATGACATGACAGGAGGAAGTGTTTGGAGCCATATTAGCCCTTAAGAAACAGGGGACAAGACAGGCAATGTGACATCGCTTATTGGGCTGATGGACAGACTCATTCCGTAGTGGTGGTGGTGGATATATTTCCATAAGAGGATGCCCATCCTAACACCTAAAAAAGATGTAGGTATGCTTTTCTATTGGACTTGTCACAGGGTTTCTTTGTTATTTGTGAGAGTGATGATAGTGATAGGAAGAAAAGAAACAATTTTATTTTGTTCTTCCACTCAGTGTAGCATCTGCACCAGCTTACTGTGCAGATGTGGGTACAGCACAGCCTGCTCTCCTTTCCAATTCGGTGCAGAAGCTTGGTGCAACAGGGAAGTACCAAATAGCTGCTGTCCCAGGGACTTGCTGGCAGACACCATGTAAGACCAGCCTTCTGAGGCTTTTATTTTTTTATTCGCTTTCCATCCCAGTGAGGTTGATTGGCACACTAGGGTCAACTAAGTGTCTCCATCAGTGATTTCTGCTGTAGCAATTATTTTGTGTTAAGAAAGAAGTTTTTACTGAGAGATAGGTGAAAGCTGGAAGGAGAGGAGTGAGACATTGGAGAGAGACAGAGAGCAGGCTTCTTTCAGCACTGCTCTTCCCTGTTCCCCCTTGCAGATCCTATTGATGCCTGATGCTGCTCTACAAACAGCCAAATAGTGCGTGTCAGTCTTCTTGGGTTTTGCATCCTCTCCTTGGAGGACACTTGATCTTAAACAAAAGTCTTAAGCTGGCTGAGGGAGATGGAAAGACTGAGTGATACTGCTTCTCAGGCTGTGAGCAGGGAGATAAAAAAAAAATGAGCTAAGTTTATGCTTGCAAGAAGTTCTGTGAGACTGTTTCTACAATTTCTAATTGAAACACAAGCTTTTGACAGGGAAAAAATTAATCAAAATTGTGAAAGTTTTTCTACCAGCTATAGCCAAGGTAGAAGATTCTGTGCAAATTGAATCACACAAATTCCCTCAGGCCTTTTGGCTGGTCTGCTAGGCAGGTGGCTTGTTGGCCAGGGGAAAAAATGTGACATGAAAATGCCCTTACTATGCAGCTTGCAAAGGCTTCCCTGCTTTTTTCTTCATGTCATGTTTAAGGGATTCCTCTTCTGGCCAGTGGAGGATCTCCATTGACTTATAGCGGCTGGAGAGCAGGGTACCTTATAAAGCAAAACCAGAGTGTACATAGGAGCATGGTTTGAAGTCTAACTCAAGCAAAAGCCCATGAGAGGGAAGAAAGGTTTAGCTGGATATAAATAAAGAACCTGTGCTTTGGAGTTTGACAAGACATTTGGGATATGCTATGGAAAATGCTGGAGTGGAAAGGACTAGGTAAATGTAGGTTACCACAATTATTATTTGAAAAAAAACAACCCTGTATCTAGAAATCCCAGTTCTGCCATTAAATCATCTGAGGTTCACAGAGCTCAGCATTGTCAGAGTTTGGGAAGATACAGTCTAGCTCTTTCTTAAGCAGTCTTAAGCACATTTATTTAGTTATTTTAAATGGCACTAGAAATTAAGTTAATTTACCAAGTCCCCAAATAATTTAAATGATCCTTTACAGAAAATATCATTAATGTCAGAAAGAAAAGAAATCAAGGCAAAGAGCTCAATTTAGACAGGATTTGCCTATTAATCTCCACTTACAGAAAAGCAATCTGCAGCAGAAGGACTAAAATCCTGGGCAGTGGATTATAATCAGTTAATGGTAAAGCTCAGTCAGAGAGAAATGCTCCTCTTCTGAGCCCACAGAAACCCAAATGGACAGGGAGGAGAAGAGAATTTTTAGGTCATTTCATGTTTAGCTCAATAAGAAGTCTCACTTTGTGGTGGAAAGACTAGGTTGAACTTCTGTCTGCATAGCAAAGCACTGGGTAGTTTTGCAGCTTTCACTGTGGTTTCTCATGGATTTTAAACTATGTGAATTCGGGAGAAGGAAAAAAGAATTATCTTGCTGGAGTGGACCTCCTGTGGGTTAGAGTATGACTGCAACAAAAGTAGTACCTTGCAAGCTGGGACTTCTTGAACCAGAAGAGTGATCTGCAGGAACAAACCATGCAATGGTCTCACCATTCATAGGTGTATTGTACTTCTGTACCTAGCTTTTCCAGTTCCCCAAGGTCACTTGTCTCCACCACTTTTACTCAGTATATAGAACTGTTCAGACCCTATCAGGGAATTATAGAAAATGTGGTAATGAAACTAATCCCACAGCTTCCTTCTGAAATGCATTTGTTTTCTAGGTATTACAGGTAAGAAGCAGGCACAGACAAACCTGTCCAAATCCATCCTTTCTAAGGGTGCCTAGGCTAACAATACAGTATTCAAAGCCCATCCCGAATTTACTTTCCAATGACAGGACCAAGCACTTCTGGGAGTTACGCTGGTACAAATCTGAAACAATATTGATGATTTCAGGCTAGCTGAGCTGGATATATACCATCCTAAAGAAAGTGTTCAAGGAAAAATGTAACTTTCTGAGGCACTTCTATGCTATTTTAAACCATATCTTCCATCATGTTGCCTATTCAATTAGATGAGAGTGATAACAGCACAGACTAGAGGGATCTGCCAGGTTCTCAGGCTGCCTTAATTTGAGGAAGCTCAAGGACCAAGACTGCACAGATCTGTTCTCTGGTAGACCACCCACTGCTTGGACTAGGTGGCACAAAGTACTGGCCTAATGGAGAACTTGTGTTAACCCAAAGATGGCACTAGGCTTGCATAACTATAATTCCAAACATTTAACTTTCAGAGGAACAGTACTCCCAAAATTTTTCCACCATATTAGCATCCTTTTTTCCAGTCCCAGCAGAGGCCAAGGGATAAGATTTGTCTTTGTCCATGTCTCTTCTTATTCCTCTGCACCACAAAGAAGTTCAGGTAAATTGGTGGGAAATAGTGTAAAGGAGCCACTCTGTCACTGCTCATTCAGTGGATCGATGGAGGACACTAGTGTGCTGGGACTGGGTGTTTGCAGCCTGGCTTTTCCCCACAACAGGGAATGGCAATTTGAAACCTGTTTGTTTCTGCTTTTGAAAATTAAATTGTATCTTTGCACACAGGCACATGTGTATGCATCTTCTGTATGCAATAGCATGCAGAAACATCCCCAGTGTTTAGTTGGGCAGAGCCGAAGGTGTGTCTATATTTCTGTATGGTTTTCCCCCTCCAAAATGGCAGCTTTTTCTGTGCATATCTGACAGTTATATTTTGGTCTTTTCCAGATGGAATGAAACTTACAGTCCAAAAGAAATAAAAAAAAGATAAAAGAGAGATGGGAAGATTGAGGGAAATATGAACAGCTGAGTGCCAGAGGCTGCCATCCAGAGATTTCTTTTGGCTTTCCCTTTCCAAGAAAAGCAGAGTGGAGTGAAGCAGTGTGCCAGTGCTGGGTGTCAGATTCCCCTGGCATGGAAGGGCTGGCTGCTTAGGAAAGAAGTCTAGGAATGCCCTGAGCATCTACATAGCTCATCTCTTATCCAGGGAAAGGGTTGATTTACAGTGAGCAGAACATAACTTTCTTCCTCCACCTTCCCCCTATGCTATGGCAGACTGGACTTTCAGACATGGTCAGTGTTGGTCACTCTCAAACAGCATAACACTTTCTTATTGCATAATTTGTGCTTTCCAGCAGTTACAGCAATATTTTGGGATTTGGGAGGTCTTGAATTAATCTCTGGCTCTGCCATAAATTTCTGTGACCTGTGATAAGCTGCTTTTTTCTTCAGCAATAAAATATTGTGAGCGGTTTTGCTTACTTTTCCTTGGAAATTAACAGGATTTCCTCCAGCTCTTAAGTGAAACATGTGCATACATTCTTATCTAGGCCAGGGGAGCTTGTTTAGTATCCTGTAGCCTTGAAGCTAAGCTAGAAGCAGATGATTTTGGAGTAGGTCCTATTTAGGTATAAATGTTTCAGATGGAAGGTATGCTGAAGTGGGTGCACAAAAGCATCTCCTTCACACCTTGCAACACCTTCCTTCCCCATCTTGGTATCACTAAACATGCCAAGATTAACAAAATTGTTTCCTAAAGACCACAGTGAAACTTGGACCCAAAGGGTGATGGTCTTAAGAGATTCATAAAATCAATATGACAATTGCTTTCTCCTCTGGAGTCAAGTAGTGTGGTGTGCTTCCTCAGCTAGTCATCCAATAAGTGCTTCTGAATTTTCTCTGTCTATACTTGTCTCTATCCCAGTTAGAGGAAAGAGGCCAGAGAAGAGAGAACCCAGTTCCTGAAGACTACACAGTCTTCGAGGAGAGCAAACATAGGGAGGATCTGGACTAGGAAGTCAGGTAACAGAGGGCTATCTCAGAGATGACAACTAAGCAGGGCTTACAGCATCGATGTGAAAAACTGCTGAAGGTCAAGCTGAGGGATTTCTAACAGTTGCCTGATAAATATGGAATATGAGTGGCCTTACAGAAAACATTAACCACCGAAGAAGTCATCGGCTGCAAGTTGAAAGGTATAGATGCTGTTTCATCATACTTCATTTGAAATCCGTACACTTTGCATTTCATCAAGTATAAAAAAGCTCTGGATCAGTCAGATTGGTAGACAAATAAAACCTGCTTTACTTGATTTTGTACATTGCATTTTATAAATATTTATTGGACCAATTCATGTATGCGATGTCTATATATAGATACATTTTTGCCTTTGTAAATATACATACAAAGCCTATCATATATGCACAGATGAATGTAAACACATAGACAAAGTACAGAATTATGTTTATGCATGTTAAATACATATGCACACACACATGCATCTGTCTATATTTCCCTGAAACACTTGTGTTAGATAATTTTCTTCCTTACCCCGATCCATGTCCTTTTTTTTAACCTCCTGTAAAAACACCTCTAGTGCCTTATTCTGGTGCCTAACTTGCCTTATCATTAAGATTTTTTAAAAAATAATGTCTAAGCTAAAAGGTTTCCTTTTTAGGATTCAAGCCATTGCTTCTTGTTATGTGTCTTTCAATGATGTCTACATAAAATGGATTGATATGCTAGTCAGAGATGGTTTCAAAAAGAAGCAAATAGCATCCATTAAGGAATGGCAATAGGGGAATGAGTAATTTAAAAATATTCTTCTATGTGTATATATATTTCTTTCTGTGTGCAGATGGACACACAACCCATTTCAAGTATACACACAGATCAGACTGCTGCATTTCAAGGATTTACAACATTTAAAATCCATAGACCCATAAGAGCATATTATCTCATTCCCTTGATAACCCAAAGTACTACATGCTCATATCCTTGCCAGGAGCCCAGTAACTTTTGGCTGACTGAAACACAGCTTGTCAGCTGCTAACTATGCTAGTCACGCTCATTTTACAGACTTGTGATCTCTGCTTTCAAATAGTGAAATTTTGGCCAGATAAATGCCAGCCAAACTCTGTAAAGCTGTAGGTCTGAAACTAGTTATTGTTTTAATTATATAGGTTTTTTGGGATAAAGTGAAAGATGCTGCTGGGCCCTGATTTGCTGCTCTAATGCAAAAGAGTATTCTTAATAGTGTTAGTAATAAGCAGTACAGAATGCAAATACTGGGAACACGTTATCAAAAGCTATGCACACTTTAATAGTTGAATGTTTGTATTTTTTTACCTTTAAAGAATATGCAAGGGAATTGACTTATGGCTTCAACTCCACAAACCATGTGTTTTTGCCTGACTTTCATAATTTTTACAGGGTAAGTGATGGGCTGGTGATGGCACCAGACTTTCTTCAGACAGGATATGATTGTATAAATACTGAGAGTGAGCAGTAAGGGTTAATTTTAAGATCAAAAATGTAGATATTGAGATCAGAGTTTACTTTCTATTGTAGGTGGTGTACAATGCAAAGGACAGAGGTAGGCTAATGTTGCTAACAGGACTTTTTCTTGTTGGTTCTCAGAAATGTTTAAGTATAATAATTAGACAGAAGTTATTGCTGTTTTAATGCATAATTTGTTGCACAGTGATGCCCAAACTAAAACCCTTTGATCATTACAGTGGAGTCTTCCCTCTCAGATCCCAAAGCCCATTAGAATGATTTAACTCACCTCAAGTTTCAGCACAGCTTGTTAATGGAAAATAGCTACTTTGCCTGACCAATTTCAAATTAGACAACATAATCAGTAGACCCTCTGCCACTTCTTTGGAAAGACCATACTTTCCACAATCAAAAAAACCCCCTCATCATTCTCATATTGATATGGAGAAATAGTGTGAAATGGGGACAATGGACATCGATCCTGATTGTATATGTCTGCTCAAGGAATGTGGGTATGGTGACTGGTCATGGGTGTGGTGTATGGTCACATAGGCACACAGCTTTGAGGAGAGGCCTGCCCTTCTTCCTCTAACAAAGGGGCTATTTAAAAAAGAATGAGAAAAGGATGACAGATATTCCAAAGCTATCTAGAGGGAGGGAGTGCTAAGTCTCCTTGCTGGAGAAGACCGCTCCTTGCTGGAGACCCAAGGAGACGATCGGATGGTCACAAGGACATGAATCACCTACAAACCTGCAAGACCACCACATTCCAGGCAAAGGACTGATAAGCTAATTAACATACGAAGCGGTTTAGGTAACGAATATGTATAGGCGTTAATTGAATATTCATTTGTTTTATTGTATAAATGTGAGATGGTTCTCTCACTTCGGGTATGCATGCTTGTGGAGGAGCGATCCCCCGTGCATCTGCGCGCAATAAACATACCTACTTTATAACTTTCGAGTTATAGAGTCTAATTCCGCATGTCAGTTTGGCGAGCCAGCCAGGAGGATTTCTGCCCAGCTGAGGGACCAGCTGTGGAGCGGACGCTCCTAGGCGCGCCCCGGGAGATTTCCTCGGAGGAGCCTCCTCTTCTCAGCTGTTCCCCCGGGAGCAGAAGAGAAACCCCTGGATCCACAGAAAAATTGGTATGTTTAGTAACGGGGCGGCTGGTAAGATGCACAGAGACGTCCGGCACGCAGCGTAGTCCCCAGGAGGAAAGGTACCTTGGGAGGGGGCTTGCTGACCAAGGGGTGGCCGCTAGCGATCTTGAGGGCAGATCGAGCAACCCGAGGTTACTGCCAGATCCTAAAAGCCCAGAGGCCTCGTGACGGTGATATGGAGAAATAGTGTGAAATGGGGACGCTTAACACCGACTGTGATTGTATATGTCTGCTCAAGGAATGTGGGTATGGTGACTGGTCATGGGTGCGGTGTCTGGTCACATAGGCACACAGCTCTGAGGAGACAACTACAGTTTTTGAGGAGATGCCTGCCCCTCTTCCTCTAACAAAGGGGAGACGGGGAGACGCCTGCCCTTCTTCCTCTAACAAAGGGGCTATTTAAAAGAGAATGAGAGAAGATGAGAGACATTCAAATGCTATCTAGAGGGAGGGAGTGCTAAGTCTCCTTGCTGGAGAAGATGGGATGGTCACAAGAACATGACTCACCTACACACCTGCAAGACCACCACATTCCAGGAAGCGGACTGATAAGCTAATTAACATACGAAGCGGGGTTTAGGTAACGAATATGTATAGGCGCTAATTGAATATTCATTTGTTTCATTGTATAAATGTGGGATGGTTCTCTCACTTCGGGTATGCACGCTTGTGGAGGAGCGATCCCCCGTGCATCTGCGCGCAATAAACATACCTACTTTATAACTTTCGAGTTATAGAGTCTAATTCCGCACGTCAGTTTTGGCGAGCCAGCCAGGAGGATTTCTGCTCGGCTGAGGGACCAGCTGCGGAGCGGACGCTCCTAGGCGCGCCCCGGGAGATTTCCTCGGAGGAGCCTCCTCTTCTCAGCTGTTCACCCGGGAGCAGAAGAGAACCCCTGGATCCGCGGATAAAACGGTATGTTTAGTAACGGGGCGGCTGGTGAGACGCACGGAGACGTCCGGCGCGCAGCGTAGTCCCCAGGAGGAAAGGTACCTTGGGAGGGGGTTTGCTGACCAAGGGGTGGCCGCTAGCGATCTTGAGGGCAGATCGAGCAAACCCGAGGTTACTGCCATTCCTAAAAGCCCGGAGGCCTCGTGACGGAAAGCGGGGGGCGGGACGGAATAAGGCGGAATCTCACAGGAACAAGAGGGACCTCTTAGCAAAAGTAAAAGGGAAACTTTTGCGTAGGAAAAAGGGGGAAGCTAAAAACTTCCATTGGGTTGTCTTAAGGATTGGGGAATTCCTAGAATGTAACAACTGAAATAGCGCTCTGTGTCTTGTTTGTTCTATGTGTTGTCTTGTTACATGTTCAAAACTTGGAGTTATGAAATGTATGTTGAAAAATAATAATATTCTGGTAATTCGTGGCAAATAGCGGAAAACTTAACACTCTGCTTAAGACCAGGAAAAATTGGGTTTGTTGTTTGTTTTTTGGCAATTGTTCATTGAAATGCATACTTTGTGAACTGTCAGTGTTCCTAAAAGTTGTACACAAGTGCATGGTACCCTATAACATACTGCTTGTGTGACTGCGGGCTGCCCGGAGAGTGTGAATGGTGTGATTGAGATGCACATTTTGATTTTCCGTGTATAGCTTAATTATTTTGACTGAGTGTGAGTGCAAGAGTGCTTGAGACATGCGTTTGAGTGCAAAACAAGTAAGGAGCTCTATCTGTGTTTCCGACCTTGGGTGGCTAAGGCGGCCGGAGAAAGAGTGATTAAAATTACAAAATGGGAAATGGAAGGAGTAAGCCCTGTGAAAAATCGCCTTTGGGTTGTATATTAAAACATTGGAGTGATATCGTAGGACATGGTGGTACCGAAAATAGAAGAAAATTGATTAAATATTGTAATCACTGGTGGCTTTTGTATAAATTGGAGTGATGCGAAATGGCCTCAGGAAGGAGGAACGTTAGATTATAACACTCTCCTGCGATTAATGTTGTTTCTGAGGAGAGAAGGAAAATGGGACAAAGTATCATATGCAGACATGTTCTTTGTCCTCCAGGACAAACCCGAGTGGCAAAAGGACTGTGGATTAGTACCCCCTCGGGATCCTATGGTACTAGCACTAGAAAGAGTGCGGGATTAACATCACCTGATCTTTGATTATGGCTCTAGAAAAGGGTGGAAAAAACCCTAAGACCTAAACTAGAAAGATGTTCTTGTTGAAATTTTTGTATTAGAAGCTCAGGTTGCGGTTCCTTCTGTGGAGCAACCAGAATGAAACATGTTGTAAGATAAAAACTTGTACTGATGTATGTAAAACCTGAGGCAGGTGTGTGTGTAGAATCAAAGACCTTGTGAAAGTGTTAAAGTATTGGGGTGAGTTTGTACAAACCCCGTACCCCCTCGAAGGTGCGACTGAGTCATGCTGGATGCACGGCAGGGTGTTTGCTGTTTGCCTGCGAAGGCTGATATGTAATAACACAGACTTAAAGCAACAAGTAGCAGATTTGCATTCAGGGTAAGAAAGAGTTAAAACAGAAGTGCTGCTGCAGAGGCAGGCTTGTGTAACCTGCAGAGCAGGAACAGCATCTCCTGTCCCGAATCCTCCTGATGGTGGGGAGGAGGGGGTTGCTATTCCTGACAATTGAGCAGAAGGACCTGACAATGTCACCCCAATTGCTGCAGCATTTGCAGTACAACAGGACCCATAACTGCCCTTTAGGGCAAGGAATGGGTATGAGGTGGAATTTTAGTGAATACAAACCAACTTATTTGTTGAACTTCAGTAAAAAATAATTATTTGTTACAGTTGTGGGAGCTGCTGGCCACCAGGAAAACATCCTGAAACCTTTAAAGTACAAACTAAGAAAACAAACAAGAATGCCAAATTCACCAAAGGCCCTTCTTGGTAGGGACTTATTAGAACAATTGGAGGCAACAATCAAATTTAAAAAAGGGGAAGTTACTCTGGAGGTAAATGATCACCAATACATACAGGTTATGAGCCTATCTTTGGCCAGTACTCCTATAAAAAGGGAAATTGATACCAGAATTATTGATCAGGTATATCCTGGAGTATGGGCAATTGACATACCGGGACGTGCCAAGAATGCATCACCTGTTATAGTAAAATTAAAGGAAGGACAGGGTGCGATAAGAATTAAACAATACCCACTGAAAAGGGACGATAGGGAAGGAATTCATCCAAATATAGAGCGATTCATAGAATTAAAATTACTAAAAGAATGTGAGTCAGAATTTAACACACCTATCCTCCCAGTTAAAAAACCTGATGGGTCTTATAGGATAGTTCAAGATTTAAGGGCCATTAACAAAATAACAGAGGATCTGTATCCTGTAGTAGCTAACCCCTATACCTTACTAACCACCCTGACACCTGACCTAGCTTGGTTCACAGTTTTAGACTTAAAAGATGCCTTCTTTTGCCTCCCTCTCCACGAAGCCAGCCAAAGAATTTTTGCTTTTGAATGGGAAAATCCCAGAAGCGGTCGAAAGACCCAGCTCACATGGACGGTGTTGCCACAGGGGTTTAAAATAGCCCCACAATTTTTGGAAACCAATTAGCAAAGGATTTGGAGTTATGGGAACCACCGTCAGGAGAAGGGAAAGTGTTACAATATGTAGACGATCTTCTTATTGCAACCAGAACCGAAGAATCTTGTATTATTTGGACTGTGAGCTTGCTGAACTTTCTGGGACTACAAGGATATCGGATTTCTAAGAAGAAGGCACAGGTGGTGTTACAACAAGTCACATACCTAGGGTACGAGATCAGTGCCGGACAACGGGTCCTAGGGAAGGCCCGAAAAGAAGCCATATGCCAAGCCCCCCGACCACGAACTGTAAAGGAACTGCAGACATTTCTGGGAATGACAGGATGGTGCAGGCTTTGGATATGTGATTATGGCTTGCTTGTTAAACCACTATATTCCCTGATAGCAGCTAATCAGAAGGATCTTCAGTGGGATGCTGAATCAGACAGAGCTTTCCATGAACTGAAGAAAGCCTTAATGTCGGCACCAGCACTAGGACTTCCTGATGTGAGTAAGCCATTTTTCCTATTTTCCCATGAGAAACAGGGAATGGCATTAGGAATACTGGCACAAGATTTGGGACCATACAGACGGGCAGTGGCGTACTTCTCTAAACAGCTGGATGCCACTGCAAAAGGGTGGCCTGGTTGCCTGAGAGCAGTAGCAGCTGTCATCCTAAACATCCAGGAGGCCCGGAAGTTTACATTGGGCCAGAAAATGACTGTCTTAGTATCCCACACAGTGTCTGCAGTCCTTGAAACAAAAGGGGGGCGCTGGCTCTCCCCACAGAGATTCCTAAAATACCAGGCCATAATGGTGGAACAAGATGATGTTGAGATCGTGACTACAAACATCATCAATCCGGCCTCATTTCTTAATGGGAATGTTGGCGAATCAGTCGATCATGACTGTCTAGAAACAATCGAAGCCACTTATTCTAGTAGGACAGATCTCAAGGATGTTCCTATTAATGGAGCTGAACATTGGTTCACGGATGGGAGCAGCTATATGCTGAATGGAAAGCGACATTCCGGATATGCTGTTACAACCTCTGAAGAAGTGATAGAATCGGGACCGCTACCAGCTGACACTTCGGCACAGAAGGCTGAAATCATAGCCCTTACTTGAGCTCTGGAGAGAGCTCAGGGAAAACCTATAAATATTTGGACTGATTCTAAATATGCCTTTGGAGTGGTACATGCTCATGGAGCAATATGGGAAGAAAGGGGACTGTTAAACTCCCAAGGAAAAATCATCAAACATGCGGAAGAAATTTTGAAACTCCTAAATGCGGTCCAGCTTCCTGAAAGGGTGGCAATTATGCACATCAAGGCACACCAGAAAGTGAGCACAGAATTAGAAAGAGGAAATGAACTGGCGGACAGGGAAGCAAAACAGGCAGCCAGAAAAGCAATCAAGGTAGAGGGTGCGCTAATACCCGATGGACAAATATCTCTAGAAGGTAAACCAGACTATACTAAAGAAGATCGCAAACTGATTTCTGACCTAGAGGGATCATATAATGAGGAAGGGTGGGCTGTAATCTCACATGGGAGAATAGTGATTCCTTCCTACATGGTATGGTCAGTAGTTCGGGAAGAACATAGAAAAAGGCACTGGGGGGCAGAAGCTCTATATAAGGATCTCACTAAAAACATAATAGCGCGAAATTTGTATACTACTATTAGACAAGTAACCCAAAAATGTGATCTTTGTCTCCAGACTAATCCTAAGATTACCAAGGGGCCAAAGTTGGGAAAAATTGGGAAAGGAGATGTTCCAGGGCAACATTGGCAGATTGATTTCTCGGAACTTCCTAAAAAAGGGGGGTATCGATATTTATTGGTACTAACAGATACCTTTTCAGGTTGGCCAGAAGCCTTCCCGTGCAGAACTGCTAAAGCCCGGGAGGTGACCAAAATACTGCTCCAAGAGATAATACCTAGGTTTGGAGTCCCAGCAGTAATGTCCTCGGATAGAGGACCACATTTTGTGTCAGAATAGTGCAACAGATCAGCCACCATCTAGGAATAGATTGGCAATTACATACCCCATACCGACCACAATCAAGTGGCCAGGTGGAAAAGATGAATCATCTAATCAAACAACAGATTGTCAAGTTAGGTCAAGAAACAAATCTAACTTGGCCCCAGTCTTTGCCATTAGCTCTTACACAAATTCGAACTAGACCAAGAGCAAAAGAGGGGCTTAGCCCATTTGAAATTTTATATGGACGACCCTATGGGGTACAAAAGGGGACGTCTTCACAGACTGGTGAAGAAACAATGACTTCCTATATGGTGGCACTAAACAATTAATAAGAATTGAGAAGCATGTGATGGGAACACGCAGTAGGGGTCTGGATGGACCTGTTCACGATATACGACCAGGGGACTATGTATACGTTAAGTGTTTTACAGATAAAACCCTGGAACCACAGTGGACCAACCTTTTCAAGTCCTACTCACCACCTACACTGCAATCAAGGTTGAGGGACAGAATTCTTGGATTCACCATACCCGGATCAAGAAAGCCCCTGCAACTTCGTGGAGAGTAACCCCAGATAAAAAAGAACTGAAACTCAAATTTACTCGGACAAATAGGAACAATGTGGGTGGCAAGTAAGTGAACCTGGGCGGTTGTGGATCCACTATATGGGAAGAGCACCACAACAAACAATATAGAACAAAAGAGTCTGGGACTAAGCCAGTGGCCAGTCTTGCCCAACTTGTTATCGGTAAGCCCCAACTCAAACAAAGATATTTTTGATCAAAACAGATTTTATATGTATATGTGAGGAACATTTAGATTCTTAAAATGATCAATAGTGGGTTTAAACCATTTGTGTTCTTTTGTACCCTCTCTCTTGCCTACAACCAAGAGCCTGATAACTGGCCTTGGAATCATGCCCAGAAAAAACACACTGGAATAATGGGAAAGGTGGACTCAAAGACGAAACTAGCTATGGTGTTTTTTTCTGAAAATGAGGTGTACCAAAGGAATCAATGGGATCAGGAGGATGTACATAAAGTCGACCGATTATGGGGAAAATTAGGAGATAGGATAAAAGTAGGGTGTCAAACGTATAATGAAAAAGATAACACCAAGATTTCAGGAGACACCCTGATTAATGTCAGAAAGGTAGATAAGGAATTTACCCTTCTAAATACAGCCATGTGCTTTAATTCACGGGAATGTTGGCACAATTTTACCTTAACCAAGCCCATCTTTATAATATACCTAGGAAAATATCCTTTTGAGCATAGAACATGGGCCAGAAAGATAGGTGACAAGTGGCAAACAGTAGATTTAGAATCTTGTATTATGCGAGAACAGCAGGGCTTCCTCTGTGAAAGCAATACTATAATGGCTCAGGATACTTGTTTAGATACAGATCTGAAAATATGTCATTTCGAGGCCAGACCAAATGCAAACTTGAAAACAGTAATTATATATGCAGGGAAGGGATGTGCGTGTTTGAGAACTAAGTGTAACACAATAACTGTAGATGGGGAGGTAAAGGAGACTGCACAATATTCAAATTACTGTATCTGTAATTTTACATCTAACTTTACCCTATCACAGATGATAATTCCTACCCCCATAGGACTAAATATAAGCAGTATAAAAGAACTATTAAAACATGCAGATTTTACAACGTATACTGAAAGAAACCAAAGAAAAGGGACATGAAACTCTTCTTGTGATCCATCATGATGTAGAGGGGATCAAGAAAGTTTTAAAAAAGGTAGAACAGGATGGAAACCATAATTGGTGGGATACTCTCTTTGGCTGGTCACCTTCTGCAACAGGAATTCTTAACACTATGGTACACCCCATTGTGATCTTATTGATCAGTTTAGGAATTTCCTTAATACTAACCATTATGTTATATTTGTGGGTTTGGAGAATGTTTAAAAGGGTAACACTTATGTATGATGCTTTATATCATTCGGGAAGACTGCTTAAGTAAAAGAATTTACTTAGTTTGATAGAAAAGGGGGGATTGATATGGAGAAATAGTGTGAAATGGGGACGCTTAACACCGACTGTGATTGTATATGTCTGCTCAAGGAATGTGGGTATGGTGACTGGTCATGGGTGCGGTGTCTGGTCACATAGGCACACAGCTCTGAGGAGACAACTACAGTTTTTGAGGAGATGCCTGCCCCTCTTCCTCTAACAAAGGGGAGACGGGGAGACGCCTGCCCTTCTTCCTCTAACAAAGGGGCTATTTAAAAGAGAATGAGAGAAGATGAGAGACATTCAAATGCTATCTAGAGGGAGGGAGTGCTAAGTCTCCTTGCTGGAGAAGATGGGATGGTCACAAGAACATGACTCACCTACACACCTGCAAGACCACCACATTCCAGGAAGCGGACTGATAAGCTAATTAACATACGAAGCGGGGTTTAGGTAACAAATATGTATAGGCGCTAATTGAATATTCATTTGTTTCATTGTATAAATGTGGGATGGTTCGTCACTTCGGGTATGCACGCTTGTGGAGGAGCGATCCCCCGTGCATCTGCGCGCAATAAACATACCTACTTTATAACTTTCGAGTTATAGAGTCTAATTCCGCACGTCAACGGAAAGCGGGGGGCGGGACGGAATAAGGCGGAATCTCACAGTAACAAGAGGGACCTCATAGCAAAAGGGAAGCTTTTGCGTAGGAAAAAAAAAGAAAAAAAAAAAAGATTAAAGGAAAAAAAAAAGTGAGAAGCTAAAAACTTCCTTTAGGTTGTCTTAAGAATTGGGGAATTCCTGGAATGTAACAACTGAAATAGCGCTCTGTGTCTTGTTTGTTCTATGTGTTGTCTTGTTACATGTTCAAAACTTGGAGTTATGAAATGTATGTTGAAAAATAATAATATTCTGGTAATTCGTGGCAAATACCGGAAAACTTAACACTCTGCTTAAGACCAGGAAAAATGTGGGGTTTTGTTTGTTGTTTTTCTGGCAATTGTTCATTAAAATGCATACTTTGTGAACTGTCAGTGTTCCTAAAAGTTGTACATAAGTGCACGGTACCGTATAACATACTGCTTGTGTGACTGAGGGCTGCCCGGATAGTGTGAATGGTGTGATTGAGATGCACATTTTGATTTTCCGTGTATAGCTTAATTATTTTGACTGAGTGTGAGTGCAAGAGTGCTTGAGACGCGCGTTTGAGTGCAAAACGAGTAAGGAGCTCTATCCGCGTTTCCGACCTTGGGTGGCTATGGCGGCCGGAGAAAAACAAAGTAATTAAAATTGCAAAATGGGAAATGGAAGGAGTAAGCCCTGTGAAAAATCGCCCTTGGGTTGTATATTAAAACATTGGAGTGATATCGTAGGACATGGTGGTACCAAAAATAGAAGGAAATGGATTAAATATTGTAATCAGTGGTGGACTTTGTATAAATTGGGGAGTGATGCGAAATGGCCTCAGGAGGAAGGAACGTTAGATTATAACACTCTCCTGCAATTAATGTTGTTTCTGAGAAGAGAGGGAAAATGGGACGAAGTATCATATGCAGACATGTTCTTCGTCCTCCAGGACAAACCTGAGTGGCAAAAGGACTGTGGATTAGTACCCCCTCGGGATCCTATGGTACTAGCACTAGAAAGAGTGTGGGATTAACATCACCTGATCTTTGATTATGGCTCTAGAAAAGGATAGGAAAAAAACCCTGAGACCTAAACTAGAAAGATGTTCTTGTTGAAATTTTTGTGTTAAAAAGCTCAAGTTGTGGTTCCTTCTGTGGAGCAACCAGAATGAAACACGTTGTAAGATAAAAACTTGTACTCATGTATGTAAAACCTGAGGCGGGGTGGGGTGGGGTGGGTGGAGAATCAAAGACCTTGTGAAAGTGTTAAAGTATTGGGGTGAGTTTGTACAAAGCCCCGTAGCCCCTCGAAGGTGCGACTGAATCATGCTGGGATGCATGGCAGGATGTTTTCTGTTTGCCTGCAAAGGCATGATATATAAGAACACAGGCTTAAAGCAACAAGTAGCAGATTTGCATTCAGGGTAAGAAAGAGTTAAAACAGAAGTGCTGTTGTAGAGGCAGGCTTGTGTAACCTGCAGAGCAGGAAGAGCATCTCCTGCCCCCTGCCCCGAACCCTTCTGCTGGTAAGGAGGAGGGGGTTGCTATTGCTGACAATTGAGCAGAAGGACCTGACAATGTCACCCCAATTGCTGCAGCATTTGCAGTACAACAGGACCCGTAACGGCCCCTTTAGGGCAGGGAATGGGTCTGAGGAGACTAAAGGTGAATCTTTGATGGGAAATTTAGTTGTTTGAAAGTTGGTTATGAAAGATTTGTCAGGATGATCTAATAGGACTAGATAAAGGTTCGAGTTACTAGGTAAGCGTGATAAAGAAAAGTTGATAGAAGGAACAGGGAATGTGTACAGAAGGTAAGAGAAGAAGAGCTGGGTCGTGCTAAACTGGTAGAGGAGATGAGGCAGAGACAGGAGGAATGTCAGGCAGAAGAGTGAATCCCTCTCCTATGGGATCGGATCACTGTGCATATTGTAGGGAAAGTGGACACTGGAAGCGAGATTGCCCTAAGCTAAAGAACTATCAAGGGGTTCTGGTGAACTAGGGACTAGAAAAATGAGGTGGAATTTTATTGAATACAAAACCAACTTATTTGTTAAACTTCAGTTAAAAAAATTAAAAAAATAATTTGTTACAGTTGTGGGAGCTACTGGCCACCAGGAAAACATCCTGAAACCTTTAAAGTACAAACTAAGAAAACAAATAAGAATGCCAAATTCACAAAAATCTTTGTTGGGATGAGATTTATTAGAACATCTAGACGTTTAAAGAAGGAGAAATGAAACTAAAAGTTAAAAATGATCAAGTAATTGAAATATTGAGCTTATCTTTAATTCAACAGAAAAGAGGAAAAGAGAACCTCCCTGAAGTAAAAGAAATTTTTAACCAGGTGTATCTGAAAATAAATTCCAGGAAAGGTGAAAAATGCTTTACCTGTTACAGTAAAAATGATAAGGGGGAGGCTTGCCCAGTTCAGATAAAACAATATCCCTTGGTCAGCAAGGCTGTGGGGGATATTGGCAGAAAAACTGAAATAAAATACACTCTGTAGTAGTTCTACTAATGTAAATCTGTGTGTTTTGCCATGACAGTGACTTGTTATGGGATGTGCAGATGAAACTCTGCACTGACAACGAAGTACAAGGAATAAGGTTGGTCAGGTGCCTCCTACCATAGTCAAGGGCAAGACTGGGTTGGCCTCTGTGTTTGCCACCAAGAAGAATCTTGAGCTCCGCTGTTGGCTGCAACCCAGTAGGCGTTGAGCGGTGGGAACATATGCCATGCCAGACCTTGATGTGAGGAATGGCCCCCTCTGTTATAAGAGGGTCACCCAGGAAGGAAGAACATAAGATGGCCCATTGAGGCACTGATTTGGAAATTGGAAACCGCCTGGCCGACCATGAGGCCAGACAAGTAACAGAGGAGGTAGGAAAGGAGGAATTATCCTTAATACCAGACGATAAAAACCCAACTGTAAGTACAGATCAGGAGCCAAACTATTCTAAAGAAAACTTAAAAGGTAATTCAGGACATGAATGATAAAATAAAAATAAATAAGTGGACTTATTTAAGGGATGGTCGTATAGTGGTACCATCCATTTTAATATGGACCACAGCCCTATTATTAATAAGACGCATTGGAGAGATGATACTTTATATAAAAGTCTAAATCAGAAATTCATAGGGAGAAACTTGTATACTGTAATAAAACAGGTGACTCAGCAATGTGAAATGTGTTTACGCAATAATCCCAATACAGCAAATAAAATAAAACTAGGGAACATTAGTAGAGGAAATTAGCCAGGACAACAGTAGCAAGCTGATTTTCCGAACTCCCAAGAAAAGGGGGGTACCTATATTTATTAGTTATGTCTGATATGTTTTCAGGTTGGCCAAAAACCTTTCCTTGTCGAACAAATAAAGCAAGAGAGGTAACAAAGGGATTGTTAAATGAAATTATCCCCCGCTTTGGGGTTCCGGCAACAATCTCTTCCAATAGAGACTCACACTTTTGTGCCAAAATAGTACAACAAGTGAGTACAGTATTGGGCATAGATTGGCAATTACATACTCCTTATTACTTCAATGTTCTGTTTGGTGCTGTCGAAGAATGATCAGAAAGCATAATGATCAGAAAGCATAATGATAGTTTGTAGAACAGGGGGGATTGAATAATGAGCTACGTACAATGAGTGATGAATGGTATACTACTTTTTAGAAAATGATGTGCTTATATATAATTGTCCAAAGTTGGGAGGTGTTCAAGGATCCTTATTGTCAACATGATGAATACACCAAGACCCTTAGTGTCAGCACCACGGATGTACTAGACACAAGGTCCTTGGATTCGTTATCTTTATAAGGGCCATCTGGTCCTAAGTTTCTGTTGTGTATATAACGCTACCTAAACAAGGAATTTGAATCATGCTCATTAGTCTATCGAGGAACAGAGTCTGCGCAGAAAAAAGAAGGTTAAAAAGGTTCACTGGAGGAAGACTCCTGATCTTCACCCTGAAGACCCCCAGACGACCACTCCTCAAGGACATTGCGCAGGAGCAAAATATGTAAATGAATTCCCGGACTTGTAATGAATATGTAAATGATTTCCTGATGGAAACCATAATTGGTGGGATACTCCCTTTGGCTGGTCACCTTCTGCAACAGGAATTCTTAACACTATGGTACACCCCATTGTGGTCTTATTGATCAGTTTAGGAATTTCCTTAATACTAACCATTAAGTTATATTTGTGGGTTTGGAGAATATTTACAAGTGTAACACTTATGTATGATGCTTTATATCATTCGGGAAGACTGCTTAAGTAAAAGAATTTACTTAGTTTGATAGAAAAAAGGGGATTGATATGGAGAAATAGTGTGAAATGGGGACAATGGACATCGATTGTGATTGTATATGTCTGCTCAGGAATGTGGGTATGGTGACTGGTCATGGGTGTGGTGTCTGGTCACATAGGCACACAGCTTTGAGGAGACGCCTACATTTTTGAGGAGAGGCCTGCCCTTCTTCCTCTAACAAAGGGGCTATTTAAAAATAGGATGAGAAAAGGATGAGAGACATTCCAATGTTATCTAGAGGGAGGGAGTGCTAAGTCTTCTTGCTGGAGAGGATCAGATGGTCACAAGGACATGAATCACCTACAAACCTGCAAGACCACCACATTCCAGGCAAAGGACTGATAAGCTAATTAACATACGAGGTGAGAGTAAGTGGGTTTAGGTAACAAATATGTATAGGCGTTAATTGAATATTCATTTGTTTTATTGTATAAATGTGAGATGGTTCCTCACTTCGGGCATGCACGCTTGTGGAGGAGCGATCCCCCGTGCATCTGCGCGCAATAAACATACCTACTTTATAACTTTCGAGTTATAGAGTCTAATTCCGTAAGTCAGCCCAACCTTTTAATGGGCAACTTTCACAGTAAAGTGCCTAAATGTTGATTAAAAGACATTTTCCTTCCTCTAAAAATAAGTGTGATTTTCAGCAAAACTCCTTAATCTTGTGCTGTCAAAAAAACCCTTATTTTAATTGAAAACTTGAATTACCAAATGGTAAGCTTAATACTCATCATCTATTTGTAATGCCCACCTAAGCAATCTATCCATTAATGTTCTATAAGGCAGTGAGTCTGCTACCCTATGTAAATACAGGTAACTTTCAAAGAAATTCAGGAAAATTAATAACAGGATAAAATCAAGAAATAACAAACATTTTTTCCTTTTCTGAATTGGGGCCAAAGGTGCAAGATTTTTGGTAAACTGTGCCTCGAAGAACTAAACTGAGGAACAAGAAAAAGCCATTTCTCAGCTCAGGCTCACTGCAACTTTCCATCTCCATAATTATGGAAATACCAGAATGCTGTGCTATGATTTTGTCTTTTTACAGATTTTTTTTTATTTTCTTTTTTACCCTTTTTATGATAACCCTTTCGTCCCTGCAGCTTTGCCTGCATTTCACTCTTTTCTAGTGCAATAGCCTAGTGCTTTCTTCAACAACTAAAGCCAATTTAAACATAAATATATTTATTTAAATACTGAAACAAGAAATTTGCACAATTTCCACCAAGATATTCCTTGGCATTGGGAGATGTATTGAAACCAACATTTTGCCTTGAACTGCTTTGGTTTTGACAACTAGTTTTCCAATAAAGTGTGGGATCCATCTCCTCCAACTAAGGGTGTTTAAAAGTAAGATGTCTAAGCTGGTCATCCTAGGGTTCCTTTATTGTTATTTTTGTATATGTAAATAGCTCTTGAGGACAGGTCATCTGGCTTTTCTTACACACTTATCTTTGGCTGCAATGAAATGGTCTCTGGAGGTGGCTGTTTTTCTGTACTGATTATAAGGAAAGCCTGGCATGACTCACCCAGATTAGACATCTGGTTTACACCTAAATCAGGGAAGATGAACCCTTCCCCAACTGGATTGGTAGAAAATGCCCCAAGCCCTGTTATTGGCATAACCTACGATCATCCCTGTGTTAGAACCTCTAGTATCTGCCAACTCCTGGACATTGTTAATGGGCAAATTAGACCATGTCTTTATATCTAAGAGCAGTGGGGAGAAAACTGTACGATGTTACCTGCATTGCTTAACTTGCTTAGAAGTGCTGCTGAAGGGCCAGAACATTTGGAGACTGCTTTCAACCAAGTCATCAGAGAGTGCACTGGAAACGTACTATATTTGTCTCTAAAAACCTCTTTTCCATTTCTGTCTCAGGTTTATTTCCCCAGAGTTTGTAACAGCCAGGTTCTAATTTTGGATATGTTACTTTCTTTTATTGAGACAGTCACCAAGAATATGAGATTTACATTAAGATTTTGGATGTGGGAATAAGCAACAAATAAATTTTTGAAAGTAATTTGAGCAAAACTGAGTAGCTGATATATTCAGGCCACAAAAATTTTCATCTGAAACAAGAAAACCTCTAAAACAAATACACCAGCCTAGAAGAAAAGAGCCGCCTTGTACTGGAGGGATGATTGGGTCACTGAGCATAGCAGTATTCATTATATATATAGAAAAACATAAGAGGAAGGATAACAAGGGAGATCTTATGTGGTCTAGGGAGAAGAAGGGTATAGAGGGAAGTACTGAGGACGCTTGAGTTATTCTGACCTATTGAGATCTTAAATGAAAACTAATAGGAGTCCAGAAAGATGAGGGATGAGAGCAGAAAACTCAGTCAGTTTGGCAACTCTGACGTCAGCTCAGCCCACAGCAATTCTGAAAATGACCTCAGGCTGGAGATCTCCAGCTGTGACTCTGGCGAAGATGGTCTGCCTTGATGTCAGTGGAGGACAAATGGAAAGAGCAATGGCTGATATTTCCACCCCTGCATTTACTCCTCAAAAACCCCTCCAACTCTTCTGTTCTAAGGCAAAATATAAAACTTGCTATTTCCCTCCTCCTTCTGTAGAAAGGGTGGAGTGACTTTGTGAAAACAGATGCCGGAAGGAAAGGATCTCACATTTTGAGACCTGCAGAGCCATTTTTTTTCCCACAAGCACCCCGTGCTGACCTGATTCTCCTCCCATGGAGAGGGCTGATAACAATCCCTCCTAAGTCAAGTGAGGACAGACTGGGCAGCACACAAGGCCTTTAGAAAGTTCTGCTGATCTTATGTGTAGCTGCCCAGCAGGAGAGGAGGTCCCGGAAGGACCTCAGTGGCTACATCTACATTATGCTGAAAGAGTACCATCTGGAGCAGCAGGAAACATGGCATCATCTACCTCCTGCCGACTGCCTGCCCGTGGAGAGTTTGTTTTGCCTGTGGAGAGATTGTTTGGGCCTGCCTGGTAGCTCACTAACCCTCCAGGTATTCCTGGGCATGTGAAGACTTGCGCAGTGAGAGCAGAGTATACTTGACAGACCTTAAGCCGTTCTTGCAGGCTCATTAATTGCACAGAGACTGATTTCCTGGTCTAAAGCTCTCAGGGCTAACCTTAACAGCTACCATAGACATCTAACATCAATTATGCAATTACACCTGTTCACAAGCAGTTCTTCCCCTCTGTTGGCCAAGAAAGCATTTTTACATCTGCATCCACCTGGGTCATTCCTCCCTCCTTCCCTTTACCCAGCTATGCAAAATTGTGCACATCAGAGAAGGAAAAGCTGATTTACCATAACAGGTCAGAGTGTGGGTACATAGCATAAAATATGCTGTTTATGACAGAGAAAGCCATCCAGCCATTTTGATAGCTTTTCTCCCAGGGGATTAAAATACCTCCTTCATCTCAGCAGAGCACCTGCATATGGAAAGAGCCTGAATTATAATCTACCTTTTTCTTCAGTGTCTTCAAAACACTGCTGCCTCTCATGGGCAAAGCCAGACATAATCCTGGATTCAGTGTTCCCTCTCAGTACTGCTCAGTTCATTATCTTGCCTTGTTTGTTCTACTTACTTGTTGTACCCCTGACATGAAAATAAACAAACTCTCTGGAGTCAGGGAGCATCCTACATGCTGCGGTAAGTGGAGCTTTGCCTGCACCCTGATTCTCCTAGGCAGTCATCAGTGTCAGCTGGCTAATGGGTTCATGGTAGTCCCCTAACCACAGCATCTGAACACCTCTCCACCTTTAGCTAGCCAACTAGCTCACACTGAGTTTTGTCTTTTAAATAGTTGATATTAGCTAAGGTAAATAAATGTCATCCTAATTGACTGGATCAAGGTAACCCAGGTAGTCTGTGATAAAATAAAACATAGCATTTACACCAGAGGCCAATGTCCTCCGAAGCCTCAGGTTCATGCCACAATGTGAAATAAAAATACATCAAGGGTTACCAAATAGAAAGACACCAGCTTCGGCTCAGGAATCTTTTGAACTACAAATCATGCAAGATGGGATGAATGTTTTAGGGAAGAGTCACTGTCTTTTTGCCCTGATTTTATATTTTTTCTTGGGCATATACTCTTGGCCATAATGAAAGACAGGATACCAGGCAAGGCAGATGTTTGGGTTGCTCCAGCTTTGCCATTCATGTGTTCCTTCCTATCTCAAGACCTCTGATTAGTCACTTAGGTCCAGCTTTTTAGTGGCAACATTGTTCCCAACTTCCTTGACCAACATCACATTGGAAGGCCCTAAAAAGTATGAGAATTAATTTAAAATTGCTGAAGTGAAATTTCTGCACATTGGCCTGTCCACCCCCCTGCCTCACCCCCCTAGATTCATGGCTGCTACAACTAATTTCAACAGCAGGCTATCAAACTTTTTCAGGAGCTGTGTCTGATCAGTTGCTAGTGTTTAAAAAAAAAGGGGGGAACGTGAAATAAATTCATACAATAAATAAGGCAGCTGAAATCTAAATTTACTCATGGATAGACAGTAAGCTGCAAAAATATAAAAAATTGTTGGATAAATTATTAATTGCAAATTATTTGTTCATATTGATGGTCATAAAATTATATAATACATTTTACAAAGTTTAGTCACAGTATTTGACTCTAGCCCTGTACTACAGAGAAAGTCCCAGTAGGTTGGTATTTGGGATGAATGACACACCTGTGCCCCCACTGATGGGATCTGGGAGTGTCCAGCACCTCCTAATTGAACCTGGGAGATAGAGTACTATACAGGTAGCTCATTGCCTCTGGAAGGGATGGTTTCATTTGCCCTTTGGGGATCTGAGGATATTCCACCCCCTACCCCAGCAGAAAAAGAGTGAGTGTGGAGACCACCACTCTCTCACATTTCAAATGTTTTAAGTCACGCAAATCCACTTCGGCTTTGTGTCAAGGGGCTCTGTTCAAAGTAGGCTGTGTTGTAACACCTCCTGGTTGGACATATCTATGGCCCTTTATGCCAGATTAATTCAGGCACTAGAGGAAGACTGTTGTGATTTGCTGTCACCTCACAGTGGTCCCGTTTTATAGGTCGGTTTGTTCCAGCAGACAAAATGGAGAGTAGGAGTGTGTTGCCTGACTTCCTCCTGTCTCTGTCCTCCTCTCTCAAATACATACCTGGGACCTTTTCCCTGTATAACACAATAAATTTGCCTCTACACAAGGGAGGGACATTGAGCTATGTTGATAATTCATGGTTAGGTAGATTCTTTGTGCTCACTTTGTATTGTGATTTATAGAGGGGTTGGACCGAATTTGATAAGCACAAAAGCCATGTCAGCTGTCAGTTTGCTGCAATTGGTTCTACTTCTAATGGCCAAAAGCACTGAAAATACCCTTTATTTTGAAAAAGGGAAATACAGCATAGTCCCTAACAACATACAGCAAAATGTACCAGAGGAGCACACACTTCAGTGCAGTGAGTCCCATACCAGACTTTTATATTCCATACATAGGCCAAAGAAACTGGAGATGCCTTTGATTAACATATAGAAACAATCACATGCACATACATATATATATATATGTCTGTGTGTGCACGTGTACAAAGGCCAGTGTGTCCTGGTTTCAGCTGAGATAGAGGTAATTTTCTTCTTAGTAGCTGGTGCAGTGCTGTGTTTTGGATTTGGTGAGAGAACTATGTCAATAACAGACTGATGATTTTAGTTGTTGCTGGGTGATGTTTATACTAAATCAAGGACTTTTCAGTTTCCTGGGCCCTGCCAGCCAGAGGGCTGGAGGGGCACAGGAAATTGGGAGGGGACACAGCCAGGACAGGTGACCCAAACTAGCCAAAGAGGTATTCCATACCATATGACGTCATGCTGAGTATATAAGCTGGGGGAAGAAGAAGGAAGGGGGGACATTTGGCATTATGGTGTTTGCCTTCTCAAGTAACTTACATGTGATGGAGCCCTGCTTTCCTGGGGATGGCTGAACACCTTCCTGCCAATGGGAAGTGGTGAATTAACTCCTTGCTTTGCTTGCGCAGCTTTTGCTTTACCTATTAAATTGTTCTTATCTCAACCCTTGAGTTTTACATTCCTTTCCAATTCACCTCCCTATCCCTCTGGGTGAGGGGGAGTGAGCAAGCAGCTGTGTGGTACTTATTTACCAGCTGGAGTTAAACCATGACATATTACAAAAAGTTGCAGACCTCAGAGAGTAAAAATCCATGTTACAAAAGCAGAGAAAAAAATAGGTGGTTCTACTCCGCTCTATTCAGCATCTTACCTACTACTTTCATCACTGTAGCATTTATTTCTCTCTTGGATTTTTTTCTTGCTTTTAAGGCTTGATTTGAGGCCAGGTTTTCTAATTAGTTTAGTAATAGGATCAAAGGATAAGAATCATCATCTGCTTAATGAAAACAATAGGATTTCCAATTCCATGATGGTATCTGGCAGGGAAGGAAGATTGTTGGGCTCCTTAGCTACATCATAGAAGAGTGATGGGAGGAACAATAGAGAAGGAAACCTTATCTAACCAGATTCCAGCAAAATTTTACGTCTTCCCAAACCCCTGACAATTATTTTATTTTGGCAGCAAAAAAGGAAGAAAAAAAAAAAAAAAAAAAAAAAAAGAGAGAGGAGGGCAGGGCAAGCACTGTCATGTGAGAAGGAAGGATGTATTTATCCTCCTCCTAGAATGAGCCCCAGCTGTGTGTTGGAGGGTGTGTGTGTGGGGTGGTGAAGGCAGGTGGTAGTCTGACAGACAGCATATTGGAATGAAGTGGTGTATGTCCAAGGCAGCTCCTCTCCTGCCCCATTTGTTCCATCTCTTGACAGAACCCATTAAGCCAAACAGTAGGCTAACTTGTTTGCAGAGACTTGTGGGTTATTGCAAGGGAGTGGATGCTTACACAGCTCTGCTTTCCTCTGGTCCCTTGCAGGGGGTGGTGGGGGTGGTTGAAACAATTTAGTGTTTGCAAGGACTCTGCAGGTGCAGTTTTAAAGGAGGGAGAACAATTTGAGATTTGCAGCTTAAGACCCTGGAGATGGTTTTGGACTTCCAAAAGCCACAAAACTTACTTCCCTAAATAGAGATAACACTTTAATATGACTGAGAATATAAAGAACTAAAAAGCTCAGCCACTTTTGTAAATCTTTGCATGTGAATGTCTGTTCTGTAAACCATCAGTCCTAAGTTAGGAAGAGAGATTTCAAAGAAACTTTGACTGCTGAACAGACTCCTGAAGAGATCACCGTTCCCCTGTCATGGATCTCTGTACAACCATGGACCTTGGGTGTTGACCTCAGCATTGATCCACACAGGGTCATATAACTGCACATGTCCATACTACCAAGCACCCAGAAATCTCAGACAAATGTCCATCAGCCTCAAATTCTATTTCCACACAGAAACAAACAAGATATTTAAGGGGAAATGTGGAAGTATGGTGATCCTGCCTAACGAGGGATGATGGGGCTTCTGCTTTCTCCTTTTTGGCTGTTTTTGAAATACCACCAGACCTCTATGCTCCTCGTTAGGAGCCTCACTCCCTTTGAAAAACTGGACCTGTATGGTCTGTGCATGAGGTGGCATCTGAGCCCATTCTCTATAAGACACAGCAAGACAGAGGAGGTTATGTCCCCAGCCTTAGACATTGGATTTATCTTTGCAGCCACCACTCTTTAAGAGAACGGTCCATGCTAGCAGAATATTTGTATTGTTTAATGTTGAAATCAGTCTTTTCCTCCTAGGAAAGTTATAGATACAGAAGGGTAAATGAGCTAAGCAGTGGCAGAGCAAAAGGAGAGACACCAAGTCCACAGCCCTAGAGAACAAGCTAAGCAAAGAACAACTCGCTCAGGCCTTTAGTGCAGCATCCTCTCCCTGACCAGCTACTTGGCCTTCCAGCAGAGTTCATTAATCCTTTGCTTTGATGAATCTTTAACCTTGGCAATAACTAGCAGATCATGGTGATTAAAGCCATGCAATTAAATATTTCATTTATAAATAAATAATAATAAAAAATAAAGACTTATCTGCAAAAGAGCAATAAGGCAGCTCCAGGGGGGGTTGTTATTGCCAATTAATCACACTCTTGGGACTGAAGAGGAGCTCCACTGCTCCTTGTAACTTTAATTGCTCTATGGGTGCAATTGTCCATACATCCCCCCTACCTCTCCCTGTCCAGCTAAACTTTATGGCTTAATTCCAGGTTAGGCTTTCTAGTTTTTTAACTTCTGTTGCTCTCAGCTACCCTCCCTGTGATCCAGGCTGGGGATGGAGACCAGTAAAACTAATCCTTCCCCTCTTGTGCATGTTCACTCTGGCTAGCTGCAATGCAAGTGCATTCACACCTGCTTTCATGCACACAGATCCAGGCTGCCAGTGAGGATGCTCAGGAGAAGCCCCATACTGCAGTAAGTCAATACATGAGCACTATCTTTTTCAGTAGGCTCTGCAGCTCATGTCCAAGAAAGCACATAATTCTCCTACTGGGGACAAAGGCTTTGATGAATAAAAACTCCTTAACACTGTGGCTTTATTATCTGTATCTATCAGCTAAACCATGTCAAAGCATGGACCCAAGCACTGTGTTGTGGCCATACAGATTGCTATGGGCCAAGCATACTTTCCAGGAAGAAATTTAAATTCATTCACCCTGTTCTGAGTGGAAGAGATTTTAGGTAGGTGGATAAAAGCTGTACTGTGTCACTTGTACCTTGGGCCAGAAAAATGGCATTGGCTGATTTACTTTACTAGTGTAAATATATGTTTTAAGATTGCATCATGTGGTAATGATAACGACAGCGAGACATGAAAGTTTAAAGATAGCATTATCTTCTTCAGTCCTGCTAACAGCTCACTGTGACTCTTCTGTATCTTACAGTTAATTTTCTTATTTCTTTCCCCTATCTTCCCTCCTTCCCAAATCCCAGATAACATGCACTATGTAATTTTTCACTGGATGCTTGGAAATGGGTTTGAAAAGAGTAAGAACCTGTTTAGAGGACCTGCAGGACTTACACTCAGTGCCGCCTCTGCTCCAGCCTGACTAAATGTTCAGCAGCGCAGCAAGTGAGTGAATGAGTGGTTGTAAAACCATGATGCAATGCCTGCCTGTCACATCTGATTTAGCAAAGTTGATGGTCCTACCAAAAAAAAAAAAAAAAGAAAAAAAGCATAACCAGTGCTTCTGTGTTGGACCTGAAACCTTAACAGAGGACAGTATTGAAGCAGTACAGCCAGCACATCCATCTTAGGCACATCAGACCAAATGGAAATCCATGGCCAACAGATACACAAAGCCTAAATACTTCAGTGTCAGTAAGACAGATTCAGCCTGATGACAGGGAAGCTGGTGAGGCACAGAACTGGGGTCATAAATCTGGTGTATGGAGTTTGCTAAAGGCAGGTCTGACCAGGCGATGGGATTCATGACTGGCTTAGCTGAGTGAGGCATAAGAAATTAGGAAATGCAGGTCTTTTGAACATACACTGATTTTACCACTAAATTAATCAAGATCTTTTTTTCCAGAACTTTGATATATGTCTCATTGGTAATTTAATAAACTATAATAGCATATTGGGAGGATTCGCTAAAGGGAGGGAAAGGACAGGGAACAGAGACTGAAAAGTATTTGCATTTATATATCTCAAAGTGACTTACCCTGATGGTTAGGATAATGAAGCACCCCAAGTCCAATATGAGTGTTAAAAATATGTGGCCTGAATCAGAGACATGCAAAGGAGCAATGGTATATTGATTTGTATCCACTTGCCTCATATCAGAAAAAAAGTCACTAAAAATTATAACTTCCCATCTGATTACCTCATGACGTTGAGAGGTTTCTGTCACTTTGGAGACCAATTTGTAAGAGTTTGGCAATGTGGTGTCCTTGTCAGGACTATATTTGCTAAGTTCAGGCTCAGCTTTGTCCCTGATTCCTTCTGAATCTGGATATCGTTTACTTCTTAGCTGGTGTAAAAGACATTTTACATATGTTTTACCCTGAACAAAACAATGTCTTTTTAATAAAGGGAAGAAAAAGCCAATGTAACAGGGAAATTGATACTTCTGTATTTGTCCTGTTGGGTCCAGAAGAGAAAAGATGAGTGATGCAGTAGAGAGAGGGTAGAAAAGAAAGTGAGGAAATCATAGCAAATTTGTCAAACTAGCTTGTTTCTCCATCATTCCCAGATTTATCTTTTTCCCTCTTTTTCTTATTACTAGGCACATTAAGATGAAGGCAGTGTCCTTTCTGAGGTGCACTCCTATGAATATTGCTAGTGGAGCATCTCTGAGTGCCTCACTGATATGACTACACAAAGATTTACAGAAAGCTTGTGAGAGGAGTCAATATCATTAAGGATGACAGTACGTTACGATACATTTTCTAAGGCTCCATCTATGTTACAATTAACTTCCAATTCCAATCCAGTATTTGGCCTTCCAAGGTACACATTTGCTTTTCTTTGCATGTAGTAATGATTTTCTGTCCCTGGTCCCGACTTTCTACTGGTGTAAATCTGTACAGAGCCTGCTCCAGCTCATTTTACACCAGCCCATCATCTTAGACTCTCTCTGATATTTGTTGTCTGGTGGTGTTGCGGGTCATTAAGATAGATGCTTGTGGCTACCTCGGGCGGATGTCAGTGTTGGGAAGATGTGTTTCCTTATGTATGATTTGCTGCACTCAGTGGGATCTTTCAAGGTGGGAAAGACTATCTGAATTCAAAGTGGAATTGAGTGCACAGACTGTCACAACTGTTGGGCTAGAGGGCACCTAGAAAGAGCTCATTTTTCTTGTGAGAAGACAGAATCAGCTATATCTGTGTTGTTCTGGACAAAAGTTTGTCTATCCTGCTCTTGCAGGTCTGTAGTCCTGGAAATGCTGTGCCCTGCATGAACAAAGAATTTCAGCTTTTCATTGACTTTGCCATTGTACAGTGTGGTGTTTGCAGCAGTAAATTTTACCTCACCATAAAGTTTACAACCTTTATTGATTTTTTTTTTTAAAAACTAGTACCTGCAGTCCTGTAATGAAGAGCACATTATACTCTTCTTTTTACAATAAGTTTCAAATCATCATAATCACTGGACCTCTATCTCCTGCATTCCTCAGCTCTTGGAGGAATAAAAATAGTGAACAAATAAAGCAAGACATAATGCAAAATCAAAGAATGACATAGGTGTCTGTTAAAAAAAAACCAAAACAAACCCTCAAGATTTTAAGTAGATTGTTGTGCTTCTGTAAAGCTCAACTCCTCATTTTAAATGGTATCGATAATACTATGGTGGGAACCAGCAAAGAAAAGCATAGACCAATTTATATGCTTGATGCACATGAGAAATGATTATTACTCTGCCCAAACTGGAAGTGGACAAGATGCACAAAACATCAGATGACAAGAGATGAATGCAGCTGTGACTTGGTTAAGTGAGCACAGACTGAGGAGAGGACACAAGTGCTCTCCTCCAGCTTTTGGCTAATTGTGATTCATCCATCTGGCATCACATCACTCTCTGGAGGAACATTCATACCTCATACTGAGATGCTGGGGAGCCCCTCATCTGTGTCTGAGGGGAGAATTGGGCTTTAATTGCTTCCCTTGGCTGCACAAGAAAGGTGTATGGTGATAATGCAGTAAATGAGGAAGCTGGCTATTTGAATGTGGCATCCTTTGTCAGCTTTATTTCACTTAATGTGACATGGCTTGGGGAGGGAAAAAATTATTAACCTTGCCATTTTGAAGCCTGAATTGCTGGGAGTTTTTCTGCTGAAATTAATGTCCTTAAATTTCTTTGATATTTAACAAATTCCTAGTTGTATCTCCATGGAAGATGGTTTCAGGAGGGATAAGAGCTAAATGCCTGTGTGTCTGTAGAGCAAGTCACCATTTGGGAATCAGGTGTAAAGTACCCTGGCATTGATTAACATTGTCAAAAAAAAGTGGGAGGGGAAGTGTAATGAAAATGAGTGAAAGAATGGTATTGTAATCTGCTTTATTGCATTCCCAAGATGTTTGATTTAGCTTAATTGTCATAGCAAGATGATGTGTACCCTATGAGTGTATAAATATATATGAACTCCTGGGACAGTATAGTTCAATCTGCTCTTCTATTACCCATCATGCTCATCTGAGCACACTACTGCTGTTAGATCAGTTTGTGAAACAGCTGAGCCCATGGATGGATCTCCTGCAAACAGAGCCTGAATGTACAGTCAAGACAGCGTCAGAATGTACAGTACATGGAAAGAGAAACAATGGAAATGAATGTAGAACGGGGATGACTGAACAATGGGAGATACAAGAGGAATGAGTCTGCTCCAGCTGTGGATATGTAATGGTAAACCAGGCAGATTACCACCTATAATCTATGGTGTTTGCTTCCCCCTTCCCCTTGTCAGATAGCCCTCAATCAGTTTGACTTGCAGGAGCTATCCTTCATTACTGATAAGTGAAAAACCTAAAACTGCTGCAGACAGAAGCTGCATAGATAACAGAAACATTAACATCAGAGAAAGAGGGAAGGGTGGGAGCTTAGCACTTAGCACTTCGAGAAGGGACAGTTAGTACCGATGGAGATGAGCTCAACAAGAATGTAAATAAGGAGCCTTCTGACAGGACATGCTAACTGCTAAAAGAAAACAAACTAGGGTAAAATAATTGTGGTAGTGGTAGATCAGTGGCCTCCCACTCAAATGGCCCCCACCCCGAAGAGGGTGGATCCCCCCCCCTCAGGAATCATGCTGATATAGATTAAAACCAGCCCAGTGGGCATGTATTAGCTCGACATGAGTGGACAATAAGGAAGGGCTAATCGTTAGATAGCAGATGTTATACACTTGAACAAAAGTTAGATAATGGATGATGTATAAAGAACTCTAGTAAATAACAGAAACTAAACAACAAAGACTGCTAATGTATGCAAAGATAAACAGGAACTTCAGGTAACTGCCCAAGAAGGTAAAAAGTACATCTTGAAGAGGCGCCAGAGGGAGGAGATTCTGAATTTTCAGAAACCTTATGTATATGCATGACTTTGTATAATAAATACTCGGCTTCTTGTTGAAACGGTGTGCAAGTTAGGAGGAGCGATCCCCCTTGCACCCGGCGCTGCAATAAACATACCTGCTTTATAACTCTCCTCGAGTTGTAGAGTTCGATTCCACACGTCAATTCTGAAAGTTGTTTAAAAGCTGTTGTGTTTAACCCCAGAGGTAGCTGCATTTAAAACACCAGAACTAACCTATGTATGTACAGAAAACCATGTCCTGTGCTCTTTCCTTTTCCAGAGGGACTAAAGTAGAGCTACCTCTGGGTGAACAGCAGCACCAATGCAGCTCACTGCAATGTGTACAAAGGCAAAACAGAACAGCATCCAAGAAACAAAGCTCCCTATTAAAATGATGTTAAAGGTTAAGTCTATATCACTAACTTAATGTTAATATTCTTAAAGACTCATAATCCTAGTAGTAATTTATTTTAATGCAACTGAAGACAATTATTGTGCCATATCCAGTGCTAACACTGACACTTTGTTATCAGTGACACCATGAAGTAACCAAGTCATGTTCTTCTAAATCCCATATTATGACAGCTTTTACTGATACGTGGTTTTTTTCTGATGGCATTGCTGAACAGACTGAAAAATACTAAGGGTCTCACATCTGCATCTTTGTAATTCTGTCTGTAAGAAAATTTCCTGCATTCTTACTACTTCAGTTTGGAAGAATTATAAAGTGCTCCAAATGATTTTTCTTGTCTATTCCTGGGATGCTACTCTTAAGCAAGAGAGGAAGAGAAAACAAAGGCCAAAAAAGAAAAAAGCTTGTCTTGCTACTTCTTTCTCTGCAGAACTGCATTTTCTATACCTTCCCTTTCAGAGACATTTACAGTGAGTTCTGCCTTCCAATGCTTCTATTGATTTGTAGCTCTTCAGGGTGAAAGCCAGTCCCTGGCAAAGCCAAAGGTAGTTTTGACTTCATTCTTTAAGAAGAAATCCACTGGTGTGCTGGATCAATGCAAAGAGTCAGAGCACTGGCCTGTTAAACTGTTAACTGCTGCTAAGGCCTACAGCCATCTGAGCAGCCAAACCATACCACTGAATGCAGCCTTTACTTTTTGACTGGGTAACATGGATTAGTGGTGGGTGAAGGGTTGGGACAGCCCTTTCCACTCATACAGTTGGTTTATGCATTGAGAGTTGCCCACTTGATTTAGCCCTACAACTAGAGACCTAGTTCAGAGCCACTGAAAGGGGCTGTGGGATATCCTGCTGTGGGTAGCTGAGAAGCTGCTGGAGTGCTTCCTAGCAGTGTGAGGTGCAAGGCCATACACTGTCTCCCAAGCACAGATGCCCAACATGGCATGCAATGGTGGACTTTATAGGGTAGAAGGTAGATTTGGCCTGAAGAAAGTGACATAACTCCCAGCATAACTCCAGCAAGCAAATTTGTGACAGAGGAAAGGATGGAGTCTGTTGCATCATCTATGAGATCACATCAAGCTTAAGAGCAGAATAAGCTGTTGATCTTCACTTGTTTGTTGGTTATACCATCAACTCAATTAGATACAATTATTAATTGCATAGCCTAATTAATTCTTCATTTCTTCAAAAATACCCCCAAAATAAGAATTCAATTAACTGCAACTATACAGAAAGTTTTAAGTCTGATTTATTCTCTTATTGACATTATTTGGATGAAGAGAATGTGAGCAAAAATATAACATTTCTTAAAGAATCCAATTTTACTTAATTTTAACTTATAAGTTAATGAAAAGTTTTCTCTTGTAACTGCTCTGAAAATTACTTCTATTCTCCAAAAGTAAGAATGCTAAGTTTGAGAAGCATAAACTGCTGTTTGCTTGCAAAGCAGACAAGATCCCAGCCTTCACTGAAATGCAGAAAATTTGAAATTACCAAATCAAGGCTATATTCCTGCTTTTAGACTTCCTTATGCTATATGCCCTCAACCCAAATGAAAAATACAAGGTTGTCAGCAGTTTCTAGGAAATATATGGAATTGTGATATTAGGTAATGCCTTGACAGATTTTCCTTCTTTTACTCTTAGTTTTGGTCCACTTCCTAATGGCTTGTTAACCCAGTTCACCGTGCATGATTTCTAAAACACTTTGAGGACTGCTGAAATGCATGGAACTATTGTAAGATACCAGGGAAGGGATGTCATCCAGTGTGCGCAGTGGTGTTTAATTCTAATGATCAAGACTCCTGGTTTTTGCAGAAAATTTGTGGAGGTGAAGCAATGGGAGTATAAAGCAGGCAGGAGTTAGCAAATGCATTAGTCACAGAAGTCCATATAGTGGTAATACAAGCCCTTGCACAGGTAACATCATCCCCTGGTATCACTGCATGGGGAAACTGTTCACTGATGATCCTGACAAGCAAACAGGAAAATTGGCACTCCTCCCCCTGTGTGATTACTTGAATGAAAAAAAAATCTCATTGAAGTCCAGCTCTCCTGGACACCACACTGGTTTACATGCATACACAGTGCAGACATTATAAATAGTAGTTACTTTGCTTAAGACTAAACCAGAGTTACTACTTAGCTCCCTGTTTGGGTAAATGTGTCAACACAGAGAAGCTGTACATACTTCAGTGGGGGTCAAAGGTTTGCTGTTTCTTAGCATCCCAAGGTTTAAAGGGAGCTATGTCCTCCCCTTTTTGCAGTTTCATACTTGGGCAGCTATTTGGGGAGGGTTCTGTTTTTGTTAGCACTACAGTAACAGTAGTGTAACACAGCAGTACTGGCTTAAAAGCCTTTCATACTCTTGCTCCAGAAGGTGGTTGCACTACTTGAACATGATGGAAACTGAAGGCAAAACAACTTAAATGTGAAGAGAAAGCTCTATGATCATAGGAAACATTACCATGAGTCATAAATAAAAATTGAACTCCAAAAGATGAATCTACATAGCAGAGCTAGCTCTAAGCTCTCCAGATTGGGTGTTAGCTTTGCAATTGCAGCAGCATGGATAGCATTGGAAAGTTGCAAAAAATCCCACTGAAGTGCTGATGATATAATCAACTGTTAGTCTGTCCTGAGCTCAGTGTTTCTGTAGAGCTCAGCTGCCACTGGTACCTGTGCAACATGGTGGAGGGTAAACTCAGGTGTACCCACATAGGCTGCACCCCTGCATTGCAGGAAACATCTCAGTTTATGCCTGACCTGTGTGGTGCTTCGAGCATGGCTTCACTGTGTGCCCATAAGGCTTGAGATCCCTTGGGCTCAGAGAATAGACGTGTTCTCCATCTTCTGCTTGCCAAGGGAGGAAAGACAAAGAGATCTCAGATATCTGATCTTACTGAATTTCCTTAAGACATTCATGAACTCTGTAAATCCTATCCATGTACTCTGGAGACACAGCTAGACCAAGGCACTGCTAACCTGACACTTGTGGGTGACAGCCCTCCTTTGAAGGAGAGGTTGGACCAGAGACCTTTGAAGGTCCATTCCCACCAAAACTCCAGTGATTTCCCTAGAATATTTTAGTTGATATCTGCTTGTTCTGCAAAACAGCAGCCAGATTTGCTCTGGTTTGTCTCCATGAGCTGGCCATTTCACCATGATTCACTGACATCCTCCAGAGAGATCATCCTGCACTGAGCATTGTGCTGCCACAACAAAGAACCTCTAAGTTTCTCAGCATTGTTCAGCACCTGGCATAACTGGGTTTCATATCTGAAGATAAACATCCATATTTATCTATTTTGTCCTGTTTTGCTAAAGTTTGAGCATAATTCCTTCAGCCACTTTTTACTCTAGTGAGGAGCAAGGAAAGGATACTTTCTCTATTCAGAAAACTGAAATGTGTTTGCTTTTAAGCTTTGCTGGCCTTTGAACACTAACATAGAAATAATTCTCACTGAGGACAGGTTGGTATGTTCATTAGATTGCAGAAAAAGGAGGTGGGGGGACAGAGATGGAGACAAGCATTTCAAAACGTGGTAATGAAAATGCTCACAGAAAATGCATTAGATCAGTAAATACACTTTAATGGCATTTGCACTTATTTTACATCTCTTTTACACATCCAGTATGGCTTAAGGGACCCTTAATATAAATGTGAATTGGGGTCATGAAGACATAGATACAAGGAAATGGGCAAAAACTCACAGTGATGCTCTCAACTGGGATGCATTGGCATAACTCATAATGTAAGTTAGGTAAAGGTTCAGCCATAAAGTATATTTTCACGCACATAGATACAGACATACAGTCACACACGTTTTTCCTTTAAAAAGTAAGCTTTTACTGGGCCACACTTCCCATTAAAGAGGATTTAAATCCTGTGAAAATTCATAAACTCTGCAGGCATTTCCACAGCTATTTGATGGAGTAATCTCCCGTCATCTCAGCTGCTTGGATACAATGACAAGAGAAAGATGGATTTATCAAATACACAGTTACATGTTTATTACTCTGTTTTGCATAAGCAGTAACCTGAGCCAAAGACTGTGCAGCTTGAGATAGAAAAAGTGATTTTATAAATATTGTGACAAGCAGAAGTCATATTTGGAAGAACATAAAAAAAAAATCTCAGTGTTTTTGAGACAGCCTGCATTGTGGTGGGGTGGGGGAAGAAAGACTTTTTTCCCCAATTCTCCACAGTTCAATTTCCTCAAGAGTATGAAGGCTTAGCTCACCCTCTCACTTTAAAGTTTTTCTGTTAACCCTTCTCCTCCCTCTGTTCAGAACACCCTTTTTATAAACATGTTGTTAGGAAGGCACCAGGGGGAAATGCTCTCCATCTTTCAGGGACACAAAAATAACATGGAAAAGCTATAGGAACACAGATGGCACCAATAATGCCATTTATAACATACATGCAAACATGCCAGGCCCAGCTTCAGATGTGCTACTGCCTTCACTAGCATGGCTTTTAAATGGGGAGCATCACCAGAGGACCCACATACTATTTAAACTGTTTTTTACCCTATTGCACACAAAATCTTACTATTAGAATTATTACTGTATTTCCTAAACAGTGGTCTAGATAGCTTATGGGGTACTGACCAAGGGACCCTCTTGGGTTACTTAGTATTGCAGAAAGATTTTTGTCTCTGAGGCAGGACTAGACCTACACTGGTGTGAAAAGGCTTTGGTGCCCAGGTTAAGCAGGGGCTTGCAGAGATACCAGGTCTTTATCAAAATACTCACCTGTTCAGTGTCCCAGGCTGGGCACTGAGAGATGGGCATACTCCCCTATTCAGACTTAGGGCAGGATGAACCATTTTCCTGCGTGTCCCCTTAGCAGCCCTGCCTGCAGGAGAAATAGAGCTGTCAAGAGACAGAGAGACAGCTTCAGCCTGAGGTCCCTCCACCAAAGGCCATAGAGATGCTCCAGACTTGGGATTCTGCTGTGCACTAATGTTTGCACAGCTGTGCCATGCCTGGGGAGGGAGGATGCGCAGCAAAGTCAGGAACAGGGAAGGGGGATGAATGATGTTGCAGAGCTGAGGAATGAAGCCCCAGAGTTTTACATCCAGAAGTCCCACAGCAGGGGGTATCCTCAACGCTACCAGATACTCTTTTATAGAGACTGTGCTCTTTCAACTTCTCATAAAACCAGGAGAACTAGTTGAAAAATGTAGTAAATGAATCACAAAGAGCTAAAGAAGGAAAACGTGAGTGAGAAATCTGCTTGGATGTGTTTTTCCTCTCTGGATTCCATTATTTTTGTATATAGTTTATACACAAAATTAAAGGATGAATCTGAGAGCACAACTGTGTGGAAGGAAGTGTTGTAGGTACCTGGAGAGCTCATGTGCTAGACAGACTTGACCAAGACCTGCAATGCTCAATGTGAAATACAATCTTTGTTTAAGTTTCTTTTCCTCCCCCTTGCTCTTTTTTCCTACTCCAGATAAATATATTAAATGATCCTTCTTTCAAATTACAGAGAAGAGAGTTCAGGAACCTTTACTGAACCAACCTGTAAAACTAGAACAAAATCAGCTTTTCTGTTGTTCTTTCTAAATGATTCTTCCATTGCATTTCACATCTTATCAGGGACTTTTCTGGGCTTGAAGCTCTGAAGCTTTTTCTGTAGGTCAGTTCAATAAGGCACCCAAAACTGCTTGTCTCTTCATTGAATGGGATGTTGCATATGGGTTTGGGTTTCCATTTTTTTGAAAAGTAAAATAATAATCTGGTTTTCTGTATTTTATTTCTTTTACCTTTAAAGGAAAATAGACATATTCTCATTCTTGATCCATCACAAAAATATTCCCTTTCTTACAATGAACTCATCCCATTTCATTACTTGATATCCAGAAAGGACTCTAACTTCTCCACTAACATTGTAGTATTATAAAATTTGGGGTTTAGTTTTGGATTCAAACAGTTATTTCACTAGACATGAGCTAGGAATGAAACAGCAGCTTCACCAGCTATTCCACCCCAGGGTAAATTGACCCTCTCTGTATCAACAATTTATAACCTGTTGCACAAAACAGTTCATTTGTCCAAACTTCTGTTGGTGTCATCATATCTAAGGAAGAGATAGGCACATAGGCTGAGATTGGGTAGAAGGGACAGCATGTGAAAATTTTTAGAGAGCCTGAATTAAATAGTAGTCGGAAGACAGATAACACAAATGTATCAGATGAAGGAACCTGACTCCTACAGGGACTTCTCTGGGAGCATAAAATCCAAGAGCCCCTCAAATAAAAACAGTACACACACAACACAGCTCTTCCACACAGCTCCTGTTCCAGCGTGAGGCAGCATGACACCATCCCAGGTGTCCAAATTTGAAATTGCTATAGCTCTATACAGAAGTAACCTTTCTTTTTAGTCATTAGTAAAATTTTCTTATTGCCAGTTGACTGATTATACATTTTATCTGTTATATTTCTTCTTCCCCCTCTAGCCTCTCCCCCTCACAGCAAACAGTTTGATGCCATCCTTCTAAGATTTCTCTGGGGAGAGGTAGGCAATAGAACTCTGTTGTCTCCTTCATATTATAATTTATAGTGTAATGTAATTGTTTTCATATCACATAACATAAATTATTGGCAGTTTGTCCTTAACACTGAAAGAGACAGTCTAGGGCTTTTCAAACCAGGAAAAAGAAAGAGAGATGGAAGGAGGGAGGGAAGGGAGCAAAGTAAGAGATAGGAGGAAGGGATAAAGAAAGGAAGGAAAGAGGGAGGAAGGAAATTTATTTATGGAAGAAAAACTCCCAAAGCAAACCAATTTTTCTAAAGGCAAACTTACTAAATAAAAGAAAATAAAGAGGACATATTTTTGTCCCAATAACTTACTAAAATGCTTTGCTTTAGGATATATCAATGAGTCTTCAGTGGATCAGAAAGGAGAGAGTCTGAGGAAGAGACTATCAGGCTGAAAAAATAATATATTTTAAACTTTCCTTATCTTTCTCACTAGTATGTCCCTTAAATTATTAAAAGTGAAAGATATTTTAATATCACTTGGAAGATGCTTTTTCATTTTTGGCATCTCATTTAGCCCAGAGAATAACATTACAGAAGACAATTCTACTATTTACTTTATTATTATATTTTATTTCTGTAATTGTTGCAGTTAGAAGCCTCATTGGGTTAGGTGCTGCACAGATGCATCCCAAGGCATGAGCAGCCCATTTAGCTATGGAGACTGCAGGGATGTGCTCATGTTCCCTCCTCTCTGAGCTGGCACCGCTCCATGGGCAAAACCATGCCCTGCATGCAGCAATGCTGCCAGAAGACTGCTTCTGCATGACTCATTTGCATCACTTTAAGAAATCATCAAGAATCAAACCTGCTAAAAAAATGACCTCCCTCTGTTCACATATCCTGTGTCTCTTTTTGGAAGCTCCACCAACACAGCTAGCAAGAGCAGCAGAGGCACCCTGGTGTGGTCAAGAATTTGGGGACGCTCTACCAGCAAGTCCGAAACTCTAAAATGATGGGACAACTTGCTACCCATCATTAATTGGTCTCAATGGAAAAAAAAAAAGAAAATGGAAATAAAATTTTTGTAAAAGACCTTGAGCCTTTGAGCCTTGAATGTGGCCTCCTCTATCTGAGACACTGGTCAGTCTCCCTGAGCAAACTCCCCATGTGAGCCCAAAGACAGTTCACCAAAGTATTTAGGGATGTATGGCATGGCACAACATGGTCTCACCCCTGCTTTTGGCTGCCATGCTGCAGGCAAGTGTGCTGCTACATGCCAGGTGGGCCTGCTTGTGACATAGGACAGCTGGAATTAAAAGCTGTACCCAAGTTGTGCTCACAGCAACCTGGGCCTTTACACAGTTTTGGCTTTTGGATCAGAGCACACAACATTCTCCTACACACACAGTATAGGGGGAACATCATGAGAGGAAAGTGGTTTTGGAGACAGCAGTGCCTCCTTCCCCCTCATTTTGGACACTGCTCATGAGGCAGCAAATGCTGGGAAAATCTTTGGGGTTTTGGATCAGGATTTTTGCTACAGGCCACCTCTACCCTCCTGGTTTTCAGCAGCTGAAGCACAGAGGTTACAAAACCACCCAGAGCTTTCCAGCTGCAATAATCACTACAGCTTGTGCAGGATTTACACTGTAGTTGTAGGATTACACCTATAAACAGTTCTAAGAAAAGAAAATTAAAAGAACAAATACTTTGTCACCTCCTCATCCCTTCTCTTCATGCTCTGTTTTCCACACCTCCCTTGCCCAGGACCTGTGACCACCCATCTCTGGAGTCCCAGCGATTTTCCTTCTTCTCTCCATTGTGTTCTTCCCCCACAGCCTTGCTCAGGTACCTGAGAATAGTTTTTAGGGCAGCACCTAACATAGCACTGCTCTTGGGATATGGTGTGTATTTGCCTTTTGGCTGCATGGTTGCAGCTTGTGCAGGATGCCTGTGGTTTAGTAAAGCCAAATATTTCACCATGTGACAATCAGCCAGATAAAGTTTGCCACCTTTATTATGGGCTGCTTCAAGGTCTATATACCTTTGGCAGGGTCCATTTTGTAAATATCTTTGCAAAACTGCAAGATCCTAGGAGCTGTTTTAGAAAAAGACATCCTCATTGCTTTTTAGAGGAGTGACTATCAATACCTCCACTGGAAATAAGAAACAATGAAGGTGCAGAAGAGTCCTATGACATCAGCCTGAAGTTGCCTGGTAGAAGAAGCGAAAACACCGACCCCCATGCTGGGAGCCTCTCTACTTCCCAGCTTGAGAAGTCCTCACCAACTTTTTCCCCCTCTGAGCAGCAATTTGGACATTTAACCCGCATTTCCAATTAAAAAAAAAAAAAGAAGATAAAATCTCTCTCACTTTTTCTAAATGTAATTTTCCTGGCCACATCTGGTCTTCAGGCTCTGCTTGCAGCACATCCAAGCTTTTCCTCTGTTTCACAAGGAGGGAATACAGGTTGGCTCCTGTTTTCATTCTGCTGCTTAATCTAAGGATTTATCTGGGTTTCACTTTCTGCCTGATTGTAAATTAAGTTTATCCATCCTAATCTTCTCTGGGGGCAGCTCATGAGAACCATAGATCTTTTCTGAGCCTTTAGAGATTCTCAGAGGAAGGATTGTAAATTGGAGTTGCACTCTTCAGACAAAGTCTATAGAAATAGATGCACCTGTATTAATTACTCTGCTGAAACAACACACATGCCTTAATTGATTCTCCATGTCATGGTTTAACCCCAGCCAGCAACCAAGCAACATGCAGCCACTTGCTCACTCCCCCTCACCCAGAGGGATAGGGAGAAGAATCGGAAAGGAATGTAAAACTCAAGGGTTCATATAACAATTTAATAGTAAAGCAAAAGCTGCGCACCCAAGCAAAGCAAAGCAAAGCAAAGCAAAGCAAAGCAAAGCAAAGCAAAGCAAAGCAAAGCAAGGAATTCATTCACTGCTTCCCATAGGCAGGCAGGTGTTCAGCCATCCCCAGGAAGGCAGGGCTCCATCATGCGTAATGGTTACTTGGGAAGACAAACACCATAATGCCGGATGTCCCCCCCTTCCTTCTTCTTCCCCCAGTTTATATACTCAGCATGACATCATATGGTATGGAATACCTCTTTGGCTAGTTCAGGTCACCTGTCCTGGCTGTGTCCCCTCCCAATTTCCCATGCCCCTCCAGTCCTCTCACTGGCAGGACCCAAGAAACTGAAAAGTCCTTGACTTAGTATAAACATCACCCAGCAACAACTAAAACCATCAGTGTGCTATCAACATTGTTCTCACACCAAATCCAAAACACAGCACTGCACCAGCTACTAAGAAGAAAATTAACTCTGCCCTAGCTGAAACCAGGACACTCTACATAGACCCAAACAGTATTCTTAGTTTCATCTATTTCCTTACTCATAATTTTTTTTTTTTTTACTCTATAAGTCCATTTACAGGTTTGGTTTTTTTGCTCTGCTCTGTCTTCAGACCCTGAGCAAAATTTACCTCATGTGGTTGCTTAGACTTTTGTGAGCCAGCTGAGCAGAACCACTACATTACAGTGATGCATCTTGGCCCCTCTTGGACTTAGCTCACTCCCGCTGTTTTTGACTTGATGGATTTGAATTCAATTGATTAGTAAATAGCTAAACAGTGAGAGAAAATCCTTGTGCTCATTACTTTGCATGGCTGTGTCATTACCCTTTAATATTGCATCATTATTGACTGAGATGTAATGCAGTGGTAGAGGTGTGCAAAATATTTCAAAGCTTACTCCTCTAATTGGAGTCATGCATATGGTTGAAAGAGGCATCAGAGTAGAGGTGTCAAACCCCAGAACTAAATGGACAAGCCTACTCTGCAGCTTGGACTAAAGTTCAATCTCTGATGAATGTTTTGCTGGACAGATGCATCCATTCTTTATCATAAGGACTAGGTCTTCTCTAAGCACAAATAAAACATGCCACTAAAACTGGATATCCCCAAAGTTCATCCTGCCCCAACATGCTTGTTCCTTAACCTAACAACTCTGTGACTTTTCCCTTTAAATACTATTATGGCTTGATTTAACCAATTAGATGTGGTCCAAGACATATAAGCCAGAAAAAGAAGATAGCTTTCTGTTCTTGCTGAGCTCCCCAGCTCCCAGAAATAATAATAAAAAAAAAAAATAGAAAGGATTTCTTTCTTTCTTTTTCTCCTAATCTTTTTACTTAAACAAGTGTTTTGAAGTTGCTTGCTCCCTGTGTTACATATCTGCTATTAGTTAGAATTAATTAACCACATTTGATTAGGAATATACAGTTATAAGAAATATTTTAGTGGAATTTGTGTTTGCATAGCAACAGACAGCTACTATGAAATTCTCTATACAACCCCATACCAAGGGTCAGAATCACCTAGTAGGAATGTTTAGAACTTAGATAACAGTTTCATGAATGAATGCATGATTGGATACAGTATTTACGTGTAGCCTAGGAGAATGTATTGAGAGGTCAGAATGTAGAATTAATGGGAACTGGGGAGAGTCGAATGAAGCAACTCGTAGTTACCTGCCAAGAAACAGTGAATGTAGGTAAAAGGTAATTCCAGCAGGGGGCATCGCGAAAACCGACTCGTGTAACCACCTACCCAAATAATACCCCAGACCCATTTCCAGACCTTTCTAACCTTTACTGCGCAGAATCGGATATGGGAGGAGCGTATGTTAATGATTTTCGGGAAACACTATGTTTATGCATGAATACTTAATGAATATGTATAAGTCCTATATAAGGTGTATGATTTTGAAGCTTGGTGTGCGTTGATCGTAAGAGGACTCACTCACGCACCCGGCTGTTAATAAAGAAGTGTCTGCTTATCTGCATCACATTGGTGTTGATAAGTTCTTTATTCCGAGATTTTGGTAACAGTTTTGGCGACCCAGATAGGACCTCGTTGAGAGAGACCGGAGGAGTCAGGGATCTGATCGGTTCCAGCTGGCACTGAGTATTTTTCGGGGATACCCATCGATCCCCGATCTGTAAGGCTCTTTGCGACGTTCCCTGGATTTTGGTAAGACACTTCTTGTGTAATTGTAGCAAGTGGGTTAGAGTCCCACTATAGGAAGTGGGTTAGAGTCCCATGCAGTGGGTTTGAGTCCCATATGTCTGCCTGTCAGATGTGGCAAAAGCTGTGCACTTGGACTAAAAGGATCCTTGTGGAAGTGGAAGCCTAGGAAGCCTGTAAGACACAAGAGAAAGCTATTGCATGGTTGGACAATAGCAGAGACAAGAGAAACTATATGCTGTAGTGTTCTCTAAGGTAGTGCCTCTAATAAGAAGTTAGAAGTTTTTCATGTGTTATTTTGTGGATTTTTTTTTTTTGATGGTATACTGAGTAAGAATTAAGAAGTGTGTAATATTGTGTTATATTACCTATATTTAAGGTAACAATTGTAGAAAAGTGTGAGTGTGGCTGTAAGGGTGAGATGTACAATTGAGCACGAAGCGAGTGTGGAGTTCGGATCTGTGGATCGGAGTGACAGATTTGTGAGAGAGAGGGGGGTTAAGAGATAGGGTAAAGTTTAACGATTATGACAGTCTGCTTAGCTGTTTAGGGTAATAATAGTCTGCTTAGCTGTTTGCCAGATCTTACATGGTTTGCTTGGGTGTTGTGATAAGGTATACGGGAGTAAAGAGCCTTATGACCATATAAGTCCAGCTTTATGACCATATAAGTCAAAAGAACAATCACAACCTTGCAAGAACAAGCTAAAGCCAGTTCTGCGGTTTGGACAAAAACTAGGACGTTACTGAGCCTGCGCCAGATGTGGGAGGTCACGAGGAAGACTCGCCTGCCTTCATCCTCAGGACCCCTGATGACCACCACCAGGGGACACTGCGCAAACTCAGTCGAGAAAAAAAATATGGAAATGGCTCGCAGAACTAATTTTAATATGAAGCGGGGATAGGTAATGCATATGTATAGGCGTATTGCAACACATTATGAATATGTAATGAGATGCCTTATAAAAACAGAGCAAGTTTTCGTGTCAGGCGTGCACGGTTTTGGCGGGACTACCCCCCCGTGCTGCCCAGCGCTGAATCAACATACCTACTTTACAATCTTACAGATTGTAGAGTCTGCTTTCCGCACGTCATTTGAGTGATTGTGTATTGTATTGTAAAGTGATTATACCATGGCATCTAAGTTAACTCAGTTGTTTAAAAGTAAAAGTATGGGTAATCTGGCTGGAAATGACAAAATCCCGAAAATTTCTCCGTTGAGATGTTTATTGGCACATTGGGGAGATTTACATGATGATCTGCGACAGAGTCAGATGATTGAATATTGTAATCATTGGTGGCCTCTGTATATATTGGATGATCAGGAAAAGTGGCCCATGAATGGGATACTGAATTATAACACTATTCTATATTGGATGATCAGGAAAAGTGGCCCATGAATGGGATACTGAATTATAACACTATTCTGCAGTTAATGCTGTTCTGTAAAAGAGAAGGGAAATGGAGTGAAATGCCATATGTGGATTTGTTCTTTTACTTAAGACAGAGAAAGGATTGGCAGGATGAATGCAAGCTAACTATTGGAGATAGTTTGGTAATGGCTATAACTTCTGATAATAAGAAAGTGAAAAAATGTTGTTCAACTTGTGAGATTGGGAAGGATTGCTTGAAGAAGAGAATTGCCTCTGAAATTGATGAAGGACCAGAATTAGATATATCCCCTCCTAGGAGAGAAAGGAATTGAGGTCGAGAATATAGGGAACAGGAACAGGTGAAGGGACCAGAGAGTAGTGGAATAGAGGATGTGGAGGAGGGCTGTCCGAGATTGTAATTCATACTCCTGTTTCCCTAAGAACTCAACAACAGGCACAAACAATAGCTCCCCTGTGACAGGGAGTTGGTAATAATGGGCCAGTGTATGTGAAAGTGCCTTTTTCAGTTGTGGATTTGATGGCTTGGAAACAGGCAGCAGGAATTTATAGAGAAGATCCTGAAAGAGTGGGCAGAGTGGTAGATACTATAATCAGAACACAGAACCCGGACTGGAGTGATTTATAGGTGATCCTGGATAATTTGTTGGATGATACAGAGAAGCAGATGGTATTAAAGACTGGCAAAGCACAGGCAGAGGTGGCTGTGTTGAGTGGAACAACAGGTGGAACATTAGAGCAGAATTTTCCATCTGGGGATCCGCAGTGGGATCCAAATAATGTGGGGCACAGAGAAAGACTGAGTCGGTATCAGAAATGGATTTTATATGGAGTTAAACATGCCATGCCTAAATTTTTGAATTGGTCTAAATTATATGAAGTGAGACAAGACAAGAATGAATCTCCCTCAGCATTCCTGGAGAGACTGAAGGAAGCTGCCAGGAAATATACTGATTTGAGAGTGGAGACAGAGGCAGCTCAGATACAATTGGCTTTGATTTTTATGGGACAATCAGCACCAGATATAAGAAAGAAACTCCAGAAACATGAGGGAGAGGATTCAAGAAGTTTGAATAAAATGCTGGAGGCAGCATGGAAAGTATATAATAACAGAGAAAAAGAGGAAAGAAAAATTAGGGAAAGTAGATTACTGGCCGTAATGACAGAGACGGCAGGCAGAGGAAGAGGCAGAGGAAGAGGCAGAGGAAGAGGATGAGGATTCAATGGAAGGGGAGGATTTATGAACTGTGGCAATCGGAATTTTAATACTTCCTTAGGAATAAATCAGTGTGCCTTGTGTAGGGAGGAAGAACACTGGAAAAGGGATTGTCCTAAAAATAGGAATGTTCATCAGGAGATAGCCAAAGTAATGGCTTTAGATGATTGAAGGGGACCGGAGGGGAACCCAGCTGAGCCTCTGGTTAAAATTAAGCTGGGAGAAAAAGAAGTTAAATTTGTGGTGGATACAGGAGCGACATTTTTGGTATTAAATACCTGTAAAGGAAAAAAAATGGAGCAAAAAAATCCAATATAATAGGAGCAACAGGGAAAGAAGAAAACAGGCCATTCCTGCAACCCCTGGATTTGAAATTTGGAAATAAGATAATTACACATGAATTCTTGTATGTACCAGAATGTCCGATACCCTTGTTAGGAAGGGATTTGTTATCCAAATTAAATGCACAAATTGTTTTTGAAGAAGGAGAACTTTTCTTGAAAAGACCTGAGTCAAAAACGGGAGAAATCCTGATGATACAAGAAAAGGTAAAGGAGCAGGAAATTCCGCCGGAGGTGGATTTGGCAGTGATCCCTACAGTATGGGAAACAGATATTCCTGGTAAATAGAAACTAGCAGAGCCTGTCAAAATAGACTTAAAGGAAGGAGCAGGGACAGTGAAAATTAAGCAATATCCAATCAAACCAGAAGTGAGACAGGAACTAAAGAAATTGATTGATAAATTTCTGGAGTACAAAATTTTGGAAGAATGTGAATCTGAGTATAATACTCCTATTTTACCAGTCAGAAAACCCTCAGGTGAATATAGGTTAGTGCAAGACTTGAGAGAAGTAAATCAAATAGTTAATGACATTTATCCTGTAGTAGCAAATCTTTATACGTTGTTAACAGCGTTAAGGGAGACTTATCAGTGGTTTACAGTGCTTGATTTGAAAGATGCTTTCTTTTGTATACCTTTGGAAAAGGAAAGCAGAAAACTGTTTGCTTTTGAATGGGAAAATCCACAAACCGGGCGAAAGATGCAGTTAACATGGACAAGATTACCCCAAGGATTTAAAAACAGTCCAAGAATTTTTGGAAATCAGCTGGCAAAGGAGCTTGAAATCTGGAAACAGGACAAATCAAGGCCTGGACATTTACTTTTACAATATGTGGATGACATACTGATTGCTACAGAAGAAAGGTTTACTTGTATACAGGTGACTATTGACCTCTTGAATTTTCTTGGACTAAATGGGTACAAGGTATCCAGGAAGAAAGCCCAAATATCCTGCCAGACTGTGGTATATCTGGGCTTTGAGATTTCAAAAGGGCAGCGACAATAAGGAAAAGATCGTAAAGAAACCATTTGCAGTATACCTGAGCCGAGAAATAGTCATGAAATCAGAGCGGTTTTGGGAATGACAGGATGGTGTCGCCTTTGGATCATGAACTATGGGCTAATAGCTAAACCAGGGGTCCTCAAACTACGGCACATGGGCTGGATACGGCCCCCAGGGTCCTCAATCCAGCCCCCAGTATTTACAGACACCCCCCCGCCCTCCCCCACCGGGGGTTAGGGGGGGAAACCAAGCAGCCGCAGATGACTGCCTGCCACTTCATCTGTGTGCCAGCCCCCTGTTTAAAAAGTTTGAGGACCCTTGAGCTAAACCGTTGTACGAGGCTCAAAAGAATTCTCCCTTTGTATGGGGCCCACAACAGCAAAAGGCTTTTGTAGAGTTAAAATGTGCCTTAATGTCTGCACCGGCTTTGGGACTGCCGGATTTAACCAAAGATTTCCAGTTGTTTGTTCATGAAAGGCAACACCTTGCACTGGGCGTGTTAACTCAGAAGACAGGAAGCTGGAAACGACCAGTCGGATATTTCTCTAAACAACTGGACACAGTGAGTAAAGGGTGGCCAAACTGCCTTCGAGCAGTGGCAGCAACAGTGATGCTCATACAAGAAGCTCGGAAATTGACCTTGGGAAGAACAATAACAGTCTATGTTCCACACATGGTGATAATTGTTTTAGAACAAAAGGGGGGACATTGGCTGACTCCGAGCTGAGTGATGAAGTACCAGGTGGTACTGACTGAACAAGATGATGTGATTCTAAAGACAGCTAACCTGGTAAATCCTGCAGTGTTTTTAAGCTCCATACAGGAAGAAGGACAACTGGAACATGACTGCTTGGTTACCATCGAGTATGTTTACTCCAATCGTGAAGACTTGAAGGACATACCATTGGAGCGACCAGACTGGGAATTCTATACAGATGGGAGCAGCTTTATGGAGCAAGGAGTCCGATACGCTGGATATGCGGTAACAACAGAGACTACAGTTATAGAAGCAAAAGCATTGGCGAGTACTACATCAGCCCAAAAAGCGGAACTCATCGCTTTAATTCGAGCCTTAGAATTAAGCAAAGACAAAAAAGTAAATATCTGGACTGATTCAAAATATGCCTTTGGGGTAGTACATGTCCATGGGGCCTTGTGGAAAGAAAGGGGGCTATTGTCCTCTCAAGGATCAAACATTAAACATCAAAAGGAAATTTTACAATTATTGCAAGCAGTTCAGAAACCAGATCAAGTAGCAATCATGCACTGTAAGGCACATCAAATCGGGAACACAAAAGAAATTGCTGGAAATAATTTGGCTGATAAAACAGCAAGAAAGGTAGCAAAGAAATAAGTGTTACAGATGGCAGTAATTCCTTCTATAACAGTAACCCTTCCCAGGGAAAAAACAAATATTCAGAAGAAGATGACAAATTGGGTCAGTTATTAAATGCTAAGAAAAACTTAGCTGGATGGTGGATAACTCCTAATGGACAGGTAGTAATTCCACCTCTTCTGATGAGAGAATAATCCAAACGAGACATCAGGAATGTCACTGGGGAGCAGAAACCTTAGTAGCTTCTTTACGGAAACAAGTAGTATCAGTTAAAATGTTGGGAATAGCTAAAATGATAACTGCAAAATGTGAAGTATGTTTGAAAAATAATCCAGTGATTAAGAAAAGAGTTAAAATGGGTAGATTGAAATCTGGTATAGAACCTGGAGATTATTGGCAAGTAGATTTTTCAGAGTTGCCTAGACAAAATGGGTACTGGTACATCCTGGTGGGGGTTGATACTTTAACAGGATGTCCAGAAGCTCTTCCCTGTCACACCACAAAAGCAAAAGAAGTAGTGAAGTGGTTACTACAAGAAATAATTCCAAGATTTGGAGTTCCTATTGGAATTTCTTCTGACAGAGGTCCACACTTTGTTGCTGAAATAGTCCAAAGTATTAGCAAAGTATTGGGTATTACTTGGGATTTACATGCGTCCTGGAGGCCACAAACTAGTGGGAAGGTAGAAAGGATGAATCAGACTTTAAAAAGACAAATAAGCAAAATTTGTCAAGAAACTAATCTAAAGTGGCCTCAAGCACTTCCATTGGCATTATTATGAATCAGGGTACAGCCAAAGAGTGGAACCTCAGTCAGTCCTTATGAATTATTATATGGAAAACCATATGAGTCTCCAGAACCAAATCCAAACATACGTGTAAAAGGAAAACAAGATGTGTATAACTATTTGCTTTCTTTAGGGAAAACTTTGGCTGCAATTCGGAGTGCAGTAATTTGGAATAGACCTTTATCCCTGGAGAATTCAGTGCATGACTTTCAACCAGGAGACTATGTCTATGTGAAGACGTGTGTTGACGGCGAGGGAAGTCAAGCGGGCAAACTCAATATGAGTGATAAAGCAAGCTTCGATTTATTACGGCACGATTATGTCTTATATACAGTTCCAGTTAATTATGCCTACTAGTCATCTGCTGATTGGTTAAGCTCTAAAGGGTTACATTTTCATACGTCCTCCTACTTGCGGTTTCTGCGGTTAGCTAGCTACATAATTTTTTTTCTCTCTTGTCTACGCGAATTCCTCAAAGTTATTTACGACATTAGGCACAAGGTCAGTGTGTTTTTCTCAGCTTCCTTATCAGCATGCCTCAGCATAGCTGCAAGGCCTGCTTCAGCTAACTTACGCTAACTTTGTTTCACAAAGATCTTCAAGGGAGTCATGGCCGTGATCACGCAGCCATTCTGCAACAATTCCTCCTTTTTCTCTTTGCGCAAGCAAAACTTGTGCAGTTACACGCTCGAGTAATTTTCGAATACAAGAGAGAGCACAGCTTAAACATACGAGTGCAATGATAACAATTATTACTATAAGCAACACACTTTGCAACAGCCCTTTTAAACTACCAGAAGACCACCCTAATAATAGAGCACCATAACTTTGTCCATTAATTATCAGAGGTCCTCGGACATGAGTTGCAATTTTTTGTGGTCGGTTGTCAAGTAATGTTGTATCTACTGCTGTTGCCAGGTCCAGGCCGAGGCTCCCTCGGGTGGCGGGTTGTAACATGGTGTCTGCCGATAAGGGTGGTCATGTCTCCTGGAGGGGGTGTCGTGAAGGTGACAGGAGTCGCGATTGGGGTCGACGCGCTGCGGCTCCTCGTGCTCGTTTTCCCATTTCCTGACTGCCGACAGACGTTGGTGTTGTGGGTTCCTTGCTGGCAATTTCGGCACCACACTTGACGTTGTCGACATCGGTCATGGGTATGTCCTGGCTTCCCGCATCGATAGCAGAGGAAGTCTCGGCACGTGGTGGTCGCTGGCTTCAGGGGCGCGGTAGCCCCAGGGGGGCGCAGAGGCGCAAGCGCTGCAAAGGCCTGACTTTGGGCTTGCACTAAATCTCTCCCTACTGCTTGGATTGCTTCCACTAGCAAGGCTTGCTGACCTACTGGCACCCGACTCATTCGCTCTAGCATTGTTTCTACAGAAGAATCTAAGGGTAGGGTTACTAAAATTCCTTTGGTGTAACTGTTACTATTCTCCAAAATACATTGGCGCAATAACGGCCCTTTCATAAAGTTAGGTATATCTGGTGGGCTCACTGTGGAGGCCTGACTCATTCACTGTACTACGTAACTGACTTAATATTTTCCAATCAAAGCCTCCCAGGTTCCTTGTCTTTGGTTAGCGGCATTCATCCAATACGTTACAGGGAAAGCTTGTGGGGGGTTGACTTGCTCAGCAATATCAAATATTCCCTGAGCAGCCGCTTCTTGTGCTATTTTTTGCCAATTAATGCGCGTAGAACACAACAGTTTATTTACTGGGGGTTTTTTTTGTGTTGTTTGGTTTTTTTGTTTTTTTTTTTTTTTAGAATTTTGTATTGACTGCCCACTGCTATTTTCTTCCTCAGCAGCACTTTCGTCAGATGTGTCTCCACCCTCTGGCCCCCCCAAGGCTACTGCACCGGAGGGCGGGGGCGGAGGACACGAAGGGTCTGGAGGTGGTGCAGTGGGCTCTATAGGTGGTACAGAGGGCACTGTTTATGATAAAGGGGGTATTGGAATGTGATTTTCACATGGCATAATTTTTCCTGCATTAGGATCTGTGCTTGCAAGTTGGCTTGTTGCTGCCGCAGCAAGGCGCTTTTCTGCTTGATATCTTTTTATACAATTAGTCACTTCACGCCGTGATTTCTTTTTTTTTTTTTTTTTTTTTTTTTTCTGCCTTATCATCATCTATAACTAAGTCCCACAAGCAGTCTCCAAACGCACGCCACTCCTCTACTTCAAACATTTTTTGGGGGTCTGTAAAAAACCCTTTCGCTTTTCCCATAGTAATTAATCTGGCCAGATCTTTTAAAGGGCCTACTCCCTGCTTTTCTAAAAAGCATCTTAATAATTCAAAGGCTACCTCTCTTTCCATGATGCGCGCACTCTGTAGTTTCGCCCCCCTTCTTGTCCGGCAAGGTTGGATTTCCGCGACCTCCCTATTGTCTGGTCCAGAGCAGCAATTTCGCTAGGTAGCCTCCTTCTCGGCTGGCAGACCCCGCCTTATTGCCGAAGGTCCAAGCGGGGAGACGGCGAACGATATCTTCGGAGCCAGTCCCCCGCTTCCCGGATGCTGCAACCGGGGCCTCAACGAGCACGCCGTCCACTGAAGGAGGAGTGGGGGTCCTCTCTTCACGGGAACATAATGAAGGCGTCAGTCCCTGTTCGGGCGCCACTTGTTGATGGTGAAGGAAGTCAAGCGGGCAAACTCAATATGAGTCATAAAGCAAGCTTCGATTTATTACGGCACGATTATGTCTTATATACAGTTCCAGTTAATTATGCCTACTAGTCATCTGCTGATTGGTTAAGCTCTAAAGGGTTACATTTTCATACGTCCTCCTACTTGCGGTTTCTGCGGTTAGCTAGCTACATATATTTTTTTTTCTCTCTTGTCTACGCGAATTCCTCAAAGTTATTTACGACATTAGGCACAAGGTCAGTGTGTTTTTCTCAGCTTCCTTATCAGCATGCCTCAGCACAGCTGCAAGGCCTGCTTCAGCTAACTTACGCTAACTTTGTTTCACAAAGATCTTCAAGGGAGTCATGGCCGTGATCACACAGCCATTCTGCAACAGACGTGGACCTCCAAACCTTTGCAGGAGCGCTGGAGGGACCTTTCCAGATACTGTTAACCACTTTTACAGCTATCAAGATTGCAGAATCAGAAGCTTGGATACATTATACTCGGATGAAGAAAGCACCTACTCCATGGAAGATTGTTAACCGTGATCCAGAAACTTTAAAACTGACTCTGAAACATGTCTAATTTATCATATCAGCTTCTGATTGTTCTTTGGATTTTATGCTGGAAAGTAGTGCTGACTTGGTGGATAGGAACAAAAGACAACTAGAAACAGAACAAGTGATTAACATTCCCAAAATATGTCTGAGAAAAATTTGATGTTAGGATTGATTAAAGGATTTGCCAATTTGCAGAATGTTACGCAGATTACTGCTTATTTACCAATACCGAGGGCAGTAGGTGAATCTATTCCATGGGGAATTTTAACTATGAATCTGACCAAATTAGAATATGAAAATGGGACAATGACTTGTAAACAGGAACCTAGGGAGACTTGGGAATTACAAAAGGTTAAAGTTGGGGAAGAATCACCAGTATATTCAACCGTTTGGGAATGTAAAGGACGATTTGTAGCAAAACCTGGATTATATGGAGGTTTAGGAAATAAGGGATGGTGTTATTACCCTAAGATGGTTACAACAAACACCAGTGTATGGATATCAGAGACAAAATGTGAAAAGAATAATCAAACTCTACAGGAAAAAGAAGTAGTTTGGGATTCGGTTTAGGTCCATATCCATATTTTCTCAACTTCAGTACATGGCCAGAACTCCTTGATGTTTTACTTGGGATGGAAAAGCTTTTGCAGTTTTACCCTCAGTCAATGATAAAGCAACTTAATTGAGAGAGAAGGAGAATAAAATAGTGCCATGGTGGAAATGTGAAAAGTTGTACGATTGCAGCAATGCAGACTTAATAATTCAAAGAATTCCTCCTTTGGCAGCTGCTTAAAATATGGTTGGTTTTGCTGAGGTCTTGAATAGTGAATGCTGCACCACTTATCTAAAGGATGACACACCTATGTTTAGTTAAAAGTCGGGAAAAGTCCAAGGACCCTTATTGCCACATGACAGATGCACAGACTGCTAAGTCCTTGGGTTGGTTATCTTTAGAAGGGACACTTTGTCTTAGATTCCTGTTGTACATGCATCATGGCGAAGATGGAGACTTTAAACATGGCCGCTAAGGAATAGAGACTTTATAGAGACAACTCCTCAAGGACATTGCGCAGGCACAAGATATGTAAATGAATTCTCAGAATTGTAATGAATATGTAAACAATTTCTTGGAAAACTAATGAATAGGTATGAGTAACTTGTATAAAGGGGGGACTGAAAAGTCCCCTTGGTGTGCATGACTTTGGTGGAGCAATCCCCCATGCACCCAGCGCTGCTGAATAAAGATAACCTCCACTCGCCTGCATATTGCTGACTTATTCTTCAAATCATCTGCATGAATAAAGTTATGGAAACAGAATAAAAAGGGTCCATTTTTGAACTACCACATAAAACCACTGAACTATTTGAGAGAATTGTGGCTTATTGGTAGCCCCATCCCATCTTTCTCACGTAAGGCCTCCTGGCTACACAGGATGAGGTAACAAAGCATTTAAGAACCACTGGAGTAGTCCTGGGGAGGGTGTCTACCCCATTTGGCCAAGTTGGAAAAGCTCTCCCACATAGTTGGCCATTTTGGGCTTGGCTGGTTCACGAGGGTTTTGGGGAATTTTGCTGTTCTAATGTGTTTTGCACCAGGGATCTTCAGCTCTGTGATTGCACTCACCACCATTAAATCAGACTACCTCAGGAGTGAGGGTAGGGAGGAAAAGGCTTAGGCATAATCCTTTCAGCAGCATCTGTGGAAAAGTGTCTTTAGCAACAAGTGTCTCACAACTGTCATCCCCACAATCATTCCCCTTGTTGATACAATGACTTCTCAGAGGGGGAAAGCCCCTTTTCATTGCTCTGTTCACTTCGGTGAACCAAGCCATGTTGTGTTATCTATGCAATTCCTCAATACTCTTTACAGCAGGTCCATTTCACAGTCTGGCTTAACTCAGTGCCCAGAGACCTGGCACTGAGAGGAGGTGGCTGCTGAATAGAAAGAAATGTCAATTCCAGCCTAGTCCCCTGAATTGAAATAAAAGAAACAAAGTAAATAAGGCAAGAGAGGTAAATACAGTGTCTCCAGGGTGGTTACATCTACCTAGTTCAATACAGACAAGCACGAAAACAATAGAAACATCTTATTCTCTTCGTTATCACCACACAGAATGTCATCTCTTGGTGGCCTAAAAAGAAAGCAGCATGCCACATCCATCTTTAATGAATATGACATATCTCTCACTTGCTTGTATTTCAGCAACCCCAAACTGCTGAAAAAATAGATAGGAGCATCTGTTCTCCCTGTTTGACCTGAATCATGAGGATAGAGTAAAATAAAATGCTTTTTGTTCTGCTTTGGTTTTTTAAGGATTACTTTGGGTAATTTTGCTTTCTTTCTGCTCTTCTGTGCTTTAAGGGTTTAGGTTTGCCAGACATTCTCTACAATTCTGTAATCAAAATGTAATCTTTTACTACTTAAATTAAAGAAAAACAGGCTGTTATATGTGTGAATACTTTGCAAAGTCTGTGGGTAAATGGAAAAACACCAAATATCATGATACTCATTGTGCCATCAGAAAGGTGGCAGTCTGCTCCTGTTACAGATCTACTAATAAGTTAGAATTAATTGACTTTATTTGATTTTATAAAATCATTTGGAAAAAGAAATATATTTTAATGAAACTTGTAGTTGCACAGCAAAAGCTGCTATGAAATCTTCTGTACAGCCCTGTAGCAAGGCCAAAAGAATAGGTCAGAACCACCTAGTAGGAATGATTAGAACTTAGATAATAGACTTAAGATTCAAGATGATTGAAGATAATTGGATACAGTATTTACGGGTAGACTGGGGAGAGGATTTCTTTTTATTTGACTAGTCTTCTGTATGTAGGAACTGTATTGAAATGTCAGAATATAGGATTAATGGGAACTGGGGAGAGTCGACTGGAACAACTTGTAGTTACCTGCCAAGAAACCGTGAACTTTAGTAAAAGGTAATTCCGGCAGGGGGAGATCGCGACCACCGACTCATATACCACCTACCCAAATCGTACCCCAGACCCATTTCTAGACTTTTCTAACCTTTACTGCGCAGAATCGGATATGGGAGGAGAGTATGCTAATGATTTTCAGGAAATACTATGATTATGCATGAATACTCAATGAATATGCATGAATAAGTTCTATATATGGTGTATGATTTTGAAACTTGGTGTGCGTTGATCGTGAGAGGACTCACACACGCACCCAGCCATTAATAAAGAAGTGTCTGCTTATCTACATCACATTGGTGTTGATAAGTTCTTCATTCCGAGATTTTGGTAACACTCCCTCCATCACACTCAAATCATTTGAACCTTGGGCCTGCCTTTCTAGCATGTTCAAATTCACTGAAGTGTCAAAACAGGCCATACCCCTTCCCCTGTATTACTGCCACCTGGTCTATACAATGCTTCAAGACATGCAATGAAGGGGATGCTGCTCTTGTTATCGATTTGTTAATAAGTTAAGATTGATTGACTTTATTTGATTGATAAATTGATTTTATAAAATCATTTTATAAAATTGAAAAATAGAAGGATAAGAAATATTTTTAATGAAACTTATAGTTGCACAGTAAAAGCTGCTATGAGATCTTCTGTACGTCCTGTACCAAGGCTAGAAGAAGGGCCTGGAACTATTGTGAAAACATAGGTAATAACTCTAGGGTTGAAAGGTTCCTTTGTATTTAACCAGTCTTCTGTATGCAGAGGTGTATTGAAATGTCAGAATATGAGATTAATGGGAACTGGGGAGAGTCGACTGGAACAGCTTGTAGGTGCCTGCCAAGAAACCGTGAACTTTAGTAAAAGGTAATTCCGGCAGGGGGAGATCGCGACCACCGACTCATATACCACCTACCCAAATCGTACCCTAGACCCATTTCTAGACCTTTCTACGCTTTACTGCGCAGAATCGGATATAGGAGGAGAGTATGTAAACGATTTACGGGAAATGTTATGATTATGCATGAATAATTAATGAATATGTATGAATAAGTTCTATATATGGAATCTGATTTTGGGACCTGGTGTGCGTTGATCGTGAGAGGACTCGCTCACGCACCCGGCCGTCAATAAAGAAGTGTCTGCTTATCTACATCACATTGGTGCCGATAAGTTCTTCATTCCGAGATTTCAGTAACACTCTGATACTTCACAACATGTCTCAGCAGGTGTCTTTTAACATCATGTCCTCCTGCCATATGATCTGTAGTCCCCTCTCCCTTCAACAAGGATCATGCCATGGCCATCCATATGTTATTCAAATGGGTTAATATATTAAATATATGTTTTTCTATCTTGCTCTCCTGCATCCTGGATTGACATCAGTCCTTGATAGCTACACTAACTCAAGACTAAACAGGTAGTTATCAATGTCTTGGATTTTGTCTTGTATTGTTTAAACCAGTATTGAACCATCACATGGATGGTCCATGGGGACTGTGATGAACAAAATAAATTGTTTTCATACAGCTGAAATATGGCCCCCACAAACCCCACAGCTATCAATATCTGGGCATAGTCAGAAATCTCACTCAACCATGTCCTCACAGGTTTACAAATCAATAAGAGCAAAATCAGAAGACCTGGCAGAGGCTGCTTACTTAAATCATATTTGAAATGTGAAATTAAGAGAATTAAGACCAAGACCACATTCCTGTTCATCCTTGTAAATGCTTCATCAGGGGAGAAGGGACCCAGGTCAGGATGTCTCATAAGGGGAGGGTCCCTTGACACTGCACTAGGCTTGCTCACAGATTAGCTTTTGAGAGAGAGAGACAGACAGACGTTCTCTCTCTCTCTCTCTCTCTCTCTCCATAGCAAGAACAACAATCCCTGGGTGCATCCAAAGGCAAAACAGAAAGCATTTAACAAGATTAGCTTGTACCAACTCCATAACAAACATCTCTCCTGTAATTCCTTTGTAAAGACCTCCTCATTTACCCTGGTAAGCAGAAAGCAGCCCGTCACTGGTGATGAGCTGTTCCAGTGTTATTATCATTCAGCTTTTGGTAGATGCCTCCTAAGTCTCATGGTCATTTGGGCACTGCCAATATTATGAGATAGCTTCAGCACTCCTATCTGATTGGCAAAGCACGACACCACTAGTGCTGAACTTTCTGCAGTCTGCAGATAAGGGGGGAAAAAGTGAATGATTTATGTAGTTTTATTTAAATAATTTATATGCTAAGCATTGCAAACAGAGCTGGAGTTGATAATGACTCCGAGAAGCACACATTGAACTCAGTTGCAGATTATACTGCGTTGTAATTCTTGCAGGATACAGGATTTCCTAGTGGTATAAAGTCCAGGGAGTGTAAACAAGGTAGTTGCTTGAAGAGTGTCCTGGTTTTGGCTGGATTAGAGTTAATTTCCTTCTTGGTGGCTAGTGCAGTGCTGTGTTTTGGGTTTAGTGTGGGAACAGTGTGGTTGGGGACTTTTTGGTTTCTCAGGCCCTGCCAGGGAGAGGGCTGGAGGGGCACAGGAAATTGGGAGGGGACACAGCCAGGACAGGTGACCCAAACTAGCCAAAGGGATATTCCATACCTTGGGATGTCATGCTTGGTATATAAACTGGGAGATGGGGTGGCCAGGGCTGCCGATTGTTGCTTGGGGACTGGCTGGCCATCCTTGCTCGGGGCCTGGCTGGGCATATGTCAGCGTCAGTGAGTGGTGAGCAGTTGTATTGTGTGTTTTCTTTTCTCCTTTCCCTTTGGATTTCATTCCTCTCCCCTTCTCCCTCCTTTTCACTATAGCTGTTATTGTTATTATTATTATTGTTCTTTTGCTTTTATTTTATCTCAGTTGTATCTCAACCCTGGAGTACTGCATTCCTTTCCAACTCTCCTCCCCACCTCTCTGGGTGAGGGGGGGGAGTGAGTAAGTGGCTGTGTGGTACTTAATTACCGGCTGGGGTTAAACCACGACAAAGAGTCTGTACAGATTACTTCTTTACCAGTTACCATCAGATCATTTTATATTCTTTATACCTTTTTCAGTTTGACCCTCCTGAAATTATCACAAGCTGCATGTGTTTTCCTAAGTCGAAGAGAGAAGCTTGGTTCTATTGTTTGGCAAATAACAGTTTGTTACTGGTGTAATCAGGAATCAATTAAAGAGATATCAACAGGAAAGGAAAGATAAGGGAAAATCAGGAGAAAAAAAAGCAATGGGATTCAAAAATAAGGGAACTGATAATTCAGAGGGTCTTTCTTATGCCACTGGGTCTTCTCAGAGAACTTTTTGCTGTATGTCCAGTAGGCTTTGTCTTCTTCAGCTGTTTTTTGGCGCTTTTACATGAAGAACCCATTATCTTTAGCAGCGGAAAAATAAATAAAACATATATCTCCAAGCACCCTGCCCTCCAGGTTCATTAACTGGCCACTGCTTTTTATACTTATAATGCAAGTGAAATACATCTGAGAGGTTACTTAGAGCTAAAGAAAATTGATGTTTGTTCTCAAATTTGTCAGCAATCTGTCTCAAGACAGAGAGGTTGGATTTACACTACTGATCAGATTTCAGCCTAGCCAAGGATGAGATAAAGCCTGGCAAAGAACAGTAGACTTAGCTACATTAGTGTTAATTTTTTGGGGTTTTGGTTGATGTCTCTGCAGATGAAATATTGTGGTTATTAAAAGAGACAACAGAATCTGCTGTACTGAGCTGTACAGTGTTGGTCCTTATCTTCTGCTCAGATGGTGCTTGCTACCTTGGAAGATGGTGATCTTCCCATTTCACCCTCATAATTCACAGAGTCAATTATGCAAAGATAGACAGAGAGAGCAGAACTTCTTGACTTCATGCACCGTCAGTTGAGACATTCCTTTAGCTGGTGATGCCTTGATAGCAACAGGAAGTTATTGCCACTGCTGGTAAATAAAGGTGTTTAAAATACATTACAGCAAGATGTAAAGTAATGGGTTTTCTTTCCATCAAAAGCTTGTTGTCTTGTTCAAAGCATAGCAGGGATAAGCCTTTCTCCCAGTGGTGGGTGGTAACAATTAGAGTTCTTTTGAGGGGAAGCTGATCATATGCATCTGTCTCTCTTGAAAATTCATGTGGCACCACACAATATACCTCTAACTATCTTTTGCAAACCTGTGTTTGTACACATCCTAAAAATGTTTTCCAACCCACCCAGCCCTTTCACTTCTTTCCAATTCCCTTAAAATCTCTTCAGATAGTCTTTTTTACCCTCACTTGCTCTGAGGGACTAGAGGAATGAGGTTGAGTTCACCAAGTTATATGTTTAATTATTTTTGTTCCTTCTTATCATATTTACCACCACCACCGATGTGGCTGTGTGGTGTTAAAATCCTGGCTGAGCCAGCATGGAGAACATAGAAGAGGACAATGCACAGCTCAAAGTCAGCATGGCAGTTATTTTAATCACATCCTTCTAATATTGGAAATAGCAAATGAAAAAGAAATAGACAATGAATTGAAAGGAGGCATACAGAAAGTTTCTGCTATAAAGACAACAGGTGTTTAGCTAGGCAGCTGGTGTAATCCAGTCACAATTATTGCTCTTTTGCTAGATTCAAGAACCTCAGAGACATGAAATGTAGCTCATTCCCCTCTCTTGAACTAAAGCATTCAGAACATGTAATTGTGCATGACATACATCTACAGCTCTGAAGCTCCTCACTTAGTAAAAATACTCATCAGTTGCCTTTCCTGCATTACTCCTGCATACCTTACTGGTGAACAGTAACTCAAAATAATTTAGGAATAAAAATAAATATGTGAAACATCAGGGTGTTTTTTTTCTGAAGACAAAGACACAGGAATTCTAAACAAAGCAGCCTGAATTGATCAAGTCTCTGAGTTTGCTCAAGCCTGAGGGCAGCATTCATTATTATTATTGCATTTAATTACTAATAACATATAATCATAAAGAAGCCAGTAACAACTAACTGGTCTACTTACTACTTTACTCAAGGGCAAACATAGCACCTGAAACTATTTGTAAGTTACTTTTTATTCCTGAGGGGGTAACACATGTTGGCAGTGTCCCTTTAACTGCATTGACACAGCAGACCTGTCAGCAGTGACAGATTCACCTGCCAGTAACCAAGTCAGTGGCAATTGAAAGATAAAGTACACTATGGCAAATGTAAGCATGCCACTTTAATGAAAAAGGTCACTCTTCATTAATACTCCTCTTCAGTCCCCTATTTCTCAGAGCACTTTGTAACTGGACTTTGGTCTCACAACAGCCCTCACAAGGACTAACCCATTTCCATGAAGAGGAATGAAAGCAGGAGGAGATCAAATGCCTGTCCTGAATGCACCTGAGACCCAGCAGCAGGTGTACACCTCTGGGATAACATGGGCTTGAGTGACAGACATCCTTTTTTTAACCACTTAAGAATAACCCCATGTATAATTTAAATAATTCTGCCATGCATTATCATCGCTTAGTTGATCCTGACATATGACAGCTGCTAACTACACAGATAACACACATAATGTCTTTTTAAAAAAATCCATTTAGGAATTAACAGTTCAAGCAAGACCTTGTTGTATGGATGATTACACTGAGGCAGAGTGAATCAGGTAGGAGCTGCCTGAACTGGCCAAAAGCTCAGCTGATGTCTTGTCTCAACCAAAACTCTTCAGCAATTGTTTTAAATAGCTAAAGTTGATGAGGTTAACGTGCACTTAGAGTTATACTTTTGAGTCACATGGAGAAACTAGCTCATGTTCCCAAACTGCAATAAAAAACAGGGCAGTCAAATCTTCCCATTTCCTGCAGTGTTTTTGGAAGATGCTCAGCAAGAACACAAGTGACCTTTGCAGAGCTGCACAAAGTGACTGCCTAACAGTTCTCCTTTCACATCTCAATGAAGGTAATTCTTGATTTTGTGTGGCATATATCCACTGCTCTCTGCAGACCACCACTGAAATCAGCTGAACACATGCATAGAGAAGAAGACACTGAGACAGTGCCACATCCAGTATCCTGTTCAGCATGGAGAGTGACAAAGCAAGGCACTCTCCTGCCCTCAACTCAAGGATACCTATGCAAGGATATCCCAAGGATAGGAATGCTTAGCTTCACTACCTCTCAAAATATCTGTTAAAAAAAACCCCAATGGAAACTTTAATGGAGAAGCAAGAAATGGCCATGAGACATGTACTGGCCATGAGCACCAGTCTAAAGGACTGTATTTGGGAGAATTTTACCATTTTTACTGCAATAATTGGAACACAAATGACCACAAACTGACTAAACTAATGCTACTTACAGTCAACAGTGACAGTCAACTTGAACCTGCTTTCCTGGGGTCCCAGCCATGGGCACTCTGGGTGCTGAGCAGCCAAGCTATGCTGCAGGAACAGTTGTCCACCCTACTGAGACCAAAACAGCTGCCCTGAAGAAGGCAGGCATGATGTTTGAGAGTACTGTCACCAGGGCACACCTATCAGGATGGCCAAAGAGCCATGTGGCATGGTCCTCGGTGGAGAAGGAGACCTTCACAGCCCAGTCTGGATAACTATGGTGACAAAGGAAGATGTGTGTCCCATGTTGTGTTGTGTGTGTCATTGTCCCCGTCCTCCCACCCAATTAAATTTTTACAGTCACAACAAGGGCCAAACTTTCTTCCACTCCCTGTCGAAGTACAGAATGACTTGCAAGCAGCATATTGCTTTCAGTAGGAAAATAATTTTTTTGACTGTATATGAGAAAAAAAAAAATCTAAACCAACCAAACAAAAACCCCCAGGGACACAGTAGAGAAAGAAAGGGGCAAAAGGGTCCAAGTATGATGTAAAATGTATGTCTCTCTCCCTAGACAAACTCCCAACCTGTAGGGGATGGAAACAGTGGGTTGTTTGACATTGATAATGTGCAGCTGTGGCCTTGCTTTGACAATGTGCAGGTAAGATCCTGCAGCAAAGAGGTAAATAACTTTGAGGGAGTATGAGAAGAAACCTGGATGAAACAGAGACAAAAAAGAGGAATGTGATCTCACCTCCAGAAGATAAGGAAACAGCGTGAACAGCAGAGAGTAGCCTATAGTGAACTGGGCGCGTGGACAGTAGAGCTTGACCAATAATAAAGCTTTTAGCAGCGCGTGTACAGAGTATGAACTTATAAAAGCTGTAACTAACTAACAATAAAGATCTTTGCTTCACAATCCTTGCAAAGTCCGTGCCTCATACACCACACCAACCCTATCTTCTGAACCAAAATCCTGATGTTGGAAGGCATGCAGGCTCAGAGGAAAAAAGCCTGTAATTTCTGTGATGAAGGCTTTTGCAGAAACTCATTATAATTCCTTGCTGTCACCTGTCTGAAGTCAGTGGCAATGCAGTACTTGTGTGACATTATTAAGGTCAATCTCTTTACATTCATGAAAGTGCTGAATGACAAGGCGAGCGCCCAGGCAGTGATAAAGTGATGAGCCATGCCCCCTTCCTTTCCCCCACACCATCTCAAGGATGAAAACACCATGTATTTTTCAAATGAGAGCCACCTCTCCTCTCCCTGCCTTATTCTGGGCTCTGCCTGCCACACACACCTCCTTGAAGCATGTATCCAGAGGAGGAGTGCTTATCCTCATTTTCATTCCAGAAAGATCACAGTTTTCTGTCAGTGGTTCACAGACAGATGCCATGTATGTGAGAGGCAGAGATAGACAGGCTGAGTGGAGGAGAGATCCAGGTGGGAATTTTTCATCCATCTGAGATAAAGATACCTCTTAAAAAATTATAAATATATATACATATATATATATAAATTGATTGCTAACTTATCTATACCTAGGTTTTTCCTCTGTGTTTTGCTGTTCATTTAAATAATCTCCAAGACTAGACAGAGGAGAAATGAGTCTCTTACAGCTGTACAGATTTCCAGCAAATAAAATGTGTGAGCAAATGGCGATCATGCTAGGCATCAGGGCTCCTTTCAAACTGCATTTCTCTGCCCCCCTCTTGTTTTTCTCGCATCTTTGGAATCTACAGTCTTCCTTCCTCTGCCCATCCCTTCTTTTCCTAAGATGGGCAGAAAAATCAGCTTAAAGGATAATAGTGCTCAGCTTTCAGTAGGATAACAGAACAAGCAACAGGGAAGAGTCGCTCAAACTCAACCAGAATGATGAAAACAAGTGAGTTAATAAATGTCCTCCTAAAGCGACAGCTAAACTCATGTTTGCAGATATTCACAGGCTGTTGCTCAGCAGTAAGGATCTCAGGTTCAAATCCAAGTGCTTGCCAACAGCAGAATTATAGTGAGAAAAATCCTCTCTTCTGTCCTAGCCCTTTACTCTGGAAAAGCCATATGCTATTTTAGCAGTGTAGGGATGCTCCTAGGCTCTGAGCATCATCTGTCAGAAGCCAAAAAGGAATCACCTTGCCTGAAAGATTTCTACAAGTTAAATTAACCTGCAGTCAGTTTCTGTTCATGTTAGGTTTAAAACTGCAGTAAAACCTATATTGCTAAAACTTCAAACAGATGAGCAAGGCTTTTAACAGGCATCTGATAGCACTAGAAATTTAACCACAGTCCACTATGTTTTCATGAACAGGCTATCCCTTAAGTTATCTTTCACACTACAGTACTACTGACCCATCTCACCTGCCTTTAGGCTGAGGAGACCATGCACATCTTTTGGATTACATCTAAAAATTCAACACATTCAAAATTTTGGAAAAGCACACTTACAAAAGTCTTCCTTAATCAGTGCTTACAGCCAGGGAAAGGTCTATCAGCAGTCACCTCTCACTGTTTCCTCAGGAGAAAACACCAGTGCTGGTGACTTTTCTGATCTTAATAGGGGTAGAGAGTTTTTTGTTTGTTTGTTTGTTTGTTTTTCCCCACAAAGATCCGCAAACATTTGAGGCTTTCAGATGAAGTCACCCCTTGACTGAACCAGATAAGCCCATTGGGCATGGATGCTCCATGATAAGAAAAGAGAGGGGCCCTGACTCCCCAAGGGAGCAGAGCACTCTTACTCCACTTAAGGCAACAGGAGTTAGGTCTTGAAATGTATTTGGGGAACTCAAAAGCGAGTTAACTCTGAGCAAAGATTTAAGGCTAGGGTGCAACATGAATGCACCCACTTGTTTAAATTAAAATTGCCCATAGCCCTTTTATTTCCTTGCATCAGATTTTTCCCTGGAAGATGACAAGAAATTGTGGGTCATTTGCATTGTTTGGGTGATTTTATTCTTGCAATGAAAAGCCACAAGCAATAGTCCTTTGTTCTGACCCAACAGTTGCAGGGAAACAGAATGACTATGGGCCATATTTTCAGTCTCCACAGGTTGCTCTGACTCTATTTGGTGCTCCCTACTCCCTCTCTGCCTCCATGTTATAAAAGATTAGGACTCTTATAAAACAGTTCTGGCATTTCTATTATTACACATGCCTGAGAATGAGGATGTGATTGCATCACATAGTGTGAAAAAAAAGAAAGGAAAGAAGAAAAAAGAAGAAAAATCAAAACACAGCTGACTTCATTATTTAAAGAGCTGGGTGAAATTTGCCATTCTTTTAAGGCATCCTGGGCTCTGGAATATCACTGTCACTTAATGTTTGCAGTTAAGTATTTACAGATCTGTTTCCATGGCAACTGATTCTTCAAAGTTACTTTTACAATTCTGTTTTCTAAATTGTGTTCCTTTGGTTGATTGCACAGGGATATTTGGAAAGGATCCAGCTCTAAATCATGATTTTTTTTTTTCCCCGCTAAGGAGACGTCCTTTCTAATCGTGTTTAGTTAGTTCTTTGATGGCTTTATCTTGATTTGAAAATGTGCTGGTTTTTTTCTTAGCAGGTGGGAGAGGGAAGCACGCAAGCATTGTGTGGCTTTAGCAAAAAAAAAAAGGTATTGGAAATTAGAAATGTGAAATAACCTTGTCTGAGTTGATTTTATCCTTTCATTGTTTAGGAGAATAGGCCTTTAACAACAACAAAATAAATAAATCAGTGCCCCACTGATAGTTTGAATTCATTACGAGGCCACAAGAGAAGATGACTCATTAATTAGTCAGGGAGATGGCAGCATGGGAAGGGATGATGACTACTAGAAACAGTGCAGAAAGTGAGACAAGTGGATCCAGTGTGTGCAAGGTTGGTTGCCCCCAGCTGTATTGATATATCTGCATGGGACTGGAGAAGGTTGGTCTCACCTGTAAGGAGACACCTTGTGAAGCAGTAGCAGGGAAACAGTCATGACCTCTGCTACAGTTCCCTTGTCAACTGTGGACAAAGTAATTTGAAGTGTCTGTGAACAAGGTGTACAAGTAACCTGAGCCCACTGGCTTATGGTCTTCCCATCACTGCAGTACCATCTCCCCATCCCTCCATCTGGCCCCTAGTCCATCCCAAGCACACAAACGGGGAGCACAAGAGTTTAATCTAGACAGCAAACATTAGGAGACATTACAAGTATGTGGGATGGGGGGGATATATATGCACGTGTTCCCTGTCAGAAGGTATTGTCCCTACCTGAATTCCAGATAAATTTAAGCTTGTCAGGATGTCTGAGAAAGGAGTGTTTTTAGCAGTGACTTAGGAATGTTGTAAACTTTGGTCATGCGTTGGAGGGGAAATCTGCTTAATGTGCTTGTCAACCTGACCACAAGCAAGGAGTCCTGCAATGGTCAATGAGCCACATCCCAGGCAAAGATATCCCTGCTGATGAATAACTTCAAATAGGAGAAATTAAAAGTATGGAATTACTTGGCTGGACCCAGTGGTTGGGGTAGCTGAAGGTAATACTTTAATAATCATTAATAACTCACTTCTTTTTTCTACCACACTAGAGCAGACGAGGTGTATATCTCAAGGGAAAGGATCAGACCAGAAGACAGAGTAATCAGAGTATCACAGAGCATTAACTCAAAAAGATTGGTGGGGTATCTGGCATTGATAAAGTAGATTAAATATGGTTGGATAATTACAATAAGAAGAGGAGGGATGTGGAGAGGGATAGCCTGATCCATATTTTCCTATGCTTTGTGTGAGATGACTTCAGATGATGAAATCACAGAATGAGGAGTCAGGACTCCCAGGCTCTCTTTCTAGTGCTACTACTTATTAAATATGTGACCATTCAGGCACTTTGTGCCTCCACTAACCTAAGCTTACAGCATTGTTGTCAGGTTTGGTTAATTACTGTCTGCAAAGAGCTTAGTAACCTACACAGGAAAGATGCTAGACAGGTACCCTGGTTTTAATGTTAAAGTTCAAAATACTGTCATTAGAGAGCTGAAAATGAGTGTGTATCTGAAAGTGAAACAGCAAATTACAGGAAAGCTTATAAAGTGAATGAAACTAAGGAAAAAAATAACTGGAAGAATAAAGAAAGAAAAATGGAGACTCCTAGGCAGCTGGCAGGCAAGGCAAATTTTGGCTGCCTGAGATAATAAGCCACTCTTTTGAAATGTTTTACTTTTTCCTCCTGTTGCAGAAACGCTCCATTAATTTTCAGGAAGATGATTTACCATTTGCCCTTTATAGACAAAACTGAAATAGTAGGAACATCATAGCAAAACATATGACCCAGATTTTGGCACACCCTGTGGCTCCAAAAGTTTAATGCACAACACAGTCTTGGATTTTGAATAGAGATGATAAAGAGACATTTCCTTGCTATGATGTTTATTCAATGGACAACAGCTACTAGGAGGACCAGGAGAAGTTGCAGGGGGAAGATTGCTTACTCACAGGGAACAGAGGGACTTGATTTCTTCTGATTTATTTACCCTTCAGTCTATTGGGTGAAATGAAATCTTCATGATGCATGCTGTAGAGGACAAAGAAGTAATAAGGGATGGACACAGTCATCACAAAGAAAAATCAGAAAGGAGGATAAAAGAAGAGGGAAAGAAAAATAAAAAGTAAACATAATAGCAATGAAGTCTGGCAGTGACCTGTTGTGGTTTAACCCCTGCCAGCAACCAAGCACCACACAGCTGCTCCTTCACTCCCTCCTCACCCAGAGGGATGGGGAGAAGAATCGGAAAGGAATGTAAAACTCAAGGGTTGAGATAAGAACAATTTAATAGGGAAAGCAAAAGCCACACACACAAGCAAAGCAAAGCAAGGAATTTATTCACCACTTCCCATAGGCAGGCAGGTGTTCGGCCATCTCCAGGAAAGCAGGGCTCCATCACGTGTAACAGTTACTTGGGAAGACAAACAACATAATATCAGATGTATGTGTGTTTCCCTTCTTCTTCCCCCAGTTTATATACCGAGCATGACATCATATGGTATGGAATACCTCTTTGGCTAGTTCAGGTCACCTTTCCTGGCTGTGTCCCCTCCCAATTCCCTGTGCCCCTCCAGCCCTCTGGCTGGCAGGGCCCAAGAAACTGAAAAGTCCTTGACTTAATATAAACATCACCCAGCAACAACCAAAACCATCAGTCTGTCATTGACATAGTTCTCACATCAAATCCAAAACACAGCACTGCACCAGCTACTAAGAAGAAAATTAACTCTATCCCAGCTGAAACCAGTACACCTGTGTGGTGGGTGTTCAGAGCCTTGTAAAATGGGATCCAAATAACAAAAACAACAGGTAATATCTGTTCTTACCACTTCCTCTTTCTCTCCCCTGTGATTTGTTTTCTTGTCCAGCTAAGTGGCCTGTGAGTAAATGGTTGCTGTGTGAAAAGAGAATGATCTAACCAGCTCTGGCTAACCGGTTCCTAAGCCTCCAGACTCAAGATCACAGTTGCAGAAGGAACAGAAAAGCTTCCCCATGCTCAAAGATACATAATTTCAGCTGCTGGAAACTATCCCTTCCCTCCTAAAGGCAACAGAGGCACTGGGTACATCTGCATCACTAAATAAAACAGTGTTAGGGACCATTCTCTAGTATGAAGGCCAACTGACATAGTCTGACCACGCTCAGTAAATAGGCCTGTTATTTTGTGTGGGGTTTGCTCAGAGTAACAGGAGAGAAACCCCATAAAAAAGACCAGGATTTTCAAACCCTGAAAATGAGGGGATGTGCTAATGTTATGAGGTATGGCATAAGGAAGTATCAGCACCCATGAGCATGCAGACTGTTGGAAACACAGTGGAGAACAGAGCAGGGTGGAAGGAGACAAACTTGGTAGAGATTCATTCACGCTACTTTTGGGAATGGTCCTTGGCATGACATATGCTTTCACATAGCAATTGATGAACAGTTTGGACACAGGCCAAAACTGCCAAGGGATGTGCTAATGGTTCAATAGGGTGGGAAACTGTAGGGAAGGGCTCATGCCAACATCCTGGAGTGTTTTTTTTACAAGTAGAGATTTAGGCATTCTTGCCCATAAGGGCAGCAACCTGTTGGACTTCAGTCTTGCAGTTTCTCTTTATGCTCTGTTGAGAAACCCAACCACAAAAGATACTAAGCTGGGGTTTTTTCTAGAGCCCTCTTTAACATTGTATGTTACTGTTTTCTTAGGACACAAGTAAATATTTTCCTTCTTGTTTATATGGGAAATTTGTAAGAGAGGAGTCAAGACAAACTAGGTTTTCTCTCATAAGCTGTATCACATTCCTTAGTTTTATGTAGACATGTTGGAAAAAAACTTTTCTAAGCCAGCAACTCTTTAAGACTTTCATATACAGTGTAATAAGTCTTTGTTCAGTCCTTCTGGAATGAAACAAGGTGACTACTAATAATTATTGAGTTCTCACATCTCTATTATAAATAATTTTAGTTGCAGACATTTAATTAACGATATAAACATACTATTTATGATGTGCTTTGGGAAATGAGTAGTTGTCTCAGTATACATCACGTTTTGCTTTATTGTTTTACTTTGCCTTGCTGCAGTGGCCAGGTGCCTTGCAGGTTCCCAAGCAATCACAGCCTGTGTTATGGGGGCTCTGCCTTCATATTCACTCCTTTGCTGGGGAGACAGGAGCTTAACATCTTGAAGTCTTTAGGCATCTAACAAATCCAAATGGGAACATCTGGAGTGAATAGCATACAGATGAGATTCATCTAAGGACTAGTTTTCTAAAAGTTAGATACCTACCGTAAGCTTGTCACTTAGTCTCCCTTTAGCCAGAGGAGAGAAACAACAATCTGGATACCTGCCTAGGACATGCTGGGTGATTCACAATCTTTGTCTGCCTGTTTTTCTCAACTAGCCCTAAAAGAAAACCAGGTCAGATATTTTCCCCTGACTTCTAAATGCTAAAAATAAAGGCAATGTATCCCATCCCTATATAATGAAGAGACACACAGGGGCCTCAAGATTTTGCAGGATTTGCTTCACATTGCTATAGCTACACAGTATTACCTCTCCCCTCTGTGTGTAGAGTCTGATCCATCCTTGTGGTTGTTTCCATCTTACAAAAGTGCTGTCAAGCCTGGATTTCCAAAAAGAATCCACAGGACTGAGAAAGTTTGATGGGATGAAAGTGCCCATCTGTACCAGGCTCCAAAGAAAAAGCTCGACTGAGTTTTCAGAATAATTCCATTAATGGAGTGGTGGGATTGCCTCCAACAGTGCATGGGGGTTTTTTGGTTTTTTTTAAAGAAGTTTGTTGGCTACTTTGAATAAGTTCTCACCATACTTTATTGAGTATTTTCCATCAGAGGAGCCGAAACATCTTATACAACTCACTCTAGAAAAGTTCAAAACTCATATGATATTTGACATTGTCATTACTTGGTGTTTTGTTTTACCAATAGCATAAATTGAGGCACATTAAGTTATCAGGAAACAAGGAGCACATGATGAGCCAATAACTCATCTGACAAAATATAAAGTTACATATATGATCCTGTGGTTAAAGCAGCCATCCAAGAATTAAAAAAGAATGAAATAAGGGTTTTTTTTCACAGACAGACATTAAATAACAAAATATTTCATTTGACCTAATTGCATCTCTAGTTCTCCCCAAAATGCATAAAAAGGCTCATTTTGTCTTGACTAAGTGAACGTGCATGACTACTTTTATAGGTTTTATTTTCTGACCATACAACACCTTGCATAGTGGATTCAGTTCCAGTGAAGATCAGCTGATGCTACTGTTGTTGACACTAACTAGAACAGCAAACTTGTAATAAGGAATGCCTTTCCAGGAATAAAAGTACAAGTCTCTGTTCAGTGCACATGTCCCTGATATTATTGGAAGTTTTATACTAGTACAAAGTGTATCAGTGTTCCTTGTATTTGTGAAAGCTGTTCTGATGTATTGCTGGAGCATTTAAGTTTCAACACATGCAACATGCATGTGCACACATGTACTCACACACAAGATAGAGTCTTCTGCCACTTTCTATCTAGCAACATATTCACATTGGTTTCATGTTCTCTAAAACCTTCACCATTATAACACAATTACTGTTGAAATTGACCTTTAAAATATATTCCAAATTTCAAATGTCTTTAAATCCCTCAGTGAGCACCGTTTTTCAATTTCACATATTGTTTTCTTTTTTAGGAGAGGCAGGACAAAAGATGGGAAAGAGCATTAGTAAATGAATGTCATCATGTAACATATGCATGTTGTGATAAAGCAAAATATTGCAGAAATTTACCTGGGCATTTTTAATATCCAGTCTTCAAGCAGTAATGATTTCCTTTATCATAAATGAAAATGTAATAAACCTGATTAAAATGTTGCATTTGTGTCTCACCCTTCCCTACAGTTATTCATTCAATCAGTTTAGCTTCACTAATATTCAAATGTATATCTGATACTGGCAATATAAAAGTTCAAATACTCAGCCTCTAAATAAATGTAAGCTATATTTATTAGAACATGCACTTTCCTAAATTTGTATCTGTACTTAAAATTGGTTGTGCTTCTAACTAGCCTTAAAGGAAAACATAACCTTGCCTGCAAATGAGATGCTGAACTGTGTGTGTAAGCAAATTTCTGTAACAAACACAGCATGTAAGACTGAAAAATGTGCAGAAATGTGAGAAATCTTGATGGAAGAAAATGTTTCTGAAGCCACATGTGCAACTTTGTAAAGGTAATACTAGCAAAACACTCAGGGAAGTCTTTTCTGCTTGAGGATGTAACTTGTCTTTTTTATTTATATGATACTAATGGATTTTCTCTTTTTGTTTGTTTTTTAACCAAAAGCCATGGTAAAAAACAACTGATGATGTGATGATGCTTGGATTCAGAGAAAAAAACAGAAAAAAAAGGAAAACAGAACAGAATAAAATGGGACAAATACAAGTCTCTCCAGAAGGAATGCCAGCCGCTAGCTTCGCTATTATTATACTGGAGAATCTTATAAACCTCTCACCATTATTAATGGGATGCTGCCAGATATTGATAATTTATTAAACTTGTAGGTCTGGATTTGAGGGAACAGATGTTCTTCATACAGACACTTTCAGAAAATGAATTCCAAAGAAAGAAATAACATTTGGTGCTATCAGTAGAGAGGAAAGGCAGTGTTTTTGTGTGCAGCAAACATTTGGACTGTACAGACTTATGTTCCCAACTAGTCCCATTTCACAATTCCCATCCATTTCCAGCTAATCTCATGCAATAACTTGTCTTCCAACAAGTTGCATATTGCAATCTGTCTCTGCTCCTGACTGATCCCAAGTTGCCATCTGCCCTGGCCACACTTTTTTAGCTGTATCCCATTTGGAGAGGTACGTAAATGATGCTTCTCAGGTGTGTCAGTCCTTCAGACTGTCTAGTCCAAACCTCTGACTGACACATGGCTTTCACAGCATGCAAAGACTGAAATACACCCTTTTAACCCTCTCTCCCCCCCCCCTTCCTCTTTGTAGTAAGTACTAGAAAAGATTGTTTGCAAAGAACTGAAACAACTGGAAACAAATATGTATTAGTCCAGGCAATAACAAGGGAAGGGAAAGAGTAATCGCAACCAATGTGTCTGCAAAGACTGTGCAGGTACAGTTGTGAGTCACTGCACATGCCAAATAATCCTAAGACTAGTTAAGAGTCCCTCTGTTTGCTCCCCAGTACCCTGTGCCCATTGTCCATAACAGGCATCCAGGGAAGGCTCTTGCATGGTAGGAGGCTAAAGTGATTGTACTTCAAGTATGGCTTTTGAGACCTCTTCATGAAGAATTCTCACTGCTTCTGAGGCTGTTGCTGTTGCAACTTTCCTCTGGTGCAAATTGTCTCCCTTTTATCTTCCATCTATTTAGGTGAAAGCAAATCTCCAAGTTTCATTCTGTTAGTGACAGCACTTCACAGTTGGCTAGCCAGGAGTGGAGCTTTTAGCTGACTTCCGATCCTTTGCAATGCTGCTTGGCCTCTGATGCTGCACTTCATGCATGATATGTGGAAAAGAGTGGCAAGATCATGCCCTAAAAAGTGTGTCTCAATTTTTCCTGTGCCCAGTTATCAGTTGCCACTAACTGCAAAGTTTGTTGACTACTGCTGTCTGGTGCAAAATATCTTCAGACTTCATTCCAAGTAAGGGGAAAAAAACCTGAGGGGCAATCAGCTAGTTCCATGATGAATGAATCCCATGTCACTCAGAGAAAATATTTCTTTGCAATAATGACCAGATGGTAACAAGACTCAGATACAAATTAAAACATGCACGATAAATGCCAAGTAAACACAGAAAGACAAAACCCAACCTGGCGTGAAATCTCTATATAAATCTTCCACCCCACAACACAGGCACTTCTAAATGGAATTAAATTATTAAGAGATATTTCAAGGAGAATACAAATGTGAGTGCCTTCTTGAACTTTTTGAAAGACTATTTCAACAGAGCCAGCTGCTTTTTCTTGTCCATATGAGACAGAAATGGGCTGCATGAGTTCCTATTATGTAGAAGCACAGGCAAAATACTAATCCAGAAAATAAATTATGCATTGGGTTAACACAGAAATAGAATATATTTTGCCTTCTGCAGAGTCAATCTATGGAACTCCTTACTGCAAGAAATTATTACAGTTTATGGTCTTCAAGCACTTAGAAAGGGGGTAGTATTTGTAGATAGTAATACCATTCAAAATTACGTTAAACAGAACAAATGTGGACAGAGGTTTTTAAAATATCTTGGTTCCAGGTGGATGCTAAAAGTAAATTAACGGTGTTAGAAAGAAATACTTTTATGAAAAATGTAGAGTCCACAATTTTTCTGAGGCATTTTAATGAGGTATATGATGGTATTTGAAAGTGCTATGATCACGACAAACCACAACAAGGAGTGTTGGAGCTGATCTAACATAGCATTTGAAGGAAGTCTGTATTTTACCATCCTCCTGGATGGCTGCTGGGTGAGCCAAACAGTCCTTTACTGTCTAACCAAACAATACTCTCAGAGACCTTATTTTTAACTGTGTTTCTGATACTGCATGCTGCCTTCTATTTTCCCTTCCTTCTATTAGCAGATCTTACAGTGACACAAAATGGATAGTTTCTCAGGGTGCTGGCTCCTCCCTGTCAGCACTGACTCCTTTCCCCAGCACTATGTTAATGAGAAATATTACATTACAGAGGCACACGCATACTTTGGAAAGAAACATGGTGTTTGATCCTACCAAACTGCCAAACTCTACTTAAAACCAATAAGAAATGTTCTTCTTCAGCAAGATGTGATTAGCTTTTTGTCCTGGTTTCAGCTGGGATAGAGATGGTATAGTGCAATGTTTTGGCTATGATGTGAGAGCAATGTTCATAGGACACTGATGTTTTTAGTTGTTGCTGGGTAATGTTTATACTAAATCAAGGACTTTTCAGTTTCTCTGCCAGCCAGAGGGCTGGAGGGGCACAGGGAACTGGGAGGGGACACAGCCAGGACAGATGACCCACAATGACCAAAGGGGTATTCCATACCATATGACATCATGCTGGGTATATAAGCTGGGGGAAGAAGAAGGAAGTGGGGGACATTTGGCATTATGGCATTTGTCTTCCCGAGTTACTGTTACGCGTGATGGAGCCCTGCTTTCCTGGGGATGGCTGAACACCTGCCTGACCATGGGGAGTGGTGAATGAATTCCTTGCTTTGGTTTGCTTGCATGTGCGGCTTTTGCTTTACCTATTAAATTGTTCTTATCTCAACCCAGGAGTTTTACATTCCTTTCCAATCCTCCTCCCCATCCCTCTGGGTGGGGGGGAGTGAGCAAGCGGCTGCAGGGTGCTTGGTTGCTGGCTGGGGTTAAACCATGACAGTATATTTTTTATTTTTTTTTGTGCCAAACATGGGGCTCGAAGAGTTCGAGATAACAACAGATTTGATTGGAATGTGCTAGTTTGAATTTATAGCTGTTATTGCTGTTTAACTGTTAAGGGGCAGGTTTCTGTGCTTACCATGGGGCTTGCTTGCCTTAATGTATATTAGAGTCTAGTGCTTGTTAGTGGCTGCTTCTTACTTTCACTGCTTGCTGTATTGCTTATCATCTCACTGTGCTGGGCCCGGGAACATTTTGATAACAGCAATGGTGATGCGCCGGGGCTGGGAGACGGCCAGGGCATCATTGCTTCTGTTTCTGTGCTGCTGTACTGGACAGGCTGGAACTCCAGTGTGAACTCGAGTCAAAGGGACTGTGACCTGTGGACGAGTCCATGTGGGAGCAGGACACCCCAAAGCCCCTGCAGCCGTGACTAAGTCCATGCCTGAGCAGGTATATCTCGGAGTGTCTGTGGCCATGGTTATGTCTGTGCTGCAGCAGGTATGCCTCTGAAGGAATTATGGCCCAAGGACAAGTCCATGTTGGAGAAGGTACACCTCGAAGCATCTGTGGCTGTGGATAAGTCTGTGCTGCAGTAGGTACAGCTTGAAGCATCAGTGGCTGTGCGTGAGGACATGCTGAAGCACCTCAAAGTGTGTGGCCATGGATAAGCCCACGACAGAGCAGGTACAGCCCTGGAGGCAGCCAGGGATAAGGCCATGCTGGAGTTGATTTACTTCTGAAGGGACTGTGGCTGTGGGTAAGGCCACGCTGGAGCAGGTCTATGGTGATGGCCCATGGAGAAGGCCATGTTGGAACAGGTGCACCTCAAAGTGACTGTGGCTGTGGATGAGTCTATGCCACAGCAGGGATACCCCTGGAGAGACTGTGGCTCATAACTGAGGCTCCACTTGGAGCAGGTTACAGTCTGTGGATAAGTCCATGCCTGATCGGGGCCAAGGGGAGGAGTTCATTGTTCTTATCTCAATCCTCGTGTTTTACATTCCTTTCCGATCCTCCTCCCCATCCCTCTGGGTGATGGGGAGTGAGCAAGTGACTTCGTGGCTTGGTTGCCAGCCGGGGTTAAACCACGACAAGAAGGTAAGAAAGAAAGAAAATAAGATAGTCCTACTTCCAATAAAAAGAATATAAGAAATAATTCTAAAAAATTATTTGAAAACTTGAAAATAAAACTAATATTTTTTCTGTAAAATTTCCACTTACATTAAAAAAAATCTAAAACGACATAGGACCTGAACAATGCATGTTAACTCATAGTACCTAGTTAAGTGCCAATCCACATATTCAAATTAGCGTGGGTTTTTTTGAAAGGAGAAATTAAAATGACTTTTACCCAGAACACCACAATGAGAAGAAATAATGTAAGTATACACTTAAAAAAATCTTGATCTGTAGAAATGAAGGGTGGGAGCATTTTCTGATGCTCATGAAAAGCAGTAACTATCACATTGATTTCAAGTAGCCTTCTTTTGAAATACAGGTTGACATATGACTGGTACCAGCTAGGGGCATATTCCAGTTGTCTTTTGATGCTCTCTTTGCAATAAAAGTTTTATATATATGTGGGGTTTTTTAATTCTACTGATTCCTTGCACTTTGTAGCCAAGGTATAGCAACTCCACATGAAAAATCTTTGTGAGAGTGTCACATATAGGTTGTCTGTAGTTCATCACATCGTATACTGTGAACATCTCCATCAACATACCTGTGTCCAGAGCTGTGCTTGCATAATGCCTAGAGATTTGATGTCCAGTCAGGAAAGCACAGGGAGTTCCAAACTAAAGCTGAAGCACTGTTTTGCTTGCTGCTAGATATACTGTCACACATCTTGAGCTTTGGAGATCTGCTTCAGTGTGCTTTGAGTAACAGCTCAGATTTGTTTATTCCACATGACAAACTTGCAGGAGCGGTCTGCAAACTAGGACCATGCGCGGCAATCAGTTAGCTGAGGGGAATTTGCCTGAGCTTGTCTAGACAACAATTAACATGATGAGGCATGTTTACAGAGCACAGGGGAGTGGGAGACGGATGGCGCCAAGGAAAGGTAACACCTTGCTGTTAATTGCTGGTAGTTAACCACCAATCAGGGATTGCCTAGTATGCAAGGCTTAGCTTCAAGAACCAATCTGTTTAAAACGCGCAGCTTCTGAAAGTGTATAAAACCTCGTGCTTCTGTATAATAAATTGACATTTGCTTGCATCAAGCTGCGTCCCGTCTCTTCATTCGCCGCACAGACTGACAAAATTCAACACTACTAATGCAAAAGGATTTGGAATAAGACATGATACAGGTTGGACCATGTCAAAAGAAAATAAAATTTGTTCAGACACTGTTCTTAACCCTGAAGACTGTCTATGCAACATGAAGATGTGATTGAATAACAGATACCATTTTATGTTTGAACAGTATTTTTTGTGCTGATATACCAGAACCATTTCATAAGCCTGGACTGTTTTTCCTGTTACATTACGGTATTCCTTACTGAAAAGCACCCACCTCTGATGTTGTGCTAATCATTATGTGCAGGAACTCTCCTCAGTGGCTTTGGCTGCAGAGGGAAGGGAAATACAACAGGCAGGCTGACTTTTCTGCTGTGTGAAGCACTGCTGAAATCAGCATAAAGGAGCTAAGAAATCTGTCTGACATCCTGTTAAAAGTAAGAAGCTATTATTACAGGAGGCCTCTTGACAGGGTATCAGAGTGCACACACTGACACAAGTTGCTTCATGGGTAGTTGAATGTGTAAACCCTCTTCCAATGTCCCTACCCCCATGAGTTCATTGATATCTAATAAAAGATGGGCTTATGAGCACTAATGACAACTTGCTACTCTGTCTGGCTGCCTATTTTCATTAAATTTATAGAATGCAATAGCTTTGGGACCTCTTCCACCCTATCAAAAATATGTTAAATTACACAGTTGGTTCAAAGCTCAAAGGAGAAGACCTTGACAGATTGACTGATAGATGGGCCCAGGCACACAGTTACAAACAGCTTGATTGTACAAGTCTGATTTCCTTTGGTAAGAAGCAGCAGGGTTTTAATTGGTCCCAGCCAATAGATGGGATAAACTTATAGCAATGGCAAAGCACCTTCTGGATTTTGAAGATGTCACTTTAATGCCTCCCTGGGACAACTGTCCTTGCTGAGCTTGAGAAGATCTGATACCATCAGTGGTGAAGGTAGTATAGCTGCAAGTGTGCTGAAACCAAAGGTCTGGAAGAGGAGCGATTCAGAAGCATGCCCTTCATTGTAAGGGGAAGGCCATGGCTTTGAGAAGCCAAACAATTTCTCTGCAGCACGATTTTGTTTGTTCTGCACAGGTATTTACTGTTCTAAGATTTTCTGGCATTTGGGTGTTGTAAGTGGAACAGATATACGTGAAGAGAGGTGGGATCAAACCTTCAAAGGAAAGGACAGTATCCAAACCCACTGTGTGTTTGGGGATTTCATTTGGACAAAGCTTTTCCAAGCCTCTTGTGACCAGACATTTGTACGTGTTTTACTGCATTTTTGCATGGCTGCACACAGGAAATACTATAACTTACATGCTAGTGATGGTGGATTCCTACAACATAGAGGGTGCAGGGAGGTCAGGAATAGGGCTACATCCTCTCCAGTGTGATAGCGCCATCTTTTCCTTTTTTCCTGCAATGGCAGCACCAAGATGTTCCCCATGCACAGGAAAGATACACATGAATAGGTGCTAAGTTCCTGACAGCTTGGGCCCAGAGGGAACTGCCTTCCAGAGTCTCCACAGATGCACCCATATGCCTTCTGATCAACTTTCTAGTGCATTTACAAAAGCCAGAAGATTCAGGCAAAGCTGAAGTGGGGGGAAAGGACAAAATTAATAAAGGCAGCCAAATTTAAATAATTTGAATAAGTTTAGAAGACATGGCTTCTGCTCCAAGATGTGTAATGATGTGCTGCTCCCAAACCAGAATGACTTACTGTTCCTCAGTTTCCTTGTCCATACACTGAGCAAGGCAAAGAGGCTGATTTCATATGTAACAGGCTTTGAGAGCCACTGACAGAGCTGTAGAAGGGCCAAGTATTACGTATATCACACAGCAGAGAAACATCCATTTTAAAGCTATCTTTCTGCCCTTCTTCACTTTGTGGGTAAAGGTGAGTAGCTTTACATTACTGGTACGCTGATGAGTACAGGAAGGAACTGCAGTTTCACTTTTCACTTTGTTCTTTTCTATGGGCAGGAATGGATGTGTGCACAACAGGCTTAGTATTTGAGGCATGTCCGTAGGAAGCAATGTCTAACTGTGGAAAGCTATAAGAACTGGAAAACAGAAAAAGGAAAAGAGGAAAAAACAGTCTGAAGCATACAGACATACACAGGGAGAAACCCTTCTGCAAAATTTCTATGCCAGTTTCTGCAATTCTCAACCTATTCTTTTTAACACTAACTTGCTAAAATAAACTATAATTTGCATTTTCAGTTGTTGATTTTTTGATGGTAATTTTTCCTATACTCACATCTCAGCTCTAAATACATTTGCAGGAGGGGAAATGAATGTGTGCCCTTCCTGGTAGCAAATGCAGTAACTGTCTCTGAACTTCATTAGGCTGTGAAAGGCAGAAGTCATACCATGAGAAATAGTCCAGGATAAATCAGCCCATTCAGTCTCTCCATTCAGCTTTTGAATGTCTTTTGCATGTGTTCAGATTGTATAGTGGTGCAGATAATGCTGAAAGACTCTTCAATATTTGCTTTTAATTGTTGACTGTTACAATGTTCAGCTTTCAGAAAAGGAAAGTGATTGATCAAGAAAATTCAAATAAACAAACACCAAACTGATGGTAAGAGGATGTTTAAGGCTCAGGTACTTGGAATGTTCTCGATGAAACCTTCCATGGAGGCCTTGGTGCAAAGGCCTCTGGAGTCTGAGTAGGAGTTCACGAAATCGTAAATAGTTCCATGAGCACACACTGGTTTCAGCCCACATCTTCGTACCTCTTCAGACATATAACTTTTCACAGGGTAGAGAGAAAACTTTACCCCCATTCAGGGCCAAATGGCCTGCCCTGGCTGCAGAAAGTCCTGCTGACAGTGAAAGCAGTTGCTTACATGGAGAAGATACTTTTAAGAGACTAGTTCATGCATTTTACCTGTCTTTTAATGTATGGAAAAAGAGGCAGACACAATCACAGAACAGAGTGAACTTTATACTTTGTCAAGAAACCCAACCAAATCTAAGCATTTATGACATGCTTCTGCAAGGCTAATTGAGCATTTGGATTGTGGATACCCCAACTGTAATTTTTTCAAGGATATCAATTGATGAATATGAGGATTTCCCTGGATTTCCATCTTTACTCTGAAGGCAAAATATATGTGGTCTATGAGTTCTGCTGGTTCATGTGATAGCAGAGCATTTAAGCAAGGGCAATATATTTGTTTATGATCTGCCTGTAGCTGGTTAAGAACTATTTCTTGATATAAAAGCAGCAGAACTGTGTCCTGGACCAACATGTCACTCTTCAAGGGTGCAGGAGAGGACCATCTTATAGCAAGCTGCTTGTCCCAAGTTTTATGTCTAGTAGAGCAGCCCATGGGTTTCCCTGAGCCACCGTGAAGTGGGATCAGAGTCCTGCAGCCTATTTGCTAGTTTCTATGCATTTAATGGCAGGATCTTGAAAGTAGTTACTAGGAATAATGCAAGCCTCAGGGTTGGATTGGCTTCAGAACTTTCCTTTCAATACTTTTCAGGCAGGAGGACCAGCTTATCAAAACAAGAGTTATGTGAAGTATAATATTCTACCCTGGCACTGCTAAATGACAACATCTGTGATAGCTCTCTCCCATTCTGCTAATTGCAACAGCAGCAGGTACATATATGCCCACTAATATAACCCTTTCTCCTGATCCTGTAAGCAATGGAAAAGGTCTCACACAGCATACTTCCTTACACGCTTAATATTCACTGCACACTGAGCTATAGGGAGGTACAGATCTCCCTTGCTCCAACACAAGCAGTGGTGCCCAAAAGAAGCCAAGAGATATGGCCAAGGTAACCAAGGCTGTTAGAGACAGAGCAGACACTTGAACAAAAGTTCAGGCTGGACCTTTAACTTCTGGGCTGTCCTTTTCTGTTCATAACAGCAGCAAGTGACAGAACGAGCTCAGCAACATCCACTGGCTTAATAACAATCATTACTATGCTAGGAGACTGGATGGATAATGCAGTCCCAAAGCATGGACATGAACCAATGTCATCAGCATTGGTATAAATAGGGTGTCTGCATTTAATTAATAAATAATAGGCTGCAATGCTAATCTCCTTCTGCTAACTTTTCTAAAGGTGCAATCTATTAATCATGTCACTGCCAACCTGGTCACTTTTTAGATTAAGACAGGAAAAAAAAACAACCTAGAAATAATCGGATCCTAAATACAGCAGGGCAATTGAATAGCACAGCTAGCATTATGATCCACTGCTGATTTCAATTCTTAGCTACAATTTTTTCCCTTAAGGATGGATATAATACTTTAAAGACAGAGTAAAGGCTTGCAATGTTCTTAAAGTTCAGCATGTTATTAATGTCTGCAAAATGGAGGCTATGGCTGAGGAAGGTAAGAGATTTCTTTTGACATTGGGACAGCATAACTTTCTGAAAAGCACTGGAACTATCTCACCTGTTTGGCACATGGTGAGACTAGGAAGCTAGAAATTCAAGGGACAAGAAACATTTGTGTTGGTATGGAAATGTGGTAAGAGGGAAATGACAGCACTGGTCATCTGGGATTATATAGAAGGCATCATGCAAATTGCTTCCTCTGCATGTGAATATCTACCTTCCAGGAAGCTTTTCTCTCAGTGCTCTGAATGAACTCCATTTTGTCCATAAACACACTGAAGATTTTTACCTGTTCAGCTGCAGGATTATCATAATGCTGTGCCTTTTCTAGGGTCCCCATAGAAAAAGCTGGAAAACATTGACCCTCGTGGGTTTGTGTGTGGGACGTGGTGGTGGTGGTGGAGGCATGTGTGCTTCCATCCAAATTATTTTGATTTGAAAATATATCCTAGTAGCCCTACCTGTTACACATAATTGATCTCAAAAATGTATCCTTACTAATTGAACTGATTTTCAAAAAGATTAAAAGCATTCAAGAAAGTTCATCTCTGCAATTCCAACCTGTTTAATGGCAATGTTGTACTGAAGCCTCAAAAGAGTAATTTTCTGGCTAAATTTCTTTATTCTTCAGTTAAATGCAAGTCAGAAGTCTCAGCACAAAATATCCAGGTGAAAGTTTACAGTCAGTTTATGCAAGAGATTAAATGAAATATAATGATTCCTTCTATATCTAAACCCTATTAATTTCCTTTCAATCTAGCCAGGAACAGCAGAATAGCTAGTGTCCAGTGCTTTGTCCTCCTCTCAAAGTCCGAAGTTCAATAAGATAACATTACAGGCTCTAATAAAAAACACATTGCCTGTAAAACCAGGGAAGAGTGCTGGATCATACACTGAGATCAAGGAGAGACAGGAATAAATTCAGCTCATTGTAAACACTGGAGAATATACTTGCATCAGGATTTGAAATTCTGTTCTGAGATGATGTTTGACCACTGCTTTTGTTCTAGATGGCTCTGTTCCCTTTGAACAGTTGCCTATAAAGAGATAGTTGGTATTCACAGTCCACTATATCCCAGTTTCCTTCTGCATCCTTGTTTTTTCCACAGTACCCACAGACCTGTGTCCCATATAGCAAATGGTACGGTGGCATAACTGGCTTCCTGTCAGTGTAGCATGTCCCTCAGGCATCTGCTCAACCTCAGTTTCTTTTCCACTAGCAAACTTGTACATCAGAGACAGGTGCTTCACAGGACCACATGGTGTAAGTATGCAGGAGTAGGGTCCTTTTCAAGAAGGCGGCCATGCTATTAGCTTAAGGTCGTGTATTTTATTCAGGATGTCACTTTGTCTCAGAAGACGTGTCCCCAAAAAGAGCTTTGCTTTAAGACCGGTCTTAATGTTTCCTTTTACCAGGTAGACCCTAACTCCACAATCCCTGGCCTCACATATTAGCTTCACTCCCAGTTGCACAACCCAGCACAATTCTTTTTCTTACATCTGGGAAGATAGTATATGACAGGTCTGCATCCAGACATCTGGTCCTGTGTTTAGAGAATAAGTTCTTAAGGAAAAGAGGGCCTCCATCCGTTCTGTATTGTACAATGAACCTTGTGTCATGGTTCATAACTGGTCTCCCTGGCACTGCTGCAAAATGAATAGCAAATAATTAGATTTCTAATCTAGGGAGTGGAGAGACTGCTTTGGTTCAGTTGAATCTCTAAAGTCATTAAACTCATACTATTTCATTCTCCCTTGCCTGAGGTTCTGGCCCATTCTCCCACAACTCTTGTAGTCATAGTAACAGTCACAGTCATTTTTGGGGAAAAAAAAATCCAGGAAAACAACTCATCCAACGTACCTTACATTGTGGCAACATAATTTCATGTTAATTGGATGGCTGCTTGGAAGTGTTGGTATTTCGTGGTTTAAAATCAATTAATCTGGCCATTCATCAGTGACTCAAGAGATGGATAAAATAAAGAAGGGCGGAGGGGATTAATTACCATTCATATGGCATTTCATGAGCAGAAAGTATTTTACTAGCTATGAATTCCTGCCTACTGGGTTTGATGCTACAACAAAGCATCCCTTTACTAAGGCCAGTGTCCTAATACATTTGAGTTACTTAACCCTTATTTTTTACACTCTTCTAGTCCTATTCATTGGGCAATCTGAACTTGTGTTATGAAACAAACCTACTCTGGCATGAGATGTGTCCTGTTGCAGTTCCCACAAGCATGAACAGACAACTGTCTCCTGCAGGAACAAGTCTGAGTTGCCTCCGCTGTAAAAGTGGGAGGAATCAGCCCCACAAAAAAGGAAACAGTCCCTCACTGACTGAAACCAACTGTTTATCCTAACTGCGTGAAAATGGTTCAGTGCAGTGCTGCCTTTAAAATTACCTGTCTACAAATAATATTACAAGGGGCCATATTCATTTTCCATAACAGATTCCAAGACAAGTTGTTTTTAAAGATAAAAATATTTTTCTTATTTATGAAAACACATTTTAAAGACACTGATGTTACACACTGCTTTTAACGTCAGTCTTTTTTTGACTTCAAGTTCTGCATGACAATGGGAGTGGTAGCAAGCCTAAATACAAACATAAAAAAAGGAATGAAAAGTGATTAGATTATCTCTATTGCTGAAGCTGATTATGATGCAACCCCTCCTTTTCTTCCTCTGATATTATGCAGCAAACATATTAATGGAGAAAGATGCCTTCCCTTTTTGCAACAAAACCCCAGCATCTCCTATAATCCATAGGTGTTAGATAGCAATTCTTTATTCATAGAGCTTAATAAGGGTTTCAGAAAAGTGAAGTATCATCATTTATACACTACAGATGGAAAACTGCTATGAAAAGGTGAAAGGTGTGATATATCTTACCTCTCTTCAGCTCTCTAAAAGTGATATACCTAAATCTGAGTTAATTTCCATAGTTTCATTCCAGATTCAGTGGAGAGAGGGGAAACCTCCAAGCACCATTCATCCCATCTCTCTTAGAAGCAAGAAACAATGTGATCAGATAAACCATAAAATATCTGCTTTATCCTAGCCAAATTAAACACCTCTGCAGCTCAGCCTAACACAGGTCTGAAAAAAAATATTATTAAATTACCATCACCACTGTTAAAGTTTGTTAAGTCAGCACCTGATGCTTCACTTCTTACCAAGGCAGTTGTTTCCCAGGCAATCACTGGCACCTGCCTGCCTTTTAAAAATCAAATAATAATTGAATATGAGGAAAGCAAGATGAAATAAAGAAGATTTAATAAAGAGAGTCTTTGCTGCAGAAGGAATTTCTTTGGCAGTGATTATGTTCCTAATTGATCAGCACATTGCCTGAGAAAAGCCAGAGACAATCCTTTTACTTAGCACTGTGGTTGAAAACAATGCAGTTAAGTACCTCCTCGGTTTTCACTGTCAGCTGGTTTCACCTGGATCGGTCTGTTCATCTGTAAGAAAGAGCGAAGAGAGACACATAATTAACAGTGGACTCAAACATTCATATACAGAGGCTTGCTTTGGGGTTTTTTACCATGCGTCACGGTTAGCATCACAATTTACTCCATGACAGGGGAAAATCAATTACTAAGCTAAAACTAACTACAGAGTGTGAGCTGCTTCTTGGTCTGAGGTAAATCAGTGTCACCCAATTTATCTGACAGGGGAATGAATCATATTGGGAGAGGGATCTGACTCATTTCACACAAGTCATGACATTTTAAACATAATTTTAAAAATTTCTAATAGTTTCCTCTGGAAACACTAATGTGTCAGAGCAGGAATGCTTTTTCAGAATATCAGGATCAGCGAAACTTTAATTGCAAAGATTTTTTTGAGATTAGCATGTTGAAAGGAAAATGGAACAGTGAATTCCATCTGCACTGTTAGATCAGTAGGATAGTAACATAGACTCAATTTCATACTTAGGGAGTGGGATTTGGATCTGGTTTATTGTAGTAGTGCTGCTATTGAGAGTTGGGGGGGGGGGGCAGAGAGCATAGGATGTGTCAAAATGTCTCCCCTCTGTTGCTTTTTCAAATATCTTTTCCTTTTCTCACATCAGAACATAAGCAAACATGAAAAGCTTGCCATCGTGCTGTGAATAGGATTATTGTTCTTCAAAGTATTCCCCTCTCTCAATAAAAGCATTGGGAACCATCATTATCCCCAGAGCTGCTCACTCCAAGGAGAGAGAGCAACAGATGTCCAAAATATTTACTGATAGTGCCTACAATGATGCCGGTGTGTGATGAACAGGGGTGAGGATATACCCTCTGCTGTTAATAGCTGGAGATGCAGATTTGATCAGAACCAGCTGACATTTTCATCTAAAAGCCCTTCCCTACCTCTTCTGCCAAGTAATTTAAAGCAATCCATGCACTATGCAGAAAGATTACTCAAAATACCTTTCTCTGTGTGACCACCCCTGAGTGGAATGATATCATCCTTTAGATTTCACAACCAAAGAAAGTGCAGGTTCAAACAGGCACCACAAGGAGCAGGAACTCAGAAGGCAATTGGAATCTCCCAACATAGTGCCTTCCAATAAAATCAGACTACAAATTGGCTGATGAGTGTCACAGGGTGCTTTCAGGTGGTGCTGTCCCTCCCTTATTTGTGGCTAATCACAGTTAGGCAGCCAGGCTGTTAGATGTCCCTTTTTTAAAAAAAAATGTTTAATAAGAATTTAGTTTTCTTCTAATTGCTCTGCACACATATATAGAAATGAAAAGTTATCAAGGTGGCTGACAAATACATTAAGGTGATGGAGAGCATAGCAGGTCCTGCTGCATGGCTCTCAAGGAAAATGTACTTAGCCATAAACTGGCTACAATTTGATTCATGTTTGGGAATAGAAAGATCAATGACTACAGACACTACTGAGGAATTTCTGCTCTTCTGTATGCTTCTATCATCCAACAAACTCTAGACAGCTGAAGTGCTAAAAACCAACAAAGAATCTGATACTGGATAAAACTTGTATCAGCCCCTACTTCTGCAACAATAAATAGCTGTCACTCACACATGTACCACAAGATTATTAGCAGGGCCAGAGAGCAGTAGGATGGATATCCTTCCATAGGTCTACTGTAACATGTGAGCAGGTAGCTGTTACAGACATTTAAAGATCTGATCATAGAGGAGAGGAGGGTAATTTATGTCATATAACTCAAAATATCTAAAAAGTATATTTTTTAAGTCACTTTTAAACTTGGTGTCTGAGATGAATGGTTTTCTGCAGTGCCTGTCCTGCTCCACTGATCATAAAGATAGTCTATACAGTTAGAGTTAGGTGAGATGAACACCATCTTGGTTCTCATGCACAGGATAATGAAGCCAAACTACCCAGTTACTTTGCTTTAACTTCCCCCAGCTACTTAACTACTGTGATTGGTTTGCATTTACAGCAGGTTGGTGTTGACACCATTCATGTACCAAGGGCTGACTTGAGGTCTGTTAACTTTTGACAGCTGCACTCATGCTATATATTACGGGTTCCTAATGTGGACATAATGGCTAATCTCACTCCAATGGTCAGAGGTCCCTGGTATTCTCTCCAAAAGATGCAGAACCAGCATCCCAAGCAGTCAGTAAGAGAAACAGTCACAGTAGCCAGGAATTTATAGGAGGTGTGCTAAATGCACCCCTGAGATGCAATGTCTGGTGTCCAAAATGGACACAGCCTTGCAATGCAGAATACTCCATAAATCTGTCAATATAAGTACTGAAGTGAAGCCTGCTAAAGGCCATGAAAAATCCCCACTGAACTCAAGTAAGTTTTGGTTGGCGCCTTCAGAAAAACTAGACAGAGCTCTTCCTGCTTGTTGAGTTGTTGTCAGTTTGCAAAAAGCAGAAGACATCATTGAACCCTTTAGCAAAAAATGAGAGGAGACTAATATCTGTTGGGAGGTGTGTGTGGGTGTGAGATTGGAGCAGGAGAAAAAGAAGACAATCTCCAAGAAAGGGGAAAAAAAGAGGGAAGGAATGAGCATCCAACAGAGGAATAAAATATTTGGGAAAATAATAGGTAAAAGGCTAGTGTAATTTAATGTACACTATGATTTATACACTTGCAAATTTCTTTATAGACCAAAGAGGAAGTGCGGCCTGCACAGAGCCCGTAATACAAATTGAAATCATCTTGACATGAAAAACGCCAATTATATTGAGAAACACTGAGAGGAAAATAATTGTTTCCTCTCTCCTGCTATGGAATTCTTTTTTCTTTTTTTTTTTTTTACTAAACATTCTGGGAGCAAGGAGCTGGCATGACGAACAGAAAAGGGCTAAGTGGAGAAATAACATGGCAGAAAGATGTACCTTCCCCAGTCTGGGGAAGTGCCTTCTTGGGGAGAAGGGAATTCAGGGATTCAAGCTCTCTGTTTAGACTTCAGCTGGGAATTGCCATGGGTTTAATGCAAAGAAACCAAAATTTGTACTCCAAACTGCAGTCTTCTGAATAGTATTTGGGGCAATATTGGTATGGACATTTTTAATATTTGTCTTGTCTTGGTGGACCCCAAGAGTGTGACAGGAGAAAGATTTTCCAATCATCAAATCTGATTAATACCATGGATCCCACATGGGATCACAGGAACTACACCTGTGGCTGTGAGGTTTTATTGATCCTTATCACTAGAAGTATTCAAAAGAGATTTGGCAACATGGGAAAAGAGTTAGGTAGGCTGATCCAGCATTTGAACTGACAGATGGACCGGATGAACTCTGTTAGGGTCTCCTCTAGGCTGTGCTACACTTCGGTCCATTGCAATGGTCCTTTCCTCTCCATGGATGTTCTTTCTGCTCTTCTTTGAAATATGATCATGGTTACTTACTCTATATTATCCCTGTTGGTCTGCCACAGTGAAAGAAGTATACTTGTTTACCATTAGTTAACCCAGAAAGAGTTTATCCCTTTAGTCTCCCTCCTATTGTTTAGGACAGGACTTAAAAAAAATTTATTCTCTATATAAACTGTGAAGATTCCTGACATTATGGTACTAGAATGCGTAAGAGTCATAAAACCATTATAACTCAGGAGATTTTTTTAATTCTCATTCATGATTCAGAGTCCAATTTGACCACAAATTTACTTTGAAGTGCCTCACTCAACCACAATGCCATAACAGAGGTGTGCTGAGGACTATTGAGGCACAAAGGAATTTTCAGTAAGAGACAAAGTATTTAATTTTGGTTTCTGGTTAGATATATGACAGACCAGATTTTCAAATGGGTAGCCAGAGGATGGAAAACCAGAGTTACATTCATAGCAGTGTTCCCAGTGTGGCCACAAGCAAAGTCTGTGTCTTAGCTTTCCTGTCTGTATTGCAAACTATGAGTACCAGTACAGCTGTGAATCAGCCCCATTTCAGGAAGAAGGGTTGCACGTTATTTTTCCACAAATGGCATAAGTGCTTGGGTTGATGGAGGAGTTAGAACTTCATGTGCATCACACCTCATTTTCCTTTGATCTGTTGCATATTCATCTCAGCAGAACCCCCTCACACACACACACACACACACACATTTACTATCACCTTTGCACACATCGGACAAGATGATCATCATTGTTTAAACTTCATACCTTTCATTTTATCTTTTCCTTCCTTTTGCCTTAAACCAACACATTCAATTAATGACAGATGTCACCCTCTAACATCAACTTGCCATTTTCCCCAACTACCCCCCCCCACCATTCTCCATGTAAGTAGAACCATGACATAATTTTTCCTGTCTAATTACAGTCACCATGGTGCCACTGTTGAAAGACAGAGCAAGTACTGCTGTGAAAAAAAGATTTGAGTTACAAGAAGTGATGAAGCAAGCCCTTTTTCAATTTTCCACAGAAAAGAAGTGTTGGAACTTGCTGCCATGAAAGATTAGAGTGGGCTGCTGGCAACTCAGGCTTCAAGGATGGGATAGAGCTGTGTCTTTAAAGAGAGAGAGCCGCAACTTTGACCGAGTGAACTAAGAGATAAGAAGGAAGAAAGAGAGAAAACAGGATATGAAGCAAGGCTAGAACTGGATGCGGGGTACCACGTCAGCAGCTGGCCGAGAACATGAAACCCACGCATCTTAGCCAATCAATAGTTGTTGCTGGGTAGGTTAGCTGTAAGGATAACCAGTCAGAGAAGCTAGAAGAAAGGGTATATAAACCGGGAGATTCAAATAAACGAGGCCCTTGCCTTTGCTTTTGGCTGCTTGATAGTTTGCTTGTGTTGTGTTATTTCCTGACCCCCGTAACTCAAATTGCAATAAATGGTGCCCTGTGTGAAGCAAACTGATTCGGACAAATGGTGGGAATGAGCAGTGATGGCGGTGCTCAACATAGCTGAGACAGGCAGGGAGAGCCTGCGATCCGGATCACGTAACAGACACCAGGAAGGTGAGCCATTGGGGACTAATTGATATGGGTGCGCAGATTTCAGCAGAGGAAAACTATATTAACAATGCTTATGTATATACTTGAAAGAAGAGGCATAAAGTAGGACGAGGCGGCAATAAGAACTCTGCTGGTGTGGTGTAAAAAGAATGATTGGCCAGCTACGGTGAAAAATGTCTTCAGCGTTTAGACATGGCAAAGCTCTGGAATGTTGCTTTTTGAGGCTGCCTCGAGGGGGGACGAAGTTGCTACAGCATCGTTAACGACATGGAGATTGGTTTTAGATTCACTAAAACAATTAAAAGCGGACAGGGAGACAAAGGCATCAGTTGAAGCAGGCACATCCCCGGTTGCAGGGACGATGCACACAAAGGTACTTTTGGTGCCACCAGATTCTCTGTCATCACCTGTTATGCAACCGCTGGATACACGCAGTCGGAGCTGAGCAGCGCTGGCCGGGTCAGGGGGGGCAGAGATGGTTCCCTTCCGGGTGGCAGGGAGAGCCGGCCATTGACCTGTTGCCCAGCTGTGATCTCGAGCCACCTTTGATAGATTTATTGAAAGAGACCTTGGGTCATGTTCAAACAAAACCTAAGTCCTCAGGAACGAGACAGGGGTTGGAGGATTTGTTTGCATTACAACCAGTCCAAGTTACAGCATCAGTACCAGATCCAGCCAAATTCTGGAGAAGGATGCGGGAGCAGGCGCTCGCGGATGGGGATATCGATGCTGCAACCGCCATGGGGGGCAGGATGTTAGCCTGCCTGGTGCTTCGAGGGGATGGTGATGATCCCCCCAAGTGGGAGCCTTTCAACTGGGGGGTGATAAGAGTTAAGATCAACCTGTATGCAGCACAGAGTAGGCTTGCCTTATGCTCAATCATTGTTATGCAGTATTTTCACAGTAGAGCTTACTACTCATGATTGCTGTGCAATTGCACAAATTATATTGAGCCCTATGCAAATGTTACTGTTTGAGTCAAATTGGAGACACTTGGAGAATGAGAAATCATTGATGAATTTAGAATACCCCCAGGATGACCCACGTTTTGGGGCAGAGGTTCCCCAATTGATGGGGGAGGCTCCAGCTAATTCTCCTCAGTTACAAGCTCACCTACATCCTTTAGTCCTGCAGCAGGGAAAAGAGTTAGCTCTCCAGGCTTTATTACAGGTCATGGCGCTCCGCAACAATCGTGGACCACAATAAAACAAGGTCCAAATGAAGGGTACGTGTCATTCCTGGATAGGTTGAGAGACACCTTGGATAAGCAAATACAGAATGGGGCAGCTAAGGAAGCATTGTTACTCCAACTAGCTAAGGACAATGTGAATGAGGATTGTAGGAAGATTATTGCAGGCATGGTGAATTGTAATACCACCTTAATAGAATTAATGAATGTACATGGGAAGGTAGGAACCACTGCCTTCCAAATGGAGCATCTGGCAAAAACTTTGCTGCCACAGTTAGGGTCACCCGTTACTGTTACAAATGTGGGCAAGAAAGTCACTTAAAGAAGGACTGTCCAAAGAGATCGAAGACAGGAAGAGGTGATAGCTCTGTCTTGGTATGCCATCTATGTAACAGACCAGGGCATTTTGCAAAACAATGTAGATCTAAATTTAACACTCAAGGACAGTTACTTACAGGCGGCAACAGAGGGCAGGGAAACGGGGGGAGGAACGCGGGGAGGAACCACGTGATGATACAAATGAATCCTTCACAACAATTCCGGGCTTATGCAGCCAACTCGCAGCCTGAACTACAGGGAGTGCCAGATTGGATGTTACCACAGCAACCACCATCACTACAGAAGATAATAAAGTACATAAAAGTACCACTGAATGCTGTGGGATCTATCAGCAATAAATTGAGTGCACTGTTGCTTGGACGCTCTAGTGTAACTTTACAAGGTTTGTTTGTTTTACCAAGAGTTGTTGATGCAGATTATATGGGTCAGATTCAAGCAATGGTATGGACACACACCACACACCCCCCATCAGTTCCTGAAGGTAGCCAGATTGCACAATTAATTCCTTTCTGGGCACAAGTTAATTATGCCCATGACAAAGTCCAGGGCAAAGAAGGGTTCGGTTCAACAGGAACACCACAAATTTTTTGGACTCAGAGGTACAAAATGCTCGACCAACTTTAACCTGTAAAATCACCTTTGCCAAAGGGACCCCTCCCACAATACAGGTGACCGGAATGATTGACACGGGAGCAGATGTAACTATTATATCTGTGCGCATCTGGCCTTGCTCTTGGCCTGTCTGTTTGGCAGGTTCCATATTGGTGGGAGTGGGTGGTGTGACACAGTGTCCAGAGTTGGTTTATGGTGCAAGTTTGAAACCCTGAAGGCCAGACAGCAACAATCCATCCCTACGTACTTGATGTCCCTCTGAACTTGTGGGGACAGGACGTTTTGGGGCAATGGGGAGTCATCATTGGTACCCAGAAGGATTTTTAATAGGGGCCGCTGTGATGGAGGGAGTACAAAGACCTACTCTGCCTTTGACTTGGCTGACAGATACCCCTGTTTGGGTGGAACAGTGGCCCCTCCCTGAGGAAAAATGTGCAGCCCTCCAGCAATTAGTTGAAGAACAATTAGCACAAGGTCACCTGGAACCTTCCCATAGTCCTTGGAATACCCCTGTGTTTGTGATAAAAAAGAAATCAGGCAAATGGCGCTTGTTACAAGATTTAAGGAAAGTAAATGATGTAATGGAGGGAATGGGAGCCCTGCAATCAGGCATGCCTTCCCCAACAATGATCCTGTGAAACTGGAACATTTTGGTAATTGATTTAAAAGATTGCTTTTTCAGTATTGCTTTACACGAAGCTGACAAATGTAAACTTGCTTTTTCCATACCTAGCAGAAACTATATGGCTCCTTGTGAGCGATACCAATGAATGGTGTTGCCGCAGGGTATGAAAACCAGTCCTACTATATGTCAATGGTATATAGCAAAGGCATTGTCACCTGTACAGGAACAATTTCTGCAAGTGTATTGCTATCATTATATGGATGATATTCTTGTATCAGCTGCAAATAAGGCTGAACTTCAACAAGTGTATCCAGTTTTGCAGCAATCGTTGGCCACCTTTGGGCTATGTAAAGCACCAGAAAAGATTCAACAAGCAGCCCCGTGGAAATATTTGGGATTTAAAGTGCTAGATCAAATGTTTGAGCCACAGTCTATCCAGCTCTGAGTAAATGTCAGAACCCTAAATGATTTGCAAAAATTATTAGGGGCCACAAATTGGGTAAGGCCATACTCGGGCCTTACAACAGAACAATTGAAACCACTCTTTGATCTATTGAAGGGCGACACTGAACTGATGTCTCCCCAATCACTAACTAAAGAAACCACCTTAGCCCTAGAGAGGGTGGTCAATGGTCTGCAACAAAAAAGGGTACACTGTGTAGACTTAGAAACTCTGATAAGGTTATATGTTGTCATTGCTAACTATCATTCCATGGGATTGTTGGGCCAATGGAATGAGTGCTGGCAGGATCTGCTACATGTCTTAGAGTGGTTATTTTTACCTGTACAGCCATGGAAGACAGTGAGCACTCAGATTGAACTAGTATCAAAAATCATCACCAAAGGATGTACACAGCATGTTCAGCTCATGGGCCAATATCCCAATTACCTGATAATTCCCATTGAACGCAATTACGTAAGCTGGTGTTCGGCAAACAGTTTACCATTTCTGTTGGCTCTGGAAGGTTTTAAGGGACAAATATCCTATCATCTTCCCAGTCATAAATTGTTACAAACTTATTTGGACATACAAATACTTCAAAAGCCGCTGGCAGCAGATAGCCCAGTTGCAAGGCCCTATGGTCTTTACGGATGGTTCTGGGAAATCTGGAAAGGCAGTGGTCACTTGGCATGATGGGAAGCAATGGCAGGAATTGATACACTTAACACAGGGGTCACTTCGGTTGAACTTAGTGCTGTCATTGTTGCCTTTAAAAAGTTTTCTTGATGAGCTGTAAACATTGTTACAGACTCTGCTTATGTTGCAGATGTCACACGATGCATTGACCACGCACTGCTTAAGGAGGTAAATTCAGAACGATTTTTTTTTATTAAAAAAAATGATGTAAAAAAAAAATTATATAAAAAAAGTGATGGTGAGCCAACGTACACATAGATATTACATTCTGCACATCCACAGTCACACTGGATTGCCAGGATCTGTCTGTGAAGGAAATGCCCGTGCTGATGCTCTTGCAACTCCGGCTTGGACTCCTCCGGTGCCAGATCTGATGCAACAGGCCCTCATGTCTCATCATTTTTTTTATCAGGGGACTCGGGCACTGGTCCATCAACTTAAAATATCTTTTGCAGATGCAAAATCCATCATCGCCACTTGTCCAGAGTGTCAGCAATTGGGTCCCGGACTGATGTTTCCACAAGGGGTTAATCCACGCGGATATCAGTCCTTAGATCTGTGGCAAACTGATGTCACACATGTGCCTTCTTTTGGTCATTTACAGATGTTCATGTCTCCGTCGATACCTTCTCAAAAGTTGTGTGGGCATCGGCTCATATTGGGGAGAACGCTCTGGATGCCTTTTCACATCTTCGACAGGCTTGGGCTGCTCTAGGGGGTCCAAAGCGTCTCAAGACAGACAATGGACCAGCATATTCATCTGCATGCATGGCCAAGTTCCTTGCCTCTTGGGGGTGGAACATGTTACTGGCATCCCGCATTCCCCAACTGGCCAAGCCATTGTGGAACGTGTTCATCATACTTTAAAACTACTTCTTGAAAAACAAAAAGGGGGAAGAGGTTCTGAGACACCGCATGCTCATCTATGGAAAGCTGTGTATACATTGAATTATTTGACTGTGCCAGCTGGGAAAGAATGTCCTGTGATTATCTCATTTCTTGTCTTTGCAGGCAGGAGATCCTCCTATCTGAGCAAAGGTCTTAATACAAGACCTACAAACAGGAAAGTGGACAGGCCCGTGGGATTTAATTACCTGGAGAAATGGGTATGCTTGTGTCCCCACAGATGCAGGGCCGCGGTGGCTTCCCGCTAGGTGTGTTAAGCCTGGTTTAGATCCTAGAATTGACAAGAGGACATCAGATACTGGCTGTTCCACAGACCCCTTGAGAGGGGAGTCACAACATCTGGGTGACCCTGATGCGAAGCCTGAATCAGACACAGCTTTGTGCCTTCTTAACTCAGCCTGAACAGCCTTTCCACATGCTTTTGGTGGGGGTTCCCTCAAACAGGTCAGAGAGTCAGTGGATAACGAAAAAATGGTTAACATTGAGATAGAACAAGTGTAAAAATATGACAGATTGTGGCCAGCGGTGGGATGTCTGGGATGATAAAAGTTTAGTTCTAATTTGTGGAGATAGGGTTTGGCTAGGGCTACCTAGTCATAGCTAGAGGACAAAGTAGGAGGACCATATACCATAGGCAAATTAAGTTTGTTAACACTTTCATAGAACACTATATTAAACCATATAAATTTATTGTTAGCACATGGTCATGGCTGTCAAGACTTCATGATATGTGTTGCATGGATTTAATAGACCATCCAAAATAATTTCACAAATAGATCAAGGAAATAATGGAAGCAACACAGGAATTACAGGAGAGTCATGGGTTTCTAGATGATTGGTTAAGTCACTTGGGGTTAGGGTCTTGGTTCACGGGATTGATTGAGTTGTGACTCATGGGATTGTTTGTAATTTGTGTCATCTTGCTAATGATACCCTGTTTTTTTCTTGTTTGCGAAAGGCTCTGCAATGGATGATAAATAGTCCTTTTTGGTTGAAAAACAAAAAGGGGGAAATGAGGGATTAGACTGGGCTGCTGGCAACTCAGGCTTCAAGGATGGGATAGAGCTGTGTCTTTAAAGAGTGAGAGCTGCAACTTTGACCGAGTGAACTAAGAGATAAGAAGGAAGAAAGAGAGAAAACAGGATATGAAGCAAGGCTAGAACTGGATGTGGGGTACCACGTCAGCAGCTGGCCGAGAACATGAAACCCACGCATCTTAGCCAATCAATAGTTGTTGCTGGGTAGGTTAGCTGTAAGGATAACCAGTCAGAGAAGCTGAGGGAAAGGGTATATAAACCGGGAGATTCAAATAAACGAGGCCCTTGCCTTTGCTTTTGGCTGCTTGATAGTTTGTGTTGTGTTATTTCCTGACCGCCATAACTCAAATTGCAACACTGCTGTATATGTACACAGCAGCATCAGCTACAGGCCACTGCAGGAATTAGACAGGGGACAGACTCTTTTCTGTATCATGATTTTGTCTTTTCCTAAGGCTGTCATTTTCTCCCCACCAATCTTATTCTGCTCCCTCTGGCTTTAATATTAATTTAGAGCAGGGAGAAGGATCACCTGAGAAAGGAGTAGGAAACAGAGAGAGTTGGTTTCTCACTGTCTCAATCTTTCTTCCTCTCATCGTTCCTACTACCGTTTCCTTTCTTGTCTCACTCATTTCTTTCATTTTTTCATTAGTCATTAATATGCATGACATTTCTAGCCAGGACTAAGGCTCTACCAGGTTTGACAATGGACAAATGCAGACATAAAAGGAAGGCGACACTGAATAGCTTCCAATTTGATTTGAGACAGGAAGGAAAAGTGAGGAGGAGACTACTCAAGATCACTGAAATGCCACAAATGTTTAGAAAGATCGTGTCCAAGGCAAAAGAGAGATATGTTAAAGATAATCTGCTTGTTGTGCTTAAGGAAGAAGTCACTTCAGGTGACAATAAGTGATTCTAGAGCTTGTATGTTGTTTAAGACCATGGAAGATGACCACAGTGATTATAGTCCTTTCACCACCTGCTTACAGGGCTGAGAAGAGATTGGGAGGATGATTAAGGATTTGTATAAAAAATTGTGAGGATAGCCCTGATGTTCCTAAAGAGCCAGTCTGGTACAGTATAAAAAGTAGAGGTGTGGACTTCTGACAAGGCCTGTTTCCAGCTCTGCACTGGCCTTCTGGATGAACTTGGACATATCATTACATCTGCCTCTTTCTCATCTTTCTCTTCTGTACAAAGAAGATAAATATACCTCTAACGTAGCATGAAGGTGGCTGATGAAAAAATGTATCTAAATGCTGGTGATTAAACAAAAAAATGTCCAGGCATCTCTATGCCTGAATTATTATACAGGTATAATGGCAAATAACAACTCTTCTTGCTTAGTGATGTTTGGTTGTGTTTTGTATTGTTCCGGCATCAGCCCTCTAAATCAATGATGAAACATTGCTGTGACCTAATCACAAAGGATAGGATGCTGATGTGAGCTAGCAGGTCTTAGCATGTGCTTATTGGGAACTACTGCATCTCTGTAGATGCTGACTAGCCTCATGAAATAAAATCCAGTCCCAGAACATCTTGCTTCCTAAAGATGCCATGCAGTTATTGGTGATTTCATGACATATCTCAGATGTTAATTGGAGGTACGAATAGTTTAAGAACTGCCCTGAAATTTACAGAAAATAAGGTTACTCCTGATTTCTTCAGTGGGAAAAGTTTTTTCTGTTCAAAATCCCCCCAAAAAACTAAGAGGAATTTTATCACTTCTGCCAGCTTTTTGGGGATCTCCCATGTACACAACAATAATTTCTCTGAAGTCATCACAGCTATCTATGTGAGTAAATGTATAGCAGGAATGTGTTTGTAGGAGTGGGTCATAACTTTTAAAGCATTGAGCTTAATCTGCTGTGATTGAAGGCCAAAAAGAAATGCAAAGAAAATTACTGTCAGAGTTGTAAAGGCCAGGAAAATCACCTACAATTGAATTGTGTATCTATAATTACAAAGTTCAAGTAAATCACTCTGTACCTGATTCTGAGTGACGTAATTAAATTACAGTGATCTTAACTAGGTAGCCCTAAGAGTGAATCCATGGCAATCTCCTCTTTCTGAAGGAAGAAAAGTCAGAGCCCAGGTCTTCAGCTCAGGGAAATTTCTGTAAATGTTACAGAACCAGGAAAGCTGCTTCAACATAGTTTAGGTATACAACAAGCCTAATGTGGTTTTATATAGCAGCTGTAAGGCATAGAGCAAAAACCTGTCCCCATGGGAATAGAGGTAAGTGCTGTGTTTGCATGAATTGCCATGTAATTACACATCAAGCGTACTTTTGTGGGGACAGTGCAAATTGATACACTGTTGGATTAGTGAAAGAGTATGGAAACTAAATATTTTAGAAAGTTCAGTGAAAAAAAAAAATCAGTGGCTTGCCTTGTGGGAAGCACTCACTAGTAATGCATTGTATCTGAAATGACTCTATCCCAAACCTTATCTGGGTGATGGACTCTTAATTCCTCTCTACTAGGCTCTTCCCTGCCTGAGGAGCTATGAGTCATAGACATGTACACAAATAGATGAGAAGGCCTGAAATGGGAATGTATGAGAGATGAAAAAAAAAAATCTTGAAGGCTCTGACCTTTACAAGTCAGTCAATGCTCTGGTGCCTACCCTTGAGAATGATTGCTACCAGCCATCCCTGCACTCAGAGTATTTTTTATATATCATCTAAACCACATTATAATCCATCTAACAATTGAGTCATCTTTCCACTTCTCTCTCTTCTATATAGATGAACTTAGAGCAGGGGACTTAAGTTCAGCTCAGGCTCACATGTAGAAGCCTATAGCTTCAAATCCAAAATGTTCTCCCCACAGAACAGTTTGGGCTTCAGTTTGAAGAAACCACTGATCTTGTTATTAGCAAAACAAAACCTTTTCAATGCAACAAATCCTTTGGATGTGCACTACATGCTCATCTTGGGGAAAATGAGCATGTAGAACTGAAACTCCTGGTGCTTCTGGTTTTAAGCAAAGTGGGGGGTAAAGGGCAACTCAGTCCTCAGCAGGATTGAAGATAGTAAGAGGAGAAAACACTGGCTGCTTGGAACAACAAAGCCTTATTTTCCAAAACAAGAGAGACAGAACTGCCTTTTTTTTCTTTTTTTTTTTTTTTTTTTTTTTTAGTATTTATGTCTTATAAGTACCTTTTCATATGCAAATCTGCATGTAAAAGAGACAGTGGGAGATCTCCTTAAAGCTTTGAGCAGTCACAGAGTAAAAATAATCTTCGATAGGATACATTCACCTGTTAGACTCTGCCACTACACAGTGTGCCCTAAGGTACTAGTGCCCTGATCATCCAGATGGGTCTTTATTTGCACACATGGATCTTGCGTGGCTTCTGCAAGTGACCTTTTTTCCTGGGAAAGAAGGGGGGCCTGGTGGATGCTAAATTTAGCTTGGGAAATGTGTCTGTAGTCCAAGATCCCTTACATATGTGAGAAGTCCTAGACATTTAGTGAGTCTAGTCAGGCATGTAGAGTCCCAGGATTGGTCTACTGGTGATGCTAAGCTATATAAAAGGGTCTATTTTTTTGTGTATCCTGACAGCAGATACAAGTTTTGAAGGGACACCCTGCTCATTAAATCTAGTTTGCTGCTGCTATTACCAATCACAATTTGAAATTGTGTTCATAAACACTTAAAATTTTAATATAAAACTCAGTAAATCTTTTGCTGTGTTTTCCTGCCTTCTTTCATAATATCACCTCTCTTCTAATTTCCAACTTGAGTTTATTGCAAGATAATTTACATGAAATTTTAAATGTGCCCAAACCACCTTTTTTCTAAAATCATTCTTCTCTGTCCTTCACGTTTTCTATTAGCCAACTCTGCATGCATCTAGTAGAAAGCAGCCACATTTATTTTTTTTCTAGCCTAGATATTGTGATCCCAAACTTTTTCAGGGCCAAGCAACAGCCTAATCCACGTGTATTAAGGCCATGTAAATACAACCAAGATAGCCTTAAACTACCTAGCATGGCTAGCAGATAACTGTACCTAGATGGCAACATAGAACTTAAATGAGTGATGGGAGTATGTGCCAAGGGTCCTAAATAATTGTTGCAATGTGTATTCACCTCAGGTGTTTGCAGTTTAATTTTTTTCTGCACCTGCACTGCCTAACTGAAAGCTTGCTCTCATACTTGTATCTGAGTTGTCTCACAGATACTCTCTGTGTTGGTCTACTCTGAGGTTGCCCAGCTCTGCCTGCAGCTTTTGCTCACCCAGGCAGAGGCAGTGTGGAGTATGCTCAGGAACTGCAGATAAGGGAGAAAGTAGGGTGTTCTCCGCATATGGGCATGTGTTGATTTTGTGCTTATTGGGGGCACTGCACATAGTCCAGAGGCCTCTTCAGCACAGAAATGAGCAGGACAGACAAGCAGGCCAGAGAGACAGATGTATTACTCAAGGGATTATAGACATAAACACATACACACACCCCCACCTGTCACAGCACTCTCCAAGCTATCAAGCTGTAACAAGGTCTTTCACCATCTCATACCAGCATACTCTTCATACCAGTCCCTCTGCTGCCTTCTCCTCACCTCATCCAGGGCACACTCTGCTTCTTCCTTGGCTGCTCTCTCTTCAGTGGCTCTCAACCACTTAACAGAAACAGTCACACCTGCACCTTATCTACATCGGCCAACCTGCCACCCCCTGAAGCCAACCCACAGTTGTATATTATCAATGCTAATTAACCTAGCTTCATTCCTCTACACTTCCCCCTTTTTTCCTTTTTCATATTTTATACCTTATATTTTTAACAATCATTACAAGCTTTTTACAAATAATTCTTTCATACAGTCCTCTATAACTCCTCTACAAATCCCCCTTTTTTATTTTTTCTTCTTTTTGACATTTAATACCTCATGTTTTTACCAATCAATCATCACAAACTTTTTACAAATAAAGTTTTCATACAGTTTGGACAACTTGTCCCTAAATTCCTTCTTCACTTTTATCTTGGGCTTTTCAGCTTCTACAGGTTGACCACCTTTCTTCTTATCTGCTTTCTTAGCATCGGGGATTTTGTTTTCTTCAGAGGGGGGTTGTGACGAACTTATAGTGCCTTGTCCTTTCACCTCTTGGGTCTCACTGGACAGTAACCTGAGTGAGCTTTCAGCAGCAGCAGATCTAGAATACAGCACTAAGACATCATTCTGTGATCCTGAAAATCTTAACATCTTTGTGGTGGCCCATTTCTTCTTCAACTGGAGACACCTTCAACAAGCACATAAACGCTGACAAGAATACCTCCAGGCCGAACAGCAGCAATGGCAGGAGCTGCTCACGGCACCGCACTACTCCTACACCTTCCCCCAGCACAGCCATCACCACTGTCTAGCCCAGACCTGCTCTGGACCCACCACCACTGCAGGCTGCTGCCACACCTGGCCACATACTTTGCTGCTGTTGCCCATTACCCTCAATCTCTTAACTCTACGGCAATCAGGCTTCCTTCTCTTTGATCCCAACAGCTCACCTTTACTGGTGTCTGATCCAGATCCCCAAGCTATCCCCACCTGTCTCTGCTACGTGGTGCACCACCATCACTGTTCAAAATGTCCCCCAGCACAGCCATCACCACTTTCACCACTCATTACACTCAGTCTCATCATCTGAAGGGCCTCACACAGGGCACAATTTGTCAAAGCACTCTCCAAACTATCAAACTGCAACAAGATCTTTTACCATCTCATACCAGCATACTCTTCATATAATCCCTCTGCTGCCTTCTCTTTGTCTAACCTCATCCAGACCACGTGCTCTTTCTTCTTTTGTTTCTTCCTCTCTTCTTCTTCAGCTGCTCTCTCTTCATTGGCTGCCCAACATCTTAACAGCCACAGCTGCACCTTATCTACATCGGCCAACCTGCCACCTCTGAAGCCAACCCACAGTTGTATATTATCAATGCTAATTAACCCAGCTTCATTCCACTAGGCCTGCCCACTTACAGATTCACATTATTCTCCACTTTTCCTTATCTTGAACCCATGATCTCTGGCTGTTGGCAGTTCCCTGCTGTGCTCATCATTCTCTAGGCTATGGGTCATCAAACTACAGCCCGCAGGCAGGATACAACCCTCCAGGGTCCTCAATCCGGCCCCGGTATTTAAAGAACACCCCACCCACCACCCACCCCTGCCGGGGGGGGGGGGGGGGGGGGAGGGAAACGGAAACCAAGCAGCTGCAGATGACTGCCTGCCACTTCATCCACGTGTTGGCCCCCTGGTTAAAAAGTTTGAGGACCCCTGCTCTAGGCTTTATCTCTCCTTCTGAAGCAAGACTCAAATGCTGCCTTTGCCACTAATGGTTGCTTGGCTTGACTTTGTAGATTTTTAGGCAAGGCCAAGCTCTGTTGACTTCAGTGCTTTAAGTGCAAAAGGAGCTTGGCCACTGTCCATCCAAGAAGTTTAGACCTTCTGTGCTTGTGGCTTTGTACACCTGGCCACAAAGATAAAAATCACAGCCAGCCCTCTTGCCCATGAAGAAATGCTTTCCACAACACTGCCATTTAACAAACAACTGAATAAGCAGTGTAAATTAACTAGCTGCTTTCACCCACTGCCAGCATTATGAAATAAAGGCTGAATCACTGATATAAATGTGCAGTTAACCTCAGGTCCTGAATTAAAGTGTAGCCTCCCCAGGAACTGGAAGAAGCTATCACAGGGTTAAGGTTGCAAGCAGGTCTTTCCTTGGTACTGGCTTATATCCACTCAGAGCCAGAAAGAGGGTTTTTTTCCCCAAAAAAAACCTGATCCTGCTTTCAAGGATGACATGTTCATTCTCTTCCTCTCAACTTGATTATCCTTCTCTCAAGGGTTAAAGCTATCTGTGTGATAAGCTTGCTACAGTATAATGGGTATCAGTTCATTACCTTGGGCCTGCACCCCAGGAGAACCAGACCTAAACCTATTCCAAGTAGGATGCTGTGGCTTTTCTGAAGTATAGGAGCTTCCTTCTCAACGCATATCCCTATCGTTATGCAGGTGGTATGGTTGTGCTCTCCTTTCAGTTCTATTAATGAACAAATACAGTCTAATTATTTTAAGGTAATCTGAAATAAATTCAGTTCAAGCAGAAAAAAAATAGCAGCCATGCCAGTGTCTCCACTGTATTGTTTAAAGTGATCTGAATACATATCTCAAATCAGGTTCCTGAAAACCTTGCCTAAAGATAAACCTCTTAGGTGCACTGGATCAGAGCTGCAGTTCCTGAAGGAACTGGCAGAGGAAAACAACAAAAAATAATTTAACAAAACCAAACAAGGAAAGAGTTCAAGAAAGAATAAGATTATCTTATTCTTGACAGTGCCCCTTTAAAGATAAACTTCTGTGAAAGGACTTATCATTACCTTTTTCTTCAATCCTTTTTCACAACTACAAAATGCATATTGGGGGATTCTAAGCCCATCCAGCTGCCCAAGTTGACCCTCTGTTCCTAACAGCAAATGAATAAGTACAAGCATAAATCTTGCAAATATAATTATAGTCTTCCAAAAAGGAGATAAAAATCCTTAGTTTCTCAAAGATTTCCCAAGCATGGAAGGCTTAAAAAAGAAAACCCTACAATCTTTCCAGATTCCAGATCCTCAGAGTCAGTGCAATTCTGTGTGCTAATTTCAGCCTGTACAACATCAGACCCTTCAATGCAAAAAAAGAGCTACTGCTCACCCCATATATATGTATAACTGGTATCATCTGGTCCTGTGTTTTGACATATATCTCTAATATAATTACTAGATGATGAGTAGTGCTCATTGATTATGCCATCCTTCAAAGTTGGTTGGGGTACTTACAATAAACAAACACCTTGCTTGGTAAAAAAGGTGATATTCTTTGTTCCAGCCAGCAAAGGCTAGTAATCTCATTCTACCATACAGGGATATGGTCAGAGACTCCCAGGGATTTGTTTCTTATCTGACATTTATGTGGAGGTTCTTCTCTTCTGGTCCTCGATTGCATGCTGGTTCCCCCTCCTGAATGATAAATATTTCCTCTCTGCTGAGAGCTATCCAACAAAAGCAACCTCCCATATTAATACATTGCTGATTCTTTACTCCTCTAATTTTGCCATAGTATTTTCTTTCTGTATTTTCTACCCTGAATAAAAACTTTTTTTCTTTTTTTTGCATCAACATGTACCAAAGCACTGAATAAGACAGCATAACGTAAGCCTTGGACATATAATTTAAATATTCATTTAGTTATTGAAACTGGGCATTTAAATTTTAATATCAGGCTCATTTGAACTGAGCTCTTGGGGGAATATTACAATACAATTATAATTAATATAAGAGAATTGATTTGGTATAAAGGTTCACTTGTCCACATCTGTTTGTGGCTGGAAGCAGCATGCCACCGCTGCCATCACAGCTGATAGCTTGAAGTTATTTATTCCCTTCCTCCTCACACTCATTTGCTTTTTACTTGCTTGGGAGCTTGACCCCCTCAATTTCTTGCATAGTATGTTCAGCTTGGATAAATTTGAATGAGGCAAACTAGAGAGGCCTTATCAAGAACAGACAACTCATCCAACTTCTTCCTCCTTCCTTGCCCTTTTTGTGCTGATATGGAGAAATAGTGTGAAATGGGGACAATGGACATCGATTGTGATTGTATATGTCTGCTCAAGGAATGTGGGTATGGTGACTGGTCATGGGTGTGGTGTCTGGTCACATAGCCACACAGCTTTGAGGAGACACCTACCCTTCTTCCTCTAACAAAGGGGCTATTTATAAAAAGGATGAGAAAAGGATGAGAGACATTCCAATGTTATCTAGAGGGAGGGAGTGCTAAGTCTTCTTGCTGGAGAAGATCACATGGTCACAAGGACATGAATCACCTACAAACCTGCAAGACCACCACATTCCAGGCAAAGGACTGATAAGCTAATTAACATACGAGGTGAGAGTAAGGGGGTTTAGGTAACAAATATGTATAGGCGTTAATTGAATATTCATTTGTTTTATTGTATAAATGTGAGATGGTTCCTCACTTCGGGCATGCACGCTTGTGGAGGAGCGATCCCCCGTGCATCTGCGTGCAATAAACATACCTACTTTATAACGTTTGAGTTATAGAGTCTAATTCTGTACGTCAGTGCTGTGGCATTTCATTAAACCTAGAGCACTGATCAGTCACTAGAAATTCAGATATAAACTTTCTGGTGCTATTATCCATTAACCTTTTTATAATATGTGTCTGACCTCCCACGGTCCGAGTCTTCTGTGTGGATTGGTAGCAGGCCTAAGCATCATTGTCATGTTTGAACCAGCACAGAGGAGAACAATGTTTGCTGCTTTCTAACAGCATACTTCCAAAATCAAAGTAGGGAAATATTCTTAATGTGATGCTGAGAGTAAAAAAACAAAGCAAAAAAAAACCAACACAGAAAAGAGAAACTGAGCAAGAAATCACACTACTTAAGGAACCTTCTGTTTCTAGTGCAGGATGTTCTCAAATGCGTAGACAGATGTGGGAAAATCACCTTGAGGAGGGGAATTAAAGAAAAATTGGGTCCTAATAGAAGCGTAATATTTCAGAAAGCTTTTTAGGGTAAAATACAGCTATCACCTTCAGGATGGTTGGCATGCACGGAATCTACATCACCACAGTTCCCTAAGCCACACAACCTGCTATCCTAGAGGAGCAGTGGAGGGTGGAGTGTAGTGGAGACACAGCAGCCAGGCTCTGCTGTACTCCCTGCAGGATTGGGAACATGATGGTACCATACAGCCAATAAGCTGCATAGCGGCTGTAAAATATATGAGAAGATGTCCGTTGCTGGGCCAGCAATTGTGGTGAAGACCAAGCAGGAGCCTCATTATCTGCGAGAGAAGGTGGGGAACTAAGCCCACTCAGCACTTCAAAGCCTTCTGACAAGGACGTGCTAACTGCTAAAAGAAAACAAACTGCTGAAGAGATAAAATTCAAGGATACTAGGGTAAAAAAACTGTGGTGATGGTAGATCACGACCTCCTACTAAACTGCCCCCCCCCCCCCCGAAGAGAGTGAATCACCAGGTTGGGGAGCATGCATAGTAAATATCTTTAAATGAAAGCGAGAGAACTTTGCACCAATCATAATAAAGGAATGTATGACTAGGGTCACCCAAGCTCCACCTGAGAGTAAAGAGAAGTATAAAAAGTGAATGTATGAGGGGGGAAGTGGGGAAGACAACACTGGGAACAAGTTAAGGGAAAATGCCACTGAGACTGACTCCTGGGATTGGCTGATGGGCTGAGCTTTTCTATTCCCTTCCTTGGGATGCCTTGGGTGAGACTTAAACTAAGTGCTTCTTCGGGACACTTAGAAATATCTCTAGAGAGTTACTTTTTAATATTTGTAGCCAGACTGTATTGTTTGTAACTTTTCTGTGTGTTTTATACTTTATAACATTTTATCTGCACATGCCTTTTGCAGACAATCGCTATCACTGGCAATCCAAAACCCTGTATATCTGTTGCACAAATAAAACTGCACTGTTAAGTAGCTGGTCATCGTAGCTTTTCGTTGAACATAACCAAACCCTAGAGTGTGGCCGTGCTAGTTCATGAGTATGACTGGACTGACAGTGCAGACTGCTATCAGTGTATCCAGACCTGTGGTAGTTTAATGTACATATTAAATGCAACTGGACTGATAGTGGCAAATTGGACATCACTTAGAATTTAAACCTAGCTACATCTAACCTCCCACCTTGGCAAGGAGAGTTGGAAGGTGGGGAGGGGGGTATTTTCTGCTAAGTTACTCCATCCCCTTTAATGCAACAACAGATAAAGAGATTTTGGTCCACTGGGTGCTAAGCATATTTGAAAATTTGGGCCAGATTGTACTTTCTCTCTCTGCAGTATGAATTGGGTGCTACATGGTGTAAATATGAAATTAGATAAATTTGAGACATGAGCACTGCAAAAAAAGCATGGCCTGTTTGTTTATTTATTGTAAATCTTCTACTTTAAAGAAACTAGTAATTAATTCTTTGAATTAGGGTATGATGGAAACTTCTCTGTATTTAAAGGTAACCATAATCTATCTCTGCTTACAAACACTGCCAGTGTTTCTAGCTTTTGGGGCTTTACCATCAGTCTCCTGACGTATGGTTGTTGATTTAAATCCTCAATTTCTGGACCATAGCACCTTTTTAAGAAGAATTTTAATGCCAAAATAAAAGAGCATTTTTAATGCTCAAAGTACATCTCAAAGAAAATTAATACAAGAAAATAAAATCTCTCATCATATCATACATGATTGCTGACATACGGAATTAGACTCTATAACTCGAAAGTTATAAAGTAGGTATGTTTATTGCACGCAGATGCACGGGGGATTGCTCCTCCACAAGCGTGCATGCCCGAAGTGAGGAACCATCTCACATTTATACAATAAAACAAATGAATATTCAATTAATGCCTATACATATTTGTTACCTAAACCCCCTTACTCTCACCTCGTATGTTAATTAGCTTATCAGTCCTTTGCCTGGAATGTGGTGGTCTTGCAGGTTTGTAGGTGATTCATGTCCTTGTGACCATGTGATCTTCTCCAGCAAGAAGACTTAGCACTCCCTCCCTCTAGATAACATTGGAATGTCTCTCATCCTTTTCTCATCCTTTTTATAAATAGACCCTTTGTTAGAGGAAGAAGGGTAGGTGTCTCCTCAAAGCTGTGTGGCTATGTGACCAGACACCACACCCATGACCAGTCACCATACCCACATTTCTTAGTAGACATATACAATCACAGTCGGTGTTAAGCGTCCCCATTTCACACTATTTCTCCATATCAATCCCCTTTTTTCTATCAAACTAAGTAAATTCTTTTACTTAAGCAGTCTTCCCGAATGATATAAAGCATCATACATACGTGTTACCTTTTTAAACATTCTCCAAACCCACAAATATAACATAACGGTTAGTATTAAGGAAATTCCTAAACTGATCAATAAGATCACAATTGGGTGTATCATAGTGTTAAGAATTCTTGTTGCAGAAGGTGACCAGCCAAAGAGAGTATCCCACCACTTATAGTTTCCATCCTGTTCTACCTTTTTCAAAACTTTCTTGATCCCCTCTACATCATGATGGATCATAAGAAGAGTTTTGTGTCCCCTTTGTTTGGTTTCTTCCAGTATACGTTGTAAATTTGTCACCCACATTGTTCCCATTTGTCCGAGTAAATCTGAGTTTCAGTCCTTTTTTATCTGGGGTTACTTTCCACGAAGCTGCAGGGGCTTTCTTAATCAGGGTATGGTGAATCCAAGAATTCTGTCCCTCAGCCTTGATTGCAGTGTAGGTGGTGAGTAGGTCTTGAAAAGTTCCGGTCCACTGTGGTTCCAGGGTTTTATAAGTAAAACGCTTAACGTATACATAGTCCCCTGGTCGTATATCGTGAACAGGTCCATCCAGACCCCTACTACGTGTTCCCATCACATGCTTCTCAATTCTTATTAATTGTTTGTTTAGTGCTACCATATAGGAAGTCATTGTTTCTTCACCAATCTGTGAAGACGTCCCCTTTTGTACCCCATAGGGTCGTCCATACAACATTTCAAATGGGCTAAGCCCCTCTTTTGCTCTTGGTATAGTTCGTATTCGTGTAAGAGCTAATGGCAAAGATTGGGGCCAAGTTAGATTTGTTTCTTGACCTAACTTGACAATCTGTTGTTTGATTAGATGATTCATCTTTTCTACCTGGCCACTTGATTGTGGTCAGTATGGGGTATGTAATTGCCAATCTATTCCTAGATGGTGGGTGATCTGTTGAACTATTCTGGACACAAAATATGGTCCTCTATCTGAGGACATTACCGCTGGGACTCCAAACCTAGATATTATTTCTTGGAGTAGTATTTTGGTCACCTCCCGGGCTTTAGCAATTCTGCACAGGAAGGCTTCTGGCCAACCTGAAAAGGTATCTGTTAGTACCAATAAATATCGATACCCCCCTTTTCTAGGAAGTTCCAAGAAATTGATCTGCCAGTGTTGCCTCAGAACATTTCCTCTCCCAATTTTTCCCAACTTTGGCCCCTTGGTAATCTTAGGATTAGTCTGGAGACAAAGATCACATTGTTGGGTTACTTGTCTAATAGTAGTATACAAATTTCGTGCTATTATGTTTTTAGTGAGATCTTTGTATAGAGCTTCTGCCCCCCAGTGTCTTTTTCTATGTTCTTCCCAGACTACTGACCATACCATGTAGGAAGGAATCACTATTCTCCCATGTGAGATTATAGACCACCCTTCCTTATTATATGATCCTTCTAGGTCAGAAATCAGTTTGTGATCTTCTTTTGTATAGTCTGGTTTACCTTCTAGAGATATTTGTCCATCGGGTATTAGCGCACCCTCTACCTTGATTGCTTTTCTGGCTGTTTTGCTTCCCTGTCCACCAGTTCGTTTCCTCTTTCCAATTCTGTGCTCACTTTCTGGTGTGCCTTAATGTGCATAATTGCCACCCTTTCAGGAAGCTGGACCGCATTTAGGAGTTTCAAAATTTCTTCCGCATGTTTGATGATTTTCCTTGGGAGTTTAACAGTCCCCTTTCTTTCCATATTGCTCCATGAGCATGTACCACTCCAAAGGCATATTTAGAATCAGTCCAAATATTTATAGGTTTTCCCCGAGCTCTCTCCAGAGCCCGAGTAAGGGCTATGATTTCAGCCTTCTGTGCCGAAGTGTCAGCTGGTAGCGGCCCGATTCTATCACTTCTTCAGAGGTTGTAACAGCATATCCGGAATGTCGCTTTCCGTTCAGCATATAGCTGCTCCCATCCGTGAACCAATGTTCAGCTCCATTAATAGGAACATCCTTGAGATCTGTCCGACTAGAATAAGTGGCTTCGATCGTTTCTAGACAGTCATGGTCAACTGATTTTCCGATATTTCCATTAAGAAATGAGGCCGAATTGATGATGTTTGTAGTCACAATCTCAACATCATCTTGTTCCACCATTATGGCTTGGTATTTTAGGAATCTCTGTGGGGAGAGCCAATGCCCCCCTTTTGTTTCAAGGACTGCGGACACTGTGTGGGATAATAAGACAGTCATTTTCTGGCCCAGGGTAAACTTCCGGGCCTCCTGGATGTTTAGGATGACAGCTGCTACTGCTCTCAGGCAACCAGGCCATCCTTTTGCCGTGGCATCCAGCTGTTTAGAGAAGTATGCCACTGCCCGTCTGTATGGCCCCAAATCTTGTGCCAGTATTCCTAATGCCATTCCCTGTTTCTCATGGGAAAATAGGAAAAATGGCTTACTCACATCAGGAAGTCCTAGTGCTGGTGCCGACATCAAGGCTTTCTTCAGTTCATGGAAAGCTCTGTCTGATTCAGCATCCCACTGAAGATCCTTCTGATTAGCTGCTATCAGGGAATATAATGGTTTAACAAGCAAGCCATAATCACATATCCAAAGCCGGCACCATCCTGTCATTCCCAGAAATGTCTGCAGTTCCTTTACAGTTCGTGGTTGGGGGGCTTGGCATATGGCTTCTTTTCGGGCCTTCCCTAGGACCCGAGGTCCGGCACTGATCTCGTAACCTAGGTATGTGACCTGTTGTAACACCACCTGTGCCTTCTTCTTAGAAACCCGATATCCTTGTAGTCCCAGAAAGTTCAGCAGGCTCACAGTCCAAATAATACAAGATTCTTCGGTTCTGGTTGCAATAAGAAGATCATCTACATATTGTAACACTTTCCCTTCTCCTGACGGTGGTTCCCATAACTCCAAATCCTTTGCTAATTGGTTTCCAAAAATTGTGGGGCTATTTTTAAACCCCTGCGGCAACACCGTCCATGTGAGCTGGGTCTTTTGACTGCTTCTGGGATTTTCCCATTCAAAAGCAAAAATTCTTTGGCTGGCTTCATGGAGAGGGAGGCAAAAGAAGGCATCTTTTAAGTCTAAAACTGTGAACCAAGCTAGGTCAGGTGTCAGGGTGGTTAGTAAGGTATAGGGGTTAGCTACTACAGGATACAGATCCTCTGTTATTTTGTTAATGGCCCTTAGATCTTGAACTATCCTATAAGACCCATCAGGTTTTTTAACTGGGAGGATAGGTGTGTTAAATTCTGACTCACATTCTTTTAGTAGTTTCAGTTCTATGAATCGCTCTATGTTTGGACAAATTCCCTCCCTATCTTCCCTTTTCAGTGAGTATTGTTTAATTCTTACCGCACTCTGCCCTTCCTTCAATTTTACTATTACAGGTGATGCATTCTTGGCGCGTCCCGGTATGTCAATTGCCCATACTCCGGGATATACCTGATCAGTAATTCTGGTATCAATTTCCCTTTTTATAGGAGTACTGGCCAAAGATAGGCTCATAACCTGTATGTATTGATGATCATTTACCTCCAGAGTAACTTCCCCTTTTTTAAATTTGATTGTTGCCTCTAATTGTTCTAATAAGTCCCTACCAAGAAGGGCCTTTGGGGAATTTGGCATAAATAGGAATTTATGGATCCCCATCTGTTTTCCCAACTTATATTTTAAAGGTTTACAAAAATAAGCCTTTTCAGTTTGGCCAGTTGCACCTTTTACTGAAACATAATCATTTCCAAAGGCATTAAAGCTTGGTTCAAAACCGAATAGGTACCTCCCGTGTCTATTAAAAATTCCACCTCCTCCTGTTCTTCTCCTAATTTTATTTTTACTAATGGATCGGCTAGTCAATTTTCTTCTTCCATGTGAGCTATTGTTTTCCCTTGATCATTGCGCCATTTAGTGTTTTCTTGATGTCGGCGTTCAGGGCATTCTTTTTTCCAGTGTCCTGTCCTTTTGCATATTGCACACTGATTCCTACCCAGGGGTGTCAGCCCACGTGTTGATTTAACTTCAGATTTCCAATTCTCATTCTCTCTTACTACTGCTAATATTTTCTTTTGGTCCTGCTTGTAACCTTCTTCTTGATTACTAAATATTCTCCATTCTTCCTCTACTAATTTTTCCAAGTCTCTATTTTCAGTAGGTCTCAAATTTTGCAACTTGCGCCTAATATCCCCCTGTGATTGTCCCAAAAAGAGGGATATTAGTTGCTGTGCGCCTACCTCCGAATTTGGGTCCAGAGACGTGTGCCGGTGCATCGCATCTCTTATTCTGTCTAAGAATTCTGAAGGTGTTTCAGAGGGACCCTGTCTAACCTCGTATAACGCTGCCCAATTTATTGTTCTAGGAATTGCTTTCTCCATTCCTCTGAATATCCATTCCTGGTATGCCTGTAATCTTTCCATTTCAGTAGTGCGGTTTGGGTCCCATTCCGGGTCCAACAAAGGAAACCATTCTCTATAATTATCTCCCTTTATGTCATAGTGTTCCTTTGCGAGATCCCCCGCTGTTTTTATGACTAATTGTTTTTCAGTTTCAGTCAAACAATCTAATAATAATTGTATATCACTCCAGTCAGGATTGTGCTGTTTTATTAGAAATTTAAAATTCTGTGCCGTATTTATCGGATCATTACGGTATTCTCAGTCAGCCTCTTTCCATTCTCTCAGATCAGTGCCCGTGAACGGAACTTTTATTTTCATTGTTCCTCCGTCTGGATTTACGGCTTCTCGGAGGGGTGCCTGTAAGATAAGACTTCTGTCTGGTGCATGAAGACACCCGATTATTTGGAGCCGTAATGGCGGGTTTTGTGTTTCCTTGTGTGGGAGCGAGTTTTTGGCTTTCTTTAGAAATAACTTGTAGGATTTCTTCTTCTTGTTCGCCTGGGGGTGGACTGGGAGCCCCGGCCGAAACTCGCCTCTCCACTCTATAAGGTGGATTGAATAAATCATTTAATTCGGGGTCTTGTTCTTTGTTTAATTTGATACACCTTTGTCCAATACTACATGCTGAGCAACATCTTTTCAACCTTCCTTTATGCTCCCTCCTATCCTGTCTTTCTAGTGCTAGTACCATAGGATCCCGAGGGGGTACTAATCCACAGTCCTTTTGCCACTCAGGTTTGTCCCGGAGGATGAAGAACATGTCTGCATATGATACTTCGTCCCATTTTCCCTCTCTTCTCAGAAACAACATTAATTGCAGGAGAGTGTTATAATCTAATGTTCCTCCCTCCTGAGGCCATTTTGCATTACTCCCCAATTTATACAAAGTCCACCACTGATTACAATATTTAATCAATTTCCTTCTATTTTCGGTACCACCCTGTCTTACGATATCACTCCAATGTTTTAATATACAACCCAAGGGCGATTTTTCACAGGGCTTACTCCTTCCATTTCCCATTTTGCAATTTGAATTACTTTGTTTTTCTCTGGCCGCCTTAGCCACCCAAGGTCGGAAACGCAGATAGAGCTCCTTACTCGTTTTGCACTCAAACGCGCGTCTCAAGCACTCTTGCACTCACACTCAGTCAAAATAATTAAGCTATACACGGAAAATCAAAATGTGCATCTCAATCACACCATTCACACTCTCCGGGCAGCCCTCAGTCACACAAGCAGTATGTTATACAGTACCGTGCACTTATGTACAACTTTTAGGAACACTGACAGTTCACAAAGTATGCATTTCAATGAACAATTGCCAAAAAACAAACAACAAACAAAACCCCAAATTTTTCCTGGTCTTAAGCAGAGTGTTAAGTTTTCCGGTATTTGCCACGAATTACCAGAATATTATTATTTTTCAACATACATTTCATAACTGCAAGTTTTGAACATGTAACAAGACAACACATAGAACAAACAAGACACAGAGCGCTATTTCAGTTGTTATATTCTAGGAATTCCCCAATTCTTAAGATAACCTAAAGGAAGTTTTTAGCTTCCCCCTTTTTTTTTTTTTTCTTTTTTCTTTTTTTTTTTTTTTTTTTTTTTCCGACGCAAAAGTTTCCCTTTTACTTTTGCTATGAGGTCCCTCTTGTTACTGTGAGATTACGCCTTATTCCGTCCCGCCCCCCGCTTTCCGTCACGAGACTTCCGGGCTTTTAGGATCTGGCAGTAACCTCAGGTTTGCTCGATCTGCCCTCAAGATCGCTAGCAGCCACCCCTTGCCCTTTGTCAGCAAACCCCCTCTCAAGGTACCTTTCCTCCTGGGGACTATGCTGTGCACCGGACATCACCATGCGTCTCACCAGCCGCCCCCTTTCTAAACATACCGTTTTATCCGTGGATCCAGGGGTTTCTCTTCTGCTCCCGGGGGAACAGCTGAGAAGAGGAGGCTCCTCCGAGGAAATCTCCCGGGACGCGCCTAGGAGTGTACGCTCTGCAGCTGGTCCCTCAGCCGAGCAGAAATCCTCCTGCCTGGCTCACCAACTGCCTGGCTCACCAAAATGACGTACGGAATTAGACTCTATAACTCGAAAGTTATAAAGTAGGTATGTTTATTGCACGCAGATGCACAGGGGATCGCTCCTCCACAAGCGTGCATGCCCGAAGTGAGGAACCATCTCACATTTATACAATAAACCAAATGAATATTCAATTAACGCCTATACATATTCATCACCTAAACCCCCTTACTCTCACCTCGTATGTTAATTAGCTTATCAGTCCTTTGCCTGGAATGTGGTGGTCTTGCAGGTTTGTAGGTGATTCATGTCCTTGTGACCATGTGATCTTCTCCAGCAAGAAGACTTAGCACTCCCTCCCTCTAGATAACATTGGAATGTCTCTCATCCTTTTCTCATCCTTTTTATAAATAGCCCCTTTGTTAGAGGAAGAAGGGTAGGTGTCTCCTCAAAGCTGTGTGGCTATGTGACCAGGCACCACACCCATGACCAGTCACCATACCCACATTCCTTGAGCAGACATATACAATCACAATCGATGTCCATTGTCCCCATTTCACACTATTTCTCCATTTCAATTGCTATAAAGAATTTATGATTGCTGCATCTGTACAATAGGGAGTTTTAATTATTAGAAGCATTATTTGCTTTTCACTGTTTTAAGCTGTTTCTTTCCTCTCTGTAATTTGCTTAAAGCAAATATAGATCCTAAATCTGTCACTTTCTTTTTCAAATTGAAATCATGTCCAGTTCCTGTTCTATTCATTGTTTCTGCTTGTGCATTATTTACTTTTCAAAGCCTAGTAAAATATATATAAAGCTCTCCCAAAAAATGTTTTCTGCTGAAGACTAAGGAAAACATAAATTCTATTACTAAATTTTATAGAATAATAATGTACATACATAAATATTTAGACAAAATCCTTACATTTAAGATCTGCTCTTATCAGTAGGAGCTCATTGTTGGTTCTGTATGATAGACCTGGCACTTTGTTTAGTTTACTTAGCAAGGTAATACCTCCTGGTAACAATCATTTGAGATCAACAGCTGTTTTTAGTGTTGTATGTTGCTCTCTAATGAGAGAGAGGGGGGTTAAGAGATAGGGTAAAGTTTAACGATTATGATAGTCTGCTTAGCTGTTTAGGGTAATAATAGTCTGCTTAGCTGTTTGCCAGATCTTACATGGTTTGCTTGGGTGTTGTGATAAGGTATAGGGGAGTAAAGAGCCTTATGACCATATAAGTCCAGCTTTATGACCATATAAGTCAAAAGAACAATTACAATCTTGCAAGAACAAGCTAAAGCCAGTTCTGCGGTTTGGACAAAAAACCAGGACGTTACTGAGCCTGCGCCAGATGTGGGAGGTCACGAGGAAGACTCGCCTGCCTTCATCCTCAGGACCCCTGATGACCACCACCAGGGGACACTGCGCAAACTCAGTCGAGAAAAAAAAATATGGAAATGGCTCGCAGAACTAATTTTAATATGAAGCAGGGATAGGTAATGCATATGTATAGGCGTATTGCCACACATTATGTATATGTAATGAGATGCCTTATAAAAACAGAGCAAGTTTTCGTGTCAGGCGCGCACGGTTTTGGCGGGACTACCCCCCCGTGCTGCCCAGCGCTGAATAAACATACCTACTTTACAACCTTACAGATTGTGGAGTCTGCTTTCCGCACGTCAGTTTTCACGAGCCAGCCAGGAGGATCTCCACTCGGCTGCGGGACCGACTGCGGAGCGGGCTATCCTAGGCGCGCCCCGAGCATTTTACTCAGAGGAGTCTCCGCTGCCAGCCGATCACCGCGGGAATGGACAACAGCCTCTTGAAGCTGCGGATTTAACGGTATGTTTAACGAAGGGACTTAAGCGTACGCACATTCGGGGCTGCTGATAAATCACGCAGAGACGTCTGGCATGCAGCATAGTGCCCGTTGGTTGGGTACCTATAGGGTTTGGGACTGCAATTGGGAAACTCGCTGGCCGATAGAGCGGCCGGTAGTGATCTCGGGGATAGATCGACTGAGTTCGAGGTAATCACTGTATCTCGTTGTTGGGAGCCAGGAGAGGCAGGAGAGGGGTAAGCGGGCCTCTTGTAATTCACAAAATATTTGCAGCTGCTAAAAGGTTGTTAACTGGAGCGATGCTATGTTAGATTTCTCTTGGTATTGATTTTGGTTATGGCAATAAGGCATTTGGAATAGACTACCAATTTGAATTTGTCGAATCATAGTGTTTGTGTGAAGTGATGTGTGTGTGATTTTCTCTGAGTGCATGGACGTCCGTGAGAGTGGAATTGAGTGAGAATAAGTGAGAGTGTGGCTGACAGGCGTGAAAAGAGAATTTAAAAGTCAGTTTAAATTCCTTAAGAGTATATTGAAAATGGGTAACACCCAAGGAGGGATACTAAAAAAGAGTCCTCTGGGTTGTATACTTGCCCATTGGAAGGATATTGTTGGGAAGGGAAACACAGAAAGTAAAAAGACCCTCATTAAATATTGTAATCAGTGGTGGCCATTGTATAAGTTAGAGGGCGAAGTTAAGTGGCCGTTTAATGGAACATTGGATTATAATACTTTGTTACAGCTTATGCTGTTCTTGAGAAGAGAAGGGAAATGGGATGAAGTGTCATATGCAGATATGTTTTTCACGCTGCGAAACCATCCGGAGTGGCAAAGGGACTGTGGGATAACACCCCCACAGGACCCTATGGTACTCGCATTGGAGCGAGAAAATAAAGGGGGTAGAAGTAAACTGAAAAGATGCTGTTCTTCCTGCAGCATTGGGCAGAGGTGTACAAAGGCAGACAAAGTTCACCAAGCCCCAGAACAAGACTTAAATGACTTGTTTAAACCTCCCCCCGGGCACGGGACCAGGATGCGGACTCGGAAGGAGCTTCAAATCCTCCTGATAGCCCTGAATCTTCCCGCACTCGGCAGAAGTCTGCCCTGACTATTTTACAAGCACCCCTCCGAGAGGCGGTGGGGCCAGATGGTGGAACAATGCTAATTAAAGTGCCTTTCTCCACTGCTGATTTGGGAGAGTGGAGAAAGATTGCAAAGGATTATAGAAGTGACCTGATAAGTGTAGCCAGGCATTTCCAATTTATCATAAAACAACACAATCCCGATTGGAATGATATACAATTATTATTGGAATATTTGACTGAAACTGAGAAACAGCTAGTTTTGAAAACAGCAGGAAATTTGGCCGAAGACCATTATAAAATTACAGGAGGGGATGTTAAGGAACATTTCCCCCTCCAAGACCCAAAGTGGGATGCTAATAGATCAGCACATATGCAAAGATTACAGGAATATCAGGAATGGATTTCGAAGGGAATGGAGAGAGCAATTCCCAAAACTATAAACTGGTCAGCTTTATATGCAGTTAAGCAAACTCCTTCTGAGTCCCCGTCTGAGTTCCTGGATCGGCTGAGGGATGTGATGCGCCGTAACACGCCGCTGGACCCTGGGTCTGAGGTAGGGATCCAGCAATTAGTTTCTTTATTCCTGGGTCAATCTGCAGGGGACATAAGGCGAAAACTTCAAAAGCTGTGTTCTACAGAAGGTAGAAATTTGGAAATATTGTTGGATGAAGCATGGAGGGTGTTTAGTAATAGAGAAGAAGAATATCGGCGGGGACAAAGGAAATTGATAGCTGTCATTCAAGAAAAAGGGGAACGGAGAGGTGGTAGGCGAGATTCGTCTCGATTGGAAAGGGATCAGTGCGCTATATGCAGGGGCTTTGGTCATTGGAAAAGGGAATGTCCTAGAAACAGGGAAGGGGGTCGGAAAACCTTGGCGAATGTGAAGATAGCCAATGTAATAGAAGACTGACGGGAACCTGGGGAATCTACCCTAGCGGATCCACTGGTTATAATTAAGCTAGGGGAAAAGCAGCAACAAGTGGAGTTTTTGATAGATACAGGAGCGACATATTCGGTTTTGAATCAAGCCTTAATGCCTTTAGGAGATGATTATGTTGTAGTACAGGGAGCAACTGGTCAAAGTGAAAAGGCGTATTTTTGCGAACTTTTAAAGTATAAATTGGGAAAACAATGGGGTATCCACAAGTTCTTATACATGCCCAACTCTCCAAAAGCACTTTTGGGGAGAGATTTGTTGGAACAATTAGGAGCAAAGATCACGTTTGAAAAAGGGGAAATTACTTTGGAGGTAAAGGATCGACAATATACACAGGCATTAAGTCTAGTCCTAACTAGTCTCCCCTCAGAAAGGAAAATTGATGAGGAAATTCTGAACCAAGTGTATCCAGGAGTCTGGGCTACTGATGTGCCTGGAAGAGCGAAAAATGCTCCACCTGTTGAAGTTAAGATAAAGGAAGGTCAACGACCGGTAAGGATTAAACAATATCCTCTAAAGAAAGAGGACAGGGAAGGAATCCGGCCGGTGATAGAAAAATTTTTGCAGCTAGGACTATTAAAGGAATGTGAGTCTGAATTCAATACTCCTATATTACCTATTTGGAAGTCCGATGGGTCATATAGGGTGGTTCAAGACTTGCGCGCAGTGAACAGGATTACTGAGGATCTCTACCCAGTCGTGGCAAACCCATATACCCTACTGACTGTATTGGCACCTGAATTAATCTGGTTTACTGTTCTAGATTTAAAGGATGCTTTCTTTTGCCTCCCTCTCCACGAAGCCAGTCAAAAGTTGTTTGCATTCGAGTGGGAAAATCCTAAAAGTGGTCGAAGGACCCAGCTCACTTGGACGGTGTTGCCGCAAGGATTCAAGAATAGTCCTACCATCTTCGGCAATCAGCTTGCGAGAGACCTGGAATCCTGGGAAGCCCCGTCCGAGAAAGGAAAATTGTTAACAGTATGTGGATGATATCCTGATCGCTACCAACACAGAGGAAGATTGTATGGCATGGACGGTGAGTCTGTTGAATTTCTTAGGGCTTCAAGGATACAGGGTGTCCAAGAAGAAGGCCCAGGTAATGCAGCGTAAAGTGAATTATTTGGGCTATGAGATCAGTGCGGGACAGAGAACTTTGGGGCAGGCCCGCAAAGAGGTGATATGCCAAACTAAAAAACCCCAGATGGTAAAGGAATTGTGAACCTTTCTGGGAATGACAGGGTGGTGTCGATTGTGAATCTACAATTATGGACTGCTTGTTAAACCATTATATGCGCTGACAGCGACTGAGCAGAAACACCTCGAATGGAATAAAGAGGCTGAACAAGCTTTTGAACAACTAAAGAAGGCTCTGATGTCAGCCCCGGCTTTAGGACTCCCGGATGTGGGTAAGCCGTTCCTCCTTTTTTCTCACGAGACACAGGGCATTGCCCTAGGAATATTGGCACAGGAGCTAGGTCCGTATCATCGGGCAGTTGGCTACCTCTCTAAACAATTAGACGCGACTGCAAAGGGCTGGCCTGGATGCCTAAGGGCAGTTGCGGCTGTGATACTAAATATACAGGAAGCCCGAAAATTCACCCTGGGCCAGAAAATGACTGTTTTTGTGTCCCATGCAGTGTCGGCAGTATTAGAGGCAAAGGGTGGACACTGGCTATCTCCACAAAGATTCCTACGATATCAAGCTGTAATAGTGGAACAGGATGATGTGGAAATCGTGGTTACTAACATTGTCAACCCAGCTTCTTTTCTCAGCGGAAACACAGGAGAACCAGTGCATCATGACTGCTTGGAAACTACTGAAGCGACATACGCAAGTCGCCCAGACTTAAAGGATAGCCCCATAGAAAACGGAGAAAACTGGTTCACAGACGGGAGCAGCTATGTCCTGAATGGCAATCGACATGCAGGATACGCCATCACCACCAGTCAAGAGGTAATAGAGTCAGGACCTTTGCCCATGAACACCTCCGCACAAAAGGCAGAAATAATTGCCCTAACTCGAGCCCTGGAGTTGGCTCAGAGAAAAACTGTAAACATTTACACAGACTCAAAATATGCCTTTGGAGTTGTACACGCACATGGAGCAATTTGGAAAGAAAGAGGTTTATTGAACTCCCAAGGGAAGAATATCAAACATGCAGAAGAAATTCTGAAGTTACTAGAAGCTGTCCAACTCCCTGAGAAAGTGGCAATTATGCATATTAAGGCACACCAGAAAGTGAGCTCAGATTTGGAAAAAGGGAATGAACTGGCGGACAGAGAGGCAAAACAAGTGGCCAAAATGAAAATAAAAGTAGCAGGGGCTTTAATCCCCGATAGGCATATTTCCCTACAAGATAAACCAAAATACACTAGGGAAGATCAGAAACTTATTTCAGACTTAGAAGGGTCATATAATGAAGAGGGATGGGCTTATACCCACCAGGGAAGACTAATTGTTCCCTCATATTTACTGTGGCACTTAATACGGGAAGAACATAGGAAGAGACATTGGGGAATGGAGGCTCTGTATAAGCATCTGATAAAAGATATTGTAGCTAGAAACTTATATACCACAGTGAGACAGGTGACTCAACAGTGTGACCTTTGCCTCCAGACTAATCCAAAGAATACTCCCAAATTAGAAATGGGCCAGATTGGAAAGGGTAATGGGCCTGGACAACAATGGCAGGCTGATTTCACAGAACTTCCAAGAAAAGGGGGGTACCGATATTTGCTGGTATTAACTGATACCTTTTCAGGTTGGCCAGAAGCGTTCCCAACCAGAACTGCCAAGGCTTGGGAGGTAACTAAAATACTAATACAAGAAATAATACCACGTTTTGGGGTTCCAGCAACCATATCCTCTGACAGAGGACCACACTTTGTTTCAAAAATAGTGCAACAAACCAGCCACCATTTAGGTATAGATTGGCAACTTCACACCCCATATCGCCCTCAGTCGAGTGGCCAAGTGGAGAAAATGAACCACTTAATCAAACAGCAAATTGTAAAGTTGGGACAAGAGGCAAACTTGCCATGGCCTCAGTCTCTCCCTTTAGCCCTTTTGCGTATACGGACAAGACCAAGGACGAGGGAAAGACTGAGCCCTTTTAAAATTCTGTATGGACGCCCCTATGGAATACAAAAGGGGATATCAATGCAAATTAGGGATGAAATTATGACTTCCTATATGGTGGCATTGAGCAAGCAGCTCAATAAAATTGGAAAACATGTAATTGAGACCCGAGAAAGGGGTCTGGATGGGCCTGTACATGATATCCAACCTGGAGATTATGTATATGTAAAGTCTCTTGCAGAAAAAAAACCCTCGAAACCACAGTGGAAAAGACCATACCAAGTACTCCTCATCTCCTTCACAGCAGTCAAAATTAAAGAACAGAATGCCTGGATTCGTCATACCCGTGTGAAGAAGTCGCCACAAAAGCTTTGGACATCAGAAATTCAAGGGCCGTTAAAACTCAAGCTAAAAAGATAGGATGTGGGTTAAATTTAATATGATTCTGATAATTTCACAGGTGATAGACACAGCGGCCTGGCGAGAGAACTGGTATGTTCAGGCGATTCAAAACATCACCAAAATTTTAAATAAGACAGATTGTTGGTTCTGTACCCAAATGCCAAGACATTCTGGTTATGAGATACCGTTAATAGGCATCCCACTGCCAGTTTCCCTGACGAACCGCCAAGACGGCTCCTTTTGGGGAAATACAATCTGGAGCACAGACCCTCAGTTTAAGTGGGGACGAGAATTAAAAATCACTGTCGAAGAGACCAGCACATTGGGGGATAACTGCCTGGTAAGTTCGGGAAAAGGACTGTTCGTAGGAGAACACCCAAATTGTAACAGAAGTCATACATTAAATATGACAGGTAGAGATTTGGGATTTTTGAAATTGAACTATACCGGTCTCCCGACCCCACAAGGGACAGGGTGGTATTGGTTGTGCGGCACAATGGCTCATAAAGTCTTGCCCATAGGATGGCGAGGAGCATGCACTCTGGGAGGTCTGGTCCCCAATATTACTATCATTGACGGGTTAACGCAACCCCCCATAAGAAAAAAACGGAACATCGTAAATAACCCCCTCATAAACAGACCAACGAGTTTCCACAGTTTTGCGCGATGGTTCATTCCGTTTTTAGGGGTTAGTGAGTTGGAAAAGGCAATAATAAACATCTCAGCTATAATAGAAACAGTGGAAAATAGGACAGTTGATGCCCTCCTAGCACTCCAGGAGGAATTACTGACTTATCGAAAATAGTGTCACAGAATCGTATGGCTTTAGATTTGCTATTAGCCTTCCAAGGGGGGGTATGCACTGTGATCAATGTAGATTGTTGCATGTATGCAGATCAAAGCGGGCGAATCACAGAGGACCTCCAAGAAATTAGGAAACAAGTAAAATATTCTACATAAAGTGACACAAGATAACACTTCTTGGGGCTTTTCTGAATTATGGGAGAAATTGACATCCTGGTTGCCCAATCTAACATGGTTAAAACAATTATTTGTAATGATCATTGTAATTGTCTTTCTATTTTTAATTATTAGTATAGCTAACCGTTGTGGATTTTGGTGTCTTAAGGGAACTGGAAATTCCTATAGTGAATGGAAGAGAAATCAACTGCAACAAAAATTAGAATCTAATCAATACTTCAAGTCTGAGTAAAAGAATTTACTAATTTCTTTGAAAAGGGGGGACTGAGAGAGAGGGGGGTTAAGAGATAGGGTAAAGTTTAACGATTATGACAGTCTGCTTAGCTGTTTAGGGTAATAATAGTCTGCTTAGCTGTTTGCCAGATCTTACATGGTTTGCTTGGGTGTTGTGATAAGGTATACGGGAGTAAAGAGCCTTATGACCATATAAGTCCAGCTTTATGACCATATAAGTCAAAAGAACAATTACAACCTTGCAAGAACAAGCTAAAGCCAGTTCTGTGGTTTGGACAAAAACCAGGACGTTACTGAGCCTGCACCAGATGTGGGAGGTCACGAGGAAGACTCGCCTGCCTTCATCCTCAGGACCCCTGATGACCACCACCAGGGGACACTGCGCAAACTCAGTCGAGAAAAAAAAATATGGAAATGGCTCGCAGAACTAATTTTAATATGAAGCGGGGATAGGTAATGCATATGTATAGGCGTATTGCAACACATTATGAATATGTAATGAGATGCCTTATAAAAACAGAGCAAGTTTTCGTGTCAGGCGCGCACGGTTTTGGCGGGACTACCCCCCCGTGCTGCCCAGCGCTGAATAAACATACCTACTTTACAATCTTACAGATTGTGGAGTCTGCTTTCCGCACGTCACTAAGAAGACTTTTGGCATTGAATTTGTTACCAAGATAATTCTGACCATAATTCTTGTATGCTATATATAATGACTTTTCCCATCTGAACCCTTTTATTTTTGCTGTCTCTGCATGAAAGATCATAGGTGCTCTGGTCTAGTAAGATGAGCTGCTGTGATCACCCTCATTATTTGCTGTCAGATCAGATAACTGAGGTGACACAGGTGAACTTGTGTTTCTACACTGACAGTGAAAAGTAAAATTTCTTGAGTTATCACACTTGTAGGAAACGATGGTCATGTATTGGCACTGACTTTTGAAACCATGCCTGATTCCCTAAAGCTCCCATAAGCACAAGACAACCACAGCAAGCACTAAAGGCTTATGTGTAATGGGTGTAACCTACTCATGTAAGATTTCTCCGCGTCTTGGGAGCTCCATCCCTGTCCTCCCACCATCCAAAAAGGAAGAGATGTTTTAAAATAAACTCAGCCCATTACACATTACATTATGAAGACAGGGGAGATAATGGTCACTTGATACAGATTTTCTGACAAAGAAAGAAGCAATTTGGAAAGCCTGGTCTATTGATTTAAAGAATCACTTCACCAATATACGAGGTAGTAGAGGTTATCTTTATTCTGCAGGGCTGCACCAAAGTCATGCACCCTGAGGGAATCTTTCAGCCCCCTCTTTATACGAGTCACTCATGTCTATTCATTAACTTTTCCGGGAACTCATTTACATATTCATTACAATTCCGGGAACTCATTAACATATCTGGCACCTGGACAATTAGCACACTCCCTATGTCACCCATTCAAGGATTTAATACATCCTCAAGTTAACAATAAGGGTCTCTTTAGACTAACATGAGCACATTGTTCTTTAAAAAAAACGTGTATGGCCCATTATTCACTATTTACTGTAAATGCATTGTAGAAAGATACAGCTTTGAATTCTTTTTCAAAGTCTGTCATCTTCTTCTCCACTTATTTTCCTCCATGGAAAAAGGGGTTAGTAATCTTTACCTTCAGGGCCCATTGTGAGGATTAATTAGATTTTATTCCTACAAAACTGTAAAGTTCTAAAGTGCTATAGAAGCTCTAATTTATTATAATACTGTGCCATACTTTGCATAACATATACCATTGAATATTATCCCTTGGCTTTTCAAGACTGCAGACCTGCTGCTTGCAATTGAGTTAATGTCTTCATAGGTTGGTAATGTAATAAAACAGACTGTTTACACCAGCAAGGTTTTGATTAAATGGGGCATGTGCAAAGGGAAATTTATATTTGTTAGAACGTCCATAAATACAAGGTATCAAGTCACAGATAATGCTGGTATAAGAGTAAATTATACAGAGAGGAAGGACGGACAGAACTGGAAGCCATAGAATCATAGAATTATAGAATATCTCAACTTGCAAGGGAACCATAAGGATCATCAAGTCCAACTCCCTGCTCCTCACAGGACTACCTAAAACTAACTCATATGACTAAGAGCATCATCCCAGTGCTCCTTGAACTCTGACTGGCTTGATGCCATGACAACTTCCCTGGGGATCCTGGTCTGGGGATTGACCACCCTCCCAGTGAAGAATATTTTCCTAATGTCCAATCTGAACTTCCCTTGATACAGCTTCATTCCATTTCCTCATCTGCTATCACTGGTCACTAGACAGAGAGAGATCAGCCATCCCTCCCCTGCCCAGTGCCTCCCTTGAGAAAGTTGTAGCCTGGTGTCATGTACTTCTGTATTGAAACAGAGCAAGGTCTTAAAAAGATTAGTCATGATGAGTTCGGTACAATGCTCTGGCTGATGCTCTGTTTGTGTTGAGAAAGGAATGTACCATGAATAATTAGAAAAGGTAAGGTGGCACCTGAAGGAGATAAGGAGACCATGAGTCAGGAAATCGTTGAACAAAGAAAGTTGAAAAGTTTACTCCACCTAGATCTCACCTATTATGAAAAGAATGATTAGGTGTCAAAGTCAAATGAATATGTATATAAAGATGTTGTAAACTCTCAAGAAAACTGTATAAATTACCTGACTTTCCACTGAAAATTTTGGAGCTGGTTTGTCTGGTGTGAATCGGCTAGCTCCCCAACGTTGCACAAAATAAATACCTTTGCTGCTTAAAGACAAAATTCGTGTCTGAGCAGTTACTCTGTGCCGTTTTGGCATCGGTATTCAGATATTTTGGGCTCATCTCAGGAGCATGCACAAGTAAGTACTGGTGTGCACATACAGATAACACATGGTGCTTCTCCCACTGCTCCCAGTAGTATTTTTTTTTGAGACAAGGAGGCTATATCCTAAGTTATCATGCACTTTACTTGACTTTAGAGAGAAAGTAAATTGTTTCTTTCCAGCTAGCCTTACCCCCAGTTTAGCTCTAATTCTGGAAGGAAGATTGGAAATTTTGGGAGAGATCCTATTTGCTTAATGAAAAGATTTAGCTTGTACTTAAATCACATCTGTCTCATGAAATTGCCTTTGTGAAGTAAGCACCTGGCTTTGTCCATACAGAGAAACAGGCTGCTTGGAGAGTTCCAGAGGGGGGCTGCCTAAAATTTGACAACTAAATTATGCAGACCCAATTTCCTAGATGGAGAAATTAAGGTCATCCAGGAAGTGCACTTCATTAGGTACTTAAAATGTAATCAAACTTAGTTACTTCAGTACACAGACTGGATTGCACCTTTGACTCCAGCAATTACTTGTCTGCAGTGATTATGGACTGTGGGAGCAGCTCCAGGTACTTCCGCTGCTTGCTGGAGTTAGTAGGAAAAAAAATCTGCCCTGAACTTGGAAAAACCAAAAAAGAATTAATCCATCCATTTTGAAACTTTTCTGTGCTGTAAATGCCAATTCATAGCTGCTTCCATAAAACAGGTCAGCAACACTGAGAGTTAAAATGTTGTTCTTGCAGCTCCTCTCAAGAGCTCAAAGTCAGGCAAATCTGAAACCAAAGTAATTGTTTCTTTCATCCACCTGACTCAGAAAAACAAAGTAAGCCAGGCACTGCTAGCCTGGCTATTTTGTATATAAAGAACAGCACCCACGAAGCTAATGTGAAGCTTTTATGGCTGTTCGTTGATTATTGATAGATAATTGGGAACAGGTCCAAGCTGCAAAGTTTCATCTGTCAAAATCAGGGCAGAAACATTCTGTAATAGGGGCCAGGAACAAAATTCAGATCCTGACACAAAGCAGCCATCTTAGCAGAGGATATGGCCATTGTCCTAGTGGCTGGGATTATATCTAGTTTAGAAATCTGTCTCAATTAAATAGCTACTCAGTAACATCTTTATCTATCTGATCCAGCCAAGCTCACCAGCCCAGACTAGATTTCCACAGGGCTTCATTCAGGGGCAGGAAGCTGTTGTGGTTTCATCGGAGATGGGGCTACCTGACCCTGCAGATCCAACTAGATGAATGGGACCTGAGGCCAGGCATGAGCTCTCAGCAGATTTTCCAGCAAGGTGACCATTTTGTGGCTCCAAAGAAGCTGATACCAATGCTTCCACTTCTGAGGGGAAGAGCTGGCTCAGCAGAAATAAAAAAACAATAATAGAGTGGGAAGTCTCACATTAAAAGTGGTTGGTTTTCTTCTCCCTAAATGTGCTCCGGGTTGATGACAGGTTATTGGTCATGGTATTTGTTAGTCTCTAGCCTACCTTACAGCAGGATCAGGCTGCTTAATGAAAGTTGTCCTCCTCATCCTTAAAATATCTGTGAAGTTTGCTGAAATTCAGGAAAGGTTTGTGTCCTCACAGAGCTTTGAGTAAAGACTCAGAATGATTTTCTTGTGGCTCCAGATATTGTGCTCATTCCCCACAATAATCTTATTAGAGCATCATCAGAAATGTTGTTTTGATTAACATTAGTTTCATGTGGGGCCAAAATGACCCTTTTGCACGTGCACACACACACCACCACCACCACTCCACTGAGTCGGTGTTGGACAAAGGGAATTCAAAATTCAGCTTCTTTATGTGAAATGGTGCCTGTGTGGTCTATATGTGCTTTAAGTAAATCATTTATGGTTAATAATACCAGGATATTTTAGGCCAATAGTTTTCCATTATTCACTAGCCCTGCTGTGCTCCCACTGCCATGCAACATACCGGCATGTCAGTTCTTGAGAAGGGGAAAGCTCATGATCGGAGCTTTGGAAAAGAAAGCATGAACGCAGCTTGAGTAGAGAAAAAGAAAAGAGAGGAGGGAGAGAGTTCAAAGTTCCTACTGCTCTCAAGACTATCTTGGGAAATGCGTGTGACATACACTCTCACACACGCATGCACACTCAGCTCCAAAATTCATTATTCTTGTGCTCCCAGTTAGTCAGATGTGAGGCAGTCCAGATCCCAGAGCTGCATGACCACAGAGGTAGTCCTGAGCAAATGTTTTCTCTCATTAATGTCTACAAGCTTTGGCTTAATGCTGCCGTAGCGTGCAGGTTGTCTACGCTCTCTGTGCAGGCAGTTAATCCTCACAGATGCCTGCTCTGTACTTAGTACCCAAGAGAGGAAGAGTATCAGGTCTTTTTTCAAGTCGGGGTCCAAATATCAATAAAGAAAGAAAAATGAAGAAGTCAAAAATCACAGGACAACATGAACAGTACATTTGCCCCCCTCACTAATGGACTGATACTAATGTTCTGCCCTGTGTCTCATGACAAAAGTGGATATGACCCTCGAATGGTAGGAATGGGTAAATAATAGTCTGTCCCCATGGAGACTGCAGGAGTCAAAAGCAACCCTGTGATTTGGCAGAGACCTGTTTTTCTCCTGTGGACAATCTGAGCGTGCTGTTGCCAAAAAATTTTTTTGAGATGACAAGACAGGATGCAGCAGTTGTGGGATGGGTTAATCGCTTGTAAAGAGCATTCCGTGGAAAATGAGCATCTATGTGGAAAACAGAAGCAGAGCATAAGTCAAAGCCTGGGAGACAAGACAAGTAAGAATAATTCTGCTCTGTCATTGAAAATAAGGTGTCTAAGCTATTTGTCTAGAAGCTTTTTTGGCTCTTTGCTGATGGGTGTGTTGACCCTACTTTGATCTAGCACTGACAAGATGCCTCTTCTATGAAGCAGCTTGGCACTGATCACTCTCTGTATGTGGAGAGAGACTTGGCTTGGGGGAAGGGTCACCTTTTCCTGATGTCTCAGTGGCCACAGCTGGAGATAACATCCCCAGCAGCCTTGGCTTTCTTGACTGCCATGTCTGCACAGCTGCCATGGCAATGAGGATTTAACAGGAGCTCTGAAGAGCTACTCTGTTGTCAATGTGAATAATAGGAATACTCTCCTTCAATCACCTTCATCCCCAGCACAGGGATGTACAGAGGTATAAAGTTAATCACTAGCTGGGCCACCCCTATTTCCAGAAAAATAACTTTAATACCTTCTTTATCCAATGAAGTACCATTGTTATACCAGCATATTATGAAGGGTTTATTAAACCAGTGATAATCTACTCAAGATAAAGTGATCTGTAATGGCCAACTCAGCACAGATCAGACAAAATGATGGGAGGTTATTGTTAAAGTATGCAAATTCACTTCCTATTGAAATGTAAACACTCCAGATAGATAAGATTTTTTTAATAAATCTGGTCTTCACTGCATGAATGTGCCCTAATGTTTATCGACTTCAAGACCATATAATGGAACATAATATCTACTAGTCAAATCATTCTTTCTCTTTCAATTACTGGAGGTACATGTTCTGGCTCCAGAAGAATTTTTGGTTTATGGTTTTGTACAAAAGAAAAGAGATTAATAACCCTGAAATTAATTAACTTCCTTCTACCCAACGCCTGCCTTCCTCCTCAACTGCTGTCATTAGTTCTCAAGTAAAAGGAAGCAGTACCCATCAGCTGAGAAACTGTCCACTGTTTTCAGTGTTAGGAAAAACAGCCAAAAGGAGAAATGCTGCTAATGCAGAACACTTCTGTACAGCATAAGTCAGAAGTTAAGACTTTTTGAGGCCTTTCTTGTATATACTATTAGCATGCCAAAGAAAGCTGAGTAAAGTTTTATTTCACCTTTCTGTAAAAATAGGACTATGAAGTAGCTTGACCTGACTTCTGTATGTGTTTCTGGGTGTAAGAGTTGTTTAATGCATACATTCAGTGTGCTTTTATGAATTGTGGGGGAGGACAGGTGGTTACAGAACCAGGCATAGTTTCACATACCAGAGCAGCAGCTGACCTAAATGATTTATTTTAGTGAAATGCTAGCACTGCAATAGCAGAAGTTGAGAATCCATTTCTGCTTAAAGGTCGGTTCTCCTGAAAGCCTGTAAAATCTACATGCTGATGTAACTTGATCCGAGATTTGGTGTGTCTGGTGAAGGTGGAAGTTTTTTGTCTCATTCCAAAGTGAAGGTCAGTGGAGTAAAGTACCCTGAAATACACCTTCCTAGCTCCTTGGAAAAGCCCTGCCCATCTCAAAGAGGCTTTTTTTCATATTGCTGATAGGTTCTCCCAGCTGTTTTGTACCAAATCGGAATTGTGATCATGTCTAAAATGGTGTTATCCACCCAACATTTTACCCCAGCTGGTACTTGGTGGTCACAGAGTAGAAGCAGTGAGACAGAGGAAGGGGATGGGCAGGGGCTAGTGTCACTGAAGGGGGTGGGGCAGGCAGCTCAGCTGTGGGCATGTACAACAGATTCACTAGACACTGGAAGATCTGCAAGCTCAGACACATAAACAGCTGCGTACACTTGGTTATCTGAAGCAGCTGCACCTTTTCTGACCTGTGCTGTTCTGTACAGACAGGGCTATACAACATATATATATGTTTTACATATGGCCAAAAACCTTTATAAGACTGGTCCTTTCTCTCACAGAAGACCTCTGGCTTCCATTGCAGCTGAAGAATAACCCAAGCTAAACCTTTCTGGACAGTTTGCATATTAGGCTGATGGGGATGTGCATAAAAATGTGCTGCCTGCCTGCATGTCTGTGGTGGGAACAGTACTTATCATCCTCAGTCTGCACTGCTGCTAAAACACAGACTTTCTGCCCAGACACCCTTCTTATCACTCACTTCACTGGCTACAGCATCAGTTACAAATTAGCACTTAATCAAGATAAATCCCATAGTAAGGATACAGATAATATGCAATGCATTAAGTCTGCAAATTAAGATGGTTTGCTTTAGTCCTTGCTTTAAAACTCCCAGGCTTGCATTAGAACCAATGATGAATGGATGTACATCCCTGATTAGACAGGACCTCTTCACAACAAAGCTGCCCAGCAGTACAAAGTCATTGTGGAGCAAGTGCTCTGCTTAATGTTTATTAGGTATTCCACACTCTCCCTGCTTGGGAATGTGCTTTCCCTTGCTGTGGATGGTTGTAATGGTGACACTTCTCCAGGATCTATTGACTTTATGGTCAAGGAGTTCTTTGATAAAACCTAACTGAGGGTGATGGCTGCTGGCATCATTTTTCCACTGAGCAGAGTGGGGAACTGAGGCACATGGGACCATATTTGGAAAGCAGTGTCCCCAGGACTTTCCATTTACTAATTCTAAATATGACCCTGTACATCATCTTGCTTAGTCACTCAATCACACTTGGGAGTCTCTTGTTCTTTCACTAACTAGCTGCAGGGATGTAGGTGACATTCTAGCTCTCTAAGTGTGGCCTAAGGTAGTTAGAGCTCAGTAGCCTGAATTTTCCTAGCAGATTAGTGGAGGAACACAGAAAAGAAACTCTTTCCTGCTCCATCTTCTGGGCTGCAGTATGGATGATGCTGCAGGATGGTCCTCAGTGCTCTTTGCTGCAGGTACAAATACAGCTATGTCTCATGAGCACCATGCTCCATGATGCAGAAGGCTTTGCAAATATACAGCTGGAGATTGTTCCTGTCCCTGTGTGATTGAGCAGTCACAGAGCTCTGCCTAGCCTCTCTTCTTGCCTCAGTTCCTGCAAGACTGGAAAACAACCCTGTTTATTTTTCAGGCCTTCCATCCAAAATCTCATCAGCCACTGTGCAAAGTGGCAGACTTAATGCACATGGCTGCACTTCTCTTTCCACAGGAAGGTTGGATCACATTCATCCCAAGAGGAGCAGCCCTGTCACGCTATCCTGGGAAGATGTAATATATATTCATTTATCAAATGACATCAGAGTTTTTCACAAGATCCTGGTGGCTTGGACAGAACACAGAAGTTGTGACTGCACTTCTGTCTGATAAAAATAAAGCTTCATCATGCGTTGATGCCTGCTGAGTGTTGTTATCCACCATGCATATCTCCTGGTGCTCTGGGCTGCTGCTCAGTTGTCCTCACCTCTTCCCAATCCACCTCACAGGAACAAGGGTTTAGATTTGCTCCAAAAGACCAAACACAGTTGAGTACACAGTAGCAAGAACACTACTAATGTACAGCACAGGTAATGAAAGGTAATGAGCATCTGAGTATACACCAACAAAGGAAAGTCTTCCTCCAACAAAGCCTGCCATCTCTCCACTGCTATCATCCCCTCCAGTATCACCGGTCTGTTCTGCACTGCCATCCTCTCTGATGTGCCTCCATCCAGCAGCTCAGATCAGGTACCAGAAAGTGAAGCTCTCTGCCAGCCAGCGTAGCTCCTGATGATATCCTTTTTTTCCTGGCTACAGAATGTCAATCTCACAGTTTATGACTATTTTTCTTTATGTCTTCGCTGCTCCTTGCAGAACAAACCCCAGTCAAAGCAGACATGATGGCAGGAGAGAAATTGGGGAAGAAGGACCAGTATTAATTCATAAAACACTACTAGTGAGTGCAAGGGATTACCTCACCCTGTGATCCAGAGTGTCAGCATGCTCTGTCTAAGCAGAAAGTGAGAGACGCTATGTCCAGCCAGAGATGCAAAATAATTTGGCAGAAATTGACAAAGCCACAGGTTATCTTGGCACTGTGAAGTTTTCATTGCTAGACAGCACTTTAAGCTGCATATCAATAGCAAGAAGGTTGCTGTATAGCTTATACAAAAGAGGAAAGGGCTCACACTTTATTTTCCTTTATTTTATTTAATACCCCTCTAATATAAGAGGCCAGTAGTTGCTGATCCACAGGAAAGAAGAGGCTTTGTGATGAAGCAGCAGAGTTAAAGTGGCTTCTTGTTAATTTTGATAGTGCTGAAGATACATCTTGAGCTGAACTAACAGTATACTGCTGTGCTAGGGGGGTATATTTTTGTGTGTGTTTCTCCAGCTCCCAGGCTGGAGAAACAGAGACCAAGCAGGAGAGATCTGTGCGTGCTTGAAGTTGACTGTAACATGCTTCTGGATTTACTGCAGTTCCTGATTAACACCATGGATTTAAAAGTTTAACCATGAACACATCAGTTAAACACTTAGGGAAAACTGTCCAAGGCAGAAAAAAAAAATATTGAAATGCAAAACTGCTAATGGAGGATGAGGGAAGTGATGTAAAAAGTTGCTGTGATGAAGCATAAAAAACCAAAACCCTGCAGTATAATGAAGCTGAAAGTGAGAGATATAAAAAAGTATAGCAAGAACTGTTAAGGATGATTATGAGGGTTTGTACCTGTCACCTACAGCAACAAGAGCACTGACCTTTTTCATTTGACCTGAGGAAATAATGCTGTTAGCATAAGTCAAGGTGATGAGTCACTGTTCAAACACAAAGCAAAGATGTCTTTTCTCTCTGGATAATTAAACCAAAAACATTAGCAAATAAGCCCTGAAGTTCTACAATTGCCTGGCAAAGTCCCTGAAGTGACTTAAAAGCTGCTAGACCTTCTCATCTCAACAGCATGTGCCCATGCTTGTGAAATGCTATTATCTCTTTGCTCTTGATCCCTGATGTGCATTTAAAAAAATACTCTAGACACAACCAAACTGTACCCAGAGCCACATCCCAAAATGTCCTGTGGTATTTTACAGTACATTGAATTCATACAGAAAGTCCTGCATGACTGTTGAAATGCAGCCATTTCTAGGAAGTAACAAACGCTGTTTAACCACACACCACTCAGTTGTGCAAGACAGTAAAAACAATGGGAGAAGGTAAATTCTCTCTTCAAAGGACAGGAGTAAATTGCTTATAAATTTTTCTTTACCTGTTTTCTGCACTTTCTATGAATATTCAAACACTTGTGCTTTATAGCAATGAAAATACAAAAATGCCCCATTTCCAAGAGATATATAAATGTTAAAGGAAGCTGTTCACTCCATTTTCACACAGATATGTGTCTGCTTATTGAATCAGAAATATGAAACAACACCATATAATTTTGCTGATCAGTCACAAGTCACCAGCACAGCCTGAAGAGTGAACATGCAGAGATAACAATCCAAATAGGCAAAAAAGGTGACAAAAATGCAACTTATAGTTAAGAATGATTACAAAGGGTGAATTAACAATTATCCAGTCATTAATATAAATTCTTTGGGATGAGGAAAGACACAGACTACCTATGAATATATTTAGCCTAGAAATTAAGAAAAGGATTACCTCACATCAATAGCATGAAGTCCTAGACCAGTAGCCCAGCAGGAAAAGCAGGGAGCAAGGCACAAGAACAAATACAAGATCGACCTTAACAAGTTCATGCAGTGGCAAGATAGAAAACTTGCTGATTCAGGAATGTCTTTCACTAGTATGTGTTTCCTCTTTTTGTTTTATGCTAGTGCTATCAAAGCAAGGTTGACTCCTGCAATACTGTTGTCAGTGCTGAGGCCTGGCTTTGCTCAGTTTTTTAATATTTCTTCATTTGAAAAAATGTTGTTCAAGATTTTTTTACAAGTAGCGGTATATAGAAACTTAAGTTATATTTAATTATTAGAAAGGTGAATCAGCACCAATTCACATCCCTCCAAAGACAAAGGATTTAGGAAACAGATTGGAAAATTTGTTATTGGTGTTTTTTAATGATAAAAATATTCTGAGAACTGGCAGAACAGTTCAGGAGTTTCAGTTTTTCAAAACCACATTCCAAAAATCTGGACAAATATGTTTTGCTTAGCTCTTCATCTGTTCACAGTACTTAGTTTTCTCTCTTTGGAAAGTCAAATAAGCAGATGTCATTTGAAATGAGAGACACTGCCTGACACATGAATGGGAGTCAAGGATTTCTGCACAGAGAGGTTCAGGAAACTGACAATTTGTGTGTGTGCAAAAACTAGTCACCACCCTCTTGACAAAGCCATTGAGTTTGAATCATGGAGCTCTGGAACAGTGGGCTCCAGCTCCACAGGTTTTCTTGAAAAGCTGGCAGATCCCAGCTGGAGGCTTTACAAACTCATATCTTCTCAGAGCCAGAAAGGACAGGGCTCAGAACACATTTCTGTAGCTTTTATTTTTCTGCACACATTTTGGGAGGGGACAGGGAGGAGGCTGAGGAGGAGAAGGATTCAACAAAAAAAATAAAATTATTTCCCCCCCCTGTTTCTAGCAAACATAAAGAATGATAAGACTTGAAAATGCAAATTCATTATTCTTTTAGTTGAAAGCTGGTTTTCTTTCCTGAAGTCCTGTCCCTGCTATTTCATCAACACCCAGAAAACTTCAACTTAAATAAAACAGCATCAACAAAGGCATGCATTTCATAGCACTAGTTTTGGCTGAAAAGCCAGTTTTCATATCCACACGTGCACAATTTCAGTCAGAACTTTTGCCAGTTCTGCTGCTGTGTCAGCCCCAGTATTGTCTTTTATACCTGTTTCCCTACAACGAACATCTTAATCACCTTCCCCCTTCACAGGCATTCAATTAATCATTTTTAAAGTGCTTTAAAAATGAAGAACAGAGAGGCAGTCTTGAACCCTGAATATTTTTATCTATTACCTTTGGAGTCTGGATCTCAGTTTTGAATTCTGGGGATTACATCAAATGTTTTAAATAACATTTAAAATCCAGGGATAGAGATTTGTGGTGGAGAATAAACTAATGATCAATACAGGACAAATAATATAGATTGAGAAATAATTCGTAGTCTAAGAATCCATAACATTAAGAAAAAATAAAAAAAAAGAGGAGACAGAAAGGAAAAAAATAAATACTACTATGTGCCATAGAAGTGCCTCCAAACAGAAAGGTGTTCTAAAACTTCTCTGTATGCCTGATTATTCCTGGTTGTGAGGAAAGCCCTATTAAAAAGTATTTCTCCTCCCTCCCCTGGTTATGGGACACCACCTTGAACAGAAAACATCGACAAGCCTGCCTTTTTCTAAAAAGGTTAGCCAAATAAATTGTCTTTCTCACCAGAGCTCCTTTCCTCACTTCTGCCCTTTTGTCTTTCTCTTCTTGTTATATTTAGGTGTGAACATTTTGGCACATTAATTAAAAATAATAATAGTTGAAAGAGAAGAAAGGAGAGCTAAGATAGGGGGAAGCTGAAGTGAGACAGTAACTGCTGCCATAATTAATAGAATTACTCTCAGCTGAAAGCTAGTCTAATGAGAATCCTTGTCCTTGAGTAAATACTCTCTATCTCTGTACACCTAAACACAGCCTACTCTGTTGCTTAGCAACCAATAGTGTCCTTTCATGAGAAAACAAAATATATGTCACAAACTGTCTCAAACACATGAAGCTTCAGGAGTACATTTCTTTTCTCATAGCTAGTCAGACAAGGTGGAGAGTGGCCCTGAAATGAATGTTGCATCCAACGGACAAAGGCAGAACTAAGCTAATTTGATTCCCATCTGTTCCAAACATAGTTTCAACATCACAATAGTAAATAATATGGCAATCATGGCTAACAATTAATCCTTTAGTTTAGCTTTTTTTTTAGAAGATGCTGAATAGATCTTAATTTCACACAAAAATAGATTGCTGTCCGGACATATCTGCTGGACAAAAAAGAAAAATATAATAGTCTGATCACACACAATGATGGCAGATCTTTGGGTATATTTCAGAAGAGTAGATGCTATCTAATCTGAATGCCTTGTACAGTAAAATACAAAGTGGAACTTTAACACAATCTAATTTTGATCTAAACACAAAACAAATGTGAACTGAACTGTCAAATAACTGTTTAAAGTGACATGTGTTTCTTGTTTAAAAAATTTCTGGGACGAAGCAACACTGAGTGAACCATTTCCATTTCAGCTGGGGAGAGGAAGTGTATGCCCATCCCCTGTGGTTAACAGTACACCCCTCACGATCTCTTCTCACTTCAGCGTGGATTTATCTTCACTAGTCTCTGGTTAGGTATTTTAACTGCAAACTGTTTGGCCCTAAAACTGTCCTTTGTTTCTGTACCAGTGCAAAGTTTCAACTGAGGACTTTATAACAGTAAAGGTAGTAAAGACAGATTAAAAACTCGACAAATTAGCCTTGTAATAAACCAGTGAGAGATTACGGAACAGACATCTCCTCATGTCCACTTGAATGTCAGTTCCCAACCAAGAACCCCTTCTTCTGGATCCTCTGTGTGGACATTGCAATTGGAAAACTTCCACAGGAACCCAAATTCCAGCTGTGATGTAAGGGGATTAGGTCTGCTGAAAATAATCTGCCCAGAGCCATTGGAAATCTCCATGGCAGAATTCGGTGTGGAACCAAGATTTTTCCATGAACTTGTGAAGTCCAACATTTCTATATACAATGTCTACAGCAGTTGGTAGCAATGAGATGCCTAACTCTGCTTAGCTACATGAAAATAACTTCATCTTTTTTTGATGTGATTCCTTAGCAGCTTCATTTGATGGTCCCTAGTTTAATTTCATGCTGAATTGAACAGAGATACAGAAAAGAAGCAGAGATTATCCATGATGTTGTTACTACACATTGATGTGAGCTCTTAAACATCTGTTACATTCCAAATCTAAAAGAGCCACCCTTTAGTGGTGAGAGAAATGCTCTCTATAGGGCCATAATTGTTAACAGACCAATAGTTATAAGTTGATGAGTGGAGCTAGAACAATCAGTAAAGTTTATAAAATACTCTGGGAGTGATGTTGATATGGAGAAATAGTGTGAAATGGGGACAATGGACATCGATCCTGATTGTATATGTCTGCTCAAGGAATGTGGGTATGGTGACTGGTCATGGGTGTGGTGTCTGGTCACATAGCCACACAGCTTTGAGGAGACACCTACCCTTCTTCCTCTAACAAAGGGGCTATTTATAAAAAGGATGAGAAAAGGATGAGAGACATTCCAATGTTATCTAGAGGGAGGGAGTGCTAAGTTTTCTTGCTGGAGAAGATCAGATGGTCACAAGGACATGAATCACCTACAAACCTGCAAGACCACCACATTCCAGGCAAAGGACTGATAAGCTAATTAACATACGAGGTGAGAGTAAGGGGGTTTAGGTAACAAATATGTATAGGCGTTAATTGAATATTCATTTGTTTTATTGTATAAATGTGAGATGGTTCGTCACTTCGGGCATGCATGCTTGTGGAGGAGCGATCCCCCGTGCATCTGCGTGCAATAAACATACCTACTTTATAACTTTCGAGTTATAGAGTCTAATTCCGTACGTCAATGTGTGCGTGTATGTCCATCCAGATGGATTGTACTTTATAAATGTATCTCCAGTATCAGTGCCTACTTACAGCGCACAACTACCACTCAGCACTTTTTGGCTTTAAAATTGAAGATCACACATAAAACACATTCCACTTTATATACTTTACCCAGACTTTTTTACTTGCAAGAGTAGAGATCTGAGCTTTCATTTGTACAGACCATATCATTTGTAGTCACAGGGTAAAATCCACAATAGCTCAACTCATGAAGCTGCTGGGTTTGTTACATGTGAAGAGTGATGCTTCACAGCACAGCCTTGGAAATATATGAGTAGTTTGGGAATTTGCTGCTGGCAGGTCTCTTGCTGCAGTAAGTGGACAGGATAACTAAAGGGAAAATGCTGAGAGAAGCACAGGATTTTCTTAAGAATTTTTTTCTCCCTTCAGGGACACTTCCCATAACTAACTTCAAATTGGTAATGAAATTAAAAGTAAATAGCCTTTCTGGTGACAAGGGGATGCCATGTGTGGATGTTAGACATTAGCAGAAGTTTTACAAAATGCTAATTTTTACCTGTGGTCTCTCTGATGGTCCTTGGGAGCATGTCTAGGCAAGAAACTGAAATATATTGCTCCTGGATATGACATGGAGACAAATAGAAAGATCCCAGGAGCAAACTGAGATTCCTCCATGTGATAAACACAGTCATGATTCATGTCAAAAATAGAATGTAGTGTGATAAGTGTAATTGTTGTACCCTGTGTAAATCTTAAATAGTTTGTGACCATTATAACCTGTCTCACAATTGTAATGAATAGACACATGTGCTTCTCCTTTAAGACAATGTAAAAACTCCCCCTTCCCCTGAGGCAATCGCTACTTAGAAAAGCTACTTAGAAAAGCCCAAAGGAGACAAAGAAAGCAGGCCAGGGAAAGCCGCCAAAGGAGACAAAGACCCTGAGACTCTCAAAAGCGCACCAAAGAAGACCCAATAGGAGGAGAAGGTGTACCCTAACGACCCAATGGAGAAAGAGCAGGACGAACATCCGGCGAGAAGAGATTGGTCAAGATGCTGGTATAAAAGGCTTTTAGGACTCAGGTGTGCCTGTGGTGGAGCTAATTGAGTTCTCTGCGCACCCAGCGCTGTTTTTGCTTATTGTTTCTCAACCTAAATTGATTGAACCCCAAAAAAATTGTTTTAATTGTTATCGTTTATAACATAAAGGTGGGCAAGCTCCGGGACTGGGCCAGAAGCCTCACCTACAGGTGTACGCACTGCGTAGGAATTTTCCCAGTTACTGAGAGACTCCTGACACATGCTGCAATGCGTGCTTCCCAGCCAAAGGGTGGGACTGTGTGATGTTAAGGTGGTAGGTAATTGGTGATGTCTCCTTTTCTTAGTCTCTGTAATAGTCTGCAGTAATGATCTGATGCTTCGCTCCCATTGCTTTTTTATCCTATTGTGCATAATAACTAGTACTGTTTCCTTTTATCATATTGCATGCTATTTTTCCTTTATAGTGTAATATAATGAACTGCATTTATTCTTATATTTGATTTGGAATTCATTTTTGCTTGGTATACGGTCAATCAGGAAAACATAAAATTGGTGTAGCCGGCAGGGTACAAAATAAAAATGTCTTTAAGAAAAAAAAAAGGCTACTTTGACTGTTGCTAATGCAATGATTGATATTCCCGGGTGGGAATAATTGCCTTTTCGAACTTTGGTGACCGAGTGGTCTTGTTGTGCTAAACTTTGTGAAAGTTGGGATTCATGTCTGGGAGAAGAAGAACCCCTTGATGTACTAAGATGTATGCAAAAGATACCTGTTGAAAAAGGAGGGGAAGTGGCCACATTAGGACAGCATGGATGGATTTTGTTAACTGCTTATAGGAAAAGGTGTCAGCAGCAAGAGCAGATTTGTG